>NC_088237.1:1977535-2630868 GCF_036934945.1 Oncorhynchus masou masou
CTTTATCAGAGCCAAAGGTTTGAATCACCGCCAGTTCAAGGCATTTCTGACGGAGTTAGAAACGGAGCATGGTGATTTGCCTTATCACACAGAGGTGCGATGGCTAAGCCAGGGAAAGGTGCTTCAAAGATGTTTCGAGCTTCGTGAGGAGATTTGTCTGTTCTTGGACAGCAAAGGGAAAGACACAACACAACTCCGAGACGAAATGTTTCTGTGTGAAATGGCTTTTCTGTGTGACATTACGAGTCATCTGAATGCAATGAACTTGCAGCTGCAGGGTCGGGATCATGTCATCTCTGATATGTACAGTACAGTGAAGGCATTTAAAACCAAACTGACTCTGTGGGAGACGCAGATGCGGAAAGAAAATTTGAGCCACTTTCCCAGCTGCCAGACCATGAAAGAGAAGCTCTCTACCAGTGCGTTCCCGAGCGCACAGTTGGCTGATAAAATAGGTATGCTTGCCGCTGACTTTCGACGCCGATTTGCTGACTTTGAAGCACAAAAAAGCAGGTTGGAACTGCTCGGTAACCCATTTGCTGTTGACGTGGAAAGCTCACCACCAAACCTCCAAATGGAGTTGATTGACCTCCAATGCAATGATGCACTGAGGGCAAAATATGCGGCAGTGGGTGCTGCGGAGTTCGCCCGTTTCCTCCCCGACACAATGCCCCAGCTGCGCATCCAGGCTGCTCAAACGTTGTCTATGTTTGGCAGCACATACCTGTGTGAACAACTTTTTCTTTGATGAACCTGAACAAAACATCACACAGAAGTCGACTTACTGCTGAACACCTCCACTCAATTCTGAGGATTTCCTCAGCTCAGAGCCTTACCCCGAACATTGATGAACTTGTGGAAAAGATGGGACACCACCAAGTATCACCCTCAACCTCAAACAAGTGAACATTACTGTGCAATCACATATTTAGAGTTTTTACTCAGTTCAAGTTTAAAAGTTAAAGTTTAATATTTGTTTTCACTGCATGTTACTTCTCCTTAAACAAAGTGTTGTTTTTGATTAATAGATTTTTGCACTTTATTTTATTGTATTTCAATCCAATTATATTTTAAAAATATTTCAGTTGAGTGGATGATAGAAAATTGCTATTATTGTTTTTTTCTTTGAAGTAAATTTAGCCCACTTTTGCTAAAATAGAAAATATAGGCTACTGATGGTGCCTTGAATACCGGTTTCTTTCATTTAATGTTCATGTTATGGGGATTTTTATATAAAGGAAATTTGTCTTTTGTGTCTGTTGAAAATTAAAGATTACTGACAGAGCCATAAGAAAATATTGCTTTATTTATCTGATCATATTGGAATATATTTGTTAGGTTTTCAGTAGGTTCAATTAGGTTCACTAGACTATATGCGTCATTTAAAATTTTTTCAATGAACATTCGAACAGTCCGGCCCTCGGCTTGTAGCTAAATTTTTTATTTGGCCCTCCGTCCATTTGACTTTGACACCCCTGCTGTAGAGGGTGCAACAAGTCAGCACCTCCAGAGTAAATGTCAGTTGGCTTTTCATAGCCAATCATTCAGAGACAGCCGATCTGGAACAAGGTAGCACGTCCGGTGAACAGGTCAGGGTTCCATAGCTGCAGACAGAACAGTTGAAACTGGAGCAGCAGCACGACCAGGTGGACTGGGGATGCAAGGAGTAGTCCTGAGGCATGGTCCTAGGGCTTAGGTCCTCTGAGAGAGAGAGAGAAAGAGAGAAAGAGAAGGAGAAAGAAAGAGAGAGAAATAGAAGGAGCATATCTAAATTCACACAGGACACCGGATAAGACAGGAGAAATACTCCAGATATAACAAACTAACTGTTAGGAATATTATGATTAAATGACTGAACACTATTCTCATTTTAAATGGAACTGTAACTAAGTAAACTTATACTCTGTTTTATTATATCTGATTAACAATATGAGTTCATAAGAATGGACAAGGAGTAATTAAAGTTAATGAACACCATTCCAACTAGGCAGAAAGGAATGAGTTGGGGATTAAGTAAGCAGATAAGGTAGTTAACCTACGGTTGAACCGACGAAACTGAGCTCTGGGGTGTTTTAGATAACCTAGGAATGCACTCACTGTCTTTTCTGTTAATTAGAACTGTCAGCTAAGTGATGATCGATAATGTTGAGGGGTCAAAAGTTAATTCAGTTATGTTGTGTGTCCTGTGTATGTGCTAGTGGGTCAGAATGAACTTTGAATGAACTTTTAAAGTTCCCTTTGTCTCGGTCGAGAGGAGGAGATTTATTTTAGAAGCAATGAAACGACGTCATGTTATTGTATATAAACTGTTGCTCGTGGTAACGCGCTCCGAGAATAAATACTTTTATCTATTATTGATAGGACTGGTCTCCGTCTATTTTATGCAAACAAGAATCTTACAAATTCTCATAAAATAGATTAAGGGAATTCAATTAATGAAAACATATTGGAATAATTCAATTACAGTAACAATTGGTCCTTTGAGCGGATTCCACAAACTTGCCTCTATTGTCCGAAGGGTGAGCCGAAAGCCGTGCACGGATGAGTCTGGACTCGTTATTTAAAGACCTGGCCTCTGAATTGAGGTTTAAAAAACCAGGCCGGTATTTGATCTAAGGGCGACAGAGAAGGTGACGGAATCGAACCGGCATTGCTTTTCCCAGTCTACAGGACGATGGTAAATAGTCTTTATTCTCGAATTTGGGAGGAATTATTTAAGGTATTTTTGATTGAATGTTCTAAAGGAGCTTGGAATTAATCAATGATAGGTGCTTGAATATTCTGAACAAATCCACTAGGTTTCTACTTTGTGTTTTAACCAAGATCGATAGGAAGGAAGGAATACTGGTCTGAAATTACCTGTGGTATGGTGCACTACCGTAAATAAAATAGAACTTAATAAATCCTGGTTTTGCAAGCCGAGGGGTTATTAAGGGTGGGATATAGTAAGTTTTGTTAGAACGGTCGTTCTGCCCAAATAGGATAGCCATTAATTCAAAAGTCATACCTAAATAAAGTTAACCTAAGTAGTCTATCTGTATATGGGAAGTAGTCTGACTATGAAAAGGAGCAGATAGATATATTAAAATAGGTGAGGATAAATTAGGCTTGGTGAGAAGGCAGGGTAATTCTAGGTGAACTGAACCTATTCAATAATGAAATAAATAATATCCAAAGGAGGTGGAGAGGGAAACCTATTGATTTATTTACCTAGGCAAGTCAGTTAAGAACAAATTCTTATTTTCAATGACAGCCTAGGAACAGTGGGTTAACTGCCTGTTCAGGGGCAGAACGACAGCTTGTCAGCTTGGTTGTTTGAACTTGCAACCTTCTGGTTACTAGTCCAACACTCTAACCACTAGGCTACCCTGCCACCCCAACCTAGTCTAGAGAAGTGAGATATGAGATATTAACGTTGACAGTCCCAAGGAACAATAGTTGTATGAACGGGTGAAATTTAATGTCCGATCAAGTCAAATCTATAGACAAAGTTTCCAGAAAGGAGAAATAAATATAGAAACCCATACACATTGATTATCATTAAAGAGACACACATAGTCAGACAGAAGAGCAACTAAAGTAACTGTGTAACGGTAAATACACACACATAGAAGGTAAAAAGTAGAAAGGCATAGATAAGTGATTAAATACCATAGCTACTAGTAACGGTAAGGATTTAACTAACATGGGTAGTAAATCCTCAGAGGTCCCGGAACTAATGGGAGACGAGCGATATATGGAACAGAGAGACAAAAGAAACATTGATTTCGGTCTAAAATGGAGAAAGAAATATGATTTTGATGGCCGTCTAAATGTAGAAAAGCTGGAATCACTAATAAAACAGATACAGAAGGAATGTGAAAAAAATGTGAAAAAGCAGAATAAACAGGGGTTATACACAGCCAGAGTTTGGCTTTCAGAATCAAAAAAGAGAGTTGAGGGTGAAAATAGGAGGAAACCCAAAGAGCCAAGATGCGCTGCCCTCCGCTCCCGCAGATGAAAAAGTTAGCCAATTGGGCGGGGGTGAGGGTAACAAACTATATCCTTCCCAAGTATACCAAGAATACAGAGGTAATCTTATCGATGAAATAGTGGTTGTGAGAATACAGCTGCAGGAGCTACCTGCAATATCACCACCCATATATGTGAAGCCTGCTGAAGCAGAGGGAGAGATAATAGAGGTAGAAAAAGGAAAAAAGTCGAGAAAAGTGGATAGGGTGAGTCAAAAGAAAAATATTAAAATGTTTTAATTGTAACGAAACTGGACATTTTGCCCGGGAGTGTAACACTCCCTGCAAACGTCACCAAGATTGTAATTTAACTGAGGGGAACATCAGAGGCGACAATCGGGGGAAAAAGGGGTCAGATACAAAGAGAGCGAGATTAATGAGAATCCTCGCTGAAGAAAAGTTAGAGCTATTTTCTGTTGTCCAGATGTCGGAGTTACGAATACAGAGAATTGTAAAATGGGTCTATTTGCGGAGAATCTTAGTCAATTACATAGCATTGGTGGTATAGTGGTGAACATAGCTGCCTTCCAAGCTGGAGTCCAGGGTTAACCAGCCAAGGCGTTACCTATAATAATCTGAGTTTGATTGGAATTAAACTATTTGTTAGTATTGCCTAGAAAGTTATAGTCATTAGTGTTCGTATAAGATATAAACTGAACGTTTTAATAGCTTGTTTGATAGAAGGGATAAATTGAACTTTTTAATTGATTGTTTAGGTTAAATTGATAGACTAATTCTTTGAACTAAAAATAATAACAAAGCGAATTTTGATGCAAGACGATGTCTGTTCACTAAATCATCTATTTGAATAATGTATTGGGAATAGAGTTGTAATTAAAAATGCTGAATCAAAGACGAGACAGTTACTTAAATCTAATGAATTCTAAATAATAATGAAGAGACAATTACGATAGATGTGTTCCCATCGAAATGTTCTTAGAAATTTAGCGAATTGAGAGATGAGATGTTGATTGATGTTGTAAGTTCTAATTAAAGATTCAACAGATGTGATAAATTAGGTTGGTTTATCGAACCCCTACTACTGAGTGGTGAAGTGTAAGTGTAAGTGGTCAAGAGTAAATGGTCAAGTATGAGCAGTCAGGTGTGAGTGTTCAAGTGATAGTGATCAGCCAAGGTGTGAGTGCTTACCTTCATGCGGCGGTAGACGCTGCTGACCGGGGTGATCTTGAGGCCGTGGTGAGCCCCGATGCTTCCACAAAGCCCACAGATGACCATCTTGTCCTCCTCACAGTAGAGGATCAGGGGGTTTTCGTGCTTGGGGTATGTCTCTGGCTGAGCCCTCTTTTGCCCACTCAGCTCCTGCAGCACATCCACGATCCTGGCCAGGCTAACATTAGATGGAGGGCTGTTCCCATCCACGGCACAGCGGCACTTGGGACATTGCAGTTGGCCCTTGGGTCCATGGTCAAAGAACGCACACAGCACCGGCAGTAGGAGTAGCCGCACTGTAACATCAGAGGCTCGGCGAAGACATCCAGACACACGGGGCACCTCAGCTGGTACTCCAGGGAAAGAAGGCTCTCTCTACCGTCCATCGGTACCAATAAAGAACAGAAAGAAGGCAAGAATCTCTGTCACATCTCAAATTATCTTCAACCTATGAAGTTTCAATGAATTGAACATGGACCGACCCTTCACAGTAGGCTCTCCTTGAGATTAGAGAAACTGTCCTCAGCCTCTCAAGCGTCTACCATACTGGGAGATAAGAGTTGATGTTATCCTGCTCTGGTGCCAGTGAGGTCAACCATGTGAACACACAGATGCCTCTACACTCGCACACACACAAACAGACAGAAACGTACACAGAGACACATGAAAACGTACACATGCACATACATGCACACCCAGACTTGCACGCATGCACTCACACACACACAGTTATGGGTCACCTTGAGGCCCTGTTTCTCACAGCTCCCCCTGCTGCTAAGTGTAGACCACTTCACTTTAAGCAGCTGACACTCTGAAGTTAAACACACTAAACACCATGCCTGGAATAAGGGAGAGGCAGGAAGTAATTTAGGGCTCAATTCAATCTGTATCGCTGAAGTTCAGAGCTATAACACCATTTAAATGTAAAGGTAATTTCCGATTGAGCCGCCATATGCAGCGTTTCCCTTGAATGCAGTCTTTGCTAACTCAGAAACAAGCGCAGCTCTTCGGCTCTATGGATTGAATGGAGCCCATAGATATTCTAGGAAGAAATTAAATGAAATGATGTCAAAGGAACTCATCTATTTGGTTAATTTAACATAAAATGTGAATGATAATTCTAAAGATAATCTGGTCTTGGCTTTTAGACTCTCTTGCTCTTTGGGATGATCCCAACCCGAGGAAGTTCTCAGATAATTATCAAAGCCCAGCTATTCTTGAAAATAGAGACCAATCAAAAGTATTCCAATGAGAGACAAAAAAATCTTACACTGAACAAAAATAAAAACAATTTCAAAGATTTTACAGTTCAAATACAGTAAGGAAATCAGTAAATTGAAATAAATTCATTAGGACCTAATCTATGGATATCACATGACTGGGAATAAAGATATGCATCTGTTGGTAACAGTAAAAAAGGGGCATGGATCAGAAAACCAGTCAGTATCTGGTGTGACCATAATTTGCCTCATGCAGCGCTGCACATCTCCTTCACATAGAGTTGATCAGGCTGTTGATTGTGGCCTGTGGAATGTTGTCCCACTCTTCTTCAATGGCTGTGTGAAGTTGCTAGATAATGCCGAGAACTGGAACACGCAGTCGTACACGTCAATTCAGAGCATCCCAAATATGCTCAACTTTCGGCATGTCTGGTGAGTATGCATGCTATGGAAGAACTGGGACATTTTCAGCTTCCAGGAATTGTGTGCAGATCCTTGCGACATGGGGCCGTGCATTATCATGCTGAAACATGAGTTAATGGCGGCGGATGAATGGCACGACCTTGAGCCTCAGGATTTCGTCATGGTATCTCTGTACATTCAAATTGCAATCAATAAAATGCAATTGTGTTCATTTTTCATAGATTATGCCTGCCCATACCATAACCCCACCACCACCATAGGGCACTCTGCTCACGCAGATGAGCTTCCCTGAGAAGGTTTCTAACAGTTTGTGCAGAAATTCTTCTTCAGTTTCATCAGCTGTCCAGGTGGCTGGTCTCAAACAATCCCGCAGGTGAAGAAGCAGGATGTGAAGGTCCTAGGCTGGCTTGGCTACATGTTGTACCTCTCTAAAACAATATTGAAGGGAGCTTATCCTCTTGGAACTCTAGGGGCAGTATTTCATTTTTGGATAAAAAAAAAAACATTCCCGTTTTAAACAAGATATTTTGTCACGAAAAGATGCTCGACTATGCATATAATTGACAGCTTTGGAAAGAAAACACTGACGTTTCCAAAACTGCAAAGATATTATCTGTGTGTGCCACAGAACTGATGCTACAGGCGAAACCAAGATGATACTTCAAACAGGAAATGAGCAACATTTTTGAAGCGCTGTTTTCCAATGTCTCCTTATATGGCTGTGAATGCACCCTGAATGAGCCTACAATATCTGCCTTTTCCCCAAGGTGTCTGCAGCATTGTTACGTATTTGTAGGCATATCATTGGAAGATTGGCCAAAAGAGACCACATTTACCAGGTGTCCGCCCGGTGTCCTGCATCGAAATTGGTGCGTAAACTTCAGCTGCAAGTATTTTTCCATGTGATTGAGAGGAGAAAGCAGACTTCCACGAATGATATATCAATGAAGAGATATGTGAAAAACACCTTGAGGATTGATTCTAAACAACGTTTGCCATGTTTCAGTCGATATTATGGAGTTCATTTGGAAAAAAGTTTGGCGTTTTGGCGACTGAATTTTCGGGGTTTTTTTGGTAGCAAAACGTGATGTACAAAACGGAGCGATTTCTCCTACACAAATAATCTTTCAGGAAAAACTGAACATTTGCTATCTAACTGAGTCTCCTCATTGAAAACATCCGAAGTTCTTCAAAGGGAAATTATTTTATTTGAATGCTTTTCTGGTTTTTGAAAATGTTGCCCGCTAAATGCTACGCTAGCTATCAATACTCTTACACAAATGCTTGTTTTGCTATGGTTGAAAAGCATATTTTGAAAATCTGAGATGACAGTGTTGTTAAGAAAAGGCTAAGCTTGAGAGCTAGCATATTTATTTCATTTCATTTGCGATTTTCATAAATAGTTAACGTTATGTTATGCTAATGAGCTTGAGGCTATAATTGGATACAGGTTTTTTTTCGTAGCCAAATGTGAACAAAACGGAGCGATTTGTCCTACACAAATAATATTTTTTGAAAAACTGAACATTTGCTACCTAACTGAGAGTCTCCTCATTGAGAAGATCTGAAGTTCTTCAAAGGTAAATGATTTTATTTGAATGCTTTTCTTGTTTTTGTGAAAATGTTGCTGGCTGAATTCTAGGCTTATAGCTATGCTAGCTATCAATACTCTTACACAAATGCTTGTTTAGCTATAGTTCAATAGCATATTTTGAAAATCTGAGATGACAGTGTTGTTAACAAAAGTCTAAGCTTGAGAGCAAATATATTTATTTCATTTCATTTGTGATTTTCATGAATAGTTAACGTTGCGTTATGCTAATGAGCTTGAGGCTATAAATAGGATCCCGGATACGGGATTGCTCGTTGCATGAAGTTAAGGTATAAAAATATCTGGCAACAACTTTGGTGGACATTCCTGAAGTCAGCATGCCAATTGTGCACTCCCTCAAAACTTGAGACATCTGTGGCCTTGTGTTGTGTGACAAAACTGCACATTTTAGTGGCCTTTTATTTTCCCCAGTTCAAGGTGCACCTGTGTCATGATCATGCTGTATAATCAACGTATTGTATTGGCAAAGGAGAAATGCTCACTAACAGGGGTGTAAACAAATTTGTGCACAACATTTTAGAGAAATAAGCTTTTTGTGCATATGGAACTTTTCTGGGATCTTTTATTTCAGCTCATGAAACCAACACTTTAAATGTTGCGCATATATATATACACACACACACACATACATATATGCACACACACATCTGTTCCAGGTACATGGAGAGAAAAAAAAAATTGGTAAAAGATCCCAGAACCCTAGTGTTCTTGCAGGCCCAGTCTCCAAGATCAAATCAAACTTTATTTGACACATGCTCAAAATACAGTGTAGACCTACCATGAAATGCTTACTTACATGCCCTTAACTCTTGTTGAACCGCACTGCTGGTTATATTTTTTTAAATAAAAAGTAACACAATAACGAGGCTATATACGGAGGTACAAGTACCGAGTCAGTGTGCAGGGGTACAGGTTAGTTGAGGGAATTTGTACATGTAGGTAGGGGTGAAGTGACTATGCATAGATAATAAATATTGAGTAGCAGCAGTGTACAAAACAAATTGGGGGAGTCATTGTTAAGGAGCCTTTTGGTCCTAGACTTGGCACTCCGGAACCGCTTGCCCACGCGGTAGCAGAGAAAACAGTCTATGACTTGGGTGACTGGAGTCTTTGACAATTTATTGGCTTTCCTCTGACACAGCCGATTACAGTTGAATTCGGAAGTTTACATACACTTAGGTAGGAGTCATTAAAACTTGTTTTTCAACCACTCCACAAATGTCTTGCTAACAAACTATAGTTTTGGCAAGTCAGTTAGGACAAAGAGGCACTGAAGGTAGGCCTTAAAATACATCCACAGGTACACCTCCAATTGACTCAAATTATGTCAATTAGCCTATCAGAAGCTTCTAAAGCCATGGCATCATTTTCTGGAATTTTCCAAACTGTTTAAAGGCACAGTATGTAAACTTCTGACCCACTGGAATTGTGATACAGTGAATTATAAGTGAAATAATCTGTCTGTAAACCTTGTGTCATGCACAAGGTAGATGTCCTAACCGACTTGCCAAAACTAAAGTTTGATAATTAACAAGACATTTGTGGAGTGGTTGAAAAACGAGTTAATGACTCCAACCTAAGTGTATGTAAACTTCCGACTTCAACTACAGCTATGTAATGTCATGCCACGCCACAGTACAGACAACAGTTAGAATTAAGCCTACATGAGCGTTCCCCAACCGATAACCTTGCTCTTCCCAATTGCATAGGCTCAGGAGAATCCAACTCACCCGTCGTTCGTTGATAATTTACAAGGGAGCTCAGGTGGCTTTGGATCCTCTCGGGAAAACTGCCTTTCGTGAACTTCTGGATTCCTCCGAAGGTGAGCAAGCCATAGCGGGTGAACGAGTGTGCCCGAGGCGACCACCTCTCACTCCTGCGTTCCCTTAAGCGTCCATCAATTTTAATGATTAGGGTGATGAGGGAGTCGAGATCCACCAGCAATTCCTGAGCAGATAGCTCATCTTTTACCACCTCAGATAATCTGTGAAGAAAGGTATCCAAGACAGACTTCTCAACAGCCCCCTTCCCAACATTAGCGTAATAATATACGCCATCTTAGATCGGTCTGAAGGGAACGAAGATGGCTGTAGCTCAAAAATAAGCAAGCACTGAGAAAGAAAGTCCCTACAGATACCAGGATCTCCAGAATATCGCTCCGGAGGAGGGAACCAGGGTTCTCGGAAACCGGGGTAGGCTAATACAAACTCACCACTAAAAGGAAAAAAAATGTACCAGGAGGTTGGGGTCTCTCAGCGATGGCAGACAGCCTATGGGTTAACTCCTGACTAAGCTCCATAGTAGCCTTAAACCCTTGGTCGTGGTGTTCTGTCAGATAACGAAGCCCTTCCAGAAGGTCCTGTAACAGCTCATCATGTCTCCCAATGGTGGCTCCCTGCAGGGAGAAAGCGTGGCAAAGCTGTTCCAAATCTGCTGGGTCTGTCATGGCCAGTTCGTACTATCGTGACACAAGGCGAGACCCAGATGCAGACACAGGAGGCAGATGGTTGGAGTCTATAATGTTTAATAATCCAAAAAGGAGTAGGCAAGAGAATGGTCATGGACAGGCAAAAGGTCAAAACCAGATCAGTGTCCAGGAAGTACAGAGTGGCAGGCAGGCTCTAGGTCAAGGCAGGCAGAATGGTCAGGCAGACGGGCACAGAGTCCAGAAACAGGCAAGGGCCAAAACCGGGAGGACTAGAAAAAGGAGAATGGGAAAAAACCGCTGGTTGACTTGAAAGATACAAGACAAACTGGCAGAGAGACAGGAAACACAGGGATAAATACAGTGGGGAAAACAAGCAACACCTGGAGGGGGTGGAGACAATAACAAGGACAGGTGAAACAGATCAGGGTGTGACAGTGTCATCGGGGTTAGGAGAGGGTTTGGCTGGCCAGGATGTCCTTGGTTTCTCTCCCTCTAAAAACATAAATAAATATTATTTTGGCCTTTATTCAGATTACTATCACTCACTTTTCTTTTTTTGAAAACAAAATAATCTCAAAAATATCGTTATTTATAGCCTACCCACTGTGGTCCACTATTTCAGCTCTGAATCGTGCTGCTCTGAGACAAGAATGGATAAACGAAAATGTTCAATTATATTCCACGACATTCTTAAGATATACAGTTGAAGTCAGAAGTTTACATACACTTAGGTTGGAGTCATTAAAACTCGTTTTTCAACCACTCCACAAATGTCTTGTTAACAAACTATACTTTTGGCAAGTCGGTTAGGATGTCTACTTTATGCATGACACAAGTAATTTTCCAACAATTGTTTACAGACAGATTATTTCACTTATAATTCCCTGTATCTCAATTCCAGTGGGTCAGAAGTTTACATACACTAAATTGACTGTGCCTTTAAACAGCATGGAAAATTCCAGAAAATTATGTCATGGCTTTAGAATCTTCTGATAGGTCAATTGGAGGTGTACCTGTGGATATATTTCAAGGCCTACCTTCAAACTCAGTGCCTCTTTGCTTCACATCATGGGAAATTCAAAAGAAATCAGCCAAGACCTCAAAAAAGAAAATGTAGACCTCCACAAGTCTGGTTCAACCTTGGGAGAAATTTCCAAACTCCTGAAGGTGCCACGTCCGTCTGTATAAACAATAGTATGCAAGTATAAACACCATGGGACCACACAGTCGTCATACTGCTCAGGAAGGAGACATGTTCTGTCTCCCAGAGATTAATGTGCTTTGGTGCGAAAAGTGGGAATCAATCCCAGAACAACAGCAAAGGACCTTGTGAAGATGCTGGAGGAAACAGGTACAAAATTATCTTTATCCACAGTTAAACGAGTCCAACAGCGAAATAACCTGAAAGGTGGCTCAGCAAGGAAGAAGCCACTGCTCCAAAACCACCATAGAAAAGCCAGACTATGTTTTGCAACTTCACATGGAGACAAAGATCGTACTTTTTGGAGAAATGTCCTCTGGTCTGATGAAACAAAAATATAACTGTTTGGCCATAATGACCATCGTTATGTTTGGTGGAAAAAGGGGGAGGCTTGCAAGCTGAAGAACACCAACCCAACTGTGAGGCACAGGGGTGGCAGCATCATGTTGTGGGGGTGCTTTGCTGCAGGAGGGACTGGTGCACTTCACAAAATAGATGACATCATGAGGAAAGAAAATTATGTGGATATTTTGAAGCAACAACTCAAGACATCAGTCAGGAAGTTAAAGCTTGGAAGCAAATGGGACATCCAATTGGACAATGACCTCAAGCGTACTTCCAAAGTCGTGGCAAAATGGCTTAAGGACAACAAAGTCAAGATATTGGAGTGGCCATCACAAAGCCCTGACCTCAATCATATAGAAAATTTGTGGGCAGAACTGAAAAAGCATGTATGAAGAAAAAAGGCCTACAAATCTGACTCAGTTACACCAGCTCTGTCAGGAGGAATGGGCAAAATTTCACCCAATTTATTGTGGGAAGCATTTGGAAGGCTACCTGAAACGTTTGACCCAAGTTAAACAATTTAAAAGGCAATGCTACCAAATACTAATCGAATGTATGTAAACTTTGGACCCACTGGGAATTTGATGAAATAAATAAAATCTGAAATAAATCTCTCTCTACTATTATTCTGACATTTCAAATTCTTAAAATAAAGTGGTGATCCTAACTGACCTAAAACAGGGATTTTTTACTAGGATTAAATGTCAGGAATTGTGAAACTGAGTTTAAATGTATTTGGCTAAGGTGCATGTAAACTTCCGACTTCAACTGTATGTGTTAACTGAATATAAGCAAGTTATGTCTGCTAAATAATCAAATTGATGGCACAGTTTAGCCTCGGCACATACATAAAGCTGACTGACTCATTCATGGCTTTGGATCAAAATCATTAAGTACCAACATTCTTTCTGATAGTCTATAATAAAGAAATGTTTTGGTTATCCTGACCTGGACACCATGTACAGTATTATAATAGCCCATCATGGGCTATTAGCAGGACAATATACCTTTACCAACACCTCTCTGTATTTTGATACTTTGTGCAAGGCAATTGATCAGAATTAAAAACTTTGTGGCTGGGGCATCAGGAGTTGCTACAGATGCTGGTTTGATACTTGTGCCGACAGCCACCGGGAGACCCATATGAAATGATTTTATATATATTATCTTGGCCTTTATTCAGATTACAAACTGTGTTGCTACAGATGCTTGTTCGATACCTGTGCCGGCCGCCACCGGGAAACCCATGAGGCAGCTTTTGGTTTCTCTCCTTCTAAAAACAGAAATAAATAATTATAAATAACAAACTGACTTTATTTACAAATTAGTGAGAATGTCTCACCCCATGTTCAAGAATGGCCTTTTTCCTCGCTCACTCTAGGTTAAATTAAAACGGAAACATCTCCAAAATATCATTATTTTTTAATCAAAGAGATTATTGTTATTATTAATTTAGAATTATATAAAAGACTCTTAGATATTTTCACATATCAGATTTGCCCTAACGAAAAATGTCCCTTAGATTAATTTAGAATCCTCCAATCCTTTTATACTCTTAGTACTGTAGCCTACTTCCGACCACCACATTGTACAGAGTCATATTTTCCGTTCCATCCTACGGAACCTTGAGGGTTTCGCTTTTTGTTTTTCTTGGAATATTAATCAAAATAATTAAGCTATATTTCTTCAAATCAATCCCATATATTATGTTCTTTATATAAAAGGTTTAAATTCTCTCGTAATGCCAATATTGAAGACTATCAAATGCTTCTCAAAGATGCCCTCTGGTGGTCAAACTAGCATTAATGGTAAAAATGTCTGACAATTAAATAACGTGCCATAGAATTCTGCAGCAGCACGCAAGGTGTGTTGCAGTATGATACAACTTTTAAAGGAGAAACCAGTGTAGTTTGTTTAAGGGCATAACGGGATTTCTTATAAGCATCCGGATTTGTGTCTCGCTCCTTGAAAGCGGCAGCTCTAGCCTTTAGCTCGATGCGGATGTTGCCTGTAATCCATGGCTTCTGATTGGGATATGTACGTACTGTCACTGTGGAGACGTCGTTGATGCACTTGTTGATGAAGCCGATGATTGAGGTTGTATACTCCTTAATGCCATTGGATGAATCCCGGAACATATTCCAGTCTGTGCTAGCAAAACAGTCCTGTAGCGTAGCATCCAGGTCATCTGACCACTTCCGTATAGAGTGAGTCACTGGTACTTCCTGATTTAGTTTTTGCTTGTAACCAGGAATCAGGATATAATACTGGTCATGTTTTAATGGGTCAATAGACCTTCATCAGGGTTATTTCCATAGGACCACCATGTGAGGGCAGCAGGTCAACACAATACTACAGAGCATTCAACTCCACATTCAAATCCTGGGCTCAGATTTAAAGTTGCATTGTTGACAAGGACTGACATCCGCAGCGTGTACCGTGTGTGATCTCTGCGAATGTCAGGGCAATTGCCATTAAAAGGCGTATTGCCAGAAGTGCAGTACACTTGTCCTTTAATTTATCCCAGCCATGGCACTAAAAGTAAATGGACACAAATATCTTTAAAATCATCTTTATTTAAGATTTGTTCTCATACCGACCATAAGGCATCTGTACAAAGCACAGTTCCCATAGGGGTGTAAAAATCTCTTCCCTTAGATGTTGGACAGGTAGGTTGAATTATAAGCAGATATATTTTGGGGCATTTTTCATCCTTCATGTATTCTCTTAATCAATAATCTTAAATTACAGCTATTCATCTATTTCTTAGTTTGATCTCTTACAGCGTTCAGACATAGTGAGCTAAAGAAAAACAGTGTTTATAGCCATCAAGTATGTACATACAGAAACAACACATCACACATAGCAGACTGCACAGCACTACGGGAGAAATACCACAACTCAATGCTCCAAATACAGCTATATACAGGTCCCTACTATGGCACGTTGTTGCTACATTACCACTAACTTTAATGGAGGTGGGGGTGAGAGGTGTGTATTTGTGTGTGTTTCGGGGGGGTTCATGTTGTTAGTTTATAAGGAGCACACAACCCTGCTACCGTAGCTTCCCCTGATCCACCGGATGGATGGAGGGAGGGAGGTGGATGGAGGAAGAGGTGGAGGTGGGTGAGGGCATTGATTATACTCAAAGGCGGCATTGTGCAACGCTGATGGTTTTCCTGAACCACTACTCAACCACTTTGACCCTGAACGTGACGCGCCCAAGGAACTTGTCACGGTCGTCACTGTTCCGCAGGTCGGAGCCCTCGATCTTACACTCCACGGTCAGCTCATTGTTGTAGTCCTCCTTGGTCAGCAGAAGCTTGACCGCGACCAGTGGCTGAACGTAGGTTGACTGGCAAACACACAGGGAGAGATGCAGATAAACCACTGTTTATTCATATATGCACAGATGTGCGCACATCCACACACATAACAGTCATTGTCATGACAATACAATGTCATTAATGTAGTCTTAGTTCACTCCCATACATTTCCTAGCATTCTCTTCTCGCCAGACTGCCTTGACAATGGTAACATTAACTACTTGTAATTAAGTTAAATTATTCTATTCATGAACAGTTTCCTTCTCAATATAAATATGTAGCATAATGTACTTACATGTAAATTTTTCCCGTAATAAGGGAAGTACATCTTATCGAACCGCCCCTCGGATGGGAAGTACTGCATCTGCAGGGGGCTTTCTCTCTGTGGGAGGAAGAGGAGGATGAAGAGGAAGGAGGGGGTGAAGAAGAGGAGGAGGAAGAGGTGTGAGATCACAGAACTATACATATGAATGCCCTTGGAACAAATGACTCTCAGAACAACAATCTGACTAACTCTGTAAACAACGAGATACACACACACACTGTAGCTTTACACATGTGCGCACGGCATGGACCACACGACATAGTGTAAACCACCACACACTCTCACAGTACACAACAGTTACCACACATGTGCATAATATAGCTACCATCCACTCACACATACCCGTACAAACACGCGCACGCACACACATACAATCTGCCACCAGATGGTTCTCTATGGTTATCAGAATGGTCTACGGTGGAGAGGAGAAATTCAAATGAATTTAGAGAGAACGAGAGGAGGACAGATGGGAGTTAAAACACCAGTGTTTAAGTATTTAAAAGAGCCTTTTTGTTTGCTGAAAAGCAGAGTACAGCATCAGTGTTTCTCTGTTCACCTTTAAACATTTGCAAACAGGTCACAAAGTTCAGAGTTGACAGTCTTGGTGAGGGAGAGATGAAACCCAGATCACGCGCGAGAGAGAGAAGTTGTTAGAATGTCAGAGCCAGGGCCTCCCGAGTGGTGCAGTGGTCTAAGGCACTGCATCACAGTGCTAGCTGTGCCACTAGAGATCCTGGTTCGAGTTTAGGCTCTGTCGCAGCCGGCCACGACCGGGACACCCATGGGGCTGCGCGCAATTGGCCCAGCATCGTCCTGGTTATGGGAGGGTTTGGCGGCAGGGATGTCCTTGTCCCATCGCGCTCTAGCGACTCCTGTGGCGGGCCCGTGCGCTGACAAGGTCGGCAGCTGTATGGTGTTTCCTCCAACACATTGGTGTGGCTGGCTCCCGGGTTAAGTGGGCATTGTGTCAAGAAGCAGCGTGGCTTGGTTGGGTCGTGTTTCGAATTTCGCACGGCTCTCAACCTCCGTCTCTCCTGAGTCCGTACGGGAGTTGCAGCGGTGAGACAAGACCGTAACTACCAAATGCATACCATGAAATTGTGGAGAAAAAGGGATAAAAGTCATGTCAGAGCCAGACAAAAACCAGGGAAACATTGTTAGTGGGAGCCATGGTGCAGCGGAGCAGGGTTCTAAAATCAATGGAATTAACCTTTTCAGCTTACCATCCAGATATACACACCAACTGCAGTTATATACAGTCAGTGACAATAATTACTAAAAAGATCAATTCTTTAATATTGGCTATTCTTCAGTCTATATAGTCTCTGAGGTGATTAGGTACTGTATATAGGGGTTAGAGTAGAAAGCTCAACAATATGAACGCCATGAATGCTGTTTAAAGCAGCAGAGGTCGAAGCGCCACATCACAGAGTTGGACAGAAGCAGCGCAGAAAGGTAATGGAGAAAGGCTAGGGCTAGGACCATGGGAAAACATAGGGGGCTATGACCCAATTTCTTACCCACCAGTGAACTGCTGGCCCTACAGGCAGCGTGGAGAGAAATCAAATACAGACACGTGTGTGAAAACACAGACTGAAACATACATGTGCATATCTACATAATGCACGCGCGCACACACGCACAAAATACAAAAAAACATAGACACATAACCTGTCTCTAAAAGTCCTAGCACACAAAGACACAACCTGGAACACACACACAATTAACTGTTTGTTTGCTTACCTTAGCTGTGCAGTTAATGTAGGGGTCCCCGCGCGGTTTCAGTCCAATGATCTGCAGGAGTGAGAAGAATACATTAAAATACTATTATAGCATCCTTTCTTTACATGTGTTCCATACCCATTCCACAAGCTTGTTTACATGTAAAAATGATTGAGACACCAGATTTCAGAATGGTCTCAGAAATGGAAGCACTGATTTGAGATGTTAAGAAGTAGCTCAGTTAGTGACACAATGAGGTCATTTGATATGAGCTGGCCAAGTCCGTAGATGGGGCACATGTGTGCTGCCTGCTCACTGAAGGGCCAGGGATTTTGACTGTCATAAACATAGCGTTCTCAGAGATGCCTAAGAATCTTCTTAATTGCCCCTGACTGGATTTATTAAGTTGGATTGAACTGAATACCAACCAGGCTACACAGAGGCCAATCAATTCACTCTGATCTCAATCCCTGCAAACAGAGATGCTGACACAGGATGCCCTGTCGTCAGAGGATATTCCAAACAATGATTAAAAAACAAGTGCAGTGGAAAGGACAGAGAATATGCACTTTTCAATATGAATTTGAACAAACTCTACGTCTACATGAAGACAGAGAGAGGATACACTGAAAAGCTGTAGTTCAAAGGCAATGGATCGAAGACAGGGAGGTACTCGTGTAGGGGAGTTAGTTCAGTGAACCACGCTTGTGTGATAAGTGACCTTGCCTGAGACCTGAAGACTTGTGTTACCTCCCAGAGCTAATAGCTTTAAGGCTTAAGCTCCAGTCTATAGGCTTTAGCTCAGTGGGCTAACGCTGCCCAATGCATTTTCAGAAGAGCAGAACCGACAACCTCCAGTCGGGGCACTCACCCTGTTCATCTTGACCAGGACGCAGGGTTTCCCCTCGGTGTAGCCAAAGGTGGTGTCAGACAGGCCGGAGCACTGCCGGAGCAGACTGCGCTTGAACTGACACACCTTCTTCTCCTCCTGATCATCCTGCTCATAGTACTCTCCCACCATACACAGCTCGTTCCTCTCCTGCACAGTGTCGTTGTATTCTGAGGGGTCCCAACATAGGGCACAGACTCAAGTTCCACTGTATTTGACAGCTTGCTATTTACCTGGTACAGACAGTATTCACCTAAATATTTACATGTCAACATTGTAGCTAATATTTATTTCACAGTAACGTATGCATTACTTGTTTGTTTGTTTGGGATACATATTACATAATCAGTGGAGGCTGCTGAGGGTAGGACGGCTCATAACAATGGCTGGAACGGAGCGAATGGAATGGCATCAAGCCAAGTGTTATTCCACTCCAGGCATTACCACGAGCCCATCCTCCCCAATTGAGGGGCCACCAAACTCCTGTGGCATATGCATATTCCAGTGCATCTGCCAAGGATTACAGTGCACTTTCAAGTCAGGTAGAATACGCCTTAGTCATGTATACAAAGTGGAATCAACTGTAACTACTCAATCTCAAATTTGCTTTACCATGGTGGCCCAACACTAATACTGTATTTGTCCATTGGAGTCAAATGTACACATTCTTTAGAAAAAAATGAATGGGTCTGAAAGTGGGATTCTATCACTCACGCTGAAGGAAGTTCTCCAGATGCTGGACATACTGGCCGTACTGCTTAGTGTCGGTGCGGTTGAAGACGATGTCCAAGGACCGGGGCCTGATCACCAAACCTGAGGACAGGTAGGGGGAAACATGTCACGTCAACTGTCTGCACCTACTAATGTTATGGAGATGGTCCAATGAATCTCGCTCACATAACGAGTATCCTTGCATGAGACCTGAAGATTTGTGTTAGATCCCCGAGGGAATGCCTGGGCTTTAGCTCAGCAGGCTAACTCAATTCTGGTGGCATGCAAATTACCCCAATTCAAATCCAGCTTGTCACATTAATTAATGCTATTCATATAGCAAATGAGAGATATATACATTTTTATCAAAATCTTATACTTACAATAAGCCACATGTATTGCTTATGCTGCCTGACATTGTTCGAAGGGGTTGCGGGGAGAGTTGTTAAAAAAAAAAGTTTTCAAAACCGCCAATGATATTAACACTCGCCAGGTGAAAACCTTCTGGCAAAGAGGGTCAGCAGGTGACTGACCGTCAAGACAGGGGTTGCACTACTTTATGACCTGAGGCCTTGGTCAAAAGTATTGCACTATGTAGGGAATAGGGTGCCATTTGGGACTCAGTCAGGCCGTCTTTAAACGGCGAGGCAGAGGAGGCCATATTATCAGGACACTGTGATACTATACTATAACTGCATTCTACACATTTTTTGCCAAACCCCAAAAAGAAGCTAGTCAGAAGATTTGCATTTTAGCTGCAACTCTGCAGGTTCTGCTACACAGCCTTAGAAACTTATACAAGAGCAGGGAGAGTTATAAGACAGAATCCCATTCGAGAGGTTTGGTTGCGAATGGGAGAGGGCATAAATGCGCAGTATGGCTCAACTGGTAGAACATGGTGCTTGCAACGCCAATATCATGGGTTTGATTCCTGCTGGGGCCACCCTTACAAAAATGCATGACTGTGAGTCTCTTTGAAGAAAAGCATCTGCTAAATGGAATATATTAATATTATTATTATTAGAATATACAGTAGTAGGACTTGTAGGCCTAAAGGAGGGGAGTTAGTTTCATGAAGGCCTCTCTGTCAGAGCCATGGAGTTGGAGAGAGGCTGTGGGGAACAGATGGGTGCTATACTGGTAGACCAGCGGGAGGATACCTGCACAGCCTGGGAGACAGACTCTCTAACTCCTACACACATGCACACACACAACTCTGATCCATAATTCACAGGATCGTATTTCTAACTGTTCTATTTTTTTCGTTACACTGGCACAGTATTTTAATTTTTAATTTCTAAAATGCCAACAGCAGTCAGTCAGTGTTTAACTGATCTGTTAATTCGCTGATCGCTTGCGTGTTTTGGCAGCGGCAGTCAGCTCCTCTGAAAAATAAATGAATGGCGCTGGGCTCCTAACCAATTGTGCCATTGTGTGTGTTTTTTTTTGCGTTATTTGTAACTTATTTTGTACATAATGTTTCTGCCACCGTCTCTTATGACAAAAAAGAGCTTCTGGATATCATAACAGCCTTTACTCACCTCGTAATGGACAAAGATTTTTCTTTAACAAGTCAGATGCAAAGGATTTACTTCAGACACCCGACAAGGCCCAAATCCCCATCATTCGCATGAGAAAGAGACGTAGATACCAGGGACATAGGTCAGGGTGCCTTGTAAGGATCTGACCGCGAGTGGGTAATCTGCCTCTACCATCAGTCCTATTAGCCAATGTATGCATGGAAACTTAAATCTGTTTTATATCATTTCGACCAGCATGTTAAATATGAAACCAGAGGAAGAAAAAAAACTTGACACCAACTTTACTCCACATAGAGACACTTACAAAGCTCTCCCTCGCCCTCCATTTGGCAAATCTGACCATAATTATATCCTCCTAATTCCTGCTTACAAGCAAAAACTAAAGCAGGAAGCACCAGCGACTCTGGTGCTATAAAAAAGTGGTCAGATGAAGCAGATGCTAAGCTACAGGACTGTTTTGCTAGCACAGACTGGAATATGTTCCGGGATTCTTCTGATGGCATTGTGGAGTACACCACATCAGTCACTGGCTTCATCAATAAGTGCATCAATGACATCGTCCCCACAGTGACCGTACGTACATACCCCAAACAGAAGTCATGGATTACAGGCAACATCCGCACTGAGCCAAAAGGTTGAGCTGCCGCTTAAAAAGACGCTTATAAGAAATCCCGCTATGCCCTCCGATGAACCATCAAACAGGCAAAGCGTCAATACAGGACTAAGATTGAATCTTACTGCATCGGCTCCAACGCTCGATGGATGTGGCAGGGCTTGCAAACTATTACATGCTACAACGAGAGTCACAGCCGAGAGCTGCCCAGTGACAATAGCCTACCAAACGAGATAAATTACATCTATGCTCCCGTCGAGGCAAGCATGCATGAGAGCATCAGCTGTTCTGGACAACTGTGATCATGCTCTCCATGTGAGTAAGACCTCCATGTGAGTAAGATCACGCCGATGTGAGTAAGACCTTTAAACAGGTCAACATTCACAAGGCCGCAGGACAAGATGGATTACCAGGACGTGTACTCTGAGCATGCGCTGACCAACTGGCAAGTGTCTTCACTGACATTTTCAACCTGTCCCTGGCTGAGTCTGTAATACCAACATGGAATACCCTAGACCCACTCCAATTTGCATACCGCCCCAACAGATCCACAGATGATGCATTCTCTATTGCACTCTACACTGCCCTTTCCCACCTGGACAAAAGGAACACCTACGTGAGAATGCTATTCATTGACTGCGTCAACATTCAACACCATAGTGCCCTCAAAG
The DNA here is from genome assembly GCF_036934945.1 of Oncorhynchus masou masou. Classification (NCBI taxonomy): domain Eukaryota; kingdom Metazoa; phylum Chordata; class Actinopteri; order Salmoniformes; family Salmonidae; genus Oncorhynchus; species Oncorhynchus masou. The sequence goes on from NC_088237.1 coordinate 1,999,743, forward strand.
CTAATCACTAAGCTAAGGATCCTGGGACTAAACACCTCCCTCATCAACTCGATACAACACACCTGCCACGCTGATCCTCAACTCTGTGGCCCCTCAGGGGTGCGTGCTCAGTCCCCTCCTGTACTCCCTATTCACCCATGACTGCATTGCCAGACACGACTCCAACACCATCATTAAGTTTGCCGACGACACAGCAGTGGCAGGCCTGATCACCGACAATGATGAGACAGCATATAGGGAGGAGATCAGAGACCTGGTCATGTGGTGCCAGGATAACAACCTCTCCCTCAACGTGATCAAGACAAAGGAGATGATTGTGGACTACAGGAAAAGGAGGACCGAGCATGCCCCCATTCTCATCGACGGGCTGCAGAGGAGCAGGTTGAGAGCTTCAAGTTTCTTGGTGTCTACATCACCAACAAACTAACATGGTCCAGCCACACTAAGACAGTCGTAAAGAGGGCACCACAAAGCCGAGTCCCTCTCAGAAGACTGAAATGTTTTGGCATTGGTCCTCAGATCCTCAAAAAATGATCCAGCTGCACCTTCGAGAGCATCCTGACTGGTTGCATCACTGCCTGGTATTTCAACTGCTCTGCCACCAACCACAAGGCACTACAGAGGGTACATCACTGGAGCCAAGCTTGCTAACATCCAGGCACAAAAGGCACAAAAAATTGTCAAAGACTCCAGCCACCCTAGTCATAGACTGTTCTCTCTGCTACTGCATGGCAAGCGGTACCGGAGCGCCAAGTCTAGGTCCAAAATGCTACTTAACTGATTCCACCCCCAAGCCATAAGACTCCAGAACAGCTAATCAAACAGCTACCCAGACTATTTGCATTGTCCAACCCCCTCTTTTACGCTGCTGCTACCCTCTGTTATTTATCTATGCATAGGCATTTTAACTCTACCTACACATCCATATTACCTCAATTACCTTGACTATCCTGTGCCCCCGCACATTGACTCTGTACTGGTATCCTTGTATATAGGCTCGCTACTATTATTTTACTGCTGCGCCATAATTATTTGTTATTTTTATTATATCTTTTACTCATCTAATTTTTTTTTACTTAACACTTACTTTTCTTAAAACTACATTGTTGGTTAAGTACTTGTAAGTATTTCACTGTAAGGTCTACACCTGTTGTATTTGGTGCATGTGACAAATACAATTTGATTTGATTTGTCAGTGGGACATGGCAGCAGAGTCCGAGACACTGTGCATGCCAGGCGCAAGCAGTCACAGCTCTGGGGTTAGTGAGTGAGCATGCTCCCATTCTGCAGGAGCCTTGTCTATGTGTCAACAGCAGTCCAGATGCAGCAAAAAAAGAAAGCGACGCAGTCCGTGAGAGACAATGACATGTTTGAGAAAGAGTGGACATATTCATATTTTACGTGTGTGTGAAGAGAGAGAGCGAAAGAAAGGAAGATAGAGAGAGAAAGAAAAAGAGCGAGAGAGAGATATAGACTGAGTGAATGGTTGAATTTCAATATGAGCACTATTCTGTTTAAGTTGAGTGTCTGTTTTTCTGCAGCATAATAAGTCACCTGGACTGGCCACTCGGTCGCGGTACGTAGGAATGTTGTCGTCCAGTGTCTGTAGCATGACCCACATGGTGAGCGTGAACATCCCTGCCAGGAACCCATAGAAGACCAGGTAGAAAAGCAATATCAGGGCTGAGGAAAGAGAGAGAAAGAGAGAATAATTACTCTCTGTTAATCACACAATCTTGGCTCAACAGATCAAAATCATTCTTCCCATCAGTGTAAGTCATATGTCTTGATTTTTTTGTCCCCATAAATCTTTTGCAAGTTCGACAGTGTGTGTTTGTACATGTTTTACTAGACTTGTGAGTACCAGAAGTCCTCACAAGAAGAGTAAACCAACAAAAATACAAAGTGAAGACACGTTTCCAGTCCTCACTTGATATTTTAGGCTTAGAGGTTTAGGGTTATGGTTAGAATTAGGGTTAGGTTTAGGGTTAACATTTTACTACAGTGGGCTAAATCAGTGTTTCTTTGTAGTCTTTAATAAATGGTCTTTGAAACAAAAGTATACACCTCACTCACATGGTTATAGGCTTAAAACAAAGACGAAGACACCTGTATCATGTCAGATATAGAGATTAAATGTATTACATTTTGAGTTTCCAGACTTTCGGCAGGTTTTTGTAAATAATTATGAAAAATATTGATAACAGTCATTTGACTGCAGGAAAGGGTTGTAACTACGGTTAGGGGTTAAGGTTAGGGTAATGGTTCGGTTTAGGGTTCGGATTTTGAATGGGAATCAATTGTTGGACCCCAAAATGTCCTCACAAGTATAATAAGACATAGCTGTGTGTGTGTGTGCACGTGTGTTTATATAGAGAGCAAGAGAGACACAGAGAGAAACTTATTTACTGTTTGTGACAAAGCACCTCACCACTTTCAATCTCATTATAAACCAATTAATTTTCCTATGAATCTCTGTCCAATGTCCATTTTGGCCATATCAAACTAGGGGCTCTACTAAATCCGTATTGCACAATCTTTAACGCTTCAGTGATACAGATTGAATAGAGCCCTAAGCCCTACTGTTGCTACTCTCCACAGACACTCTCCAGACTGAAATAGACTAAGTAACTACTGAGCCAATCTGAGCCAAAATGTACTGCACAAGCCTGGTTAAGCATCCACCATAGTTCCTGGAACCATGCTGGAGAGGACAATGTGAAAGAAAATATCAGGGCCAGCACAGTACGGAGAGACAGAGAGAGAGAGAGCTTGACCACTGTGACTGACCCCAATTTAAAAACAATCCTTGACTATGTACAGATTCAGTGAGCAGAGCCTTGCTATTTCGAGAGGTCGCCATAGCCCGTCTTCTCTTGAGATCCAAACCATTTGCTTTGACAATATAAACATATGTTTCCCATATATAAAATATATATATATAAAATATATATATATATATATATATAAATCAATCAATCAGCTGGACATATGACATCATGAGAGTGACAGAAAAGACAGTTGTCTTTAAAAAAACTCCAGCACACAGGTATTCTTATTAAGTTCCACAATACAAACAAATGTAGATTTCAATTTAAACCGGTGTTTCAGTCAAAAAAGTGCGTACACACACACGAAGCTGTATTATTTAAAAGAAAATTGACATTGCCGGTCTGAGGTGTTAAAAAAGATCTGTACAGATCTGGGAGCAGGCTGGGATATCGTGTAGATGACAGGACGGTGATATTACATTTGAGTCATTTAGCAGGCGCTCTTACCCAGAGCGACTTAGTGCATTCATCTTAAAATAACTATGTGGGACTCCCACATATCACAGGCTTAGGTTCCACTGGATGTCAGAAGGTGAATTCACCAATTTGTAAGTCGCTCTGGATAAGAGCGTCTGCTAAATGACTTAAATGTAATGTAAATGTAGTAAGTACACTTTTCCTCAATAAAGTAGCTATCAGCAAAGACAAGTGCAATTGTGTTGGTTCAGGATTTCAGGTGAGTATTTAAGATACCCTTTGAAGAGGTAGGGTTTCAGGTGCTTTCAGAAGATGGGAAGGGACTGCTGTCCTAGCTTCAGGGGGATTTCCCTGGTGTCTAATGGATGAAGAATAGAGAGCTTGCTTAGAGATACATTATATATAGACACTGTATATACCATATCTCTATGGTAGAGAGTCACTATTACACCATGCATGATATCTCCACAGAAACACTGAGGTTCAGGGAAGAGCCTACTCACAGCTATTTTTCCTAGCCACCATGCTTCAACATCTGCATTGCTTGCTGTGTGGCATTTTAGGCTGTGTTTTCTGTATAGCATTTTGTGACATCTGCTGATGTAAAAAGGCTTTATAAATACATTTGATTGATTGATATTCCAGGGAAACAGAGTTACAAAGAAAGAAAGAGAGAGGGGAATACAAAGAAAGAGGAGAGAGAGAGATACAAAATGAAAGAAACAGGTGAAAATAGGGGGGTGAGAAAGGCACAAAATGGTTGAATGAGCTACAGAGAGATCTTCATAAGGATGTGCATCGATAAAGTGCTACACAGGACAGAGAGAGATGTAGCCTAGATAGACAAAAAAACACATTTAAATACACATGACGAGATATCGCATAAAGAGAAGACAGGATGATGCAGGGAAAACAATATATGGATGGAGAGAAATGGCATGTGAGAAAAAAATAGAGCTAGAGAGAGCTTCAGTATAATAATAGATGCATTGCTTATTTCCTGAAGCCTCTGAGGTAAACTGTGCGTCTATAAATAGAGTGTGGGGGAGGACAAATAAGTGATGGCACAGCACTGGCCTGAGGAAAAGAAGACACACACACGCACACACACACAATCCCATCCATCACAGCATTAGTGCTAGACTGACAAAGGCATGCATGCACATCTTTAGATGGCAGGCTCATGTAAGATAAATGTAGAATCCACCCTGGTTAAATCAGATAGACCTGTCTTTTTTATCCATTCGACCACTTGTGAATCTATAACTGGAATTAGGATTGACACTCCAACACATCCTCTTGTAGCACAGTCGGGATGTAGCCAGTCCCACCACACCCCCAAAAAACAGCCAGCATTAGAAAGCCATTTCCTTCGAACAATCATTGGTCATTAGGACTGAGAAACAGTACTGGGATGCCAAGTGCTTTTATCTCCTCAGAATAGCTGAGTGTGACCTTTCAGGAAGCCTGGGTAATGTCCCAAATGGAACCCTAGTTTTATATAGTGCACACTTTTTTAAATATTTTTTTTTACCAGAGCCTGAACCCTGATCAAAAGTAGTGTACTAATATATATATTAGGGAATAGGGGGCCTTTTGGGATGCAACCCTGCTCTTTGGAGTCAGGGAGGCAGAGGCTGGGCTGCCGTGGCCTAGCGTCTGCTCTGCAGTTGTTAAAGCATCGATCTTGGGCTCGACTCAATCAACCATCAGCCTGCAAGACATTTCTTATACCAGATCCATTATTTTTAAATCAATGATGGGAAGGGAACAAGTGCACACTTTGGGAGAAAGGACTCCCTGGATTAAATAAAGGTTCAACAAAACCTCCCTTCACGTAATACCATGACCTCAAAGTATGCTCTCCACCTATTCCCTCTGTCCCTGTCTCAAAGTTCTCCAACTCCTCTCCACTCCACTCCACTCAGTTGTGTTGTGAAAAGGTAGGGTGGTATACAGAAGATAGCCCTATTTGGTAAAATACCAAGTCCATATTATGGCAGGAACAGCTCAAATAAGCAAAGAGAAATGACAGTCCATCATTACTTTAAGACATGAAGGTCAGTCAATCCAGAAAATGTAAAGAACTTTGAAAGTTTCGTCAAGTGTAATCGCAAAAACAATCAAGCACTATGATGAAACTGGTCATGAGGGCCACAGGAAAGGAAGACTGCTGCAGAGCTTAAGTTCATTAGAGTTACAAGCCTCAGAAATTGCAGCACAGATAAATGCTTCAGAGTTCAAGTAACAGACACATCTCAACATCAACTGTTCAGCCTTCATGGTCGAATTGCTGCAAAGAACACTACCGAAGGACACCAATAATAAGAAGATACTTGCTTTGGCTAAGAAACCCGAGCAATGGATGTTAAGACCAGTCAAAATCTGTCCTTTGGTCTGATGAGTCAAAATCTGTGATTTTTGGTTCCAACTGCCGTGTCTTTGTGAGACATAGAGAATGTGAACGGATGATCTCTGCATGTGTGGCTTCCACAGTGAAGCATGGAGGAGGAGGTGTGATGGTGCTCTGCTGGTGACACAGTGTGTGATTTATTTAGAATTCAATGCACACTTAACCAGCATTGCTACCACAGCCTTCTTCAGTGATACGCCATCCCATCTGGTTAGTACTTAGTGGGACTATCATTTGTTTTTCAACAGGACAATGACCCAACATACCTCCAGGCTGTGTAAGGGCTATTTGACCAAGAAGGAGAGTGATGGAGTGTTGCATCAAATGACCTGTCCTCCACAATCACCCGACCTTAACCCAATTTAGATGGTTTGGGATCAGTTGGACTGCAGAGTGAAGTAAATGCAGCCAACAAGTGCTCAGCATATGTGGGAACTCCCTCAAGACTGTTGGAAAAGCATTCCAGGTGAAGCTGGTTGAGAGAATGCCACGAGTGTGCAAAGCTGGCTACTTTGATGAATATAAAATATATTTTGATTTGTTTTTCACTTTTTTGGTTACTACATGATTCCATGTGTTATTTCATAGTTTTGAGGTCTTCAATATTATTTGACAATGGAGAAAAAAATAACAATAAAGAAAAACCCTTGAATGAGTCGGTGGTGTCCAAACATTTAACTGGTACTGTACTTTTTGTATTTCGCCAAAAAACGGATTGAGCCTTTCACTTCTCTATTAGGGGGTCATACATTGATGGCCCACAGAGACTCCAGATGGGCTATCTGTAATTTGTGTGACATTTCATACATGTCAAAAGTTTAAATTAGTGCATTTTTTATGTGTTAATTCATCTTTGTCCAGGCCAATGGGTCCAGACCCTTCATCTCATCTTTTCAACTGCTCATGTTCTTTACTTGGTCGGCTGTAACTGAACCTTGTCAACCACATACTTTGTGTGGCTGTGACCCTTCAGTGATGTGCCTTGGGGGTTATTAATACTAAAAGGTAGAGGGTCAGAGGGGCTGGGGACTAGGGGTGTGGTGGGTGTCCCAGGGAAAGTGAAGACTAGGGGTGGGGTGTGTGTGTGTGTGTGTGTCAGGAGGAGTGAGGATCAGAGGAGTGTGTGTATGTGTGTGTGAGGACTACGGGTACGTTGTTTGAATGTATCCCTGGGGTAGTGGGGACCAGGGCTATGGAGGTGTACATTACAGAGCCCAAAGAATGCCAAGAACACGTGGTGGGCAATCAGACAGCTCTTTGGGAACGTTTTGTATCTTCTCTAAACTGACAGCATGAGACGACAGGCCTTGGCGCTGTCCTTACTTTTTGCATGCACCCATGTCAACATACACACGCACGTGGAGGAACACAAATATGCAATTACACACACCAGCCTGGTTCATGCATCATGGGCCTGGTATGAACATGGAAATAAATTACCTGTGACTCAAACCAGCCATTTCCTTTTAAACATAAATCTAATCCCAGTCCAGGACAGAGCCACATTTGCCGACCACCACGGATGGGCAAGCTCACTCTCTCAGCCTGTCTCATTACACTACGATCAGAGCAGGCTGCAAACAATGATCAGTTAGGGGGAAATCAGATATATAATTATAAATATAGCATGAACATGTTATAAAATATATGCAACACATTTTCCACTAAACCAATAAGTAGCGTTACGCATACCTACATACAGATTTCTGACTTTGAGAGTTTATCATAGTTTGCGTTTTCAATACCACAATCATGTATGTCAATCTTGACAAACAGAAAATACATCTCTCCCTACTCAGTATCGAAGGCTTGGTCTAACAATCTCCTAATGCCATTAAACGTTTGAGTTTTGTAACAGATGTCTATTTCCATTAATCAAATGGCTGTTTGGATGCTGGAATTACATTGGAGTGGATGAACATGCACAGGTAGCCTAAAGCAGACTTTTGAAGTAGTCTAATCAGAATAAAACATTGTGACAAGTTGTGTTTATGCCACACATTAAAAGGCAATCCATTTTAAAAGTTAAATGACAAATATTTAGGAACATAGGCCTGTGAGACGACTTGGGAGAATGATGATGGGCAACATCAGTATCAGAAGTAAAAATACAGTCAGACTCATGAAACTGTGCCTTTCTATATTATGTTGAGTGGACACATAACTGATCCAAATGGAATGAAACGTTTAAGCCATTATTCAAATGATATTTTCGCTGCAGTTTACAGGCCAGAGTAGAATTGTACTCACTTGAAAACAATAATGCAATTATTCATTGGATTGTGCTGGGTGGCAGGTAGCCTAGTGGTTAGTGTTGGTTTAGGGCATTGGGCCAGTAAACAAACGGTTGCTGGATCGACTCCCCGAGCTGACAAGGTAAAACTCTGTTGTTCTGCCCCTGAGCAAGGCAGTTAACCCACTGTTCCCTGGGTGCTGTGGATGTTGATTAAGGCAGCCCCCTGCACCTCTCTGATTGAGAGGGGTTGGGTTAAATGCGGAAGACACATTTCAGTTGAATGCATTCAATTGTACAACTGACTAGGTATCCCCCTTATAGGCTAGTCTACAGTATGTAGGACAATTGTAGTGTCCCTAAGCAAGATCAATAGGGGAGCTTTTTGGGCTGTGTGTTATGTCATGTGCAATGACACAGCTGGACTATCAGCTACTGTACTCCTCTATCTTGTGGATTTATATAGACAATTGGTAAATATTTGAATGATTTTATGATCGCTAGTTAATTTATTGTAAATCTGGACAAATGATCCAAATACCATATTTTTACTTTTTTTTTTTTTAATTTTACCTTTATTTAACCAGGCAAGTCAGTTAAGAACAAATTCTTATTTTCAATGATGGCCTGGGAACAGTGGGTTAACTGCCTGTTCAGGGGCAGAACGACAGATTTGTACCTTGTTAGCTCGGGGGTTTGAACTCGCAACCTACCGGTTACTAGTCCAACGCTCTAACCACTAGGCTACCCTGCCATTAGGAAAATGTGGAGTAGGAACAGCAGCATTTTAATTTATAACACACAGTGCTCAGAATGACAGAAATCACATTTATATTATGGTAATTCAGCTCAACAGAACATGCAAATCGGGGATGCAACGGCATGCATCCTTTTACCGAACTCCAATGTGCATTTGAAGATGTTAGAATAACTGTTCACATGTACTTCCTCAGCAAGACGAGTAGTGAACAGCAAAATCACTTGTCTATATCACGTGTCAAGCTCATTCCACAGAGGGCCAAGTGTCTGCGGGTTTTCGCTCCACCCTTGTACTTGATTGATGAATTAAGGAAACTAATTAGTAAGGAACTCCCCTCACCTGATTGTCTAGGTCTTAATTGAAAGTAAAACCCCAAAACCCACAGACACTCGGCCCTTCTTGGAATGAGTTTGACACCCCTGGTCTATCAATCTGCTATTCCCCATGGTAGGAAAGTTTACCTATTTTAGTGGTCAGCTTGTCATTCTGTGCAAAAATCACAATTCATTCTACCAGTAGGCCTAGGCTACATATATTGTTTAAAGCAATGAGGGCTATGAAAAAGATCAGAACTTTTAGCTTAAAATGTTGGTGAACTATTATGTATTCACATAAGCGCAGCAATGCACACAAAAGGCAGTAACTTACGCTAACCACATTCCGTACAAATGTGCGCAACCTTGACATTCAAATGAGGCTGCAAAGAAAACTAATAGGACTGTAGCAACTGTGTTGACATCAAGATTTGGGGTGTGAACTGTGTTTCTATTCAAGCGTTGATTGACATGATAATGGCTCTATAGTATTGGAGAAAAGTTGAAGTATTGGAGAAAAAAACGGACCCCTCTGACGCTGTACAATACATCATAACGTGTTATGGCATAACGTACAGCACGCATAAAGCAACTAATTCTATCTTACAGCCACTCTCCACCAGGTGCAGCACTTCTCTCACCGTTTAAAAACAAGAAAGGGACAGGGACAGGGTAAGGGGGGATACCTAGTCATTTTTTGCATCATCACTGCAAGCTGTCACGACTCTCAATTGCAGCTGTTTACTTCTGAAGATCACTTTAGCACCGCCCTAAAAACCAGATTCAAATTCGACACAAACCTTCAAATAGGTATGTAATGACATATTATATAAACTTTTTATGGTGTTTTATTTACATTTTAGAGGTGATGTTAGAGGCAATAAGGTGATAAATTCCCCACATGACATCTCTCCTTCTCACAACCACGCAATTTTTAAAAAGACCCGATGGAGCTCATTGCCTTCTTGAATAATGCAGAGACGGGAGCATGAAGGTCTCGTCATTGATTTTGTTGGAAAGGGGAGAAATTGTGCGTTACAATGGTATTGATATTACAGTTGATCTGGAAGTATTACATTTTTTGGCCTGTAAAATAAGGTAAATTGTACGGACCAGCGCGATATACAAAAGTGAGTTAGGCTATGAGGGAATGCTCGTTCCATAATGCAATTAGCGGGAAAACACCATTGTCAAAAGCTCACCTCACAGCAAGCATTTTCACGAGACATAGATGGAAATATCAATTTGACATTTTGAAAGAGGGGAGATCTAAAGATGCAGCAACTAAGATGGGTTGCTAATATGACTAGGATTGTGCCTTTTGGCTACTGGACAATGAAAGAAAGCTGGATATTTGAAAACCAATAGAACATGAGTGGAATACACTACTGGTTTCAATGGCATATGGAAGTCTTAATAAAATAATTGCCTCTATGTTTGGTTGTATTTTGGCTAGCCTACTTTGAACCAGGGTAAACATGCCTCATAATGTAGTAAAACATTCATGTTTCAAACAATTACACTGAACAAAAATATAAACGCAACTTGTAAAGTGTTGGTCCCGTGTTTAATGAGCTGACATTTAAAAAAATCTAATAAATAAATACAATTTTTAAATAATAAAAAAAAAAAATCAAATTCAGAATAATGAAAAAATAAAAATCGCTGAAATGTTCCATAGGCACAAAAAGCTATTTCTCAAAAATGTTGTGCATTTATTTACATCCCTGTTAGTGAGCATTTCTCCTTTGCCAAGATAATCCATCCACCTGACAAGTGTGGCATATCAAGAAGCTGTTAACGCAGCCTGATTATTACACAGGTGCACCTTGTGCTGGGGACAATAAAAGGCAACTTTAAAATGTGCAGTTTTGTTTACACAACACAATGCCACAGATGTCTCAAGTATTAAGTCGGCGTGCAATAGGCAAGCTGACTGCAGGAATATCCACCATAGCTGTTGCCAGATCATTTAATGTTAATTTCTCTACCATAAGCTGCCTCCAATGTTGTTTTAGAGCATTTGGCATGAAGTCAAACCTGCCTCACAACCGCAGGCCACGTGAAACCCTTTTGTGGGGAAAAACCTCCTTCTGATTGGCTGGGCCTGGCTGCCAAGTGGGTGGGCCTATACCAAATGGGTGGGCCATCCCTGCCCAGTCATGTTAAATCCATAGATGAGGGCCTAATGAATTTATTTCAATTGACTTCCTTATATGAACTGTAACTCAGTAAAATCTTGAAATTGTTGCATGTTGCATTTATATTTTGGTTCAGTATAAGTTTATGTTTTCAAAATGCATACTGCCTCCAGCCAATTACAAAGTGGTGTGTGATGTGTTGTAGCCTGCCTACCATTATATGCACTTGAATGGTGAATGGGAAGTGCGCTTCAATTACCAGTTGAGAAATAAAAATAGCTATTTTTAATTGTGGCTATCAAAACAGTTAACATGTGATTCCATTTAGAATTGTTACCTAATTATTGGGCTTACAAAAGCATGTTTCAGTCCAACAGCAAGCTCTACCAGCAGCTCTCGCACTCTGACAGATTTTCTGCTTAAACTAGGCTCATATCTGTAAGCTGTGTGCGTGCATGTGATAAATAAGAATCATAGAGACTAACGAAAATACTATGGGTGTGCAGATATGGCAATACTCTTATTCGTAATCATATCAGTAAATTGACAGTCAATAGTCGGATCGGATGATACTTGTGCTCTGAAAAAATGTAAATGTATTAATATGCCTTAATCTACAGGATTGGTGTCCCGTATCCCAAAAATAAGAGATAAAAGTAACAAGTAATTAAAGAGCAGCAGTAAACCAACAATAGCGAGACTATATACAGGGGGGGGGGGGTACCAGTACAGACTCAATGTGCGGAGGCTCCGGTTAGTTGAGGTAGTATGTACGTAGAGCTATTGAAGTGGCTATGCATAGATGACAACAACAGAGTAGTAGCGTAGTAAAGAGGGGGAGGGGGGGCAATGCAAATAGTCTGGGTAGCCATTTGATTAGATGTTCAGGAGTCTTACGGCTTGGGGGTAGACGCTGTTTAGAAGCCTCTTGGACCTACCGTGAGGAAAAAAGTATTCCTCCACCTCCAAACACGGTGAGTTGAGCAGAGAGAACAGTCTATGACTAAGGTGGCTGGAGTCTTTGACAATTTTTAAGGCCTTCGTCTGACACCGCCTGGTAAAAGAGGTCCTGGATGGCAGGAAGCTTGGCCCCAGTGATGTACCTTCTGTAGTGCCTTGCGGTCAGAGGCCGAGCAGTTGCCATACCAGGCAGTGATGCAACCTATCAGTATGCTCTCGATGGTGCAGCTGTAGAACTTTGTGTTGTTACCTAACCTTACCACCTGGGGGAGGCAGGAAGTCCAGGAGTCAGTTGCAGAGGGAGGTTTTTAGCCCCAGGGTCCTTATCTTATTGATGAGCTTTGAGGGCACTATGGTGTTGAATGCTGAGCTGTAGTCAATGAATAGCTTTCTCACATAGGTGTTCCTTTTGTCCAGGTGGGAAAGGGCAGTGTGGAGTGCAATAGAGATTGCATCATCTGTGGATCTGTGGGGGCGGTATGCAAATTGTAGTGTGTCTAGGGTGTGTTTCTGGTATAAGTAGTGTGTTTCTGGTATAATGGTATTGATGTGAGCCATGACCTGCCTTTCAAAGCACTTCATGGCTGCAGACGTGAGTGCTACGGGTCGGTAGTCATTTTGGCAGGTTACCTTAATGTTCTTGGGCACAGGCACTGTAGTGGTCTTCTTAAAAGATGTTGGTATTACAGACTCGGACAGGTAGAGGTTGAAAATGTCAGTGAAGACACTTGCCAGTTGGTCAGCGCATGCTTACAGTACACGTCTTGGTAATCTGTCTCACCCTGCAGCCTTGTGAATGTTGATCTGTTTAAAGGTCTTACTCACATCGGCTGCAGAGAACGTGATCACACAGTCTTCCAGAACAGCTTGTGCTCTCATGCATGTTTCAGTGTTATTTGCCTCGAAGCGAGCATAGAAGTAGTTTAGCTCGACTGTTAGGCACGTGTCACTGGGCAGCGCTCGGCTGTGCTTCCCTTTGTAGTCTGTAATGGATTGCAAGCCCTGCCACATTCAACGAGCGTCAGAGCCGGTGTAGTATGATTAGTCATGGTTCGTCGGTGGGCATATCGGGATTTCTTTTAAGTTTCTAGGTTAGAGTCCCACTCCTTGAAAGCGGCAGCTCTAGCTTTTACCTCAGTGCGGATGCTGCCTGTAATCCATGGCTTCTGGTTGGGGTATGTACGTGCGATCACTGTGGGGACGACGTCATTGATGCACTTATTGATGAAGCCAATGACTGATGTGGTGTACTCATCAATGCCATAGGAAGATTCCCGGAACATATTCCAGTCGGAACATATTCTCCTCTGGTTGCACATTTAACATGCTGATAGAAATTTGGTAAAAATGGATTTAAGTTTCCCTGATTTGAAGTCCCCGGGCACTAGGAGCGCCGTCTCTGGGTGAGCGTCATCTTGTTTGCTTATGGCGGAATACAGCTCATTCAATGCTGTCTTAGTGCCAGCCTATGACTATGGTGGTATGTTACCAGCTACGAAAAATACAGATGAAAACTCAGAGTTTATTATTAGATACACTACCCCAGGCGAGCAATAGCTCGAGACTTCCTTAGATATAGTGCACCAGCTGTTATTTACAAAAATACATAGTCCGCCTTGTCCTACCAGACGCCGCTGTTCTATCCTGCCGATACAGCGTATAACCAGCCAGCTGTATGTTGATAGTGTCGTCGTTCAGCCACACCTCTGTGAAGCATAAGATGTTAGTTTTTATTGTCCCGTAGGTAGTTTAATCTTCCGTGGAGCTCGTCGATTTTATTCTCCATAGATTGCACGTTTGCTAGCAGAATGGAGGGAAGTGGGGGTTTATTCGATCGCCTACGAATTCTCAGAAGGCAGCCCGCCCTTTGGCCCCTTTTTCTCCGTCTCATCTGGGATCTGGGCCTATTCCCGAGAAAGCAGTATATCCTTCGCATCGGGCTCATCAGTCGCGAAAGGAAAAAAAGGATTCTGCTAGTCTGTGGTGAGTAATCTCAGTCCTGATGTCTTGAAGTTATCTTCCGTCATAAGTGACAGTAGCAGCAACATTATGTACAAAATAAGTAAAACCATAAGCTACAAACAATGCAAATAAACGAATCAAAAAACACAATAGGTTGGAGACACGTAAAACGTGCCTTCCTCTCTGGCTCCAACTTTAAACTGTCTGAAAAAACAAATATGTATGTTTTCTTTGTATTATCTTTTACCAGATCTAATGTGTTATATACCCCTACATTAATTTCACATTTCCACAACCTTCAACGTGTTTCCTTTCAATTGTTATCAAAAATATGCATATCCTTGCTTCAGGTCCTGAGCTACAGGCAGTTATATGTTATTTTAGGAGAAAATTTGAGAAAAAGAAAAAAAGAGTCCGATGTTGGCAAAATACCTTCCTGCACATTCTCAGTGCAAAATAGCTGCAGATTAGAAACAGTGCTAGGAGGGGTGTGTGTGTGTGTGTTTCCTCGCCATGTTATTTATTTAGCAGGCAGCGGCAATCTAAATGATCAGACCAAAAAAATGCAAGGAAATTATGAAGCGAGTGGATTGAGAAATACAGCTTCCCTCTATCCAATCAGAGCAGCAGGATCAACGTACAGCCCTCCCTCCTCTTTAAAGACATCCAGTTGAGTTATATAAACCATGTAGAACCTCGCACATGATAAATATGCGTGCTGGCACCTGAATTTATTTTTCTTCTCGATCACAGATAATAAAAAATTAAATGAGGATCCAGAAAATTGCACACATCCATTACAATACTCATTTTGTCCTACTACTCGGCAAACCCCTAGAAAATAGACACGTGCCATTTAATTCCACTAAATTATGCAAACTACTCACAGACTATGAATAGGTTAAAAAAGATTATTCTGCAATTCATTTGTTTTCTTCTCCCAGACAATTGACCTGCAACAATTTTATTGATTGGCTTTTCATTTTTTGACGGCCAAAAGCCGGCTATTACCGGCTAACGGAAACCCTGCATTATTGTCACTATGGATAGAGGGCAGGATAGACAATTGACTGGAAGACTATATTGACCTGTGTTATAATACGTGTGCAGAAGCATAGTGCATAAGGGAAGTACCAAAACACCTTAATTATGGGAGGCGATTGTAAGCAGATGAGGACATTAGGCCTATATAGTAAAACCTGCTAAATTGCGAATGTATATCAGGGAAAAAACACACTACCCTTCCCTGTGCGCAATAAAAAAAAAACTCCATAAATAAAATAAATTTAGACAACCCTCCCCTATTTTGGATCAGTACATTTTTAAATGTCCCTTCGACATAAATAAATAAAATAAGTGTTTGGCGAATACATTTAAAAATGTAATCCATAAGCCTACTAATACATCAATGTATATACTTATTTTCCACCATAATTTGCAAATAAATTCATTAAAAATCCTACAATGTGATTTTCTGGATTTTTTTTCTCATTTTGTCTGTCATAGTTGAAGTGTACCTATGATGTAAATTACAGGCCTCTCTCATCTTTTTAAGTGGGAGAACTTGCACAATTGGTGGCTGACTAAATACTTTTTTGCCCCACTGTATGTATATCGATTGGAGGAGTATCAGGCTATGGTGATTGGCACCAATAGCCTTTGTAAAGTCTGTATCAATACCACGTAGGAAAGTGTCTGGATGACTGTGAGCTGATTGACCAGCAAGCTATAGTAGGTGTGGATTTTTTGAAAGCCTTATCATCTGAATACATCCCATCAATGGGAAGTGCCTTCATAAAGTAATCATTCAACTTGACGTATTCCACATTTTGTTGTGTTACAGCCTGAATTCAAAATAGATTACTCACCCATCTACACAAAACGAAAAAGTCAAATCATGTTTTTTGAAAATGTTGCCAATTTACTGAAAATTAAATACAGAAGTATTCACACCCCTTTGGCAGCAATTACAGCTCTAAGAGCTTTGCAAATCTGGATTGTACAATATTTGTACATTATTATTTTGTAATTCTTAAAGCTCTGTCAAGTTGTTTGTTGATCACAGCTCTATTCCATTTATTTTTAATTAAAAAACTCCCTAGTCCTTGCCAATGACAATGACATACACATAACATGATGCAGCCACCACCATGCTTAAAAATCTATACAGTGGTACGCAGTGTTGGATTTGACACAAAAATAACACTTTGTATTCAGGACATAATTTTCAGTTCTTTACCACGTTTTCTGCAGTTTTACTTTAGTGCCTTACTGCAAACAAGACACATGTTTTGGAATATTTGTAGTCTGTGCAAGCTTCCTCCTTTTCACTGTGTCATTTAGGTTATTATTGTGGAGTAATGTTGTTGATCCATCCTCAGTTTTTTCCCCATCACAGCCATTAAACTCTAACTGTTTTAAAGTCAGAACTCTCCGACAACTGAGTTAGGAAGGACTCCTGTATCTTTGTAGTAACTGGGTGTATTGATACACTATCCAAAGTGTAATTAACAACTTCACCATCCTTAAAGAGATATTCAATATTCAATGTCTGCTGTTTCTGTTGTTTTCGCCATCTACCAATAGGTGCCATTCTTTGCGAGGCATTGGAAAACCTCTCATGTTAAACACTATTATTGCAGAAAGAGTGAGTCCATGCAACTTATTATTTGACTAGTTACGCACATTTTTACTCCTTAACTGATTTAGGCTTGCCATAACAAAGGGGTTGAATACTTACTGACTCAAGACATTTCATCTTTTCATTTTTTATTAATTTGTAAACATCTCTAAAATCATAATTCCACTTTGACATTATGGGGTATTATGTGTAAACCAGTGACAAAGAAAAATCTCAATTGAAGTAATTTTAAATTCAAGCTGTAACACAACAAAATGTGAAAAAAGTCAAACTTATGAATCATTTCTGAAGGCACTGTATGAGATAGTTAGGCCTAGTGATATTGTCAACCATCATCAGCTGATCCATATATTTTTCTAACAAACAAATGCTGTGATAGGCCTAAAGCACACCATGCAAAAACAGCCAGCGCAGGAAAACGATGGAAGAATGTCCAGAATATTTTGATGTCTCATTCGTTGCGCCAGTAAAGACAGTTCTGATCCATGTTGTATCCACTCCAATACATTAATGTTGATTATCTGCCAATGTCTGCTTGATTTACTGCATGGTCTAGAAGATTTAACATAGAAAGCATCAAGGTAATGAGTTAATGTTTCATATGTTTCTGTGCCTTGGACTGGACACGGAGTCTAGGCTAATGTGTGTATATTTTTGGATCATTGGATCAAGCGTGCATTTTCGTTAACTGTAATTTTGTTAGTTACGTTCCAATATTTCCTCCATTTTGTGCTTTGTGCTTTGTGTGTTTTTGGGGAGTGATAGATGCAATCACATTATTAAACATCAAAGTAATTGTAATCCTTACTTGGACTAACTAATTCTTAGCTATTTTGTATAACAGAGTTGTGTTATTGTTTCTTTTCTTCCCAATCAAATCCTGTCCTGCCCTCAGGGAAGAGTTGAGCTGTTCTCTAACACTATCCATCCATGATGAGCCTGTCCTGCACTGATGTGAAGTTAAGCCTCTGAACACATCAACTCATGCCTCATTCAATTACTGCTGTGATCCCTTCCCAACACTAAGTAGCCCTCTTATTCCCATTCCCATAATATTTTACTATGTTTTTATTAAATGTTTTAGGTTCAAATCATTCGTATTTGACAATTCTTTTTTTTATTGTCTCCATGTGGTTCACACCTATATCATCGGTCTCCCATCCTCCTTCATTTATTAACTTATTATGGCTGGGGGCAGTATTGAGTAGCTTGGATGCATAAGGTGCCCAGAGTAAACTGCCTGCTACTCAGTCCCAGTTGCTAATATATGCGTATTATTAGTAATATTTGGATAGAAAACACTTAGAAGTTTCTAAAACTGTTTGAATGATGTCTGTGAGTATAACAGAACTCATATGGCAGGCAAAAATCTGAGAAGAAATCCAACCAGGAAGTGGGAAATCTGAGGTTGGTCGTTTTTCAACTCATTCCCTATTGAAGATACAGTGGGATGTTGGTCATGTTGCACTTCCTAAGGCTTCCACTAGATGTCAACAGTCTTTAGAACCTTGTTTGATGCTTCTACTGTGAAGTGGGGGCGAATGAGAGGGGAATGAATCAGAGGTCTGGCAGAATGCCTTGAGCTCGTGACACTTGTTCACGTGAGAGCAAGCTCTGTTCCATTGCTTTTCTACAGACAAAGGAATTCTCCGGCTGGAACATTATTGAAGATTTATGTTAAAAACATCCTAAAGATTGATTCTATGCTTCGTTTGACATGTTTTTACGGACTGTAAGGGAACTTTTTGACATTTCATCTGCTCCTAGTGAACGCGCTTCGTGAATTTGGATTTGTTTACCAAACGCGCTAACAAAAGGAGCTATTTGGACATAAATGATGGACATTATTGAACAAAACAAACATTTATTGTGGAACTGGGATTCCTGGGAGTGCATTCTGATGTAGATCATCAAAGGTAAGTGAATATTTATAATGTTATTTCTGACTTCTGTTGACTGCACAATATGGCGTATATCTTTTTGGCTTGTTTGGGCTCTGAGCGCTGTACTCAGATTATTGCATGGTTTGCTTTTTCCGTAAAGCTTTTTATAAATCTGACACAACGGTTGCATTAAGGAGAAGTGTATCTAAAGTTCCATGTATAACACTTGTATTTTCATCAACATTTATGATGAGTACTTCTGTAAATTGATGTGGCTCTCTGCAAAATCACCGGCAGTTTTTGGAACTACTGAACATAACGCGCCAATGTATACTGAGATTTTTTTATATAAATATGAACTTTATCAAACAAAACATACATGTACTGTGTAACATGAAGTCCTATGAGTGTCATCTGATGAAGATCAAAGGTTAGTGATTCATTCTCTCTCTATCTCTGATTTTTGTGACTTTCTCTTTGAATGGAAAAATGGCTGTTTTTCTGTGACTTGGCTCTGACCTAACATAATCATTTGTGGTGCTTTCGCCGTAAAGCCTATTTGAAATCGAACACTGTGACGGGATTAACAAGAAGTGTATCTTTAAAATGGTGTGAAATACTAGTATGTTTGAGGAATTTTAATTATGGGATTTCTGTTGATTGGACTTTGGCGCCCTGCACTTTCACTGGCTGTTGTCATATCGATCCCGTTAGCGGGATCTCAGCCCTAAGAAGTTTTTAAATCACCGGCCTCCACTTGTGTAGATATAGCAGAGGAGACAAGGCAAGAAAATCACTTTAGACTATTAGAGATTAGGGCTGACCCCAATTAGTCGACTGGTTGAGTGTTTGGTCGTTAGGCTGTTGGTCGACCAAGATTGTTTTAGTCATGCAGTAACAAATATATTTGCGCCCAGATCAGTAAACTTATCCATTGTGGAGGCCTAGACTAAAAGCCAATGTATGCTTAATACGATTTGTGTGGCACAATTGTGGAGCCTCCAGAGGTATGCAGAGGCCAAATCGAGCTCTGTTCCGGATTGTCATGCGCCTCCCAAATTTTGTAACAATGCGGAGGGCTCCATATAACTCTCAGCATTGACATGATTGGTTGACGGTAGATGGGGGCAGTACATTCTGTAGAAAACACAAACTCTTCCTTAACAACAGCTCTGCACTGCTCCACAAAGCGCAAGAAGTATGAATGACCTAACTTCTGCGAAATCCATATCGCCATAAATTGCTGCATGACCAATCCAGACGTAGGATTGACCATGCACTTCTCTCTCCAGAATGCGCTCGTTCCAACCAATTTGTGCACATATGCTTTTTTCATAACTTCACTGTATGAATTGTTTGCATTTGTTGTTTGTGTATATCAATTCTCCATTACATATAACACCAGTTGTACATTTACCGTTAATTTCTATTTCTAATTTGGAATGTTTGATACTCTGTGTAAGGTAATTTATGTTAATGCATTCTATATTATTATTATAATAATTGTAGGAGTAGAAACATTGTTTGCAGAGTGCCGAACCTATGCTACACTTGTGAAAAAAACGTTTGGTTTATTTCATTCCATTTACGAGTTTTGTCAATTTAGTCATCGTCTTTTGTTTAGCGTGCTCCAGTCAATGTTGATCTGAAAGTATTTATGATTGGCTTAACACACCACTACTAATGACCTGTTGAGCTTCTCAAAGTAATGTTTTCTTCACCTCAAACATCATTCAAACAAAGTCTGTTTTTACATCCATTGAGAATTAGAATAGTTCCTCAATGTATTTGAAAAATCTTTCCAGCACTCTCCTTTTCAAAAACCACAGCGTGAAAAGGGAAAAATGTCCTGCTCTGATCCAGTGGAAACGCCATAAAATAAGCCTACCTTCAATTTGTATTTATTTATTTAACCTTAATTTAACTAGGTAGACTAGTTGAGAACAAGTTCTCATTTGCAACTGCAACCTGGCCAAGTTAAAGCATAGCATTTCGACACATACAACAACAGTGTTACACATGGAAGAAACAAAACAGAGTCAATAATACAGTAGAAAAAAACAAAACAAAAAGTCTATCTACAGTGAGTGCAAATGATAAAGGTAAGATAAGGGAGTTAAGGCAATAAATAGGCCATGTTGGCGAAGTAATTACAATATAGCAATTAAACACTGGAATGGTAGATGGGCAGAATATGAATGTGCAAGTAGAGATACTGGGGTGCAAAGAGCAAGATAAATAAATAAATACAGTATGGGGATGAGGTAGATAGATGGGCTGTTTACAGATGGGCTATGTACAGGTGCAGAGCTGCTCTGACAGCTGGTGCTTAAAGCCAGTGATTTTTGCAGTTCGTTTCAGTCATTGACAGCAGAGAACTGGAAGGAAAGGCAACCAAAGGAGGAATTGGCTTTGGGGGTGACCAGTGAGATAAACCTGCTGGAGCGCGTGGTATGAGTGGGTGCTGCTATGGTGACCAGTGAGCTGAGATAAGGTGGGGCTTTACCAAGCAGAGATTTGTAGATAACCTGTAGCCAGTGGGTTTGGCGACGAGTATGAAGCAAGGGCCAACCAACGAGAGTGTACAGGTCGCAGTGGTGGGTAGTGTATGAGTCTTTGGTGACAAAACGGATGGCACTGTGATAGACTGCATCCAACTTGTTGAGTGTTGGAGGCTATTTTATAGATGACATCGCCGAAGTCGAGGATCGGTATGATGGTCAGTTTTACGAGGGTATGTTTGGCAGCATGAGTGAAGGATGCTTTGTTGCGATATCGGAAGCCGATTCTAGAATTAATTTTGGATTGGAAATGCTTAATGTGAGTTTGGAAGGAGAGTTTACAGTCGAACCAGACACCTAGCTATTTGTAGTTTTTTAGTCCGCATATTCTAAGTCAGAGCCGTCCAGAGTAGTGATGCTGAACGGACGGGCAGGTGCGGGCAGTGTTCGATTGAATAGCATGCATTTAGTTTTACTTGCGTTTAAGAGCAGTTGGAGGCAACGGAAGGAGAGTTGTATGGCATTGAAGCTCGTCTGGAGGTTAGTTAACACAGTGTCCAAAGAGGGGCCAGAATTATACAGAATGGTGTCGTCTGCGTAGAGGTGGATCAGAGAATCACCAGCAGCAAGAGTGACATCATTGATGGATACATAGAAGAGAGTCGGCCCAAGAATTGAACCCTGTGGCACCCCCATAGAGACTGCCAGAGTTCCGGACAGGGAAGTAGTTGGTAAACCAGGCGAGGCAATCATTTGAGGAACCAAGCCTGTCGAGTCTGCCAATAAGAATGTGGTGATTGACAGTCGAAAGCCTTGGCCAGGTCGATGAATACGGCTGCACAGTAATGTCTCTTATCAATGGCGGTTATGATGTCGTTTAGGACCTTTAGGACCCTGATGTGCACCCATGACCAGCTCTGAAACCAGATTGCATAGCGGAGAAGGTACGGTAGGATTCGAAATGGTCCGTAATCTGTTTGTTAACTTGGCTGTCAAAGACCTTAGAAAGACAGTGTAGGATAGATATAGGTCTGTAGCAGTTTGGGTCTAGAGTGTCACCCCCTTTGAAGAGGGGGATGACCGCAACAACTTTCCAATCTTTGGGAATCTCAGACGATACGAGAGAGAGGTTGAACAAGCTAGTTATAGGGGTTGCAAGAATTTTGGCAGATAATTTTAGAAAGAGAGGGTCCAGATTTTCTAGCCAGGCTGATATGGAGGGGTCTAAATTTTGCAGCTCTTTCAGAACATCAGCTATCTGGATTTGGGTGAAGGAGAAATGGTGGGGGCTTTGGCGGGTTGGAGGGTGCCGGACAGTTGACCGGGGTAGGGGTAGCCAGGTAAAAAGCATGGCCAGCCGTAGAGAAATGCTTATTGAAATTCTCAATTATAGTGGTTTTATTGGTGGTAACATTATTTCCTAGCCTCAGAGCAGTGGGCAGCTGGGAGGAGGTGCTCATGGACTTTACAGTGTCCCAGAACCTTTTTGAGTTTGTACTACAGGATGCAAATTTCTGTTTGAAAAAGCTAGCCTTAGCTGCCTGCGTATATTTGTTCCTAACTTCCCTGAAAAGTTGCATATCACGGGGGCTATTCGATGCTAATGCAGAACGCCACAGTATGTTTGTGCTGGTCATGGGCAGACATAGTCCGTGGTTCACTCCAGACCTATCTGCTCCTAGTTCAATTTTTTTTGAATGGGGCATGCTTATTTAAGATGGTGAGGAAGGCACTTTTAAAGAATAACCAGGCATCCTCTTCTGACGGGATGAGGTCAATTTCATTCCAGGATACACCGGCCAGGTCGATTAGAAAGGCCTGCTCGCAGAAGTGTTATAGGGAGTGTGAAAGTGATGAGGGGTGGTCGTTTGGTCGCAGATTCCCTGATTACTTCTTGATTACTTCTTATCAGTGCTTGACTTGGACTGAAATAGGTTTAGGTACTCAATTGTGGGTTCTGGTACTGTTTATATTTATGTGCGTATAGTAAATGTGCTGTATATCCTCACAGTCAAATTGTACCCAGAAAGTCATTTCAGTGATAGCGAGCTGGACACAGTCAAGAAACTGTATGAATGTAGGAAAACTATAATTTCTACACAGTTGATTTTACTTGAGTCATTTTAAAGTATATTGAGTCCCTCCCAAAAAAACATGTATTTAAAAAAAAGGCCTATATCAGTCATGACAGCAGTCAAATTTAGTCATGGTAATTAGACTTCCCCAAGCTCTGATACTGCTGATGGTCTTTAGTAGCCTACCAAACCTGCTAACTGCCTGGTATTCAGGACTCTATTGTCCCTCTAATCACTCTGACATCAATGCAAATGTATTTGAAAATCTACTATATTTATTTATCAACTTCTCTTATATTAAGCACATTGCTTCTCTTTACAACAGGAGTAGCCTACCTGGCTGGCATGAAAATAAACCATGGGAAAGGCATCCTCCATTCACTAGTTAAGTGCATAGATTACGTATTTTTTGCCCCTGCCCCAGTTTCAAGATATGGACCATTATCATGCACCTTCGAAATCAAAACAAATTTCACACATACATTATTTAGTTTATGTAAAGACAAGATTAAATCAAGAGTAGTCTGATGGGTGACAATATCAGCCTGTCACATGTGAATGATGCCCAGCTTGTGTGCAGAGGCAAGAAACAGCGCCTGCCTTTTTTTGCGACTTTTTCAAATCAGTCGCACACCTCATGTAGGCCTATAAGGTTTGTAATCACAGGGCCTCCCGAGTGGCACAGCGGTGTAAGTCACTGCATCGCAGTGTTACTACAGCCTGGGGTTCGTTCCCATACTGTGTTACAACCAGGCAGGGGTCCCATAGGGAGGAGCACAATTGGCCTAGCATTATCCGGGTTAGGAGAGGGTTTGGCCGGGGGGGCTGTACTTGGCTCATCGTGCTCTAGAGAGTCCTTGTGGCGGGCCGGATGCCTGCAGGCTGACTTCGGGTTAAGCAAGCAGGTGTTAAGCAGCGCAGCTTGACAGGTCATGTTTCGGAGGACGCATGACCTGACCTTGTTCCTTGTTCTTCATGATGCTCTCTGCGCTTTTAACGGATCTCTGAGACAATCACAGTGCAGGTGCATTTATACGGAGACTTGATTACACACAGGTGGATTGTATTTATCATCATTAGTCATTTAGGTCAACATTGGATCATTCAGAGATCCTCACTGAACTTCTGGAGAGAGTATGCTGCACTGAAAGTAAAGGGGCTGAATAATTTTGCACGCCCAATTTTTCAGTTTTTGATTTGTTAAAAAGTTTGAAATATCCAATAAATGTCGTTCCACTTCATGATTGTGTCCCACTTGTTGTTGATTCTTCACAAAAAAATACAGTTTTATATCTTTATGTTTGAAGCCTGAAATGTGGCAAAAGGTCGCAAAGTTCAAGGGGGCCGATACTTTCGCAAGGCACTGTATTTAGCAGATATTATTGTGGGTGTAGCGAAATACTTGCACCCCCAAGTCATAAGACTGCCAAATAGCCAGACTGCTAAATAGTAAATTAATGGTACCCGAACTATCTGCACTGACCCTATGCATACTCAATAGACTATATATACACAAACCATATACACACACTTCACTCACTCACACACTGTACATTGACACTCCGCCACAAAACCTACACACATTCACATAACACAACACAATCACACTTTAAAACTAATTTGGTGCTGCTACACTGTTCTTTATTTCAATTTATTATTGTCTATCCTAATGCCTAGTCACTTTACCCTGCCTTCATGTACATATCTACCTCGAATACCTTGTACCGCTGCACATTGATTTGGTACTGGTACCCCCTGTATATAGCGTTACAGCCTTATTCTAATATGTATTACATTGATGAGGGGAAAAAACTATCCACACACAATACCTCATAATGACAAAGCAAAAACAGGTTAAAAAAATCACATTTACATAAGTACTCAGACCCTTTACCCAGTTGAAGCACCTTTGGCAGCGATTACAGCCTCGAATCTTCTTGGGTATGACGCTACAAGCTTGGCACACATCTGTATTTAACCAAAAGCAAGCCAGAAGCTAGCCAGTTTACTGGCTAACGTTAGTATTCAGCTAACCACGGTTTGCGGTCATCAGCTATCCTTTAGCTCGAAAAGCTATTACCAGTTTTGTACAATGCGACTCAGACCAGAACATACCGGAACCGATTTTTCTCTCCATATCCCCGGATTTCAACCGCAAGCTCTGGACATTTACACCTAGATCTCGCAGCTAACTAGCTGCTATCTGTGTGACTATTGGCTTACGTCGTTCCCAGAGCAAACATAAATTATTCCGGAGGTAGCCAGCTGAAGAGTTCCATCAGCCACTCCTGCGCTACAATCACCTATCCGGACCCGTTTTACTGCCGATGCGGAGCCCCCACCGGGACTTCACGACTGGACTACCGACGTTATCTGCCCGAGGGAGTTATCCAACTGGCCCCTCGGTCACGATGTTACCTGAACAGCCATCTGCGGCCCGCTAATCTTTAGCTGTCTTATTGGCTGCTATCTGAATAGGTCTATCGGACAATTTTTCTTGGGTCACTAGAACTTTATCTATTTTGCCAATTGGATAGATCCCCTCTACCACACGGAACCCCAATAATCTACCGACAGAAACGCACGAGGTGGCTAGAAACAGACCTCCATCCTATGCTAGCTTACTACCGATTGCCCGGCTAGCTGTCTGAATCGCCGTGACCCCAACCAACCTCACTACTCACTGTAACCTTATGATCACTCGACTAAGCATACCTCTCCTTAATGTCAATATGCCTTGTCCATTGCTGTTCTGGTTAGTGTTTATTGGCTTATTTCACTGTAGAGCCTCTAGTCCTGCTCATTATACCTTATCCAACCTTTCAGTTCCACAACTCACACATGCAATGACATCACCTGGTTTTAATTATGTTTCTAGAGACAATATCTCTCACAATGCCTAGGTTTACCTCCACTGTATTCACATCCTACCATAGCATTGTCTGTACATTTTACCTTGAAGATATTTTAATCGCCCCAGAAACCTGCTCCTTTTACTCTCTGTTCCAGACGTCCTAGACAACCAATTCTCATAGCTTTTAGCTGTACCCTTATCCTACTCCTCCTCTCTTCCTCTGGTGATGTAGAGGTGAATCCAGGCCCTGCAGTGCCTAGCTCCACTTCTATTTCCCAGGCGCTCTCTTTTGATCACTTCTGTAACCGTTATAGACTTGGTTTCATGACTGTTAACTTCTTGAAACTCCCCATCCCGGATCCGGGTTTGTGACTAAAGCCTCAGGCTCATTAGCATAACGCAACGTTAACGATTTCTGAAAATCGCAAATAAAATGAAAATAATGCGTCTGCTCTCAAGCTTAGCCTTTTCTTAACAACACTGTCATCTCAGATTTTCAAAATATGCTTTTGAACCATAGAAATTGACTAATTTGTGTAAGCGTATGCAAAGCTAGCATAGCATTTTGAGTAGCATTTAGCACGCAACATTTTCACAAAAACCAGATAACCAAATCAATAAAATCATTTACCTTTGAAGAGCTTCTGATGTTTTCAATGAGGAGACTCTCAGTTACATACCAAATGCGCAGTTTTTCCTGAAAGCGTCTGTGTGTAGGAGAAATCGTTCTGTTTTCTACATTGCGTCTGGCTACCGAAACGAACCGAAAATTCAGTCACCTACAACGTAAAACTTTTTCCGGATTAACTACATAATATCGACCGAAACATGGCAAACGTTGTTTGGAATCAATCCTCAAGGTGTTTTTTCACATATCTCTTCATTGATATGCAGTTCGTGGAAGCTTGCTTTCCTCTCTGTATCGCATGGAAAAATACTGGCAGGTGACTTTTGCGCACCAATTTCGGCGCAGGACACCGGGCGGAAACCTGGTAAATGTGGTCTCTTATGGTCAATCTTCCAATGATCTGCCTACAAATACGTCACAATGCTGCAGACACCTTGGGGAAACGACAGAAAGGGCAGGCTCATTCCTCTCGCATTCACAGCCATATAAGGAGACAATGGAAAACAGAGCCTCAAAAATCCTTGTCATTTCCTGGATGCCATCTCATCTTGGTTTTGCCTGAAGCTCACGTTCTAGGGCACGCACAGAGAATATCTTGGTATTTCTGGACACGTCAGAGTGTTTTCTTTCGAATGGTATCAATTATATGCATAGTCGAGCATCTTTTTGTGACAAAATATCTTGTTTAACACGGGAACGTTTTTCATCCAAAAATGAAATAGCGCCCCCATAGATGTAAGAGGTTAACCTTAGAAGCCTCCTCCCTAAGTTGGTTTTATTCACTGCTTTAGCACACTCTGCCAACCCGGATGTTCTAGCCGTGTCTGAATCCTGGCTTAGGAAGACCACCAACAATTCTGACATCTTCATCCCTAACTACAAAATTTTCAGACAAGATAGAACAGCCAAAGGGGGCGGTGTTGCAATCTACTGCAAAGATAGCCTGCAGAGTTCTGTCCTACTATCCAGGTCTGTACTCAAACAATTTGAACTTCTACTTTTAAAAATCAACCTCTCTAAAAACAAGTCTCTCACTGTTGTCGCCTGCTATAGACGACCCTCTGCCCCCAGCTGTGCTCTGGACACCATATGTGAACTGATTGCACCCCATCTATCTTCAAAGCTCGTGCTGCAAGGCGACCTAGACTGGAACATGCTTAACACCCCAGCCATCCTACAATCTAAGCTTGATGCCCTCAATCTCACAGAAATTATCAATGAACCTACCAGGTACCATCCCAAAGCCGTAAACACGGGCACCCTCATAGATATCATCCTAACCAACTTGCCCTCTAAATATACCTCTGCTGTCTTCAACCACGATCTCAGCGATCACTGCCTCATTGCCTGCATCCATAATGGGTCAGCGGTCAAACGACCTCTGCTCATCACTGTCAAACGCTCCCTGAAACACTTCAGCAAGCAGGCCTTTCTAATCGACCTGGCCGGGGTATCCTGGAAGGATATTGATCTCATCACGTCAGTAGAGGATGCCTGGTTATTACAAAAAAAGCCTTCCTCACCATCTGAAATAAGCATACCCCATTCAAGAAATTTAGAACCAGGAACAGATATAGCCCGTGTATCTCTCCAGACCTGACTGCCCTTAACACAAAAACATCCTATGGCGTTCTGCATTAGCATTGAATAGCCCTTGTGATATGCAACTATTCAGCGACGCTAGAAACCAATATATGCAGGCAGTTAGAAAAGCCAAGGCTAGCTTTTTCAAGCAGAAATTTGCTTCCTGCAACACAAACTCTGGGACACTGTAAAGTCCATCTTTTTCTAACCTCTCTGGATTAAAACCAAATTATGTGTAC
Organism: Oncorhynchus masou masou; assembly: GCF_036934945.1. Classification (NCBI taxonomy): domain Eukaryota; kingdom Metazoa; phylum Chordata; class Actinopteri; order Salmoniformes; family Salmonidae; genus Oncorhynchus; species Oncorhynchus masou. Next base: position 2,028,179 of record NC_088237.1, read on the forward strand.
TATATTACATATTGGATCCCTAAAAAAAATACTTTTCCATTACTGTGTAGTTTACCTATAAAATGGTCTGACGGGATGTGGACATACTCGGCTATATATGTTTTTTGGGATATGTATACCCAAAATAAATAAATGATGTCACTAATACATTTTTATAGAAAGTTAGATAAAAATAGATAAGATCTTGCTACCAAGAAAAGGAAAATACTTGTCTGTTTGTGGAAAAATCTCCCTGATTAACTCTATAGCGACCTGTTTTTTTTAATTATATGAACAAAATTATATAAATTTGATTGGAATAGCAAGCCAGACAAAATTAAATAGGCCTATTTATATAATGAATATACATAGTGGGGCAAAAAAGTATTTAGTCAGCCACCAATTGTGCAAGTTCTCCCACTTGTAATTTTCATCATAGGTACACTTCAACTATGACAGACAAAATTAGAAGAAAAAATATCCAGAAAATCACATTGTAGGATTTTTACTGAATTTATTTGCAAATTATGGTGGAAAATAAGTATTGTCACCTACAAACAAGCAAGATTTCTGTCTCTCACAGACCTGTAACTTCTTCTATAAGAGGCTCCTCTGTCCTCCACTCATTACCTGTATTAATGGCACCTGTTTGAACTTGTTATCAGTATAAAAGACACCTGTCCACAACCTCAAACAGTCACACTCCAACCTCCACTATGGCCAAGACCAAAGAGCTGTCAAAGGACACCAGAAACAAAATTGTAGACCTGCACCAGGCTGGGAAGACTGAATCTGCAATAGGTAAGCAGCTTGGTTTGAAGAAATCAACTGTGGGAGCAATTATCAGGAAATGGAAGACATACAAGACCACTGATAATCTCCCTCGATCTGGGGCTCCACGCAAGATCTCACCCCGTGGGGTCTAAATGATCACAAGAACGGTGAGCAAAAATCCCAGAACCACACTGGGGAACCTAGTGAATGACCTGCAGAGAGCTGGGACCAAAGTAACAAAGCCTACAATCAGTAACACACTATGCCGCCAGGGACTCAAATCCTGCAGTGCCAGACGTGTCCCCCTGCTTAAGCCAGTACATGTCCAGGCCCATCTGAAGTTTGCTAGAGAGCATTTGGATGATCCAGAAAAAGATTGGGAGAATGTCATATGAAACCAAAATAACTTTTTGGTAAGAACTCAATTCATCGTGTTTGGAGGACAAAGAATGCTGAGTTGCATCCAAAGAACACCATACCTACTGTGAAGCATGGGGGTGGAAACATCATGCTTTGGGGATGTTTTTCTGCAAAGGGACCAGGACGACGGATCCGTGTGAAGGAAAGAATGAATGGGGCCATGTATCGTGAGATTTTGAGTGAAAACCTCCTTCCATCAGCAAGGGCATTGAAGATGAAACATGGCTGGGTCTTTCAGCATGACAATGATCCCAAACACACCACCCGGGCAACGAAGGAGTGGCTTCGTAAGAAGCATTTCAAGGTCCTGGAGTGGCCTAGCCAGTCTCCAGATCTCAACCCCATAGAAAATCTTTGGAGGGAGTTGAAAGTCCGTGTTGCCCAGCAACAGCCCCAAAACATCACTGCTCTAGAGGAGATCTGCATGGAGGAATGGGCCAAAATACCAGCAACAGTGCGTGAAAACCTTGTGAAGATTTACAGAAAATGTTTGACCTCTGTCATTGCCAACAAAGGGTATATAACAAAGTATTGAGATAAACTTTTGTTATTGACCAAATACTTATTTTCCACCATAATTTGCAAATAAATTCATAAAAAATCCTACAATGTGATTTTCTGGATTTTTTTTCTCATTTTGTCTGTCATGGTTGAAGTGTACCTATGATGAAAATTACAGGCCTCTCATCTTTTTAAGTGGGAGAACTTGCACAATTGGTGGCTGACTAAATAATTGTTTGCCCCACTGTACATATAGGTAGGGTGACTAGGCAACAGGATAGATAAGACATTAGCAACAGCATTTGTGGTGTGTGGTGTCAGTATGCATATGTAGTGTATGTGTGTGTGCGTATGTATGTCTGTGTTGGAGTGTAAGTGTAACTATGTGTGAGTGTGTGGGTAGAGCCCATTGTGTGTGCATAGTCAGTGCACGAGACTGAGCGCAAAAAAAAGGATCATACAGGCAGTCTGGGTAGCCATTTGATTAGCTATATAGCAGTTTTGTTCAGCAGTCTTATGGCTTGGGTGTAGAAGCTGTTCAGGGTCCTGTTGGTTCCAGACTTGATGCACTGATTCCGCTTGCCATGTGGTAGCAGAGAATACAGTCTACGGCTTGGATTTCTGGAGTATTTGACCATTTTTGGGGACTTCCTCTGACACCGCCTGTTATAGAAGTCCTGGATGGCAGGTGTTGACTGAAGCCTAGTGTCATTGCTCCTGTTCCTAATTGCCAGACACCTGTTAGAAGACCATGGGAGTTGCCCATCTCTACCTCCCCGCAAAATCAGTAAGCCTATCATTTTTCCATGTCCGTAGCCTACTGGAGTATAAACCATATTCAAGCCCATGTGTTGAGAAGGAATCAACTAAGCACAATGCTGCAAGTTAACTTGCACTATTACAATCACGCAAGACGCCCGCCAGCACATGCACACACAATTTTCTGCTCTAAAACCGAGCTATGGCAGGCCTGCATTTCAGGGCCCAACATTTCTCTCAAATCTAAAACTGATTTATGCTCCCTGCAACACAAGACTAGCGGAGAGAGAGAGAAAAAAATAATCACATTATTTTTCATTGACAATAGGCTACAAATTGTGTGCCTGCTGTGCATTATGAGAGAGAACTGATTTGACCTTGATAGAGAGCGAGAGACAGCGACAGAGCTCTATAGTAACATCATGGAAAGACAGTTAGAACATGACAGCAGAATTTGTGATCTGGGCTAGGACTGTCAATTAGTGAGCCTGTATTGCCATAACAGAACACAAACACATACTGTAGGCCTACACTATTTCCACAGACAGTACCTTGGCAACTAGGCCTATAGAAAATTGGGTTAGAAATGTTTTTTTCAACATGCATAAAGTCAATGCATTTTGTACCCTAGTATAAACCTATTGTATGCATTTATTGTATGCCCTATGCAAATTTGACCAACCAACTTCCCAATTCCGTTTTAAATCATTGGAATTTGAGGAGAATAGGATGTAGAACTCTATGACAGATGATAATAAGGTTAAATTTAAATAGAGTGACGGACGGCATGCGAGTAATGGCCGAGAAATAGCGACACTGTATTGCGGAAACAAAGCATCACTAACTGTAATCTGTCGACATTTTTGGCAACATAATTTCAAATGAACCTACTCGCGTGCCTGCATGAATATGGATTTTAAAAATTACATTAATAAAATGAGGGCAATATGACAGGGGAAACTCTGTATGCATGCCCCATAACACTCGCCAGCCTCGTGCAAGACTGCTTCTCGAGACGATACAACGTGCTTTACAGGTTATTCTAAGAACAGTTTAATTGCACTGATTAGAGGGACGAAATTGGGGAAGTGTTGGTAAGGCTACAGGCCGATTATTATTAGCATAAATCTAATATACTGTAATCCCAGTTTATGTTAATCCCATTGCAATTAATTTCGATACATTAGCCTACGGACCCGGCAGCCTCGATTCGGCCTGTTGGGCTCCGTCAAGATTTTCTTAATGACAAATCGGTTTAACATTTTAATTTACCCCGCTACACTAGTGACCTAATAGCTAATAACTCGCAATCCCTGAAAAAAAAGCCTATTTCGAGGAATCTGTGGAAATATTTAGAGACACTTGAATTCCAATAGCCTATTTTAATTGCGGGGACATATGGCAACCATCTATTATAGGCTAAAACCATCACAGTTTATTAAAATAAATTCAGTAGATCATTGACCGTAAGTATATCATGTTATAATGGGGGGGGGGGGGGGTGCAACAGAGTGGAAGAACACATCCGATAAGGTTTGATCAGCTTTGATTGGCTGTTGACATTATTGGGGTGCAAATCGTGATGAACAAACGTCTCCGTTATGTAGGCCCAGTCGAAAAAAACAAGGCTATTAAAATTATTAAAATGTACATGCAAATTTGTATCCCAGGCTGCATTCATAATGGTAACTGATTAAAGCCGATAAATGAGACTGTACTATGGCTCTAAAATGTCATCAATGAGATATCATTGTTTTAATATGCAAACCCGTGTCCCAAACCGATTTCTTACCCCAGCTTTTAGCGGTTCGGCCAATAAACTCTCCTGTTCGTGGGTTGTAGATAGAATCTTTCCAGGAGGAAGTCTGCGGTTTGTCTCCGTCAGCTACGGGTGTCTCCTCCTTGGTCGACATGGTTGGCTTTGAGTTGTTCAAAATGATGACCGTAGATGGTAAGAATGTTATAATGCCCAAAAGGTCTATAAACGATGGATTGCCTGTTTTATAAATAAAAAAAAATGGAGTGTTATTTCCGAGCCAATTCAGCCTAGTCTCTTCAAGTTACCCTCTCCACACAGATACAGTACCGCAGCAACTGAGCTGGAGGAAAATTCGCATTTGAAGCATTCAGCGCATGCGCATTTTCGGCATTCAGGCTCCAGAAGAGGTATTCAAAACTCAGAGTAATGTTTTTTGTATTTGTTATTCATCATCTTAAAGGTTCTATTGTATTTAAGTGGGTTCGATTGATTTCGAGCAGGGACGGGCAACTTTGATGGTGTTGGGGGACACAAAAACACGCCACTCATCATGGGTTGCTGCAGTGGCGCATTTGTCTCACGTCAATACCACCCCCCCCCCCCAACCTTAACAGCAAAACATCTTAGATTTCACAAGGGGGGCTGCTAAGATAAAGAAATCATCTTTTAAATGTCATTTTCTGCAATTCTGCACATTTTGCCCATGGGGCATAGAGAAAATGTTGGCATTTTAAAGCAAGTTTGCTACAATTCTACTTATTTTGCCATGGTGCAGAAAGAAAAAAAAATAGCAGTTGCACAGCTAATTTCTTGCAATTTCACACATTTTGCCATAGGGTGGAGGCAAATGTTTGCAGTTTTTAGTATGTGCCCCCACTCGAATCACAACCACATTTTGATATTGCACCTTGTGTAATTTATTCTAAATCTCAATAGTAGAAAAAAAAAGAGTCAGTTGAAACTGCCTCTGCCTGCCAAGTGGTTACTTCTAAGTGAACTGGCAGACAGTAAAAAAAAATATTCAGAACTTTTTACCAAGTTTTTCTGTAAAATTGGTCCACTGGCCTAAAAAAGGGGGGCTGATTTATATATAACTTTCTAGTGAGGATCGAGAAGGCTGTAGGCATATTACCATTGATTAACCAAGTGTTTTGTGATCAATATTCAGTGATGGCAGTGCCACATTCATATCATAATTGAATGATGCTGGTTCTTCATTTTGTCAGTATTTGTTATGTTCCGTTAGAGCCGGTATGGAGCCGAGAAACTCTAAGCTGGATGGTCCGAATTGAAAAAATCTCATGGAGCAGGCTTGCAGGGGTTACAATCTCCTGCCATTTTGCCCTTGAGCAATGCCCTTAACCTACCAACCGCTCCAGGGATGCTGAACTGTGGCTGATCCTGTACTTCCAACCCCTCAGCGTGCGTGTGACTCGGGTGGGTTGGGCTGATCAAACAAAAATAAATAATTTTGGTTCTCTCCCCAAAAAATGCTGGTATCAGAATCTCAGGTGCCTTTTGTGCCCTTGACAAAAGCACTTTACCAGTAACCTGCTCCAGGGAACTGCAATGCAGCTGACGCGTGCTTGCTTCCAGCCTCGTGTGTGTGTGTGTGTGTGTGTGTGTGTGTGGTGTCCAGAGGTCAGGAATGAATGAAATAACTGATGGCAAAATACATTTCAGGTTCAATGGATAATAAAAGGCTCTATTGTATAGTTTTGAACTAGCACACAAGCTAGGGTAAAGTAGAGCGTTTCAGTATTACAGGGCAGTTCAATCAATGAAGCTGCTCTGGATTAGGAATGGATTTACACAATGTGGGTATTCTGGGACTCCGATTGAGAAGTCTCTGATGAGCAGTAGCGGTGCATATTATACAACCTACAGTATGTGATCAAATAAAAAAAATACAGATAAGAATAAGAAATAAAAGTAACAAGTAATTAAAGAGCAGCAGTAAAATAACAATAGCGAGACTATATACAGGGGAGTACCGGTGCAGAGTCAATGTGCGGGGGCACCGGTTGGTTGAGGTAATATGTACATGTGGATAGAGTTATTAAAGTGACTATGCATAGATGATAGAGAGTAGCAGCGGTGTAAAAGAGGGGGGGCAATGCAAATAGTCTGGGTAGCCATTTGATTAGGTGTTCAGGAGTCTTATGGCTTGGGGGTAGAAGCTGTTTAGAAGCCTCTTGGACCTAGACTTGGCGCTCCGGTACCGCTTGCCGTGCGGTAGCAGAGAGAACAGTCTTTGACTAGGGTGATTAGTCTGACAATTTTTAGGGCCTTCCTCTGACACCACCTGGTATAGAGGTCCTAGAAGACAGGGAGCTTTGCCCCAGTGATGTACTGGGCTGTTCACACTACCCTCTGTAGTGCCTTGCGGTCAGAGGCCGAGCAGTTGCCATACCAGGCAGTTTTGCAACAAATCAGGATAGTCTGGATGGTGCAGCTGTAGAACCTTTTGGGAATCTGACGACCCATGCCAAATCTTTTCAGTTTCCTGACGGAGAATAGGTTTTGTCATGCCCTCTTCACAACTGTCTTGGTGTGCTTGGACCACATTCGTTTGTTGGTGATGTGGACACCAAGGAACTTTAAAATCTCAACCTAATCCCCTGCAGCCCCTGTCGATGAGAATGGGGGCGTGCTCGGTCCTCCTTTCCTGTAGTCCACAATCATCTGCTTTGTCTTGATCACGTTGAGGGAGAGGTTGTTGTCCTGGCACCAAACGGCAAGGTTTCTGACATCCTCCCTATAGGCTGTCTCGCCATTGTCTGTGATCAGGTTCTACCACTGTTGTGTTATCTGCAAACTTGATGGTGTTGGAGTCGTGCCTGGCCGTGCAGTCATAAGTGAACAGGGAGTACAGGAGGGGACTGAGCATGCACCCCTGAGGGGCCCCTGTGTTGAGGATCAGCGTGGCAGATGTGTTGTTACCTACCCTTGCCACCTGGAAATCCAGGATCCAGTTGCAGAGGGAGGTATTTAGTCCCAGGGTCCTTAGCTTATTTATGAGCTTTGAGGACACTATGGTGTTGAACGCTGAGCTGTAGTCAATGAATAGCATTCTCACATAGGTGTTCCTTTTATCCAGGTGGGAAAGGGCAGTGTGGAGTGCAATATAGATTGCTGCATCTGTGGATCTGTTGGTGCGGTATGCAAATTGGAGTGGGTCTAGGGTTCCTGGGATAATGTTGATTGTGATTCATGACCAGCCTTTCAAAGCACTTCATGGCTACAGACGTAAGCTGTTCGGGTCGGTAGTCATTTAGGCAGGTTACCTTCGTGTTCTTGGGCACAGGGACTATGGTGGTCTGCTTAAAACATGTTGGTATTACAGACTTGGAGAGGTTGAAAATGTCAGTGAAGACACTTGCCAGTTGGTCAGCGCGTGCTTGCAGTACACGTCCTGGTAATCTGCCTGACCCTGCTGCCTTGTGAATGTTGACCTATTTAAAGGTCTTACTCACATCGGCTGCAGAGAGCATGACCAGTCTTCTGGAACAGCTGGTGCTCTCATGCATGTTTCAGTGCCATTTGCCTTGAAGCGAGCATAGAAGTAGTTTAGCTCACCTGGTTACTACATGATTCCATGTGTTATTTCATAGTTTTGATGTCTTCACTGTAGAATAATAATGTTGAAAATGGTAAAAATAAAGAAAAACCCTTTAATGACAAGGTGTTCTAAAACTTTTGACCGGTAGTGTATGTGGTAATTGTGTTGTTTGCTCTATAGCCTGTTCGTTCATATGCCTTGCAACCGTGATATGTAGGCCGAAGGCAGAGACAATAAGACACAGTGGCATTCAACCACACCTTTTTTTCATCACAAAGCATATGGCATGTAACAAACAGTTCCATAACCTACAGAATGGTCAAGCAAGTTAATGTTTCTGACATTTCTAACTACTAAACTATTAATTTTGAACCAGTTAGCACAAGTCGCAAAGAAAACAGGAGCTGCCTCCACTATTCCAGCACTATTTCATCATCAAATCACCAATTAGTCTAAGTCTAATACAGTGACAACTAAAAGATACCAAAAACAATGTAAGCTCAATATGTGGCTGTTCTGATGTGTGTGTGTGTCTGTGTGTGTGTGCGCGCACATAAAAGAGCATGTTGACTCACCCTACTTGAAGAGAAATGCCTATGCCATCCTCTGTTCTTTCATGCTGACGAAATGGTCTATGACTGTCACACAGTACACACTTTTATTTTTTGTTGTCCCAGGCTACCTGGCTAAAATGCTTGCTCGCTAACCTAACTTCCTTTCATGGGCAATGCTAACTAGTTAACATTAGCCTTTTACATCTAGCTACACATTGAACTTCCATCTTCTTATTCCAGGGGCATAATCTATGAATTTATGGTTGGATCATGGATGTTTCTTTTGGCATTTATGAATTCACGCCACTGCTGAGGAGTCTGGCGGGCTTGTGGCAAGTTGCCCAGAGGTTTCCTTTTTGCACTTTCTTCTCATAACCTAGGACTAATTGCACTAATTTTGCAATGTTGGCATCATTCCTCAAACATTCTTCAACTTGTGATTTTTGTGATGCAGTTGCCGGGTCCCAGATGCAAGTGAAGTTTCTCAATGGGTATATTCAAATAGTCTAAAGTGGTTTCCTCTCCGGTCTCTATGCCTACTCAATCTGCACTGATGTTTTCACCTATCCCATGATTTCAGATCGATGCAGATGAAGAGGAGACAATTGAGGTGCACCCATCTCTAAAACAGAGGGCTTTGGCAAGGTTGAGAGGTGATTTCTACTCTACAAGGATAAAACTCAAGGATTAAAGAACTCTTAATAACATTGTGTACCCACATAATTTAGACACTAACCAAACCAACAGCTTAACCATTAGATCAAGAGAACATTTTCTATATCAGTGTTTCTTAATCCTGGTCCTGGGGACCCAAAGGCTGCAAAAAATGTTTTGGGCAGTAGCACCACACCCAATTCCACTAATCAACTCAATATCAAATCTTTGATTAGTGGAATCAGGTGTGTAAGATAGAAATGTGCACCCCTTCGGGTCCCCAGGACCAGGACTAAGAAACACTTTCCTAAATAGACGGCTTACTGATCCAAGGAAATGTGGTGTCCATGAGATAAATACTTCAATTGGAGAAAATACTCCTTGAAAATACAGGTTTAACCAAAATGGATGTTTATTTACATATATTTACAGACCCAGTCATTTCTGCAACCACATAGCATAACCTCCTAAAAGAGAGTACACACGTTTCCCCAAGTGGAATGTCCACTGAGTGTAGGGCCTAACGAGCTCAAGGGTCATGACAACATATCAAGGACGCATTCAGGAGGGTGCAACGCATTTAACAGAATAGGCCATTACATGTTGGCTCAAGGATTATATTAAAAAAGGCATTGATGAGAGACAGACTAATAATGGTTCACACTTAAAAGAGAACTACATTTACTCATAATGTACCCTTGTTTCTAGACAAGGTAGAGCTAATACCTGGGCAAAGGTTTGCTGCTGGTATCTTTCCACACAGTTGCATCAAGTGGCTAACAGTAAACTGCAAAAAGAATAAAGGAGTATCATAAGTAACATTTGTTTGTTGTTGCGGTAAAGTTAGAACAGAACGCAAAACCACTAGCATACATCAACACGCATACTATTCATATACGTTTGACATGTTTCAATGTAAAAAGAAAATAAATATTTTAGACATCTTTAATAATCACGAAAAATATTCAGTCGCCGAGTCTGGAGCGTTGAGACAGTGTGAGCGTTTTGATGCATAGCCGCACTGCTCCTAGTGCTTACGTCTAGTAGAAAACACATACAAAACATTGCACTCCATCTAAAAACAACAAACCATTTTTCGAGGAGTTGAGATTACGCAGCTATCCCCTCTCTTGGCAGAAAGCGACACAGAAGTAATTTACAAAAAATAACTACAATGGAGAAATTAAGAGGGAGACCGAGATATAAATGCTTCTAAAATATCTTATTATAGACCTGAATGATTGGCAGCTTATTTCCTGTATATCTGGCCACATTCCCCCTGTGAACAGAGTGGGAGACGAGTCCTGTCCCAGAGAGGGAGTGGTATGGTGTATCACTGATGCCTGCCCGGCTGTCTGTTTGTCCGTCAGTCACTCTGGGGAAGAGGGTTCATCATCGTCCTCCTCTTCCTCGTTGAAGGAGCTGGGCGTCTGGCCTCGAGACTCTGAGAGGGCGGTGCAACTGTGGCCGAAGCTCCGACTTCCATTCAAAGAGGCGGAGTCTAGGTCAACTGGGAAAGAGCTGAACCATGACAACCCACACTACTGGTCAGTCACTTCAGTTCTCAAATTAAAATCAATCATGTCACCTTAAGTAATTTATATTTTATGATCCCCTCTGGGCCCTGGTCAAAAGTAGTGCACTATAAAGGGAAAAGGATGTTCCTGTGGGGTAGTGGATTATGTTTAAATCACGTTTTGATTTAAAAGTTATGAGAGGTAATCTACCTTGTTTGACTGGTGCCTCTTGCTATGCCTGTGGAAGGGGAGATGAGGACAGATTGAAATTACAGAAATGGCCTGCACACGCTCACATGTCAAAAAAGCTTGTCAATGAAGGCCATTTTCCCACTCACCTATGACGTAGGTCTCCAGAGACCTGGGGATGAGGGACTTGGCAACAATGAGATTGTCTGCGGTGCACTTCCCACTCTCCAGGCCCAGGGACATCCCCATGCGCTTCAGAATCTCTATGTCGTCATGGATCTCAAAGGTGTTGTCGAAGTTGAAAAGGTATTCGCATCTACAGTAAGGACGTCAAATGTTCAGACTGCTGCACATAAACTATGGACTCTAGTCTAGAGTGCATTGTTAAATTGTGCTTAGGACCTTCTACCCCCAAGCCATTAGACAGTTGAACAATTCATAGAAATCTCCACCGGACAATTTACATCGACACCCCCCCGTACACTGCTCCTACTCGCTGTTTGTTTGTTACCTATGCATAGTCACTTCACCCCCACCTACATGTACACATTACCTCAACTAGCCTGTACCCCTGCACATTGACTCAGTACCGGTGCCCCCTGTATATAGCCTTGTTATTGTGTTACTTTTTATTATTACTTTTTATTTTTGCCTTCTTGGTAAATATTTTCTTCTTGAACTGCACTGTTGGTTAAGGGCTTGTAAGTAAGCATTTCACGGTAAAGTCTACACTTGTTGTATTTGACGCATGTGGCAAATAAAGTTTGATTTGATTTAATTTACTCTCCATGGTTAAATTAGGACGTAATAGATAAAATAGAAAAAAATGGAATTACTTATTTAATTATGGTATATTATGCTAATTTCTCTATGGTGGACCGAACGCGTTACTACATTACAGACTCAAGTTTTCAACACAAGAATTACAGGAAATACATATCCTTTTACCTCAGATTGGTGATGTTAGTATTAATGTTTATAGTCATCACAATCTCACAAAATCAATTGCTTAAAAACAGATCAATATCTGTTTGCCATTTTCAGACCACGATGGCTAGGGGGAAAAAAAGGGCACTCCTCCCATAAATGTCTGTCTCAACATTAATTAATGGATTTGAGGGTTACACTATCTTTCAAATTAAAGACAAACCCTTTCGCTATTTAGAAACCGATGTGAGGTGGTGATTCGTTGAAATTATTCCGTCAAAAAAGTGTAGTTTCCTTTTCCGTATTCGCCATCTAACAAAATTATTTTCTCAGAGATATACACTGAGTGTACAAAAAACATTATCAACAAATCAGTGTAGATGAATGGGAGGAAGGATTTGCAAGCCTTGAGACAATTGAGACATGGATTGTGTATGTGTGCCATTCAGAGGGTGAATGGGCAAGACAAAATATTCAAGTGCCTTTGAACGAGGTATGGTAGTAGGTGCCAAGCACACCTGCTTGATTCTGTCAAAAACTGCAACGCTGCTGGGTTTTTCAAACAGTTTCCCATGTGTATTAAGAATGGTCCACCACCCAAAGGACATCCAGACAATTTCACACAAATGTGGGACGCATTGGAGTCAACATGGGCCAGCATCCCTATGGAATGCTTTCTACACCTTGTAGAGTCCATGCCCCGATTAATTGAGACTGTTCTGGGGGGGGTGCATTGTGTGAGTTTTACCGATTGTGAGTCGACATTGCCTACTAATTGGTTAATGTCATTCTTTTTTACTAAAAAAAACAAACATGCCATTTTCACATATGTTGATGCTGGTGATATGAAGCTGAATATTTTTCCATTGGTTTCAATACAATATTGATGTGAGTGATTCATTTGCACATGCTATTGATTACAGTAACACAGAACAAGCTAATCAATTCCAGTTGAGTGACTGCTTGGTAAATATTGGTGTGTGTGCAGTTTATGAAGGTACTAATATAGCAAAATACAAGTAATCTGAACACAATATGTAGTTGGTAACTTATGTATTGGTCTCCGATGAAGGCTGTGAGGCAGATATGTACCGTAATTTCCGGACTATAAGCCGCTACTTTTTCCCACGCTTTGAACCTCGCGGTTTATACAATGACGCGGCTAATTTATGGATTTTTCCCGCTTTCACAAGATTCATGCCGCCAAAAAACTGAGCACCGTCACATAATGTGACGTAAATCGAGCTCTCTCAAACTTCCCATCATTCTGATTACGGTAGTCATTTTGTCACCCTCATCATGGCAAAGACACGGAGAAATGCATATGATGCAGCTTTCAAGTTGAAGGCGATCGATCTGGCTGTTGGAAAAGGAAATAGAGCTGTTGCACGGGAGCTTGGCCTTAATGAGTCGATGATAAGACGTTGGAAACGGCAGCGTGAGGAACTGACTCAGTGCAAAAAGACAACAAAAGCTTTCAAAAAAGGGAAGAAAAGCAGATGGCCTGAACTAGAAAATGAGCTTGAAGACTGGGTCAACACACAGAGAACAGACGGCCGAGGTGTTTCAACTGTGCAGATCCGACTGAAAGCCAAAACAAATCGCCACCGCAATGAAGTTTGAGGATTTGAGGTGGACCATCGTGGTGTCTAAGATTTATGAGACGTAAAGGCCTGTCCATCAGGGTACGGACGAGTCTGTGTCAGCAGCTCCCTCCCGACTACGAGGAAAAAGTTTCAAACTTCCGCAAATTCACTGATGCAAAGAGAGGAGCATTCCATCGGCCCGCACGACATCATAAATATGGATGAGGTTCCTCTGACGTTTGACCTGCCTCTCACTCGGACTGTTAACAGGAAAGGCGAAAACAACTGGGCATGAAAAAAAAACGCACTTCACCTGTGTTCTGAGCTGCACGGCATCGGGAGAAAAGCTTCCACCGATGTTGATTTTTAAACGCATGACGATGCCAAAAGAAAAATTCCCGAGAGGAAATGTTATGAAAGTCAACAAGAAAGGATGATGACGGAAGGCCTAATGCATGAATGGCATACGGAGTGTTACGGCAAGCAACCGGGAGGATTCTTTCACAAGAACAAGGCATTGCTCGTGTTGGACAGCATGAGGGCCCACATAACAGATTCTGTGAAAGAAGCCATCAAGAGGACAAACTCAATTCCAGCTGTGATTCCTGGGGGCACAACAAAGTATTTGCAGCCACTCGACATCAGTGTAAATCGTGCATTTAAGGTGGCGTTCAGTGGGAGGCTTGGATGCCAAGTGGGGAGAAATCCTTCACTAAAACGGGCCGCATGCGAAGAGCCACTTATGGTCAAGTCTGCCAGTGGGTCCTGACAGCGTGGAGCATTGTCAAAAAATCCAATATCATCAACGGGTTTCGAAAGGCTGGACTGCTGCGTGTTGTTGAGGGCAGTTCAGCGGGGAATTTGCCTCCGGATGAAAGTGACGAGAGCGACAATGAAAACGATCCAACATCGGATGAAGCAATTCTGAGGCTATTCAACTCCGACGCCGAAGGAGATGACTTCAGTGGTTTCAGTGCACAGGAGGAGGAAGATAGTGACCAATGACTTTCTTGGTAGGCTACTGTTTAATTTTTGTTACAAGCCGTGTTTCGTTTAAAGGCTGTGTAAAGTTCATTTGTTTCAATGTACCGGTAGGCACCTGCGGCTTATAGACATGTGCGGCTTATTTATGTACAAAATACATATTTTTTTATAATTCAGTGGGTGCGGTTTATATTCAGGTGCGCTTAATAGTCCAGAAATTACAGTAAAGCTTATTAAAGAGCGGTGATACTATCAGGAGCAGTGTGCTGGTTCCTCCTTTTTTCTCATTTTATTCAACTGTAACCATGCACCTGCAAAAAAGATAGCTCAGATGTGCGAGTGCCTTTTGAATTATGTCTTCAAACATATTCCAGCAAACTGATTATGTATTTAGACATATAAAACCGGTGTTTTGACACTCGGCCATAAATCAAAAAGCCAGGAAGGCAGCAAAAGTATGTATATGTTTTAGAATTATAAATGGTACTTTTATAAATTTTTCAACAGGATTCTACTTTATCAGGTAAAAACGTGTTTGTATTGTAGCCATCTGTATAAATTACATGTAATGATAATCATGGTAAAACCTTGTGATCCTACCTGAATTTACTTTCAGCACTGTAGGAGAAATGTTGGAGTTTCAATGATAAAGGTGCAATGAACATGTGTATTATACTACAGTGGCAATTAGAGTAGCAATTCAGTAGTGAGTGACCTAGAGTTGTCTTTGCATTAGGGTGAAGACATTGCAGTGACACATACTTGTCACTGGAGATGGAGCAGTCTATGACGGTGCGTACGTCTGTGTTGAGGATGATAAAGGGGAGCTGGATGACAGAGCCGGAAGGGGGAGGGGCCAGGGAGGAAGTCTCGCTGACTTTGTTTCTCTGCACCAGGTTCTTGAATGCGATTTGCTGTTTGAGAAGAGATTAGCAATATTCAGAAACACATTGATTTAGTTCACCTTTCTATGGTATTTCATTAATCTTCCATTGGTCCTGAACTTTCAAACACAACTATCCACACAGACACATTGTTACTACAACTACAGCTAATCCTATCGATAAATACTCTAAAAACATCTATCCCCACATACACAAACACACATTTTCATTCTCTGAAGGTTGAGAGTGTATGGTTCATGAGTGGAACTCCATCATGATACGTCATGGGGCAACAAGTCTATCTTGTTCAGGTTATGTGTTCAGGAAAATCGCCTGGCTGTAGCATATCATGGGTAAATCAATGCTAAGTGAAAACCTCAGAGGAATCGGAGCTTAGGTTGAAGCTTAAATCTAGCTTTAGAGTAAGTTACCGTCACCAGGTCAGAGCAGTAGGGAGCCAACACACCAATCAATCAGAGATACAATGAATGAATGAAAACTATCCGTGGTGCGGTACATTTAAAGAAAAAGACTGCAAATAAAATTTGGTGATCGCAGAGTCCTTCTCTCAGGGAGAAGTAATCAATCAAGAGATCCTCGACCCCTCCCGCACTCTCTGGCCTTCTGGGAACTCCACGGGGTCACACAAAGGTTCCCCGGCATATGCTAATGAGATGCTAACAAGTGTGGTGTTTTTCAATGGATTTATAGATGGACAGCTGCCTAGCTCATCACTCACGACCAAGGTATCCGAAAAAAGATAAGCATGTGCACACCCACGAATGCATTCAAAACACACACACACACCAGAGACTGCTCCGTACCTGCAGTATGAGTTCTTCCAGCTGAGTTCTCTTCTGTCTGATCCTCTTCAGGCGTTTCTGTTTCTCCACCTGATTGGGGAAACAGTTCAAGTATTTTAGAAAGGACTGGTATAACATAACTGTCTAACAGTAATAAAAATAATACATTACATAAAGAATCTCAAAGCATTCCTAATGCAAAACAAACAAGCAATTTAAAAAGAAACATCGGCTTCAACAGTATCTAGATCAGCATATAGTTATTTTTGAGTGCTTCTTGAAGGCTCCAGATGGCAGCCACGGTCATGACATGGTCTGGAAATTAATGACTATATGTAGATGGTCAGCGGGGGTGGTGGTCGGTGTACTGTCTTTGCCCCTCTTCCATCCAAACCCCACTTCACCCCTTGCTCCAAAAGAGCCCTGCCCATATCAACCACTCAGACTATCGTTATTTAAGTAACTGACCAGTGTAAAGCAAGACAATTACTATTTGTATTGTCGGACAGTAGTGATGGCATGCTAAAGTGCTCTTCTGTCAAAACAGCCCAGCGGTAGGAGTACTCCACTCTGTCTCCCCACTACCCCTCTTTCTCATTGTCACCATCATGCCCAGTCCTCCACCAGAATGGGTCTCTGTTTTATCGTACAAATCTATGCTCTGCAGAAAGTTGACACATGATATATAGTGCATTCGGAAATTATTCAGGCCCCTTGACTTTTTCCACAATTTGCTACGTCACAGCCTAAATTCTAGAATGGATTCAATCGTTTTCCCCCCATCATCAATCTGACAAAGCAAAAACAGGTTTTTAGAAGTGTTAGCAAATTTCTTATATATATATAAACTGAAATATAACATCTACATAAATATTCAGACCATTTAATCAGTACTTTGTTGAAGCACCTTTGGCAGGGATTACACCTGTATTTGGGGAGTTTCTCCCATTCTTCTCTGCAGATCCTCTCAAGCTCTGTCAGGATGGATGGGGAGCGTAGCTGCACCGCTATTGTCAGGTCTCTCCAGAGATCAGAGAGTTTGATTGGGTTCAAGTCCGGGCTCTGGCCGGGTCACTCAAGGACATTCAGAGACTTGTCCCGAAGCTACTCCTGCATTGTCTTGGCTGTTTTCTTAGGGTCGTTATCCTGTTGGGAGGTGAACCTTCACCCCAGTCTGAGGTCCTGAGCGCTATGGAGAAGGTTTTCTTCATGGATCTCTCAATACTTTTCTCTGTTCATCTTTCCCTTGATACTGACTAGTCTCCCAGTCCCTGAAAAACATCCCTACAGCATGATGCTGCAACCAGCATTCTTAACCGTAGGAATGGTGTCAGGTTTCCTCCAGACGTGACGCTTAGCATTCAGGCCAAAGAGTTCAATCTTGGTTTCATCAGACCAGATAATCTTGTTTCTCATGGGCTGTCATGTACCTTTAACTGAGGAGTGGCTTCCGTCTGGCCACTACCATAAAGGCCTGATTGGTGGAGTGTTGCAGAGATGGTTGTCCTTCTGGAAGGTTCTCTCATCTCCACAGAGGATCTCTGGAGTTCTGTCAGAGTAACCATCTGGTTCATGGTTGCCTCCCTGACCAAGGCCCTTCTCCCCCAATTGCTCAGTTTGGCTGGGCGGCCAGCTCTAGGAAGAGTCTTGGTTGTTCCAAACATCTTCCTTCTAAGAATGGAGGCCACTGTGTTCTTGGGGAGAAACATCAAGGACGATCAATGGAAATAGGATGCGTCTGAGCTCAATTTCAAGTCTCATAGCAAAGGGTCTGAATAATTAAGGTAGTTCTGTTTATTTTTAATAAATCTACAAAAATGTGAGAAAAAAAAAGTTATTTGTAATTATAGGGTATTGTGTATATATCTAGAGAGGTGACAGTGACAGATGTCAAGGAGTGGCTGTCAAGGCTCACTTTCAGCTCCCAGAGAGCTCTGCTGGTTTAAAGTATGTGTGTGTGTGTGTGATCACCTCCAGGTTTTGACACTCCTGGGCCGAGTTGGTGGGCAGGCCGATCCAGCGGATCTCCTTCTTCTCCTTGGAGATGATGTTCATGGCCATCAGCACGTTGAGAGCATCATACACGCGCCTGCGGATGTTCTTCTGGTCATACACCTGCTAGGGAGAGAGAGGGATAGCGTGAGGAAAGAGAAAAGAAGCGAGTAAAGAAAAGAGACGACATAAGAGAAGAGCAAGGAGGATACTAGCAGAGAAGAGGTTATGATTCTAAGCTTGTCTTGGGGGGGGGGGGGGGGGTCAAGGGGCATCTCATTAGTAACTGTCCCATGGTGTGTGTGTCCCTGGCCAGGACTACTTGCTACCCCTCCTGCGGCGCACTAACTGCTAGCCCTCATGGTTAATCTGTTTTTAATTAATGATACTGTTTAACATTCCACAGGAAGTAAGCAGATTAGGTCTGGGGCCAAGCTATTTTTAAGGGGCCATGTCATTATTAATACCGGAAAGTATTCAGCGGTTGGCCCCCTCCCCACTATTAAAACAGCCTAACTTTCAGTTGGACTTCTCCAACACAATGCTTTAGGACGCAAGAGAACCGTTTGCAACATTCCATAGTCTCTACGAGCTCAAATGTGTAATTCGTTAATTGGTTATCTTGAACAGTTATAGAACACCTTGAACAAACTTATCTTATTTATTCAGGGTAGCCCAATTGAGACCAGGGTCTCATTCCCAATAGTGCCCTGAGTACAACAATTTTCTCAAAAACAGAAAGAAAATGTACATAAAAAATGTAAAAATTAAAATAACCAACAGGCTAGCCTGTTGGCCAGATCGGTTTGTTCTTTAGTTATATATGAAAAGGGACGTTAGAGGCATTGGCTAAAGTATAGTCAGAAATCTGGCCACCTGGCTTGATCAGCTCAACAACCCCCTACAATACTTTATCATTCTATTGGCACAATGGGTTAGATGACCACGGTTGTGTTCATTAGGGCAGGCAATGGAAAATATAACTGAAGCCAAGCACTGTTTCTCATTGCACAAGTCCAGGTAGTCCCGCCCCCATTTCATTCCATTTTCTTCTGTTTGGTGCCTAATGAACACAACCCAGGGTTGTATGTTTGATTCCTGCATGGGCCACATATACTGAATGTGTCACTGTCAACCGTAAGTGGTTTTGGATGAAAGCGTCTGCTAAATTACCATATTATTTACGGACTCACCGAGTCTGTGGCCATGACGTTGGTGGAGTGGGTGAACTCAGCCACCAGTTCGTCGGCCACCTCGTTGTAGGAAGTGGTGCCTTTCTTCTGCACCTTCTCACACACCTTCATGGAGAAATGCCTCAGGCCCTTCCCGTTCTTATCGCCCTTCAGTCGCTTGCTGTGGTGGAGAGATCACAAAGAAGAAACCGACACATTAATGACCAGACGGTCACAACATCTAGAACTAGCTGTTACACAAATGAAATAGTTTATTTGTCACATGTACAGGATACAGTAGGTGTAAAACAGTAAAGTGAAATGCTTACAAAAGATGACACGGCACACACAACTTGCGCAAAAGCACACACACACACACACACACACACACTCTA
This sequence comes from Oncorhynchus masou masou, assembly GCF_036934945.1. Lineage (NCBI taxonomy): Eukaryota > Metazoa > Chordata > Actinopteri > Salmoniformes > Salmonidae > Oncorhynchus > Oncorhynchus masou. The sequence goes on from NC_088237.1 coordinate 2,047,590, forward strand.
AACACACACGCTACACCTCCAACTCCACACTTGTCAAATCTCACCTCACACTCAAACAATATAAACACTCAATGGACCAGACAAAACAATGTATACAATAATTCCATACTAATGTATAACGATGAATTTCTATTTAAAGTGTATTTAAAACAATGCAGAAGGGTAATCGCACTATTGGGAATAGACAATAGTAATGGCCTGTGTTCCAAATGGCATCCTATTCCCTATATAGTGCACTACCCAATGAGGATCAAAAGTAGTGCACTATTCAGGGAACATGGTGACATTTGGGACAGATTCATGGTTGTGGTTGGAGCAACATTTTCTAGCCCTACACTCCTAAAGTATTGACTTGGGTTGCATCGAGAACCCCCACACCAGACATATTTTTATCCTCCCGTACCAGTGCAGAGTCAATGTCTGGGGACACCGGTTAGACGAGGTAATATGTACGTACGGGTTGAAGTCGGAAGTTTACATACACCTTAGCCAAATACATTTAAACTCAGTTTCACAATTCCTGACATTTAATCCTAGTAAACATTCCCTGTCTTAGGTCAGTTAGGATCACCACTTTATTTTAAGAATGTGAACTGTCAGAATAATAGTAGAGAGAATGAGATTTCAGCTTTTATTTCGTTCATCACATTCCCAGTTGGTAAAAAGTTTACATATACTAGTTGAGTGTTTGGTAGCATTGCCTATAAATTGTTTAACTTGGGTCAAATGTTTTGGGTAGCCTTTCACAAGCTTCCCACAGCTTGTTAGGTGAATGTTGGCCCATTCCTCCTGACAGAGCTGGTGGAATTTAGTCAGTTTTGTAGGACACCTTGCTCGCACTTGTTTTTTCAGTTCTGCCCAGAAATGTTCTATGGGATTGAGGTCAGGGCTTTGTGATGGCCACTCCAATACCTTGACTAGATTGTCCTTAAGCCATTTTGTCACAGCTTTGGAAGTATGCTTGGGGACATTGTCCATTTGGAAGACCCTTTTGCGACCAAGCTTTAAACTTCCTGACTGATGTCTTGAGATGTTTCTACAATATATCCACATGATTTTCCTTCCTTGTGATGCCATCTATTTTGTGAAGTGCACCAGTCCCTCCTGCAGCAAAGCACCCCCACAACATGATGCTGCCACCCCCATGCTTCACGGTTGGAATGGTGTTCTTTGGCTTGCATGCCTCCCCCTTTTTCCTCCAAACATACGGATGGTCAGTATGGCAAAACAGTTATATTTTTGTTTCATCAGACGAGGACATTTCTCCAAAATGTACAATCTTTGTCCCAATGTGCAGTTGCAAACCGTAGTCTGGCTTTTTAATGGTGGTTTTGGAGCAGTGGCAACTTCCTTGCTGAGCGGCCTTTCAGTTTGTGTCAATATAGGACTCGTTTTACTGTGGAAAAAGATACTTTTGTACCGGTTTCCTCCAGCATCTTCACAAGATCCTTTGCTGTTGTTCTGGGATTGATTTGCACTTTTCGCACCAAAGTACGTTCATCTCTAGGAGACAGCTTTGTCCCATGGTGTTTATACTTGTGTACTATTGTTTGTACAGATGAATGTGGTACCTTCAGGGATTTGGAAATTGCTCCCAAGGATGAACCAGACTTGTGGGGTCTACAATTTATTTTGAGGTCTTGGCTGATTTCTTTTTGATTTTCCCATGATGTCAAGCAAAGAGGCACTGAGTTTGAAGGTAAGGCCTTGAAATACATCCACAGGTACACCACCAATTCACTCAAATTATGTCAGTTGGCTTTAGAAGCTTCTGATAAGCTATGACCTAATTTTCTGGAATTTTCCAAGCTGTTTAAAAGGCAGTCAACTTAGTGTATGTAAACTTCTGACCCACTGGAATTGTGATAGTGAATAAGTGAAATAATGTCTGTAAACAATTGTTGGAAAAATGACTTGTGTCATGCAAAGTAGATATCCTAAAAGACATGCCAAAACTATAGTTTGTTAACAAAGAAATTGGAGTGGTTGAAAAACAAGTTAATGACTCCAACCTAAATGTATGTAAACTTCCGACTTCAACTGTACATGAAGGTAGACTTAGTGACTATAAATAGATAAACAGAGTAGCAGTAGCGTGAAAGAGGGGTCTGGGTAGCCCTTTGATTAGCTGTTCAGGAGTCTTAAGGCTTGCGGGTAGAAGCTGTTAAGAAGCGTTTTGGGCCTAGACTTGGCGCTCCGGCACCGCTTGCCGTGCGGTAGCAGCGAGAATAGTCTGACTAGGGTGGCTGGAGTCTGACAAATTTTAGGGCCTTCCTCTGACACCGCCTGGTGTTTGGGTCCTGGATGGCAGGAAGCTTGGTGATGTACTGGGCCGTACACACTACCCTCTGTAGTGCGGTCGGAGGCGGCGCAGTTGCCATACCAGGCGGTGATGCAACCAGTCAGGATGCTCTTGATGGTGCAACATTTTGAGGATCTGAGGATCCATGTCGAAACTTTTTCCACTTCCTGAGGGGCAATAGCCATTGTCGTGCCCTCTTCACAACTGTCTTGGTATGTTTGGACCGTGATAGTTTGTTGGTGATGTGGACACCAAGGAACTTGAAGCTCTCAACCTGCTCAACTACAGCCCCATCGATTGCAATCGGGGGCGTGCTCTGTCCTCCTTTTCCTCTACTCCACAATCACCTCCTTTGTCTTGATCACATTGAGGGATATGTGGTTGTTCTGGCACCACACGGCCAGGTCTCTGACTTTCTCCCTATAGGCCGTCTCATCGTCGGTGATCAGGCCGACCACTGTTGTTTCATCGGCAAAAACGTGATGTGTTGGAGTCATGCCTGGCCGTGCAGAGATGAGTGACAGGGAGTAGGAGGGGACTGAGCACGCACCCCTGAGGTGCCCCCGTGTTGAGGATCAGCGAGGCACACACAAACCTTGCTGATAGACCTCAATGGAAAGAACTAGCTATGTATTTGTGCTCATAGCCCCAGCAATTCAGGACAGTACAAAAAACAAAGCACTGTCTGTCAAATGCTGATGTGCTCCATGTCAGTACCAATGGCATGCTGCCACACAAGTCCTCTGGCATATGCTGTGTTTTAGGCACACATGTCCTCTTTCTCACAACAGTTCCAGTGTAATGTGGTATCTCTAGCTCACTAGCCCAGGGAGAGGGAAGAGAGGGATTCTTGCATTTCATTACAAACCACCACATGCAAGTAAAGCACTATTGGTTATCCTTTCACAAGGATCGCTGTGTGCGCGTGTGCATGCATGCACGCATGCACGCACGCACGCAAGCACGCACGCATACATACAGTCATCTCATTCTCAAATCAGCAGAAACATGGTTAACTTTTGCCGAATGTGAATACAAAACAGGGATAAAATTGATGATTGACTGATGATGAACCGTTAAGCCACACGTGACGCTCCGCCCACACAGCAGTGATAAAAATCGCTCGCTTAAATCAGGGGCTCGCTCTCTGTGATTTACACACCAAGGGAAACCGAAAGGGTGGTAGTGGGGCATGGAGAAAAGGAAGATCAGGCTAAAAAGAGATAGCCACAAAGAAAAGAGGGAGAGAGGGGTTGATATATAGACATTTTGTGTGTGTGTTCAGGTGAGCGGATTATGTAACATTAGGGTTGTAAGACAGTCGTAGAGCACCACACAGATGCTTTACATTTGGCAACGTGCAATTGGCAAAACCAACTATGATGTAGAAAATGTCACACGGCAAGAGGCACAGGCAGAATCTGCATAAGCATGAGCGCATGTCAAAAGTCAAAAGTTTGGACACACCTACTCATTGCAGTGTTTTTCTTTATTTTTACTATTTATACATTTCAGAATAATGGTGAAGACATCAACACATATGGAATCATGTAGTAACCAGAAAGTGTTAAATAGATCAAAATATAGAGAGATTCTTCAAAGTAGCCACCCTTTGCCTTGATGAAAAGGCGTTTGAGCCAATCAGGAGTGTTGTGACAAGGTAGGGTTGGTAAACAGAAGCTAGCCCTATTTGATAAAAGACCAAGTCCATATTATGGCAAGAACAACTCAAATAAGCAAAGAGAAATGACAGTCCATCATTACGTAAAGATATGAAGGTCAGTCAATCAGTAAAATGTCAAGAACTTTGAAAGTGTCTTCAAGTGCAGTCACAAACACCAAGCGCTGATGAAGAAACTGGCTCTCATGAGGACCACCACAGGAAAAGAAGACCAAGAGTTACCTTTGCTGCAGAGGAGCATGGTAGTGGTGGTGTGATGGTGCTTTGCTGGTGACACCGTCAGTGATTTATTTAGAATTCAACCAGCATGTCTACCACACCATTCTGCAGCGATACGCAATCCCATCTGGTTGCACTTAGTGGGACTATCATTTGTTTTTCAATAGGACAATGACCCAAAGCACACCTCCAGGCTGTGTAAGGGCTATCTGACCAAGTAGGAGAGTGATTGAGTGCTGCATCAGATGACCTGGCCTCCACAACCACCTGAACTCAACCACCTGAACTTGAGATGTTTTGGGATGAGATGGACCGCAGTGAAGGAAAAGCAGCCAACAAGTGCTCAGCATATGTGGGAACTCCCTCAGGACTGTTGGAAAAGCATTCCAGGCGACTACCTCATGAAGCTGGTTGAGAGAATGTCAAGAGTGTGCAAAGCTGTCATCAAGGCAAAGGTTGGCTACTTTGAAGAATCTATAATATATTTTGACTCGTTTAACACTTTTGTGGTTACTACATGATTCCCTATGTGTTATTTCAGTTTTGATGTCTTCACTATTATACAACAATGTAGAAAATAGTAAAAATAAAGAAAAACCCTTGAATGAATAGCTGTCCAAACTTTTGACTTGTACTGTAGGCGTGAGAAAGAAAACACAGAGAGAAGAACAGAGAGAAGGGGAGAGCGAGAGAATAGATATAGATGAAGACGAGGGAGAAGATGTACAGTGCCTTGCGAAAGTATTCGGCCCCCTTGAAATTTGCGACCTTTTGCCACATTTCAGGCTTCAAACATAAAGATATAAAACTGTATTTTTTGGTGATGAATCAACAACAAGTGGGACACAATCATGAAGTGGAACAACATTTATTGGATATTTCAAACTTTTTTAACAAATCAAAAACTGAAAAATTGGGCGTGCAAAATTATTCAGCCCCTTTACTTTCAGTGCAGCAAACTCTCTCCAGAAGTTCAGTGAGGATCTCTGAATAATCCAATGTTGACCTAAATGACTAATGATGATAAATACAATCCACCTGTGTGTAATCAAGTCTCCGTATAAATGCACCTGCACTGTGATAGTCTCAGAGGTCCGTTAAAAGCGCATAGAGCATCATGAAGAACAAGGAACACACCAGGCAGGTCCGAGATACTGTTGTGAAGAAGTTTAAAGCCGGATTTGGATACAAAAATATTTCCCAAGCTCTAAACATCCCAAGGAGCACTGTGCAAGCGATAATATTGAAATGGAAAGGGTATCAGACCACTGCAAATCTACCAAGACCTGGCCGTCCCTCTAAACTTTCAGCTCATACAAGGAGAAGACTGATCAGAGATGCAGCCAAGAGGCCCATGATCACTCTGGATGAACTGCAGAGATCTACAGCTGAGGTGGGAGACTCTGTCCATAGGACAACAATCAGTCATATTGCACAAATCTGGCCTTTATGGAAGAGTGGCAAGAAGAAAGCCATTTCTTAAAGATATCCATAAAAAGTGTTGTTTAAAGTTTGCCACAAGCCACAAGCCACCTGGGAGAGACACCAAACATGTGGAAGGTGCTCTGGTCAGATGAAACCAAAATTGAACTTTTTGCCAACAATGCAAAACGTTATGTTTGGCGTAAAAGCAACACAGCTCATCACCCTGAACACACCATCTCCACTGTCAAACATGGTGGTGGCAGCATCATGGTTTGGGCCTGCTTTTCTTCAGCAGGGACAGGGAAGATGGTTAAAATTGATGGGAAGATGGATGGAGCCAAATACAGGACCATTCTGGAAGAAAACCTGATGGAGTCTGCAAAAGACCTGAGACTGGGATGGAGATTTGTCTTCCAACAAGACAATGATCCAAAACATAAAGCAAAATCTACAATGGAATGGTTCAAAAATAAACATATCCAGGTGTTAGAATGGCCAAGTCAAAGTCCAGACCTGAATCCAATCGAGAATCTGTGGAAAGAACTGAAAACTGCTGTTCACAAATGCTCTCCATCCAACCTCACTGAGCTCGAGCTGTTTTGCAAGGAGGAATGGGAAAAAATGTCAGTCTCTCGATGTGCAAAACTGATACTTACAGCTGTAATCGCAGCAAAAGGTGGCTCTTAAAAGTATTAACTTAAGGGGGCTGAATAATTTTGCACGCCCAATTTTTCAGTTTTTGATTTGTTAAAAATGTTTGAAATATCCAATAAATGTTGTTCCACTTCATGATTGTGCCCCACTTGTTGTTGATTCTTCACAAAAAAATACAGTTTTATATCTTTATGTTTGAAGCCTGAAATGTGGCAAAAGGTCGCAAAGTTCAAGGGGGCCGAATACTTTCGCAAGGCACTGTAAGTGGACAGGACAGAGACATGTAAAGATATAGCTGCGTGTGTGCGCCTAAGTGAGTAAGCAATCGAAATGACCATTCACAAACATCCCCCAACCCTCAAACTATAGGCACAGTACAGTTCCTTCTAACACGCAGTAGAGTAGAGAGTAGGAGACTGCAGAGCCGCTCATTACATAACTGGATCTCTGAGGAGCACACACCCACGCAAATACGAAGACCGTGTGTGTGTAGTGAATGAGGCAGGAGGTGGGGATGGCAAGCCGCTGCATGGTAGAAGCTTAGGGTTACAGTTGTCAGGACAAATTAGTTCCAGAACCACAGCTACTGTAGCTTGGATAATTTGGGAAGAATTAGAGAGAGAGAGAGAGAAGACAAGAAACAGTCTGGAAAAATGGTGGTGAATGTGCCATAATGGGTACAGGGAGAGTAGTCATGGTGTGAGGAACACGCACACACTCAGTGACGCCGAAACCACAGAGGCACCTTTTCTCCTTAGCAAAATGCAAACATACTGTAACCGAATACAACAACAAAAGAAACATTTTCCAACATTGTTACAGGCTACATTTACAGTTGAAGTCGGAGGTTTACATACACCTTAGCCAACTACATTTAAACTGTTTCACAATTTCTGACATTTAATCCTAGTAAAAATTCCCTGTCTTAGGTCAGTTAGGATCCCCACTATTTTAAGAATGTGAAATGTCAGAATAATAGTAGAGAGGAAGATTTATTTCAGCTTTTATTTATTTCATCACATTCCCAGTGGGTTCAAAGTTTACACACACTCAATTAGTATTTGGTAGCATTGCCTTTAAAATTGTTTAACAAGAAATTCGTGGAGTGGTTGAAAAATGAGTTTTAATGACTCCAACCTAAGTGTATGTAAACTTCCGACTTCAACTGTATATCCTCCAAACAGCAGCTTCAAGGGCATTATCACTTTTATACAACGGGTTACCAACATATTCAAAAATTGATTGACATTCTCATAAGAAATGTTATTTTGATGAATTTATTCATACCGTTTCATCCTTCCACAAGATATAGTCCCGAAACAGCTTGCCTGTCTTGCATGTTATTTTGCCATTAACCTCTCTGCGCACCGAACCAGTTAGCGGGATTAAACATAACATACAGTGATCGCTACATAAAGTCATATTAAACATTCATGAAACACAAGTCTCACATGGTTCGAAAGCCTAGACTCTTGCTAATCCAATTGCGCTGTCAGATTTAAAAAATGATTTATTGCGAAAGAATACGCTGCAATTATCTGAGCACAGACCCCCAAATCAAACTTCTTATTCAACCAGCACTTCCGTAACAAAATCACAGATTGCATTGAAATAAATCGTTTACCTTTGAAGATCTTTCTCTGGTTGCAATCCCAAGGCTCATTGTTACACAATGAATGGTCTTTTGTTCGGCTAAATCCATTTTGTATAGCCTAACACGAAACATTTTGTGAAAGCTTATCTTGTTGAATTTTGTGTCATTCAATTTGACGTAACATCCAATGCAAAAATACAGACTTTCCCTGACTTTATCCAGTCATGTTTGGTTTCCTTGCAATCAACTGTTTGTTTGTAACACAACCAAACATGATGGGTCATTTTGCGGGACGTATTGACCCGGAAAAAACGATTGGAAGACAAGTGACACGCCCATTGTGCACCAATTATATGACCACTGTCTCATTAATTGACTGTGTTTTAACCCAATGACCACTGATAGTCTTGAAATCTAGCTGGGTAGATAGCCAATGAGCAGAGGTAAACGGCAATATCCCATGGTTCTTTGTAAGACAAACCTTACCATTGAACGCTGGCATAAGGACCGTTCTTTCGCCATAGCCAATTCAACCGTGAAGGAGCGCACAGCAGTATTTCGGTGACTTGCATCTTCAGCTGTTTATTTATCCAACATCATGGCGAATAAGTTAAGGAAAGCTAATTCTAAGACTAGATATACGAATGTAGAAACAATTTTAGAGGAAATTGATCGTGAAAGTGAGATCTGCATTTTGAAGACTCCATTAGCTCCCAAAGCTTTGATTCTGATTGTTTTGGACTGGTAAGTTGTTCTCATGCTAATGCCGTTGTTTGAAATTAATATAAAATATTATTTGTGATTGTTTTTATATTTTATTTGCAAAAAATAAAGATGTAATGAAATGGGTAAAGTACACGTTAGCTAGTCATTGTGAGTGAGGGTCTGTTTGTATGAGAACGACCATAGTGTGTGATACACACACATACATACATACACACATACATACATACACACAGCTCAAAAAAATAAAACACTTAAACACCACAATGTAACTCCATGTCAATCACACTTCTGTGAAATCAAACTGTCCACTTATGAAGCAACACTCATTGACAATAAATGTCACATGCTGTTGTGCAAATGGAATAGATAACAGGTGGAAATTATAGGCAATTAGCAAGACACCCCCAATAGAGGAGTGGTTCTGCAGGTGGTGACCACAGACCACTTCAGTTCTTATGCTTCCTGGCTGATGTTTTGGTCACTTTTGAATGCTGGCGGTGCTTTCACTCTAGTGGTAGCACGAGACGGAGTCTACAACCCACACAAGTGGCTCAGGTAGTGCAGCTCATCCAGGATGACTATTTATGTAGCAATCACTGTATGGCAAGAAGGTTTGCTGTGTCTGTCAGCGTAGTGTCCAGAGCATGGAGGCGCTACCAGGAGACAGGCCAGTACATCAGGAGACATGGAGGAGGCCGTAGGAGGGCAACAACCCAGCAGCAGGGCCGCTACCTCCGCCTTTGTGCAAGGAGGAGCACTGCCAGAGCCCTGCAAAATGACCTTCAGCAGGACACAAATGTGCATGTGTCTGCTCAAACGGTCAGAAACAGACTCCATGAGGGTGGTATGAGGGCCCGACATCCACAGGTGGGGGTTGTGCTTACAGCCCAACACCGTGCAGGATGTTTGGCATTTGCCAGACAACACCAAGATTGGCAAATTCGCCACTGGCGCCCTGTGCTCTTCACAGATGAAAGCAGGATCACACTGAGCACGTGAGAGTCTGGAGACGCTGTGGAGAACGTTCTGCTGCCTGCAACATCCTCCAGCATGACCGGTTTGGCAGTGGGTCAGTCATGGTGTGGGGTCGCACAGCCCCTCATGTGCTCGCCAGAGGTAGCTTGACTGCCATTAGGTACCGAGATGAGATCTTCAGACCCCTTATGAGACCATATGCTGGTGCGGTTGGCCCTGGGTTCCTCCTAAAGCAAGACAATGCTAGACCTCATGTGGCTGGAGTGTAGTTCCTGCAAGAGGAAGGCATTGATGCTACGGACTGGCCCGCCCGTTCCCCAGACCTGAATCCAATTGAGCACATCTGGGACATCATGTCTCGCTCCGTCTACCAACGTCACGTTGCACCACAGACTGTCCAGGAGTTGGCAGATGCTTTTGTCCAGGTCTGGGAGGAGATCCCTCAGGAGACCATCCACCACCTCATCAGGAGCATGCCCAGGTGTTGTAGGGAGGTCATACAGGCATGTGGAGGCCACACACACTCCTGAGCCTCATTTTGACTTGTTTTAAGGACATTACATCAAAGTTGGATCAGCCTGTAGTGTGGTTTTCCACTTTAATTTTTAGTGTGACTCCAAATCCAGACATCCATGGGCTGATAAATTTGATTTCCATTGATAATTTGTGTGATTTTGTTGTCAGCACATTCAACTATGTAAAGAAAAAAGTATTTAATAAGAATATTTCATTCATTCAGATCTAGGATGTGTTATTTTAGTGTTCCCTTTATTTTTTTGAGCAGTGTATGTTTATTATACCTGTTTTTAAAATGTATTTGGAATATACAAAGACGTAATGAAATGGGTAAAGTACACGTTAGCTAGTCATTGTGAGTGAGGGTCTGTTTGTTTGTATGAGAACGACCATAGCCTATGTATGTGTGTATGTGTGTGTGTGTGTATATATATATATATATATATCTCTCTCAAACTCCACTATGACCAAGACCAAAGAGCTGTCAAAGGACACCAGAAACAAAATTGTAGATCTGCAATAGGTAAGCAGCTTGGTTTGAAGAAATCAACTGTGGGAGTATGTATGTATGGGTTTGCATTCTACACTATACCATTTTTATACATCTCAACACAGGCAGCATGCTTCCTCCAATCAGTCTACATTACAGGGAGCATCAAGGAGCTTGCTGGCTACAGCACCACTGCACCAAGCCCTGTCCCTTCTGCTCCTGCCTCAAGTGTTCATCTGCCCAAATATATTTGTGCAGGCATGGATGTGCCTAAGGGCCAAAAGGGCACAGCATGGAGGCGTTGCTGTGTTGTTTGCAAGATGAAGTCTCCCATCACATGCACAACATGCTCAGTGACCCTCTGCTTTACATCAGAAAGAGACTTATGGCATCAGCAGCAGAATATTGTCTAGAGTTTTAGCAAAGTCGGTGGGGTTATATGGCAAAGTGGGTGGGGGCTAGGGTCAGTTTGTTATAGTTGGAGTACTTCTTCTGATGAACACTGCTCTCTTTCTCTCCTTTCTCTCGGAGGACCTGAGCCCTTGGACCATGCTTCAGGACTACCAGCCATGATGACTCCTTGCTGTCCCCAGTCCAACCGGCCTTGCTGCTGTTCCAGTTTCAACTGTTCTGCCTGCGGCTATGGAACCCTAAACTGTTCATTTTTACTCGAGGTGCTGTCCTGCTGCACCCTCTACAACCACTGTGATCAACCCGGCACAGCCAGAAGAGGACTGGCCACCCCTCATAGCCTGGTTCCTCTAGGTTTCTTACTAGGTTTGTCTTTCTAGGGAGTTTTTCCTAGCCACCGTTCTTCTACACCTGCATTGCTTGCTGTTTGGGGTTTTTGGCTGGGGCTATATAAATAGATTTGATAGAGGACTGAGGGTCTTCCAAATATTTAAAGTGTGTAAATAGTTACCCATGTTATATATATTTATTTTTTCCCCATAAAAAAAAATGTAATTAAAAAAAAAAAAATGGGGGGTGTTGGAATACCATTTTGGCATTTTGTGTATAGTTATTTGTTTCAAAATGTATACCTTCACCAATGGTCACTTGGGTACATTTGCGCTACTTGTGTGGGACACCTGGGTGACTTCATAATAAATGTCATGGAGCACACTCATTTTGGAAGTTATCATTCTGAAAAAGTACTGTAGCCCTCTTATATTTTTCACTGAAATTGTCCCCATCATCCAATCTGAATGTTTGTTTTATCTTGTTCATTTAAGATAAAACAATGGAAAAAAAATGTTTTTTTATTTTTGTATCTAAACCAGATCTATTGTGTTATATCCTCATACATTCAATTCACATTTACAAACTTCAGAGTGTTTTCTTTCAAATGGTACCAATAATATGCATATCCTTGGTTTTGTGCCTGAACTACAGGCTGTTAGATTTGGGTATGTCTTCAGGCAGAAATTGCACAAAGTATGAGTACAAAGTAAAATTACCCCCCAAAATAAGAAAAAAATAACTAACTAATGAGCAGCAGTAAATTAATAATAGCGAAGATATATATAAAAATGGTACAGAGTCAATGTGCGGGGGCACCGGTTAGTCAAGGTAATTGAGGGCATATGTAAAGTTAGTGACTATACATACAGTTGAGTCAGTTTACATACACCTTAGCCAAATGCATTTTTTTTAAACTCAGTTTTCACAATTCCTGACATTTAATCTTAGTATAAATTCCCTGTCTTGGGTCAGTTAGGATCCACACTTTATTTTAAGAATGTGAAATGTCAGAATAATAGTAGAGAGAATGTTTTATTTCAGCTTTTATTTTTTTCATTACATTCAGGTCAGGGCTTTGATGGCCACTCCAATACCGACTGTTGTCCTTAAGCCATTTTGCGACAACTTTGGAAGTATGCTTGGGGACATTGTCCATTTGGAAGACCCATTTGCAACCAATCTTTAACTTCCTGACTGATGTCTTGAGGTGTTTCGTCAATATATCCACATGATTTTCCGTTCTCATGATGCCATCTATTTTGTAAAGTGCACCAGGCCCTCCTGCAGCAAAGTACCCCCACAACATGATGCTGCCACCGCCGTGCTTCACGGTTGGGATGATGTTCTTTGGCTTGCAAGCCTCACCCCTTTTCCTCCAAACATAACGATGGTCATTATGGCCAAACAGTTCTATTTTTGTTTCATCAGACAAGGACATTTCTCCAAAAAGTACGATCTTTCTCCCAATGTGCAGTTGCGAACCGTAGTCTGGCTTTTTTTATGGCGGTTTTGGAGCAGTGGCTTCTTCCTTGCTGAGAGGCCTTTCAGGTTATGTCAATATAGGACTCGTTTTACAGTGGATATAGATACTTTTGTAGCTGTGTCCTCCAGCATCTTCACAAGGTCTTTTGCGCACCAAAGTATGTTCATCTCTAGGAGACCGAACGCGTCTCCTTCCTGAGCAGTATGATGGCTGTGTGGTCCAATGGTGTTTATACGTGTGTACTATTGTTTGTACAGATGAATGTGGTACCTTCAGGCATTTGGAAGTTGCTCCCAAGGATGAACCAGACTTGTGGAGGTCAACATTTATTTTCTGAGGTCTTGGCTGATTTATTTTGATTTTCCCATGATGTCAAGCAAAGAGGCACTGAATTTGAAGGTTGGCCTTGAAATACATCCACAGGTACACCTCCAATTGACTCAAATGATGTCAATTAGCCTATCAGAAGCTTCTAAAGCCATGACATAATTTTCTGGAGGTTTCCAAGCAGTTTCATTAAGGGCTTTGTAAAGTAAGCATTTAACTGTGTGTTGTATTCGGCGCATGTAACGAATAACTTGATTTGATTAATACCAGCATATCAGTTTACTAACAAAAAAAATACATAATTGAGTTAATAAAGCCGCATACAAACATGGTCTCTTTTTTGTTTTCTGGAGTAAGGCAGCTCCAAAAAGCAGGTGTTCCAGCCTGGTTCAATGCTTTCAGTGGTGGTGGGGCAAGCCAGTAGAAAATACGAAGTGTTATGTCATGATTGGCTCAGTGTTCGGACACTACATCACCACCAAGTCTAAAGGTAAAACTTGGGTGCTGCTATAGAGTTACATTAGAAGTGCCCATCCAAGAAGGCTCAAGGTCATTGGCCACAGATAAAATTACATCAAATCAAGTTATATGTACAGCAGCTTTGATTGAACTGATCATGTCAACATAATACTTTAAAAATCCTGAATCAAGTCGACAATCTACTGGCAAATCCTTTTTAATCCTTGTTATATGAAGAGAAATAGATAAAACGTACTGGTGCTCATCGGCCATAAAGATTAGACAAGTTGGAAATCGCAAATTCAACAATGACTGGTTTGGAAGGAATCAGTGAGAGTGGCTGTGTGGTCCCAAATCTGGGAGTAAGGGTCTCTTTTCCAATTTTAAAATGATAAAACATTCAACATTGACCGTGCTGTCAATGAAGCATGATTTGTGCAGTGCTCAAAACAACTTAACTCAGAACTGCAAAAACTTCTGTGAGTTCAGGATGAACTCTCACTGGGAAAATATGTTTTGAATGGTCATCCAACCTCTTTCTAGAGCTACGACCTGAGGATCAATGACGTCATCATGATTCGACCTTGATTCCCCCCCGAGTTGACAGTTCTTTTGAAAGCACCATAAATCAAGAGAATACCGGACTTTGATGACAAAACTTGCCCGCCACACCACCTTCCTGTTCCAAGTCAGCACAGCACGAGGTGAGCCCAAAAATGTATTGTATGCTGCTGCATAAATTATGTAATATGCCAGAGAGATATGTATACTGTAGCTAAGAAAGTAATACTAAGTGTATGTTGTGTAATAAGATGTTCGTAGCCCATGTGCCTCACCCTAATAATTTAGTCCATTTACCCCTCTTAAATGTTGTCTATTGTTCTGACATGGTGGTGCACATGTAGCCTATAACCTGTTTTAGAGAAATTTAATCATTGAATATTGTAAGAGCTTTCATTGTCTGCCCCCTTTATTTACCCTACGGTTCTGACTTGGTGTACAGGGAGAATACTGTAATAACAGCCCTTGTTCTGTCGCTGTATATTTCAAAAGTGCTAAACAAATAGTTGATTATGTCCGTTCTAGCTCGCTCATTGATGTCTTAATCGAAATTACAGATTGCACCCAATACGTTTGTCGTCCCCTTATGCCATAGTTTGTACATCTAAATTGTCATTAGAAACCACATTTGTTTAAGCAAGTCAGCCATATCAGCTGTTTTTTTTAAAGGCAGTAAATGAGGCTGAATGAACTGTTTCACTGCAAGACAAGGTTCTGCTTATAGCCAAGTGTAGCAGTGGTAAGATGTTGGGACAGCTTTATGTGGGCCCTAACATTTTGTTGGCACCATTTGTCACCTTTATAGTGCAATAATGTATTGTTTAGTGTTGTTTAGTGGCTTTGCTGGCATGCATCACACTTTTTTTTTAGATTTACATGCTAAAATCATCACTGTATATATCCATACAAATGATGCCAGCTGATTCATGAGTTCGATGGGTTTCATGCCATTCGCTCCATTCCAACCATTATGAGCCGTCCACCCTTCAGCAGCCTCCACTGGTCAGGATTTATTTTCCGTAGGCCATTACACTTGATGGCTGGTTGCAAGTGACTGAGGGGCTTTTCTGCTGTCTGCGCTTTTTTTTTAAACCATGCAATCATCAAAGAAGGGGATGGATAGTCTTCAAAGGATTAAATACCCTCTCTCCTCACCAGCATCTAACTGCACACTCTACATGAGGACACTTATTGGCCAGCATGTGCATGCCATGCAGAGTGAGAGCCTGCTTGCGATTCGTCAGCATTCTCTGTACATCTAGAGAGTTAATGAACGGAGTCTAGCGCTTCTAATTGGAGGAGGTACCGTAGTCCGTTGTTGTATTAACAGAGTGTCAAAGAAATGAGAAAATTGCAGCCTCTTGCAATATGGATATTGCACGTCAATAATACAATTTCAAATCTGAATTTGATGAATGGTGCAGCGCTAACACGCTCTGGCCCTGACACACGTACAGTTCCAGTCAAAAATTTGGATACGAATACTCATTCAAGGGGTTTACTTTATTTTTACTATTTCTGTATTGTAGAATAATAGTGAATACATTAAAACTATGAAATAACACATGGAATAATGTAGTAACCAAAGTGTTCAATCTAAATACATTTTATATTCTTCTAAGTATCCAACCTTTGCCTTTTATTTTATTTAACGAGGCAGGTAAGTTAAGAACAAATTCTTATTTACAATGACGGCCTACCCCAGCCAAACACTAACCCGGATGACGCTGGGTCAATTGTGCGCCGCCCTATGTGACTCCCAATCATGGCCTGTTGCGATACAGCCTTGATGACAGCTTTGCAAACTCTTGGCATTCTCTCAACCAGCTTCACCTGGAATGGTTTTCCAACAGTCTTGAAGAAGTTCGCACATATGCTGAGCACTTGTTGGCTACTTTTCCTTTACTCTGCAGTGTTTCCTTCACCCTGGCGTATCGCTGCAGAATGCTGTGGTAGCCATGCTGGTTAAGTGTGCCTTGAATTCTAAATAAATCACAGACAGTGTCAACAGCAAAGCACCCCCACACCTCCTCCATGCTTCAAGTTTGGAACCACACATGCAGAGATCATCCACTCACCTACTCTGCGTCTCACAAAGACATGGTGGTTGGAAACAAAAATCTAAAACGTGGACTAAACAGACCATAGGACAGATTTCCACAGGTCTAAAGTCCACTGCTTGTGTTTCTTGGCCCTAGCAAGTCTCTTCTTACTATTGGTGTCCTTTAGTAGAGGCTTCTTCTCAGCAATTTGACCATGAAGGCCTGATTCACGCTGTCTCCTCTGAACAGTTGATTTTGAGATGCGTGTTACTTGAACTCTGAAGCATTTATTTGGCCTGCAATCTGAGGTGCAGTTAAATCTAATGATCTTACCTTCTGCTGCAGAGGTAACTGTGTCTTCCTTTCCTGTGTCAATCCTCATGAGAGCCAGTTACATCATAGCGCTTGGTTTTTGCGACTGCACTTGAAGAAACTTTCAAAGTTCTTGAAATGTTGGACAGTTGTTTCTCTTTGCTTATTTGAGCTGTTCTCGCCATAATATGGACTTGGTCTTTTACCAAATAGGGCTATCTTCTGTAATAAAATCCCTACCTTGTCACAACACAACTGATTGTCTGAAATGCATTAAGAATGAAAGAAATTCCACAAATGTACCAATAACAAGGCATAACTGTTAATTGAAATGCATTCCAGGTGACTACCTAATGTAGCTGGTTGAGATAATGCCAAGAGTGTGCAAACCTGTCATGAAGGTGGCTTCATTGAAGAATCTCAAATATATTTTGTTTTAACATTTTTTTGGTTACTACATGATTCCATTTGTGTTTTTTCATAGTTTTGATGTCTTCACTATTATTTGACAATGTAGAAAATAGTAAAAATAAATAAAACTCTGAAATGAGTAGTTGTGTCCAAACTCTTGACTGGCACTGTACATACTACACATGTACATACAAACATACAGTACCTACACAGTCTCTGATGGTTACATAATCTGCTCACTTGAACACACAAAAAACCTGCAGTCACTAGTGAATAGGCAGTCATGGTCGCTACTTCCACAAATCCACTGCAGTTCTTACTAAACAGTACTGTGAGAGCGCGAGCGGGCGAGAGAGAAAGAGAGGAAAAAAAGAGTTCTGGGTGGGCATGTTAGAGAAAAAGAGACTGCACAGGAGAAGAAATGGGACAATGAAATATAAATGGTATCCAGAGGAGATGACAGGAAGGGAACAAAAGGCAGGAGAGAGGGGGAGGCATGGTGAGAGAGTCAGTGTTCTGCTGTAGTGAGTCAGCAGTTGCGTGATCTTTCGGGTATGGGGGTCAGACAAATGCATTCTGGACTAACAACAAAAAAATGCCAGACTGCAGCTGAGCTCTTGAGCAGCAGCCCCCCCCTTACTACAATTGCACCATTTCACCTCCATCTACATTCTGAGCCGGGCAGTTACCTGGCTGAAGAGTCTCCTGAGCACAGCCCATCCCTGCAACACAGAGAAATTGAACTGTTTAAGATGAATTCAATATACAAGACAATGTTACTGTGTGTGTCAGTAGTCAGTCCTCCTAGATTAAAACTAATTCCATTGCCTAATGAGATGGTTTGCTTTGGAAGTAATGAGAAGCTTCAGCTCAATGAGATGCTGTGAGAGAATGACAAAGCATCTCTCTCTGACTCAGTTTCTCTCGCCCTCTGATACTCCCTTTCTCACCAATTCTCCTACCTCTATCCCACTTTCTAACGTCATCTCACTATCTGTGACTTGTTTGACTGGATAGTCTTCCTGCACTCTTCCTTTCATTTAATATTTATATATTATTCCTCTATATACTGTTACTTTATACAGTGTATTCGGAAAGTATTCAGACCCCTTAACTTTTTCAAAATTTTGTTACAGCCTTATTCTAAAATAGATTTTAAGATATGACAACAATTCATCAATATACACAGATACACACACAATACCCCATAAAGACAAAGTGAAAACAGGTTTTTAGAAATATTAAAGAACGCATTTTTAAAAAACGGAAGTAAATCATACCCAGTACAAAGTAAAAATCTGTCTTTCTGCCCCTGAACAAGGCAGTTAACCCACTGTTCCTAAGCCTTCATTGAAAATAAGAACTTGTTCTTAACTGACTTGCCTAGTTAAAAATAAAGGTAAAATAAAAAAATGAACTCCTGCGTTGTTTTGGCTGTGTACTTAGGGTTGATGTCGTGTTGGAAGATGAACGTTTGGCCCAGTCTGAGGTCCTGAGCGCTCTGGAGCAGGTTTTCATCAAGGATCTCTGTACTTTTCTCAGTTCATCTTTCCCTCAATCCTGACCAGTCTCCTAGTACCTGCCACATCATGATGCTGCCACCACGCTTAACCGTAGGGATGGTGCCCTGTTTCCTCCAGACGTGACACTTGTCATTCATGCCAAAGAGTTCAATCTTGGTTTCATTGACCAGAGAATCTTGTTTCTCATGGTGTGAGAGTCCTGAAGGTGCCTTTTGGCAAACTCAAATCGGGCTGTTGTACCTTTTACTGAGGAGTGGCTTTCGTCTGACCACTCTACCATAAAAGGCCTGATTGGTGGAATGTTGCAGAGATGGTTGTCCTTCTGGAAGGTTCTCCCATCTCCAGAGGAAATCTGGAGCTCTGTCAGAGTGACCATCGGGTTCTTGGTCACCTCTCTGACCAAGGCCCTTCTCCCCCGATTGCTCAGTTTGGCCTGGCGGCTAGCTCTAGGAAGAGTCTTGGTGGTTTCAAACCTCCCATTTAAGAATGATGGAGGCAACTGTGTTTTTGGGAAGTTTCAATGTTGCAGAATTTTTTGGGTACCCTTCCCCAGATCTGTACCCCGACACAATCCTGTCCCTTAGCTCTACGGACAATTCCTTCGACCTCATGGCTTGGTTTTGCTTCTGACATGTACTGTCAAGTGTGGGACCTTAGACAGACAGGTTTGTGCCTTTCCAAATCATTTCCAATCAATTGAATGTACCACAGGTGGGACTCCAATCAAGTTGTAGAAACATTTCAAGGATGATCAATGAAAACAGGATGAACCTGAGCTCAATTTCAAGGGTCATATCAAAGGGTCTGAATACTCATGTCAATAAGGTTTCTGTTTTTATAAATTAGCAAACATTTAAAAATATGTTTTAGCTTTGTCATTATGGAGTATTGTGTGTAGATTGATGTGGATTTATTTGTAATCAATTTTCAAATAAGGCTGAAAATGTGGAAAAGGTCAATGGGTCTAAATACTTACTGAATGCAGTGTATATTATCTGTAAATCCATAGGCTAACTTACAGGCCGCAATAAATACACTAGATTGGAAATCTCTACCTAGCAATCCCTGCTGGGTGTGTGTGTGTGTGTGTGTGTGTGTGTGTGTGTGTGTGTGTGAATATCAACAACAGTAGCCAGAATAACAGAATCAACCCACCGGTCAGAGAAATATGAGTCAATGAAATCATGTGTTCGCTTCTTGGCCCTGGGAATAAAAAACAAAAAGTGATGTTAGCTAATAAAAAATAAATACAGTGGATGGTACTTTACTTAAATTCTTGTCATGTTCTGGAAACAGATCAAAGAAAATACCTCTTTACAACCATGATAATGTGCAACAAAACAAAGCAGTGGTGTGTGTGTACTCGAGCAAACAATGCAGTTGTGTGTGTGTGTGTGTGTGTGTGTACTTGAGCAAACAGAAAAAAAGTGTGTAACAGCTCACCCTGGGGTCCACTTGTTGGCATCCTGGTTGCGTCCCTGGTCAATCATAGTTGGCGTGTGTGTGCAGGGGGTACCTATGAGGATATTCCCTGTGTGAGAAACTCTCTCTGCTGTGCTGATGATCTACACAGAAAATAAATAAGAAAGAGGGGTGCATCAGATTGCAGGCTCATGTTCATTTGGGTACATCATAGCAAAAATGTTGCGCAATGGACATGATTGAACAGATGCAAGGATGTCAGGTGATTCAAAGAATATTGGTAGCCAGGGTGCTGTTCATTACGCACCAAATAAAGAAAAAAAAGGAAAGGGCAACCTGGACTCATCCAATATGAAGAGTTTATTTTCGTTTTCAGTTTCAAAACATATTCTGTTTGACGCCCTAATGAACACTATCCAGGTGAATCATTGAGAACAGTTTCTTTGCCAAGAAGTGGGCGATTCTCTTGTGTGGTGACTGAGCATGGAGCAGGTTGGGTGTAATATTTGAGAGTCCTGCTATGCAGAAGTGTCTCGAAGCCAGAGCCGAACAAAAGAGACGAGGTGAGATCAGATGGATGCAGCAGAGTGCTAATAAATACCCCCAGCTAATTATAGTAAGCTCGTCACAGTCTGTAGCCTCCCACACACTGTTGTTTCTTCTCTCGGCCAGGCCTTTCTTTTACACTTCAACACACTGGCTGCCACAAATGCAAGAGGATGGGAGACCTGGGGTGTATTCATTAACACCCACCGTAGCAAAACACTTTGCAATGGAAAACGTTTTGAATTGAAAACGAGAATTTGAAATTGGACAAATTCAGACAATGTTGTTTTCTTTGGTACCTGGGGAATACACCTCTAATCATCGACTTAACTACGAAGAAAAAAAGAACCCCAACAGAGGGCTTTCATGAATAAAAAAAATCTGCAGCAGGGCTCAATTTCAGTGAACTTAAAATTATAGTGGGCTGATAAGAAAAAAGCCAATTTACTAGTCTAAAGGCTCAACTCAATCATACTTACAGTGCATTCGGATAGTATTCTGACCGCTTGACTTAAATATTTAGTTGTATTCTTTTTTTTTTCACCCTAATATCGTGATATCCAATTGGTAGTTAGTCTTGCCTCATCGCTGCAACTCCTGTACGGACTCGCGAGTGGCGAAGGTCTAGAGTCATGTGTCCTCCGAAACATGATCCTGCCAACTGCACTGTTTCTTGACACACTGCTTGCTTAACCCGGAAGCCAGCCGCACCAATGTGTCAGAAGAAACGCCATACAAGTGGGGACCTTGGCGTGCATGCACTCGGCCTGCCACAAGCAGTCGCTAGAGCGCAATGGACCAAGGACATCACAGGGATCGAACCTGGGTCTGTAGTGACAACTCTCGGGAGGCCCAGACCCATTGAATTTTTATACATTTTGTTTTACGTTACAGCCTTATTCTTAAATAGTTTCTCACCTCATCAATCAACACACTATATCCCATAAAGACAAAGCAAAATTTGTTTTTTAGTTTTTTTTTGGCAAAAACAGCAATATCACATTTACATAACTATTCAGACCCTTCACTCAGTACTTTATTGAAGCCTCTTTGACAGCTATTACAGCCTCAAGTCTTCTTGAGTATGATGCTACAAGCCTGGTACACCTGTATTTGGGGAGCTTATCCCATTCTTCTCTGCAGATCCTCTCAAGCTCTGTCATGTTGGATGGGAGTGTCACTGCACAGCTATTTTCAGGTATCTCGAGAGATGTTCAATCGGGTTCAAGTCCGAGCTCTGGCTGGGCCATTCAATGACATTGTCTTGGCTGTGTGCTTAGGGTCGTTGTCCTGTTACAAGGTGAACCTTCGACACAGTCTGAGGTTCTGAGCACTCTGAAGCAGGTTTTCATCAAGGATCTCTTGGTGGTTTGCTCCTTTCATCTTTGCCTCGATCCTGGCTTGTCTCCCTGCCGCTGACAAACATCCCCACAGCATGATGCTGCCACCACCATGCTTGACCGTAGGGATGGTGCCAGGTTTCCTTCAGACATGACGCTTAACATTCAGGCCAAAGAGTTCAATCTTGGTTTCATTGACCAGAGAATCTTGTTTCTCATGGCCGGAGAGTCTTTTGGCAAACTCCAAGCGGGCTGTCATGTGCCTTTTACTGAGGAGTGGCTTCCGTCTGGACCCAACATAAAGGCCTGATGGGTGGAGTATTGCAGAGATGGTTGTCCTTCTGGAAGATTCTTCCATCTCCACAAAGGAACTCTAGAGCTCTGTCAGAGTGACCATTGGGTTCTTGGTCACCTCCCTGACCAAGGCCCTTTTCCCCAGATTGCTTAGTTTGGCATTGCAGCCAGCTCAAATGGTCTTGGTGGTTCCAAACTTCTTCCATTTAAGAATGATGAGGTCACTGTGTTCTTGAGGACCTTCAATGCTATAGAAATGTTTTGGTACACTTCCCCAGTGGTGTAAAGTACTGAAGTAGATCTTTAAAGTATTTTTTACTTAAGTCGCAGCTGTACTTAGCTATTTATATGTTTGACTACTTTTACTTCACTACATTCTTAAAGAAAATAATGTACTTTGTACTCCATACATTTTCTCTGACACCAAAAAGTACTAGTTATCAAGAGATTATCACTGCTCATCCCCTACAGCATCTGATTTGACAAACTTGCTAAACACAAATGCTTCATTTGTGTGTTGGAGTGTGCCCTTGACTGCACTCCCCCTCCCCCCAAAAAATGTCTCAACTGGTTTGCCTAAGGAATTTGAAATGATTTATACTTTTACTGGGATAATTAAGTATATGTCAAATCAAATACTTAGAGACTTTTATTCAAGTAGTGTTTTACTGGGTCATTTTCACTTTTACCTGAGCCATCTTCTGTTAAGGTATCTTTACTTCTACTCAAGTATGAGAATTAGGTACTTTTTCCACCACTGCCCTTGCCCAGATCTGTGCCTCGACAATGCAGTCTCAGAGGTCTACGGACAATCCTTCGACCTCTGTGCATGTCAGAGCAAAAAAAACAAGCTATGTCAAGTGTGGGACCTTATACAGACAGGTGTGTGCCTTTCTAAATTGAATTTACCATAGGTGGACTCCAATCAAGTTGTAGAAAGGATGATTAATGGAAACAGGATGCACCTGAACTTTTATTTTTAATAAATGTGAAAAGGTTTCTAAAACCTTTCACTTTGTCATTATGGGACATTGTGTGTAGATTGCTGAGGATTTTTGTTTATTTAATCTATTTTAGAATAAGGCTGTAACATAAAATGTGGAAAAACTCAAGGGGTCTGAATACTTTCCATAAGCACTGTATATGTATGTGTGCACTGTATACACACACACACACACACACACACACACACACACACTAAAAAAAATCAAAGTTGATCATTTTAAAAAGGCTAGTTGATCATTAGAAAACCCTTCTGCAATTATGTTGGCACAGCTGAAAACGGTTGTTCTGATTAAAGAAGCAATAAAACTGGCCTTCTTTAGACTAGTTAACGGCAGGGTAGCCTAGAGGTCAGAGCGTTGGACTAGTAACCGGAAGGTTGCAAGTTCAAACCCCCGAGCTGACAAGGTACAAATCTGTCGTTCTTTGTTCTTATTAACTGACTTGCCTAGTTAAATAAAAGATTTAAAAAAATAAAAAATCTGGAGCATCAGCATTTGTGGGTTCAATTACAGGCTCAAAATGGCCAGAAACAAGACCTCTCTTCTGAAACTCTATTCTTGTTCTGAGAAACTAAGGCTATTCCATGCAAGGAATTGCCAAGAAACGGAAGACCACGTACAGCGCTCCCTTCACAGAACAGCACTAACTGGCTCTAACAAGAATAGAAGGAGTGGGAGGCCCCGGTGCACAACTGAGCAAGTGGACAAGTACACTAGAGTGTCTAGTTTGAGAAACAGACACCTCACAAGTCGTCAACTGGCAGCTTCATTAAATAGTACCGCAAAACTGTCGTTCTACCCCTGAACAGGCAGTTAACCCACTGTTCTTAGGCCGTCATTGAAAATAAGAATTTGTTCTTAACTGACTTGCCTAGTAAAATAAAGGTAAAATAAATAAATAAAAAACACCAGTCTCAAAGTCAACAGTGAAGAGGCGACTCCGGAATGCTAGCCTTCTAGGCAGGATTCCTCTGTCCAGTGTCTGTGTTCTCTTGCCCATCTTAATCTTTAATTTATATATTAGCCAGTCTGAGATATGGCTTTTTCTTTGCAACTCTGCCTAGAAGACCAGCATCCCAGAGTCACAGCTTTACCGTTGACATTGAGACCAGTGTTTTGCGGGTACCATTTAATGAAGCTGCCAGTAAAGGGTATAAACACGGTTTTCCATGCTAGTTCAATGAACCATAAACAATTAAATGAACATGCACCTATGAAACGGTCGTTAACTTCACGAGGGTAGGGGGCAGCATTTGGAATTTTGGATGAAAAACATGCCCAAATTAAACTGCCTGCTACTCAGGCCCAGAAGCTATATGCATATAATTAGTAGATTTGGATAGAAAACACTCTGAAAAACACTCAGGTTCCAAAACTGTTCAAATAATGTCTGTGAGTATAACAGAACTGATATG
Organism: Oncorhynchus masou masou; assembly: GCF_036934945.1. Classification (NCBI taxonomy): domain Eukaryota; kingdom Metazoa; phylum Chordata; class Actinopteri; order Salmoniformes; family Salmonidae; genus Oncorhynchus; species Oncorhynchus masou. The sequence goes on from NC_088237.1 coordinate 2,072,055, forward strand.
GCAGGAGAAAACCAGAGGAAAATCCAACCAGGAAGTACTATTAGGCTGTTTTTCCATTGAAAGCCTATCCACCATACAAAGACTTTCGGACCCAGTTTACGATCTCTGTGGCTTCCTCTACATGTGGCAAGTCTTTAGGCATTGTTTCAGGCTTTTACTCTGAAAAATGAGGGAGATACAGCACTTTCAATGAGAGGCCAGTGGAAATTTCCAGACATGAGCCCAGCGTGTGATCGGGAGCGCGCATTTCTTGTTTACCTTTTCTATTGACAAAGCTTTTGTCCCGTTGAAATATTATTGATTATTTATGGGGGAAAAAACCTGAGAATTGATTTTAAACATCGTTTGACATGTTTCTACTAACTTTTATTGTACTTTTTGACTTTGTCTTGATGTTAAGAGCGCACATTGTGCCTTTAGATTTCTGAACTAAACGCACCAACAGAAGGTTTTTGGACATAAAGAGGGACATTATCGAACAAAACAAACATTTATAGTCTAACATGGAGACCTGGGAGTGCCACCAGATGAAGATCAAAGGTTAGTGATTCATTTTAGCGCTATTTCTGACTTTTGTGACACCTCTCCTTGGTTGGAAAATGGCTGTATGGTTTTCTGTGACTAGGCGCGGACTTAAATCGCATGGTGTGCTTTCTCCGTAAAGCCTATTTGAAATTGGACACTGTGGTTGGATTTACAAGAAGTTTATCTTTAAAATGGTGTATAATACTTGTATGTTTGAGGAATTTTAATTATGGGATTTCTGTTTTGAATTTGGTGCCCTGCAATTTCACTGGCTGTTGTCGAGGTGGGAAGCTAGCGTACCAGAGAGGTTAAGACACTAACAGCTTACAGACGGTAGACAATTAAGATCAGTTATGAAAACTTTGGACACTAAAGAGGCCTTTCTACTGACTCTGAAAAACACCAAAAGAAAGATGCCCAGGGTCCCTGCTCATCTGCGTGAACATGCCCGAGGCATGCTGCAATGAGGCATGAGGACTGCAGATGTGGGCAGGGCAATAAATTGCAATGTCCGTACTGTGAGACAACTAAGACAGCGCTACAGGGAGACAGGACAGACAGCTTATCGTCCTCACAGTGGCAGACCGCGTTTAACCCCTGCACAGGATCAGTACATCTGAAAATCACAACTGCGGGACAGGTACAGGATGGCAACAACGACTGCCCAAGTTACCCCAGGAACGCACAATCCTTCCATCAGTGCTCAGACGGTCCGCAATAGGCTGAGAGAGGCTGGACTGAGGGCTTGTTGTAAGGCAGGTCCTCACCAGACATCACCAGCTACAAAGTCACCTATTGGCACAAACCCACTGTCGGTGGACCAGACTGGGAAAAAGTGCTCTTCAATGACAAATATATTTAGATTTGTTTAACACTTTTTTGGTTACTACATGATTCCATATGTGTTATTTCATAGTTTTGATGTCTTCACAACTATGCTACAATGTAGAAAATAGTACAACATAAAGAAAAACCCTGGAATGAGTAGGTGTGTCCAAACTTTTTACTGTGTCGGCTGGGTATACTTAACGCACTGAGACAAAAAAAGGGCTTTATAAAATAGATTTGATTAATACATTTGTACAAAACACTCACCATCTGGGTCCTCACATTGGCATTGACTGCTCCTAGTGTGATATTTGTTGCTGGGCTGTCGTCGGACGGCATCACAAGTGATATATTGCCTGAAAAACATGTTAACGGGATAAACTATTTGAAGTGTTCCTCATTGGGCAAAAAATATCCAATGTCTGCCTACACAAATGTATATTTCACCAATTGATAAAGAAAGATTATCCAATTGGTTTAGTAAGGTTTTAAAGAAGCATTGTTTTATGCCTGGTTTTTGGGTTCCATTCCCACTGAGGGCACCCATATGAAAAAAATTATGCATTCATGACTAAGTTGCTTTGGATAAAAGCATCATTATATTATTATATCGATATCAGCAAGGCATATGTGATATTGGTGTCCTTCCTGTTAACCTACAACATTATGTAAAAACCCACATGCATTACTGTTCCTGCATGCACAACAATTTGGTTTTGTACACCAGCTTCAAACTGCTGAAAATACAATATTTTTGGTTATGGACAAGAAGTTTCACAGAAGTTTAGACGGTACAATGATTCTCTACACTACACTTGTTTGTCGATTTCTGTATAGTGTATCTTTAAATTAGCCACTGATGGGACTTTGTGGATGGTTGCCACTTTCCATTGCAATTAAATTCAAACTGGTTTAGTAGGTTTCATTCACACCTGGCCCAACGGTCTTGAAAGTACCCAGAGCCGTGGAAGTGAACGGAAGAGTGCACATTCACACAGTTGTAAGGAGTTGTTCCTAACCACATGACCTGATCGGCAAATGTAGCTTTTTTTTTCTCTCCATAGGGCAGTGATTTGAATTAAAATGTTAATAACTTGGAGCATGACATAAAATGTTGAAAAAGCAGTATGTTACTTTGCAGCCTTACTCTAAAATTGATTAAATAAAGCATTTCCTCATCAATATACAGACACACACACAAATATCCCATAATGACAAAGTGAACAGGTTAGAAATTTTAGCAAAATTTTAAAAAGAAAGAAAAGAAAAACAGAAGTACCTTATTTACATAAGTATTCAGACACTTTGCTATGAGATTCGAAATTGAGATCACGTGCATCCTGTTTCCATTGATGGTCCTTGTTTTTATAACTTGAAGTCCACCTGTGGTAAAATCAATTGATTGGACATGATTTGGAAAGGCACACCTGTCCATATAAGGTCCCACATGAGGTTGAAGGAATTGTCTGTAGAGCTCCGAGACAGGATTGTGTCGAGCCACAGATCTAGGCAAAGGTACCAAAACATCTCTGCAGCATTGAAGGCCGCCAAGAACACAGTGGTCTCCATCATTCTTAAACGGTAGAAGTTTGGAACCACCAAGACTCTTCCTAGAGCTGGCCACCCAGCCAAACAGCAATCATGGGGAAAGGGCCTTGGTCAGGGAGGTGACCAAGAACCCGGAGGTCACTGACAGAGCTCCAGAGTTCCTTTGTGTAGATGGGAGAACCTTCCAGAAGGACAACCATCTCTGCAATACTCCACCCATCAGGCCTTTATGGTAGAGTTGCCAGACAGAAGCCATAGCGGCAGGGACTGGGAGATGAGTCAGGATCGAGGGAAAGATAAAGAGCAAAAAACAGAGATCTTTGATGAAAACCTGCTCCAGAATGTTCACCTTCCAACAGGACAACAAACCTAAGCACACAGCCAAGACAATGCAGGAGTGGCTTCAGGACAAGTCTGAATGTCCTTGAGTGGCCCAGCCAGAGCCCAGACTTGAACCGGATTCAACATCTCTGGAGAGAGCAGCGATGCTCCCCATTCAACCTGACAGAGCTTGAGAGGATCTGCAGAGACTCCCCAAATAAAAGTGTGCCAAGAAGACTTGAGGCTGTAATCTCTGCCAAAAGGTGCTTCAACAAATGTACTGAGTAAAGGGTCTAAATAATAAGTGTGTTATCAGTTTCTGTTTTATACATTTGCAAAAATGTCTAAAAACCTATTTTTGCTTGGTCATTATGAGGTAGTGTGTGCAGATTGATTCAATTGCTTTTTAGAGTAAAGTTAACATAACAAAATGTTGAAAAACTCAAGGGATCTGAATAATTTCCGAATGCACTGTATATACAAAAGACGCCCCTTCAAATTAGTGGATTCGGCTATTTGAGCCACGCCCGCTGTTGACAGATGTATAAAATCGAGGACACAGCCATGCAATCCCCATAGACAAACATTAGCAGTAGAATGGCCTTACTGAAGAGCTCAGTGACTTTCAACATGGCACAGTCATAGAACGCCACCTTTCCAACAAGTCAGTTCGTAAAATTTCTGCTCTGCTAGAGCTTCCCCGGTCAACTGTAAGCGTTGTTATTGTGATGTGGAAACATCTAGGTGCAGCAAAAGGCTCAGTAGCGAAGTGGTAGGCCACACAAGACAACAGAACGGGACCGCCGACTGCTGAAGCGCGCAGCGTGTTCAAATCATCTGTTCTCGGTTGCAACACTCACTACAGAGTTCCAAACTGCCTCTGGAAGCAATATCGGCACAAGAACTGTTCGAGAGCTTCATGAAATGGGTTTCCATGGCCGAGCGGCCGCACACAAGCCTAAGGTCACCATGCGCAATGCCATGCATCGGCTGGAGATGTGTAAAGCTCGCCGCCATTCGATATGGGGATAGTGGAAACGCGTTCTCTGGAGTGACAAATCACGTTTCACCAACTGGCAGTCTGATGGATGCCAGGAGAACGCTACCTGCTCCAATGCATAGTGCCAACTGTAAATTTTGGTGGAGGAGGAATAATAGTCTGGCCCTGTTTTTCATGGTTCGGGCTAGGCTCCTTAGTTCCAGTGAAGGGAAACGTTAATGCTATAACATACAGTGACATTCTAGATTATTCTGTGCTTCCAACTTTGTGGCATCAGTTTGGGGAAGGCCCTTTCCTGTTTAAGCATGACAATGCCCTCATGCACAAAGCGAGACCCACACAGAAATGGTTTATTGAGATCGGTGTGGAAGAACTTGACTGGGCTGCACAGAGCCCTGACCTCAACACCCTTTTGGGATGAATTGGCACTCCGACTGTGAGCCAGGCCTAATCGCCTAGCATCAGAGCCCGACCTCACTAATGCTCTTGTGCCTGGATGGAATCAAGTCCCTGTAGCAATGTTCCAAAATCTAGGGAAAGCCTTCCCAGAAGAATGGAGGCTGTTACAGCAGTAACTCCATGTCAATGCCCATGATTTCGTAATGAGAAGTTCGATGAGCAGGTGTCCACATATTTCTGGACACCTGCTCATCGACAGAGTAAAGAAAGATTAACAAACACACTAAGTAGAAGATTTTTGGCAGGATGTGGATGAAACCCCTCCCCAATCATACGACTCCTACCCACACAAACAATCCTCAACTAGTGTACACCGTGAATGCCCCATCACCTACAGCCTTCCATTATTAGAAGTGGGACTAGCACTACAGCCTAGGACTTTGAGCTGTTCTGTTTTTCTGGGATATCGAGCACCCTGTGCAACTGAGTCCTGGATTTCCTGGCGTGCCGAAAAAGCGAGGTAACAACAACTCCACTACGCTGACCCTCAGCACGGGGGCCTCACAAGGGTGTGTACTCCGCTCCCTCCTGAACTCCCTGTTCAGTGTTCGCCCATGACTGCATGGCCACGCACGTCTCTAACACAATCAAGTTTGCAGACGACAACAGTGGTTGGCCTGATTACCAACAATGACAAGAACGCATACAGGGAGAAGTTGAAGGTCCTGGCGGAGTGGTGCCAGGAAAATAACCAAACCCTCAAAGTCAACAAAACAAAGGAGCTGATCATAGAGTTCAGGAGACAGCAGAGGGAGCATGACCCCATCGACGAGGCCGCAGTGGAGGGTGAAAAGCTTCAAGTTCTTCGGTGTGCACATCACTGACAAAATGAAATGGTCCATCCACACAGATAGTGTGGTGACGGAGGCGCAAAAGCGCCTCTTCAACCTGCACCACTGAGAGCATCCAGTCGGGCTGTATCACTGCCTGGTACGGCAATTGCACAGTCAGCAACCGCAGGGCAGTCCAGAGGGTGGTGAGGTCTGCCCAACGCATCACTGGGGGCATACTGCCTGCCCTACAGGACATCTACAGCACCCAGTGTCATAGAAAGACCATATACTGGCCATAATGTCTATATACACACACATTATATACATACAATATATTTATATTCCAAACTCCGACATTGCTTGTTCTAATATTTATATATTTCTTAATTCCCTTCGTCTTTTCGGGTTTGCGTATATTTTTTTGTAATGTTAGGTATTACTGCACTGTTGGAGTTAGGAACATAAGCATCTCTCTACACTTGCAATAACATCTGCAAAATATATGTAAGCAACGATAAAATTTGACCACCTGACAAGGAACAACTCTGGGCCCTGGTTATAGGCAATTATATTTGAAACACCCCAGGCCCTACTAGCTTCATCCAGTGAAGTCCAGGATGGAGGCGGGCTGGTCCAGTGCCAGGCAGCAGGGTCAGGGTGTGTCGGTGGTGCCTTGCGCCTTCATCAGGCCCAACAGAAAGGAGGGCCCCAACCTTTCCCAGTCTCAACACTGGAATGTGGCCACCACGCTCTCCTTTAAGGCACAACAATGAGGAAGGGCTGCTTCATTAGAATAAAGCTGAGCATCTGTCGCTCTCCCCCTTTTTGACTCAAAAATATTAGGAACACACACGCAACAGACTTACTAAAAACATGAGGTTTCATGGATTGCTTTAAAATGAATTTAAAAAAAGCTGATTTCAGTGGTGCTAGGAGAGAAACATCACACACCTAGAGTCACTTAGGCCTTCGTATATTATAATGACCTGATAAGGTGCTTACAGGTAGAATGCAAGGTCCATTTAAATATTAGATGTAGAGGGGAGTTATCTTTGGAACTTGGGCTTGTATCTCAAAATGCAAAAACACCACTTTCCTGAGGATTTTTAAATCAATGATCTCATGCTTGTCTTCAATATTATTGACGTTCTTGCTGGTGCACCGTCCCTTCTCGTGCGATACATTACTCAATTGTTTTGGTTATTAGAAAGGGAGATACCGAGTCAGTTGTACAACTGAATGCGTCTTCCGCATTTAACCCAAACCCTCTGAATCAGAGGTGAGGGGGCTGCCTTAATCGACATCCACATTTTAATACAACAGAAAACTGCCATTACAGGCTAAACTAAAACAAAAACGCACACACTTTGTGCAACTACATTCAAGCAAACCCCAGAGGGCAACAAAACATAAAACATCACATTAAGTGCCCAGTAATCAGAGATTCAGAAAAAAACTCAATAACCGCAATCAAACCTTAAAATTAAGCTATGATAAATGAACACGATGTTCACTCAGAAAGGAACACAGCCTAACCACATAGGCAGAACTAGCAAACTACATATTTGTGTAAGAGTCCAGACTAACAATTGGGAGAACAGGAGGCAAGTGCGTTAAGTCACTAAAAGTTGCTAAAAATCATCTTGCTATTGCCGTTGGAACCAGCAACTCTTGTTTACCTGTCTCTCTGCAGAAGGGAACCAGCAAGACCTCCATGGCTCCCTCTCCCCGTTTCTCAGTCCCAGCTAGAGTGTGACGACCAGTCTTGCCTAACCCCCACAAACATTAAGCTAGCGAGCAACTTCCAGTAGGACAGAGGAGAGGAGGGAGGTAGTGAGTCTCTTTACTGGCCCAGAACAGTGTCTCGACCCTCCCCTTCCCCTGCTCTTGGCAAGTTGGCTAATCCGCGACACACAACCAATCCCATTACGTCTAAACAAGACGTAGAGAGAAGAGAAGGAAAAAGGCACATTCATTTACTTGAAGAGCACGTGCCTCTCAGCACCTCGTGTAGCCTGGGATCCAGCGCCCCCCTCACAAATGCGCTCTCCCTATTTTGTTACCAGCCAATGGAAACTTGAGAGCCCCTGCCAGGCGAGTGCAGAGGAAGTCCACCTGCCTTCCCTCCAGACAATGTGTGAACACCACATTTCACTGAGCGAATGCCTGGCCTAGGAAGACCGCCACCGATGCACACACACACCCTCCCCAAAGGCATGACCATCTCCATGTAATGCTGCTCTCTGGTCGACAGGGAGAGACACTGTGTGGATGGATGATTGCTTATTCTAGCCTGCCTGGTCTGGGAAGGGGGTTGAACAGAGAACGCCTCCAGTCAGCGTCTGTAGTCTGTCTTGTATCAAATGTAGAAAAAAAAAAAAAAGTCACTGTTCAAAAGAATACCTAAACTAAAACTAGGCAAACTGTGGATGCAAATAATAGCCTATGTAGGCTGCACAATATTAAAATAATTGAATTGAGTCATACTGTGCACATTTCCAAAGGTATTATTTCCACATTTTGTGGCCAATCAGAGCATTTACACACACTAGCTTCAAATCTACACAATGCAAATCCCTCTTATAATTAAGTACAGTAGGACCTCAGTCCTGAATAGAGGTCATTCAGAATACTGAAATGTTTGACTTTGAAACCTAATCACAGGATTTGAGTTGCATAATTAACCCATATTACACCTGTAATCTAACATTTTGCCAGTAGTGTATTCACTAGGAACCAAACAAAAGCAAACGGGACAAAATGGAGAGGGCCCCACCTGAGTTTGTCTAATGAGAAACTGCAGTTTTCATTGCAGCGTTCTGTTCCAAAATGTTTTTCTACAGTTTGCACTAATGAATACACCGCTGATATGTTTTTAGCACAAGAAAGCAATGTTAACATTTGCATGTACCAAGTCTTGCGTTGCCATATCTCCAAAATCATGTCACGGTCACGTCTCCCTTGAAAGTCTGGAGAATTTTGTATTATACCGTTTTCCGACAGGGTAGGACACATTTGTATAAACTTGTTCCCATATGCTAACTAAACTCAGCAAAAAAAAAAAAAAAAAAAAAAGTCCTCACTGTCAACTGCGTTTATTTTCAAAGTTAACATGTGTAAATATTTGTATGACCATAAGATTCAACAGACATGAACTGAGCAAGAGCCACAGACATGTGACGAACAGAAATGGAATAATGTGTCCCTGAACAAAAGGGGAAGGGGAGCTCAAAAATAGAGGTCAATCGATTATTATTTAATGCCAATACCGATACAGATTATTGGAAGACCAAAATAGCCGATACCGATTATTCGGCTGATTAAAAAAAAATGTATTTGTAATAATGACAATTACAACAATACTGAATTAACACTTATTTTAACTTAATATAATACATCAATAAAATCAATTTAGCCTCAAGTAAATAATGAAACATGTTCAATTTGGTTTAAATAATGCAATAGTGTTGAAGAAAGTAAGTGCAATATGTGCTATGTAAGAAAGCTAACGTTTCAGTTCCTTGCTCAGAACATGAGAACATATGAAAGCTGGTGGATCCTTTTAACATGAGTCTTCAATATTCCCAGGTAAGAAGATTTAGGTTGTAGTTATTATAGGACTATCTCTCTATACAATTTGTATTTCATTAACCTTTGACTATTGCATGTTCTTATAGGCACTTTAGTATTGCCAGTGTAACAGTATAGCTTCCGTCCCTCTCCTCGCTCCTCCCTGGGCTCGAACACAACGACAACAGCCACCACATCGAAGCAGCGTTACCCATGCAGAGCAAGAAAAACAACCACGAAAGTGCTGTTTGAATGAATGTTTACACGCCTGCTTCTGCCTACCACCACTCAGTCAGATACTTAGATACTTGTATGCTCAGTCAGATTATATGCAACACAGGACACGCTAGATAATATCTAGTAATATCATCAACCATGTGTAGTTAACTAGTGATTATGATTTTTTTTTATAAGATAAGTTTAATGCTAGCTAGCAACTTACCTTGGCTTACTGCATTTGCGTAACAGGCAGCCTCCTTGTGGAATGCAACGAGAGAGAGGCAGGTCGTTATTGCGTTGGACTAGTTAACTGTAAGGTTGCAAGATTGGGTCCCCCGAGCTGACAAGGTGAAATTCTGTCTTGACGATTTTCAAGTTTTCATAACAATCGGTAATCAGCATTTTTGGACATTGATTACGGCCAATTACATTGCACTCCACGAGGAGACTACGCGGCAGACCGACTACCTTCTACGCGAGTGTAGCAAGAGCCAAGGTAAGTTGCTAGCTGGCATTAAACGTATCTGGTAAAAAAAACGATCAATCTTAACATAATCACTAGTTAAACTAGTAATATCAACCATGTGTAGTTATCTAGCTTGTCCTGCGTATATAATCGATGCGGTACCTGTTAATTTATCATCGAATCACAGCCTACTTCGCCAAACGGGTGATGATTTAACAAGCATCTTTTCTTTTAACTAGGGAAATTAAGTCATTTCTCTTGCATTCTGTGCAAGCAGAGTCAGGGTATATGCAGCAGTTCGGGCTGCCTGGCTCGTAGCGAACTGGGTGAAGACCATTTCTTCCTAACAAAGACTGATTAATTTGCCGAAATTGTAAATAATTATGACATAACGTTGAAGGTTGTGCAATGTAACAGCAATATTTAGAATTAGGGATGCCACCCATTAGAAAATGCGGAACGGTTCCGTATTTCACTGAAAGAATAAACTTTTTTTCCCTCTAAATGATAGTTTCCGGATTTGACCATATTAATGACGTAACGCTGGTATTGCTGTGTGTTATATTATAATTAAGTCTATGATTTGATAGAGCAGTCTGACTTGAGCGGTGGTAGGCAGCAGCAGACTTGAATGCATTCATTCAAACAGCCCTTTCCTGCATTTGCCAGCAGCTCTTTGTTGTGCTTCAAGCACAGCGCTGTTTATGACTTCAAGCCTATCAACTCCCGAGATTAGGCTGGCAGTACTAAAGTTTTAGAAGAAAAAGAAACGCACACCTATAAAGACGAGGTGCTGGCTAGCGGAGTAGAAACTTGAAAATAAAAAGAGCCGCACACTCTAGGAGCTCAGATGCAAAGCTATCTTCATCAGGGTGTAATCACAAACACTGCGGGATGACTCGTTTATAGTGTCAAAAGACACAGGTGTCTGTAATCATGGCCAAGAAAGGCCTAATATCATTGGTTAATAATCAAATATTAAAATGTCATACAAACAACAAATGGACAGCATACGATCATAGATTAATTTAACTACACAAGTTTACAAACAATTAAAATGGCAAAGTCACAAAAATCACAAGAATGGCTTGAGATCAAAGTCTACATTGAGACCGAAGGGCGCAAGGGTCTTTAAATTAAAGATCCAGGCAGCCTCTGGTTTTAACAATAAATTATCAAGGTCACCCCCTCTCCTAGGGAGGGTGACATGTTCGATGCCAATGTAACGCAGAGACAAAATCGAGTGGCCTGCCTCCAAGAAGTGGGCCGCAACTGGATAAGTAAAGTTTTTACACCTAATGGTGCTACGATGCTCTGAGATACGTACTTTTAATTTGCGCTTTGTTTTACCTACATCATTTTTACCACAAGGACAAGTTATAAGATAAATAACTGCCTTAGCGGAGCACGTAATAACACCTTTTATTGGGATCGATTTCCTTGTTTGTGGGTGTTTGAAGGATCTACATTTATAAGTGCCATTGCATTGAGCACAGCCATTACATTTTTAATTTCCATCCAGTAGGGGCGCAAATGTTCAGGAATATCTTGGGGTGGTAAATCAGAGTTTACCAATTGGTCTCTGAAATGGAAGGTCCGAAAACACATTACCGAGACTATCATCGGATTTTAGGATGTGCCAATGTTTGTGAACAATTTCCTTAATTTGTTCAGAGCACTTTGAATAGCGGGTAGTTAGAATGAGTCTTTTTGCGAGACGGACCTTGAAAAAGGTCATGTATTGTTTTGTTTTGAATTTTCTCAATGGCAATATAAATCTGATCATTCTTGGAGCCCCTCTCCTTGAACTTTCTTTGCATCTCAGCCATATTTCTGTCGAAATCGGATTGTTTTTTGCAAATTCTTTTGATTCAACAGAATTGGCTGTAGGGCAAACTATTTTTCAAGGGAAGTGGGTGACAACTATCAGCCCTCAACAAACTTATGATCAGTAGGCTTCCTGTAAAGATCAGTGTATAGAACATTATCTTCACACAAGATCAGATTTGACGTGTATCAGATTGCATAGTAAATCTCAGATGCTCAGAACAGGAGTTAAGAAAAGCATGGAACGCCTGGAGCTGTTTTGCATCACCCCTCCATAGAACAAAAATATCATCAATATACCGTTTCCAAATAATGATGTGAGGCAAGAAAACCTTTGAGAGGATTGAAAAAATAGACTGTTTCTCCATGTAACCCACATACAAATTAGCATAGTTAGGAGCCATGGGGGATTCCATAGCAGTACCTTTCGTCTGAATAAAGAAATCATTTAGAAATATGAAATAGTTATGCGTGAGTACTATTTCAGCCAATGTTACAATGCATGCACTGAAAGGTAGTTCATTAGGGTCACGTTGCAGAAGAAAATGTTCCATAGCTTCAATACCGCCCTCATGTGGAATATTAGTGTATAATGACTCAACCACAAAAGTAACTAACAAGGTATTCTCAGGGAGAGGATCAAGAGATTCAATGATAAAGATCATACTGCTGGTGTCCTTTACAAAGGAGGGGAGCTGTTCTGCGAGTGGTCTAATAAAAAAAGTCAACAAAAGTAGATAGAGGGGCAGTTACTGCATCAATGCCCGCTACAATAGGGCACCCTGGAGGTTGTGTAACATTCTTGTGTAATTTCAGCAAAGTATAGAAAGTGGCAATTTTAGGGTGTTGAATAGCCTGACCAGAACTTAAATACCCATCTAGGACAGTCAAGATAGTATTCTGAAATTGGGAAGTGAGTTCTGAGTTTCTAGTAAAAGGTGTTGTCAAGCAGCTGTCTATGACACACATGTACATAAGCTGTCCTATCCATGAGTACAACCGACCCACCCTTATCAGCGGGACGAATAAGGACTGACGTATCAGATTGTAAATCAAGCAAAGCTTGTTTTTCATTCTTGGGTAAATTATGGAAAGATTTGGATCCCTATTTATTCTTAAGGAGAAGTCCAACAACATTTTCCACAAGTCTGCAATATGTTTCAATAGAGTGATTGCGATTGGCTGGAGGTATAAAAATAACTCTTGCTTCTAAAAGGAGTTGGAGTATGTGCAGGAGAGCAACCTACTGGTTCAATAGAAGTGTCAGAATTAGGGGAGCTAAAGTATTTCCTTAAAACCTCTTGATGCTATGGGGGTGCTATTTCATTTTTGGATAAAAAGACGTGCCCGTTTTAAGCGCAATATTTTGTCACAAAAAGATGCTCGACTATGCATATAATTGATAGCTTTGGAAAGAAAACACTCTGACGTTTCCAGAACTGCAATGATATTCTCTGTGGGTGCCCTAGAACGGGAGCTACAGGCAAAACCAAGATGAAACGGCATCCAGGAAACCAGCAGGATTTTTGAGGCTCCGTTTTCCATTGTCTCCTTATATGGCTGTGAATGCGAGAGGAATGAGCCTGCCCTTTCTGTCGTTTTCCCAAGGTGTCTGCAGCATTGTGACGTATTTGTAGGCATATCATTGGAAGATTGACCATAAGAGACTACATTTTCCAGGTGTCCGCCCGGTGTCCTCCGTCGAAATTGGTGCGTCTTTTTCAGCTGCTGGTATTTTTCATGCGATTCTGAGGGGAAAGCAGGCTTCCACGAACTGCATATCAATGAAGAGATATGTGAAAAAACACCTTGAGGATTGATTCCAAACAACGTTTGCCATGTTTCGGTCGATATTATGGAGTTAATTCGGAAAAAGTTTGACGTTTTGGTGACTGAATTTTCGGTTCGGTAGCCAAATGTGATGTACAAAACGGAGCGATTTCTCCTACACAAAGATTCTTTCAGGAAAAACTGAACATTTGCTATGTAACTGAGAGTCTCCTCATTGAAAACATCCGAAGCTCTTCAAAGGTAAATGATTTTATTTATTTGGTTATCTGGTTTTTGTGAAAATGTTGCGTGCTAAATGCTACTCAAAATGCTAAGCTAGCTTAGCATACTCTTACACAAATTAGTGATTTGCTATGGTTCAAAAGCATATTTTGAAAATCTGAGATGACAGTGTTGTTAAGAAAAGGCTAAGCTTGAGAGCAGGTGCATTATTTTCATTTTATTTGCGATTTTCAGAAAATTAATGTTGCGTTATGCTAATGAGCCTGAGGCTTTATACACGATCCCGGATCCGGGGTGGGGAGTATCAAGAGGTTAAACGGATGTTTCTAAAAAACTTAAACTTAGGCACAAAAGATAAATTGTTGCATCTGAGCTCCTAGAGTGTGCGGCTCTTTTATTTTTATTGGCAATACTAAAGTGCCTATAAGAACATCCAATAGTTAAAGGTATATGAAATACAAATGGTAGAGATAGAAATAGTCCTATAATTCCTACAATAACTACAACCTAAAAGTTATTAGCTTGGAATATTGATGACTCATGTTAAAAGGAACCACCAGCTTTCATATGTTCTCATGTTCTGAGCAAGGAACTTAAACGTTAGCTTTTTTACATGGCACATATTGCACTTGAACTTTCTACTCCAACACTATTGCATTATTTAAACCAAATTGAATATTTCATTGAGACCAAATAGATTTCATTGATGTATTAACTTAAAATAAGTGTTCATTCAGTAGTGATAATTGTCAATATTGCAAATATATATACAAAAATCGGCATCAGCTTTTTATGGTCCTCAAATAAATCGGTATCGCCGTTGAAAAATCATAAATCGGTTGACCAATCATCCATATATATAGCATCCATCATTCCCCTGAATGTCCCAAAAGTGTGTTGACTTCTGCTACACTCATGTATAGTTAAAACACACACCCAGCAGTATTTTCACACCCTTCTGTGAATTACCATTGGAGTCTGTGGAGTTGAACAACGTTGGAGGATCTGGGTCGGTTGGATTCAGATGTGTTGCATCTAACCTAGTTTCAGCAATAGCGACTATTGAAAAACCATCCTGTGGCCATTTTCCATATACCCCGGTATAAGGCCTATTTTTTTCAAAGAGCTCACAGAGTAAATGTAGCTTTCATGATGTGACGATACGCTGTTGTGCAGTGCAAGAGGTGATCAACTTAGACTTGAAATTCACTACTGTTTGCCAGCTAAATATCTTATAAGTTTAAAAAATTTAAGATGTGCCAAATAAATTCTTCCCATCACATGGCTTCAGCTATGCATTTGGTTTGCTAACTTGCTAGCTAGTGGCTATATTGCAAGATCAAGCTTCTTGGTTACAGCAGAGAATCCATTCCCCCCTGTGTCAAGATCCCTGTTATCTCAAATTTGATTTGTGAATGCAGCAAACATTTTGAGAGTTGTACAACTTTGAGCTGGGCTGTCTGTTCTTGCAATTAGTTTGTTCGCCTCTGCTTCTTAGCATTCAGCTAGCATCCACTAAGGAAATTCCCTAGTACTTTGTTAGCCTTTTGTTTTTTTACATTTGGAAAGCAAGTGGCCCTGTGTGCAATGCCAGTAATACCGTATACCCCTGTATGGTACAGGAATGGGAGTGCCTCAGCCTTTGTGCTCAAAGCTTGTTGAGGACCCCGGGAGGCTCATAAAGAAGCGAACAGCTGGTGAGCCTAGAAGGGCCGGAGAGGGAGATTCCATTCAAAGGATCAATGGCAGATAGAAAGGAGGTGGCGCCCACATTCCTGCCAAACAATAGCTCCCCCGTGGGCCCCAGAGGGCACTTCACATAATGGGCTTTTGTCCAACATGGACAGAACCTATAGAAGAACCAGAGAAGCTCCAAAGTGGCTGGAGGTCTCTCTCACTTTCTCTGCACTTGCAACTCTCCATCTCGCTCTCCCACCTCTCCCTCTGATGAGATGATGGAAACATTCGATTTATGCAACATCAAGCATTAAAGTGTAACAGTGTCTTTAAACACTTGGTAAGTCTGTACACAATCAAAACATAAAATAACACCACTCTTCTAGATGAGATCATAATTATTTTATTTTTTTAAACACTTGATACCATCTGGTGGCCCATCTTTGTAATTACCAAACCGGAAATCGTCAGTAAGTGGCAAGCCTCCACAGCTTGTAAACACAGCAGTTCTGCTCTTACGAAACATTCTCGTAAGATTTGAAAAAAGGCACATTTCCAAAATTCAATGGATGCAAAATTCTCAGATGTCAAGAGAAGCCACAGTATAGAAACAAGTTATTTTTCTACAATTTTTCTTTGCCACTTGAAAAAAACATCACATTTCATATACAGTATTTAACATTGGGTGTTAAGTGATGCAAACCACATATTTATGTTGCTTAATATACAATGACATTGTTTCTTTTTCACGTCAAATAAAAGTCTGGATCTCTATTAAACATATATTTGAATGTTAACTGCCTATGGGCCCCAATTGGCATGTGTAAAAAAAGTTAGCAAACTTCCCATCTTAACTGTAATATATCTAATATACACCAATGAGAGTCTGGTGTTTTGAATACTGCAACTCGCGTTTGAATGATATGCAATGCATTTGCAGATTGAACAACCATTTTCTTAAAAGTATTGTTTGTGTGTTAATATTTTCATGAGTGAGCACTGTGTGAAACCTCTGGCAGGCTGTATTTCATACATGGAACACAATTTTTTAAATGCAGAAATAAAATTACACACTTAAGATAACTCTTGCAATATATACAGTGCCTTAGGAAAGTATTCAGACCCCTTTACCTTTTCAACATAGTTACATTACAGCCTTAGTCTAAAATTGATTCAATACTTTTTCCCCCCATATCAATCTAAAGCGAAAACAGGTTGACATTTTAGCACATTCATTAAAAAAATGGTTCATCCTTGGGAGCAATTGCCAAATGCCTGAAGGTACCACGTTCATCTGTACAAACACCATAGGACCACGCAGCCGTCATACTGCTCAAGGAGGAGACTTTCTGTCTCCTAGAGATGAACGTAATTCAGTGCAAAAAGTGCAAATCAATCCTCTGTACACCTATATAGATATTGCATTTTTTTTTTAGCAGCTGTTTTCAGCTACAATAGTCATTTACAACATTTCTAATCAATTTGATGTTATTGTAATGGACAAAAAAAGTGATTTTCTTTCAAAGACAAGGTCATTTCTAAGTGACCCAAAACTTTTGAATGTGCGCGTGCGCGCGTGTGCGCACACACACATACATACCTATAAATTCTATACATACATAGACATACATACATACAGTCAGACGTTTTCCATACACCTTAGCCAAATACATTTAAACTCAGTTTTAAACAATTCCTGACATTTAATCCTAGTAAACATTCCATGTTTTAGGTCAGTTAGGATCAGAGCTGGTGTAACCGAGTCAGGTTTGTTGGCCTCCTTGCTCGCACACACTTCTTCAGTTCTGCCCACAAATGTTCTATAGGATTGAGGTCATGGCTTTGTGATGGCCAGTCCAATGGAATAGCCTTCATTACTCATAACAAGAATAGACTGACGAGTTTCAGAGGAAAGTTATTTTGTTTCTGGCCATTTTGAGCCTGTAATCTAACCCACAAATGTTGATGCCCCAGATACTCAACTAGTCTAAAAGGCAGCCAGTTTTATTGCTTCTTTAAATCAGAACAACAATTTTCAGCTGTGCTAACATAATTGCAAAAATGTTTTCTAACGATCAATTAGCCTTTTAAAATTATCAACTTGGATTAGCTAACACAACATGCCATTGGAACAGGAATGATGGTCGCTGATAATGGGCCTCAATGCCTATGTAGATAAAACATAAAATCTGCCAGCTACAATAGTCATTTACAACTAGAGGTTGACCGATTAATCGGCATGGACGATTTAATTCGGGCCATTTTCAAGTTATCATAACAATCGGTAATTGGCATTTTTGGACACCAATTATGGCCAATTACATTGCACTCCACGAGGAGACTGCGTGGCAGACAGACTACCTTTTACACGAGTGCAGCAAGAGCCAAGGTAAGTTGCTAGCTAGCATTAAACAGTTTTTTTATAAGCTATCAATCTTATCATAATCACTAGTTAAATTAGTAATATCATCAACCATGTGTAGTTAACTAGCTTGTCCTGCGTTGCAAATAATCAATGAGGTGCCTGTTAATTTATCGAATCACAGCCTACTTTGCCAAACGGGTGATGATTTTGTGCATTCGTGAAAAAAAGCACTCATTGCACCAATGTACCTAACCATAATCAATGCCTTTAAAATCAATACACAAGTATATATTTTTAAACCTGCATATTTAGTTAAAATAAATTAATGCTAGCAGGCAATATTAACTAGGGAAATTGTGTCACTTCTCTTGCGTTGTGTGCAAGCAGTCAGGGTATATGCAGCAGTTTGGGCCACCTGGCTCTTTGCGAACTGTGTGACGACCATTTCTTCCTAACAAAGACCATAAGTAAATTTGCCAGAATTTTACATAATTATGACATAACATTGAAGGTTGTGCAATGTAACAGCAATATTTAGACATAGGGTTGCCACCCGTTCGACAAAATATGGAACGGTTCCGTATTTCACTGAAAGAATAAAATGTTTTCTTTTCCAAATTATAGTTTCCAGATTTGACCATATTAATGACCAAAGGCTCGCATTTGTGTTAATTATATAATTAATTATATGATTTGATATTTGATAGAGCAGTCTGACTGCGTGGTGGAAGGCAGCAGCAAACTCGTACGCATTCATTCAAACAGCACTTTACTGCATTTTGCCAGCAGCTCTTAGCAATGCTTGAAGCACGGCGCTGTTTATGACTTCAAGCCTATCAACTCCCGAGATTAGCCTGGCAATACTAAAGTGCATTTAAGAACATCCAATAATCAAAAGTATATGAAATACAAATGGTAGAGAGAAATAGTCGACGCGTCATGACTCCAATAATAACTACAACCTAAAACTTAACTGGGAATATTGAAGAACTGGGAATATTGAACCACCAGCTTTCAAATGTTCTCATGTTATGAGCAAGAAACTTAATGTTAAATTTTTATTTTTATTTTACATGGCACATATTGCACTTTCACTTTTTTCTCCAACACTGTTTTTGCATTACTTAAACCAA
The DNA here is from genome assembly GCF_036934945.1 of Oncorhynchus masou masou. Taxonomy (NCBI): domain Eukaryota; kingdom Metazoa; phylum Chordata; class Actinopteri; order Salmoniformes; family Salmonidae; genus Oncorhynchus; species Oncorhynchus masou. Next base: position 2,090,779 of record NC_088237.1, read on the forward strand.
ATTGAACATGTTTAATGATTTATTTGAGATACCGATTAAATCGGCCGTTTTTTATTTTTTTTTTTATTTTATTTTTTTAAAATAATGACAATTACAACAACACTGAATGAACACTTTAACTTAATATAATACATAAAATCATATTAATCATAAAATCTATTTAGCCTCAAGTAAATAATGAAACATGTTCAATTTGGTTGAAATAATGCAAAAACAAAGTGTTGGAGACGAAAGTAAAAGTGCACTATGTGCTATGTAAGAAAGCTAACGTTTCAGTTCCTTGCTCAGAACATATGAAAGCTGGTGGTTCCTTTTAACACGACTCTTGAATATTCCCAGGTAAGAAGTTTTAGGTTGCAGTTATTATAGGAATTATTGGACTATTTCTCTCTATGATTTGTATTTCATATACCTTTAACTATTGGATGTTCTTATAGGCACTTTAGTATTGCCAGTGTAACAGTTTTGCTTCCGTCCCTCTCCTCGCCCTTCCCTGGGCTCGAACCAGCAACACAACGACAACTGCCACCATCGAAGCAGCGTTACCCATGCAGAGTAAGGGGAACAACTACTAGAAGGCTCAGAGGGAGTGACGTTTGAAACTCTATTAGCGCGTGCTAACTAGCTAGCTAGCTATTTCACTTCGGTTATACCAGCCATGACGCGTCGAAAATCTGTTGTTCTGCCCCTGAACAAGGCAGTTGACCCACCGTTCCTAGGCCGTCATTGAAAATGAGAATGTATTCTTAACAGACTTGCCTAGTTAAAAAGGTATTAAAAAATTTAAATGACTAAAAAAAAATTAAAATCGGCACCCAAAAATACCGACTTCCGATTGTTATGAAAACTTGAAATCGGCCCTAATTAATCGGCCATTCCGATTAATCGGTCGACCTCTATTACACACATACACAAAAATATATACATATAAGATTGGCCGATTAATTGGTATCGGCTTTTTTTGGTCCTCCAATAATCGGTATCGGTCGACCTCTAGTGTGGACACCCCTTCAAATTACTGGATTTGGCCATTTCAGCCACACCAGTTGCCGACTGGTGTATAAAATCGAGCACACAGACATGCAATCGACCATAGACAAACATTGGCAGTGGAATGGCCTTACAGAAGAGCTCAGTTACTTTCAATGTGGCACCATCATAGGATGCCACCCTTCCAACAAGTCAGTTCGTTAAATTTCTGCCCTGCAAGAGCTGCCCGCGTCAAGTGGTGTTATTGTAAAGTGGAAATGTCTAGGCACAACAACGGCTCAGCCGTGAAGTAGCAGGCCACACAAGCTCACAGAATGGGACTCGCGATTCATGAAATGGGTTTCCATGGCCGAGCAGGTGCACACATGCCTAATATCGGCATGCGCAATGCCAAGTGTCAGCTGGAGTGATGTAAAGCTCGCCGCTATTGGCCTCTGGAGCAGTGACGAATCACTCCTCACCATCTGGCAGTCTGACGAAGAATCTGGGTTTGGCGGATGACAGGAGAATGCTACCGGCCCGGATGCATAGTGCCAACAGTAAAGTTTGGAGGAATAATGGTCTGGGGCTGTTTCTCGTGGTTCAGGCTAGGCCCCTTAGTTCCAGTGAAGGGAAATCTTACGACATTCCAGATGATTCTGTGATTTCAAATTTGTGGCTACAGTTTGGGGAAGGCTCTTTCACTTTTAAGCATGACAATGCCCCCATGCACAATGCCAGATCCATACATAAATGGTTTGTCGGAATCGATGTGGAAGAACTTGACTGGCCTGCACAGAGCCCTGACCTCAACACCATCAAAACACCTTTGGAATGAATTGGAATGCCTAATCGTCCGACCTAACTAAGTCCCTGCAATGTTCTAACATCTAGTGAAAAAACTTCCCAAAAGAGTGGAGGCTATTATCAAAATCAAATAAAATGATTTGTCACATGCACCGAATACAACAGGTGTAGTAGACCTTACAGTGAAATGCTTACTCACAAGCCCTTAACCAACAACGCAGTTAAGAAAAATGTGTTACATAAAAGTAAAAAAAAATAATAATAATAATTAAAGAGCAGCAGTAAATTGACAATATCGGGGGTATCGGTATAGCCGCAAAGGGTGGACCAATTCCGTATTAATGCACATGATTTTGGAATTTGATGCTCGACGAGCAGGTATCCACATAACGTTACATACACTACATGACCAAAAGTATAATTTATATACAAAATAGCAGATAGAGTTAATGCTTAACGTTGTTTAGCCTCGAAGGCAATTATGTACAATTTATTTATTCGCAACGCAAATTGTACATGGCTATTGAGCTAAGATATTACGTAGTGTTGAGGCTTCATACATGTATCATACATTACAGTATAATTATCGTAAACACTGGCTAAAAAAACAAGTGTTGGCTAGAAAGTAACGTTAGGCTAATAGCTAGGCTACCTAACGTTAGCTTACTAGCTAGCTGCTGACTGGCTACCATTACATTAGCTGGCTAACTAGATAGGAAGTACACGAAGTCTTATCTATAGTAGCTCATTCGTTAGGGAAATGTGTAAAACAAAATATGTATTTACCTTTTACATGTACTGCCGGGGAACAAAAAGTAAAAATAAAAAGATAACCAGGGCCGAGCGAAAATTGCTCTACTTTCTGTCAATGGAAGCGAGAGAACTAGTCGGACCCCTTTTCGTAGTACACAAGCTTGGCGGCGGTTGCCAGCTGTCGTCTCTGATTGGTTACACCGGCTTGTGATGAGAGACACTAGATGGAAGCAGATTGGATGTCCCCCGACCGATGTAAACAGCAAACGCAAGCCACTAAAAAAAACGAGTCTACAATGAAAACTGTATTTGGGAGGAATCACATATATTTTCTTATTATGCGCTACTTAAAGTCTAGCACAGCCCATTGAATTCATTAGCCAGTAACCATGCACACTCCAGCAATGATGTACAGTGCACTGCCCTCAAAGTATTCATACCCTTTCACTTTTTACACATTTTGTTGTGTTACAGCCTGAATTCAAAATGGATTCAATTTTTTTTCTTACCCATCTACACACAATACCCCATGACTGGTGCACATTTATTGCAAATGGTGCACATTTATTGAAAATGAAATACAGAAATATCTCATACATAAGCATTCATACCCCTAAGTCAATAGTTTTCAATAAAACGTCACAATAAGGTGTAGTGTTCAATTTGCCTGCTGGGGAGCAAGGAGACTCACAGCTCCACTAAAACCATTGACAACTGGGTGCCATTTGTGATTGTTGAAATTTTTTTACCCCTTTTTCTCCCCAATTTCATGGTATCCAATTGGTAGTTACAGTCTTGTCTCATCGCTGTAACTCCCGTACGGACTCGGGAGAGGCGTAGGTCGAAAGCCGTACGTCCTCAGAAACACAACCCAACCAAGCCGGACTGCTTCTTGACACAATGCCCACTTAACCAGGAAGCCAGCTGCACCAATGTGTTGGAGGAAACACCACACCTGGCGAAGATGTCAGTGTGCACTGCGCCCGACCTGCCACAAGAGTCACTAGTGCGCGATGGGAGAAGGACATCCCTGCCGAAGAAACCCTCCCCGAACCCGGACGAAGCTGGGCCAATTGTGCACCGCCCCATGAGTCTCCCAGTCGCGGCCGGCTGCAAATCCTTTTTAATCCTTGTCATATGTAGAGAAATAATGAAGATAAATTATAGATAAAACATATCGGTGCTCATCGGCCATTGGACATAAACATTACACATAACACAAATTCAACAATGAGTGGTTTGGAAGGAATCAGTGACAGTGGCTAACTGCAAGCATTGCAAAGCAATCACTAGCCTGCTATTCAGTGGAGTTGCTGTGTGTCGCAAATCTGGGATTAAGTGTCTCTTTTCCAAGTTTAAAATGATAAACATTCAACATTGGCCACGCTTTCAATTAAGCATGATTTGTGCCGCACTCAAAACAACTTAACTCTGAACTGTGAAAACTTGACTTCAGTGAGTTCAAGACAACTGGGAATTCCGTAAAAAAACGAGCTCTGACTGGGAATACGTTTTGACCGGTCATCAAACTCAGGAACTCAGGCCTCTTTCTAGAGCTATGACCTGAAGATCAATGACATCCTCATTTTATTTATTTATTTATTTCACCTTTATTTAACCAGGTAGGCAAGTTGAGAACAAGTTCTCATTTACAATTGCGACCTGGCCAAGATAAAGCAAAGCAGTTCGACACATACAACGACACATAGTTACACATGGAGCAAAACAAACATACAGTCAATAATACAGTATAAACAAGTCTATATATGATGTGAGCAAATGAGGTGAGATAAGGGAGGTAAAGGCAAAAAAAGGCCATGGTGGCAAAGTAAATACAATATAGCAAGTAAAACACTGGAATGGTAGATTTGCAATGGAAGAATGTGCAAAGTAGAAATAAAAATAATGGGGTGCAAAGGAGCAAAATAAATAAATTAAATACAGTAGGGAAAGAGGTAGTTGTTTGGGCTAAAATATAGGTGGGCTATGTACAGGTGCAGTAATCTGTGAGCTGCTCTGACAGTTGGTGCTTAAAGCTAGTGAGGGAGAAAAGTGTTTCCAGTTTCAGTGCTTTTTGTAGTTCGTTCCAGTAATTGGCAGCAGAGAACTGGAAGGAGAGGCGGCCAAAGAAGGAATTGGTTTGGGGGGTGATTAGAGAGATATACCTGCTGGACCGTGTGCTACAGGTGGGAGATGCTATGGTGACCAGCGTGCTGAGATAAGGGGGGACTTTACCTAGCAGGGTCTTGTAGATGACATGGAGCCAGTGGGTTTGGCGACGAGTATGAAGCGAGGGCCAGCCCACGAGAGCGTACAGGTCGCAATGGTGGGTAGTATATGGGGCTTTGGTGACAAAACAGATTGCACTGTGATAGACTGCATCCATTTTGTTGAGTAGGGTATTGGAGGCTATTTTGTAAATGACATCGCCAAAGTCGAGGATTGGTAGGATGGTCAGTTTTACAAGGGTATGTTTGGCAGCATGAGTGAAGAATGCTTTGTTGCGAAATAGGAAGCCAATTCTAGATTTAACTTTGGATTGGAGATATTTGATATGGGTCTGGAAGGAGAGTTTACAGTCTAACCAGACACCTAAGTATTTGTAGTTGTCCACGTATTCTAAATCGGAGCCGTCCAGAGTAGTGATGTTGGACAGGTGGGTAGGAGCGGGTAGCGATCGGTTGAAGAGCATGCATTTAGTTTTACTTGTATTTAAGAGCAATTGGAGGCCACGGAAGGAGAGTTGTATGGCATTGAAGCTTGCCTGGAGGGTTGTTAACACAGTGTCCAAAGAAGGGCCAGAAGTATACAGAATAGTGTCGTCTGCGTAGAGGTGGATCAGAGACTCACCAGCAGCAAGAGCGACCTCATTGATGTATACAGAGAAGAGAGTCGGTCCAAGAATTGAACCCTGTGGCACCCCCATAGAGACTGCCAGAGGTCCGGACAGCAGACCCTCCGATTTGACACACTGAACTCTATCAGAGAAGTAGTAGGTGAACCAGGCGAGGCAATCATTTGAGAAACCAAGGCTGTCGAGTCCGCCGATGAGGATGTGGTGATTGACAGAGTCGAAAGCCTTGGCCAGATCAATGAACACGGCTGCACAGTAATGTTTCTTATCGATGGCGGTTAAGATATCGTTTAGGACCTTGAGTGTGGCTGAGGTGCACTCATGACCAGCTCTGAAACCAGATTGCATAGCAGAGAAGGTATGGTGAGATTCGAAATGGTCGGTAATCTGTTTGTTGACTTGGCTTTCGAAGACCTTAGAAAGGCATGGTAGGATAGATATAGGTCTGTAGCAGTTTGGGTCAAAAGTGTCCCCCCCTTTGAAGAGGGGGATGACCGCAGCTGCTTTCCAATCTTTGGGGATCTCAGACGACACGAAAGAGAGGTTGAACAGGCTAGTAATAGGGGTGGCAACAATTTCGGCAGATCATTTTAGAAAGAAAGGGTCCAGATTGTCTAGCCCGGCTGATTTGTAGGGGTCCAGATTTTGCAGCTCTTTCAGAACATCAGCTGAATGGATTTGGGAGAAGGAGAAATGGGGAAGGCTTGGGCGAGTTGCTGTGGGGGGTGCAGTGCTGTTGACCGGGGTAGGAGTAGTCAGGTGGAAAGCATGGCCAGCCATAGAAAAATGCTTATTGAAATTCTCAATTATGGTGGATTTATCAGTGGTGACAGTGTTTCCTATCTTCAGTGCAGTGGGCAGCTGGGAGGAGGTGTTCTTATTCTCCATGGACTTTACAGTGTCCCAGAACTTTTTTGAGTTAGTGTTGCAGGAAGCAAATTTCTGCTTGAAGACGCTAGCCTTGGCTTTACTAACTGCCTGTGTATAATGGTTTCTAGCTTCCCTGAACAGCTGCATATCACAGTGATGAGTGGGGGTCGTTTGACCGCTGACCCATTATGGATGCAGGCAATGAGGCAGTGATCGCTGAGATCTTGGTTGAAGACAGCAGAGGTGTATTTAGATGGCAAGTTGGTTAGGATGATATCTATGAGGGTGCCCGTGTTTAAGGCTTTGGGGAGGTACCTGGTAGGTTCATTGATAATTTGTCTGTGAGATTGAGGGCATCAAGATAAGATTGTAGGATGGCTGGGGTGTTAAGCATGTTCCAGTTTAGGTCGCCTCGCAGCACGAGCTCTGAAGATAGATGGGGGGCAATCAGTTCACATATGGTGTCCAGAGCACAGCTGGGGGCAGAGGATGGTCTATAGCAGACTGCAACGGTGAGAGACTTGTTTTTAGAGAGGTGGATTTTTAAAAGTAGAAGTTCAAATTGTTTGGGTACAGACCTGGATAGTAGGACAGAACTCTGCAGGCTATCTTTTGCAGTAGATTGCAACACCGCCCCCTTTGGCAGTTCTATCTTGTCTGAAAAGGTTGTAGTTTGGAATTAAAATTTCAGAATTTTTGGTAGTCTTCCTAAGCCAGGATTCAGACACAGCTAGAACATCCGGGTTGGCAGAGTGTGCTAAAGCAGTGAATAGAACAAGCTTAGGGAGGAGGCTTCTAATGTTAACATGCATGAAACCAAGGCTATTACGGTTACAGAAGTCGTCAAAAGAGAGCGCCTGGGGAATAGGAGTGGAGCAAGGCACTGTAGGGCCTGGATTCACCTCTACATCGCCAGAGGAACAGAGGAGGAGTAGAATAAGGGTGCGGCTGAAAGCAATAAGAATTGGTCGTCAAGAACGTCTGGAACAGAGAGTAAAAGAAGGTTTCTGGGGGCGATAAAATAGCATCAAGGTATAATGTACAGACAAAGGTATGGTAGGATGTGAATACAGTGGAGGTAAACCTAGGTATTGAGTGATGAAGAGAGAGATATTGTCTCTAGAAACATCATTGAAACCAGGAGATGTCATTGCATGTGTGGGTGGTGGAACTAATAGGTTGGATAAGGTATTGTGAGCAGGACTAGAGGCTCTACAGTGAAATAAGCCAATAAACACTAACCAGAACAGCAATGGACAAGGCATATTGACATTAAGGAGAGGCATGCTTAGTCGAGTGATCAAAAGGGTCCAGAGTGGAGAGGTTGGTTGGGGGTCACGGCGATCCAGACAGCCAGCCAGGCCATCGGTAGCAAGCTAGCATAGGATGGACGTCTGTTATTAGCCACCTCTTGCACTCCGTCAGAAGATTAGTGGGGTTCCGTGTGGTAGAGGGGACCAATCCAAATCACACAACAACAACAAAAATAAAAACAATAGATATAGCTAGAGGCCCAGAAGAAGAAAAAAATATCAATAACAATAAAAATAAATAAATAAATTGTCCGATTATCTATTCAGATAGCAGCCGATAAGACAGCTAATGGCTAGCAGGCCGCAGATGGGCGCCCAGGCAACGTCGCGACCGAGGAACCAGACGGATAAATCCTTCGGGTAGACAACGTCGGCAGTTCAGCCGTGAAGGCCCGGCTGAGCTCCGCGCATGCAGCAAAACGGGTCCGTACAGGTGACCGCAGCCCAGGAGCGATTGATGGAACTCCTCAGCTGGCTAGCTCCGGAACAACCGATGCTCGCTCCGGAATCGACGAAAATTCCAACGAGCTTCCGATTAGCTTCTGGATTAGCTTCTGGCTAGCTCCTGGCTAGCTTATGGCCAATTTCCGGCCAGCTCCTGACCCAGCTTGTGATTAGCTTCTGGATTAGCTCCTGGCTAGCTCCTGGCTAGCTTCTGGCTAGCTTCTGGCTAGTTTCTGGCTAGCTACTTGGAGTTTGGAGTTTCTGGCAAGCTTCTTGGATGATTTCAGACTTGAGGTAAATAATACTTTTTTAAACTTTTTATAAATATAAAATCAAATCAAATTTATTTATATAGCCCTTCGTACATCAGCTGATATCTCAAAGTGCTGTACAGAAACCCAGCCTAAAACCCCAAACAGCAAGCAATGCAGGTGTAGAAGCACGGTGGTTAGGAAAAACTCCCTAGAAAGGCCAAAACCTAGGAAGAAACCTAGAGAGGAACCAGGCTATGTGGGGTGGCCAGTCCTCTTCTGGCTGTGCTGGGTAGAGATTATAACAGAACATGGCCAAGATGTTCAAATGTTCATAAATGACCAGCATGGTCGAATAATAATAAGGTAGAACAGTTGAAACTGGAGCAGCAGCACGGCCAGGTGGACTGGGGACAGCAAGGAGTCATCATGTCAGGTAGTCCTGGGGCATGGTCCTAGGGCTCAGGTCCTCCGAGAGAGAGAAAGAAAGAGAATTAGAGAGAGCATATGTGGTGTGGCCAGTCCTCTTCCGGCTGTGCCGGGTGGAGATTATAACAGAACATGGCCAAGATGTTCAAATGTTCATAAATGACCAGCATGGTCGAATAATAATAAGGTAGAACAGTTGAAACTGGAGCAGCAGCACGGCCAGGTGGACTGGGGACAGCAAGGAGTCATCATGTCAGGTAGTCCTGGGGCATGGTCCTAGGGCTCAGGTCCTCCGAGAGAGAGAAGGAGAGAATTCGAGAACGCACACTTAGATTCACACAGGACACCGAATTGGACAGGAGAAGTACTCCAGATATAACAAACTAACCCCAGCCCCCCGACACATAAACTACTGCAGCATAAATACTGGAGGCTGAGACATTTATTTTAAATATAAATTGGTGAGGCGGGTTGTAGGAGAGTGTTTTGAGGATGAGTTTACGGAAAAAATGTATGAAAAAAGTTGTAAATATATATATATATATATACGGGACACGACAAGACAAGGACAAATGACGTCTGAACTGCTATGCCATCTTGGTAAGAATGACTGGAACTTGTTTTTTTCAGAGTTCCCAGGTTGTCTTGAAAGCACCATAAATCCAGAGAATGCCAGACTTTGATGGCAAAATTTGCCCATGAAAGACTGCCGTGCCACCTTCCTGTTCAAGTGAGCACAACACAACAAGGTGAGTCCAAACATTTCTTGTATGCTGCATAAAATATTTACTATGCCAGGTAGATATGTATTCTGTAGCTAAGAAATGTATACTAAGTGTATGTTGTGTAGAAAGCTGTTAGTAGCCCATGTGCCTCACGCTAATAATTTGGTCTATTTTCCCTTCTTAATTTCGCCCAATGTTCTGATTTGGTGGGGCACATGTAGTTTATAACCCGTTTTAGAGAAATGTAATCATCAAATTTTGTAAGAGCTTTCATTGTCTGCTTATGTGCCCCCATTATTTATCCTACGGTTCTGACTTGGTGTACAGGGAGAACACTGTAAGAATGGTGTCACGCCCTGGTCTATATTTATTATGTTTATCTTCATTAATTGGGTCAGGCCAGGATGTGACATGGGTTTATTTGTGGTGTGTTTCGTCTTGGGGTTGTGTGGGGTGTATAGCATAGTCTATGGCTGCCTGAGGCGGTTCTCAATCAGAGTCAGGTGATTATCGTTGTCTCTAATTGGGAACCATATTTAGGTAGCCATATTCTTTAGTGTCCTTGTTCCTGTATCTGTGTTAGTTTACACTAGTATAGGCTGTTTCGGTTTTCGTTACGTTCTTTGTTTTGTAGTGTTTGTATTTAGATTCGTGTTACGTTTTGTTCATTAAACATGGATCGCAATCTACACGCTGCATTTTGGTCCGACTCTCTTTCACCGCATGAAAACCGTCACAGAATCACCCACCACAAACGGACCAAGCAGCGTGTCAACAGGCAGAAGCCACAGGAGAAACAGCATAGGCAGCAACAGCGGCGCAATGAGGATTGGACATGGGACGATATATTGGATGGCAAGGGTTGCTACACATGGGAGGAGATCCTAGCGGGAAGGGATCGCCTTCCATGGGAACAGGTGGAGGCAGCGAGGAGAGCAGAGGCAGCCGGAGAGAGGAGCCGGCGATATGAGGGAACACGGTTGGCTAGGAAGCCCGAGAGACAGCCCCAAACATTTCTTGTGGGTGGCTCACAGGGAGTAGGGCTACGCCAGGTAGGAGACCTGTGCAAACTCCCGGGGGCTAGAGAGACCGGGCATGCACCGTGTTTTGCAGTGGTGTGCACGGTGTCCTCAGTGCGGGTGCATAGCCCGGTGCGGTATATTCCAGCTCCTCGTATCGGCCGGGCTAGAGTGGGCATCGAGCCAGGTAAGGTTGGGCAGGCTCGGTGCTCAAGAGCTCCAGTGCGCCTGCACGGTCCGGTCTACCCAGTACCACCTTCACACCCCAGCCCTCCGGTGGCAGCTCCCAGCACCAGGCTTCCTGTGCGTGTCCTCGGCCCAGTACCACCAGTGCCAGCACCACGCATCAGACCTACTGTGCGCCTTGCCTGTTCAGCGCAGCCAGAGCCTTCCTCCTCTCCTGCGCTGCTGGAGACTCCCTGCCTGTTCAGCGCAGCCAGAGCTGCCAGCCTGCATGGAGCAGCCAGAGCTGCCAGCCTGCATGGAGCAGCCAGAGCTGTCAGTCTACATTGAGCAGCCAGAGCTGTCAGTCTACATGGAGCAGCCAGAGCAGTCAGTCTACATGGAGCAGCCAGAGCTGTCAGTCTACATGGAGCAGCCAGAGCTGTCAGTCTTCATGGAACAGCCGGAGCTACCAGTCTGCATGGAGCTGTCAGTCTGCATGGAGCAGCCGGAGCTGTCAGTCTGCAAGGAGCTGTCAGTCTGCAAGGAGCTGTCAGTCTGCAAGGAGCTGTCAGTCTGCATGGAGCTGTCAGTCTGCATGGAGCTGCCAGTCTGCATGGAGCAGCCAGAGCTGTCAGTCTGCAAGAAGCAGCCAGAGCTGTCAGTCTGCAAGAAGCCGCCAGAGCTGTCAGTCTACATGGAGCAGCCAGAGACACCAGTCAGCATGGAGCAGCCAGATCCGTCAGTCAGCCAGACTCTTCCAGATCTGCCAGACTCTTCCAGATCTGCCAGTCAGCCAGACTCTTCCAGATCTGCCAGTCAGCCAGACTCTTCCAGATCTGCCAGTCAACCAGATTCTTCCAGATCTGCCAGTCAACCAGATTCTTCCAGATCTGCCAGTCAACCAGACTCTTCCAGATCTGCCAGTCAGCCAGGATCTGCCAGAACTGTCAACCAGCCAGGATCTGCCGGATCCAAACACCTGGCTGAGCTTCCTCTCAGTGCTGGGCTTCCTCTAAGGGCTGGGCTTCCTCTCAGTACTGGGCTTCCTCTCAGTGCTGGGCTTCCTCTGAGTGCCGGGCTTCCTCTCAGTCCCGAGCTTCCTCTCAGTGCTGAGCTTCCCCTCAGTCCCGAGCTGTCTCTGCCCCAAGCTGTCTCTGCCCCGAGCTGCCCCTCTGTCCCGAGCTGCCCCTCAGTCCCGAGCTGCCCCTCAGTCCCGAGCTGCCCCTCAGTCCCGAGCTGCCCCTCAGTTCCGAGCTGCCCCTCAGTCCAGTGGGATTCTGGGTGAGGACTACTAGGCCATGGTCGGCGGCGAAGGTGGACTTTCCTAGGACGCGAGGAGGGGGGACAAAGACATTTATAGAGTGGGTTCCACGTCCAGTGCCGGAGCCGGAGCCGCCACCATGGACAGACGCCCACCCGGACCCTCCCTATTGTTTTGATGTGCATCCGGGAGTCCACACCTTAGGGGGGTTCTGTCACGCCCTGGTCTATATTTATTATGTTTATCTTCATTAATTGGGTCAGGCCAGGATGTGACATGGGTTTATTTGTGGTGTGTTTCGTCTTGGGGTTGTGTGGGGTGTATAGCATAGTCTATGGCTGCCTGAGGCGGTTCTCAATCAGAGTCAGGTGATTATCGTTGTCTCTAATTGGGAACCATATTTAGGTAGCCATATTCTTTGTGTGTTTCGTGGGTGATTGTCCTTAGTGTCCTTGTTCCTGTATCTGTGTTAGTTTACACTAGTATAGGCTGTTTCGGTTTTCATTACGTTCTTTGTTTTGTAGTGTTTGTATTTAGATTCGTGTTACGTTTTGTTCATTAAACATGGATCGCAATCTACACGCTGCATTTTGGTCCGACTCTCTTTCACCGCATGAAAACCGTCACAAATGGCCCATGTTATGAATTCAGTCTCTGTACATTTCAGAAGTGCTAAACAAATAGTTATATTGACTACGTCTGTCCTAGCTTGCTCATTTATGTTTTAATAGAAATCACGGATTGCCTCTCATCCGCTTGTCGCCCCCTTGTTCCATAGTTTGTACATCTCCATTATTATTAGAAACCACATTTGTTTATGCAAGTCAGCCATATCAGATATGTTTTTCTAAAGAGGCAGTAAATTCAGGGGCAGGCAGAGTGGTCATGCAGGTGGGCTCAGAGTCAGGACAGGCAAAAGTCAAAACCAGGAGGGCAAGAATAATGGAGCCTGGGAAAAGCAGGAGCTGATAACAATAACACTGGTTGACTTGAAAAAAAAGATGAACTGGCAATGGACAAACAGAACGCAGGTATAAATGCACAGAGGATAATGGGGAAGATGGGCGACACCTGCTGATGATGATGCTGGGGTCCGATGGCGATCCACATGTCGTTGATACATGGAGGGGGTCTTGAGGAAGGCCGACCGGGCTCTCCTCCAGGTACGACGACAGCGCCGTACAAACATCTGGGATATCATAACTCAAGGCGAGACCCAGATGCAGACACAGGAGGCAGATGGTTGGAGTCTTAGATGTTTAATAATCCAAAAAGGAGGCAAGAGAATGGTCATGGACAGGCAAAAGGTCAAAACCAGATCAGAGACCAGGAGGTACAGAGTGGCAGACAGGCTCTAAGTCAAGGCTGGCAGAATGGTCAGGCAGACGGGCACAGAGTCCAGAAACAGGCAAGACTCAAATCCCGGGAAGACTAGAAAAAGGAAAAATAGCAAAAGCAGGAGAACGGGAAAACACGCTGGTTGACTTGGACATACAAGACGAACTGGCACAGAGAGACAGGAAAAACAGGGATAAACACACTGGGGAAAACAAGTGACACCTGGAGGGGGTGGAGACAATAACAAGGACAGGTGAAACAGATCAGGGTGTGACATGGGAAGATGGTACGCCGACCTCTTTCTCCTGCTCAGGGAAGTGTGGGGGCTGATACCCCAGGGAACACTCAGACAGAGAATGGCCCGTGGCAGAGCAGGGAAGGGTGTTGCAGGCGTACTCCACCCACACCAGCTGCTGGTTCCAGGAGGTGGGGTTGGCGTAGACCAGGCTGCGCAGAGTAGTCTCAAGATCCTGGTTTGCTCGCTCCGACTGGCCATTGGACTGGGGGTGGAACCCAGAGGACAGGCTGGCTGACGACCAAATGAGGGCGCAGAACGCCTTCCAGAACTGAGAGGAGAACTGAGCCCCCCGGTCGGAGACCATGTCCATGGGCAGTCCATGGATCCGGAAGACGTGCTACACCATGAGCTGGGCCGTCTCCTTGGCTGTGGTTAGTTTGGGGAGAGGAATGAAGTGAGTGGCCTTGGAAAACGGGTTGACCACAGTCAGGATGGCAGTGTTGCCCTCAGATGGGGGGGGAAGACCCATGACGGAATTCAGAGATATGTGGGACCAGGGACGGTGAGGGACAGGCAGTGGATGCAGAAGACCAGCTGGAGCTTGCCGAGGAGTCTTACTCTGAGCACAGACCGTGCAGGCGGAGACAAACGCGGCGACATCCGGAACCATCGTAGGCGTTGTTGCACGAAGGCCAGGGTCCGACGGGAGCCCGGGTGGCATGCAAGCCTGGAGGAATGGACCCACTCCAAGACCACAGCGTGGACAGTGTCAGGCATAAGGATCCGATTATCATCCCCCCCCCCCACCAATGTTTGGCTGGGACCTCTGCGAGGTGGAAAGGATGATCTCGGGCTCCGGGGTGGTACCCGTGGGGCTATAGCGGTGGAACTGTGCATCAGTCCACACGATGAATGGGTGTTCCACCCCCTCCAGCCAGTGCTTCCCTTTCCTCCATCTTCACCGCGAGAAGCTCACGATTCCCCACATCATAGTTATTTAATGCATTGAGGCGGTGCGAGAAGAAGGCGCAGGGATGTAGCTTGAGGTCCCGGGCATCAGAAGCATCGACCTCCACCACGAACAGATGGGAAGGGTCCGGATGAACCAAGATGGGAACTGTGGTGAAGTGATGTTTGAGGTCCCGGAATGCCCGGTCAGCAGCTGGAGACCTCGCCTTGGGCGAGGTGAGCGTAGACAGGGTGGAGCCTGGGTGCTGTAACCCCGGATAAAGCGGCAATAGAAGTAGGCGAACCCCAGGAAGCGCTGGGGCCAATCCACCACCGCTCTCACATTCACGGGATCCATTTGCACACTCCCTGCGTCGATGGTGAAACCCAGAAAAGGGATGGTGGAACGATGGAACTCGCACTTCTCTGCTTTTACAAACAGTTGGTTCTCCAGGAGGTGTTAGAGAACCTGTCGGACGTGGGTCACATGTTCTTGGGTGGAACAGGAGAATATGAGGATGTCATCTATGTAGACAAAGACGAACCAGTTCCACATGTTGCGGAGAACATCAATTGACCAGGGCCTGGAACATAGCAGGTGCGTTGGTAAGGCATGACCAGATACTCGTAGTGACCGCTGGCCGAGCTGAGACACAAAAACGCGGGTTCACTTGACAAACAAGACGAACTGGCAATGGACAAACAGAGAACACAGGTATCAATGCACAGGGGATAATGGGGAAGCTAACTACCTTGATGTATTTATCACTGTAAAAAAAATGCATTTGTAGGTGTAACGTCTGCTTCCAACTCACACCCTCAAACACGTAGAAAACTTGAACGCAGCTCACTTTCTAGCCCACTTTCCAGCTCACACTCTCAAACACCTAGATCCCCTGAATACAGCTCACTCTCCAGATCCCAATCACCCGAATTCTAATCACCTGTTTACACACCTGTATGTCATTATCACACACTATTTATTTAATTTCTTTGCACCCCATCACCGTGAGGTATTGTTTTATTTGTGACATGTCTTTTGGAGTGTTGTTTTTCCTGTGATTCCAAGATGGCGTAGCAGTCAAACGTCTTTGTCCTTCATATTGTCGTGTCCCATTGTATATATTTTTCTTCGCATCTTTTAAAAAATATTTTTTTCTAAATATCAAAATACTCTCCTGCAACACGCCTCACCAAATGTGGTGTGGATCTGTTTTTTTTAAGTATTTTTTATTTACCTTGAATCTGGAATCCCCCAACGAGCTAGACTAGCTAGTAGTCAGCTAACCATTGCTAGTGGTCACCAGCTCGGAAAGCTCACGCCAGTTTGTACAACGCAACTCAAACCAGAGCATACCGGACCTATTTTCTCTCCATATCCCCGGATTCCTACCACAAGCTCTGGACATTTTCACCTGGATGTCACGTTCGTCATTGTCAAAATCAAATCAAATTGATTTGTCACATACACATGGTTAGCAGATGTTAATGAGAGTATAGCGAAATGCTTGTGCTTCTAGTTCCGACAGTGCAGTAATAACCAACGAGTAATCTAACCTAACAATTCCAAAACTACTACCTTATACACACAAGTGTAAAGAGATAAAGAATATGTACATAAAGATATATGAATGCGTGATGGTAGAGAATGGCATAGGTAAGATTCAGTCGATGGTATCGAGTACAGTATATACACATATGAGATGAGTAATGTAGGGTATGTAAACAAAGTGGCATAGTTTAAAGTTGCTAGTGATACATGTATTACATAAAGATGCAGTAGATGATATAGAGTACAGAAAATACATATACATATGAGATGAGTAATGTAGGGTATGTAAACATTATATTAAGTAGCACATCAAAAACACATCAATTTCCATCAATTCCCATTATTAATTAAAGTGGCTGGAGTTGAGTCAGTGTGTTGGCAGCAGCCACTCAATGTTAGTGGTGGCTGTTTAACAGTCTGATGGCCTTGAGATAGAAGCTGTTTTTCAGTCTCTCGGTCCCTGCTTTGATGCACCTGTACTGACCTCGCCTTCTGGATGATAGCGGAGTGAACAGGCAGTGGCTCGGGTGGTTGTTGTCCTTGATGATCTTTATGGCCTTCCTGTGACATCAGGGTGGTGTAGGTGTCCTGGAGGTCAGGTAGTTTGCCCCCGGTGATGCGTTGTGCAGACCTCACTACCCCCTGGAGAGCCTTACGGTTGTGGGCGGAGCAGTTGCCATACCAGGCGGTGATACAGCCCGACAGGATGCTCTCGATTGTGCATCTGAGGAAGTTTGTGAGTGCTTTTGGTGACAAGCCAAATTTCTTCAGCCTCCTGAGGTTGAAGAGACGCTGCTGTGCCTTCTTCACAACGCTGTCTGTGTGGGTGGACCAATTCAGTTTGTCCATGATGTGTACGCCGAGGAACTTAACCTCTTGAAACTCTAGGGGCGCTATATCATTTTTGGATAAAAAGACGTGCCCGTTTTAAGCGCAATATTTTGTCACAAAAAGATGCTCGGCTATGCATATAATTGGTAGCTTTGGAAGGAAAACACTCTGACGTGTCCAGAACTGCAAAGATATTCTCTGTGCGTGCCCTAGAACGTGAGCTACAGGCAAAACCAAGATGAGACGGCATCCAGGAAATGAGCAGGATTTTTGAGGCTCCGTTTTCCATTGTCTCCTTATATGGCTGTGAATGCGAGAGGAATGAGTCTGCCCTTTCTGTCGTTTCCCCAAGGTGTCTGCAGCATTGTGACGTATTTGTAGGCATATCATTGGAAGATTGACCATAAGAGACCACATTTACCAGGTGTCCGCCCGGTGTCCTGCGCCGAAATTGGTGCGCAAAACTCAGCTGCAAGTATTTTTCCATGCGATTCAGAGAAGAAAGCATGCTTCCACGAACGATATATCAATGAAGAGATATGTGAAAAAACACCTTGAGGATTGATTCCAAACAACGTTTGCCATGTTTCGGTCGATATTATGTAGTTAATTCGGAAAAAGTTTGACGTTGTTGGTGACTGAATTTTCGGTTCGTTTCGGTAGCCAAATGTGATGTACAAAACGGAGCGATTTCTCCTACACAAAGATGCTTTCAGGAAAAACTGGACATTTGCTATGTAACTGAGAGTCTCCTCATTGAAAACATCCGAAGCTCTTCAAAGGTAAATTATTTTATTTATTTGGTTATCTGGTTTTTGTGAAAATGTTGCGTGCTAAATGCTACTCAAAATGCTAAGCTAGCTTAGCATACTCTTACACAAATTAGTGAATTGCTATGGTTCAAAAGCATATTTTGAAAATCTGAGATGACAGTGTTATTAAGAAAAGGCTAAGCTTGAGAGTAGGCGGATTATTTGCGATTTTCAGAAATCGTTAACGTTGCGTTATGCTAATGAGCCTGAGGCTTTATTCATGATCCCGGATCCGGGATGTGGAGTTTCAAGAGGAACTTACTACCCTCTCCACTACTGCCCCATCAATGTGGATAGGGGGGTGCTCCCTCTGCTGTTTCCTGAAGTCCACAATCATCTCCTTTGTTTTGTTGACGTTGAGTGTGAGGTTATTTTCCTGACACCACACTCCGAGGGCCCTCACCTCCTCCCTGTAGGCCATCTCGTCGAGGAGACCAAAGCGCAGCGTGATTAGAATACATTCTCCTTTTAATGAAGGAAGAACACAAAGAACACTTAAACTAACCAAAACAACAAAACGAACGTGACGCTATGAACAACGAGTGCAGACACAGGCAACTACACATAGACAATAACCCACAAAATACCCAAGGAATATGGCTACCTAAATATGGTCCCCAATCAGAGACAACGATAAACAGCTGCCTCTGATTGGTAACCAATCTAGGCAACCATAGACATAAAAACACCTAGACTGGGTCCCATAAATATACAAAAACCCAAGACAGGCCAAAAACACATACAGTTGGGAGAACAAGTATTTGATACACTGCCGATTTTTAGGTTTTCCTACTTACAAAGAGGTCTGTAATTTTTATCATAGGTACACTTCAACTGTGAGAGACGGAATCTAAAACAAAAATCCAGAAAATCACATTGTATGATTTTTAAGGAATTAATTAGCATTTTATTGCATGACATAAGTATTTGATCATCTACCAACCAGTAAGAATTTCGGCTCTCACAGACCTGCTAGTTTTTCTTTAAGAAGCCCTGCTGTTCTCCACTCATTACCTGTGTTAACTGCACCTGTTTGAACTTGTTACCTGTATAAAAGACACCTGTTCACACACTCAATCAAACAGACTCCAACCTCTCCACAATGGCCAAGACCAGAGAGCTATGTCAGGACATCAGGGATAAAATTGTAGACCTTCACAAGGCTGGGATGGGCTACAGGACAATAGGCAAGCAGCTTGGTGAGAAGGCAACAACTGTTGGCGCAATTATTAGAAAATGGAAGAAGTTCAAGATGACGGTCAATCACCCTCGGTCTGGGGATCCATGCGAGATCTCACCTTGTGGGGCATCAATGATCATGATGAAGGTGAGGAATCAGCCCAGAACTACACGGCAGGACCTGGTCAATGACCTGACCACAGTCTCAAAGAAAACCATGAGTAACACACTACGCCGTCATGGAATAAAATCCTGCAGCGCACGTAAGGTCCCCCTGCTCAAGCCAGCGCATGTCCAGGCCCGTCTGAAGTTTGCCAATGACCATCTGGATGATCCAGAGTAGGAATGGGGAAAAGATCATGTGGTCTGATGATACAAAATAGAGCTTTTTGGTCTAAACTACACTCGCGGTGTTTGGAGGAAGAAGAAGGATGAGTACAACCCCAAGAACACCATCCCAACCGTGAAGCATGGAGGTGGAAACATCATTCTTTGGGGATGCTTTTCTGCAAATGGGACAGGACAACTGCACCGTATTGAGGGGAGGATGGATGGGGCCATGTATCACAAGATCTTGGCCAACAACCTCCTTCCCCCAGTAAGAGCATTGAAGATGGGTCGTGGCCGGGTCTTCCAGCGTGACAATGACCCAAAACACACAGCCAGGGCAACTAAGGAGTGGCTCCGTAAGACGCATCTCAAGGTCCTGGAGTGGCCTAGCCAGTCACCAGACCTGAACCCAATAGAAAATCTTTGGAGGGAGCTGAAAGTCCGTATTGCCCAGCGACAGCCCCGAAACCTGAAGGATCCGGAGAAGGTCTGTATGGAGGTGTGGGCCAAAATCCCTGCTGCATTGTGTGCAAACCTGGTCAAGAACTACAGGAAACATATGATCTCTGTAATTGCAAACAAATGTTTCTGAACCAAATATTAAGTTCTGCTTTTCTGATGTATCAAATACTTATGTCATGCAATAAAATGCAAATGAATTACTTAAAAATCATACAATGTGATTTTCTGGATTTTTTTAAAGATTCCGTCTCTCACAGTTGAAGTGTACCTATGATAAATATTACAGACCTCTACATGCTTTGTAAGTAGGAAAACCTGCAAAATCGTCAGGTTATCAAATACTTGTTCTCCCCATTGTGTATCACCCTCGCCACACCCTGACCTCAACAAAATAATCAAGAAAACAAAGAAAACTAAGGTCATGGCGCGACAGTACCCCCCCCCAAAGGTGCGGACTCCCGGCCGCAAACCTAAACCTATATGGAAGGGTCTATGTGGGCATCTAACCTCGGCGGTGGCTCTGGTTCTGGACGCCGCCCCCCTTCTTTACTCTGAGTCCACTCTTGTATCACTGACCCGTGGATCATTGTCAGAGGCTCTGGACTGCAGATCCTCGCCATAGGCCCCGGGCTGGGGACCCTCGCTGCGTGTATCCTCGCTGGATGTTCTGGACTGGGGACCGTCGCTGGAGACCCCGGGCTGGGGACCGTCGCCGGAGACCCCGGGATGGGGACCGTTGTTGGAGACCCCGGGCTGTGGTCCGTCGCTGGAGATCCCGGTCTGTGGGACCGTTGTTGGAGGTTCCGGACTGTGGCAAGTCGTTGGAGGTTCCGGACTGTAGCCCATCATTGGAGGTTCCGGACTGTGGCCCATCGTTGGAGGTTCCGGTCTGTAAACCGTCGCCGGACACTCTGGACTGGGTACTGTCGCCGGACGCTCTGGACTGTGTACTGTCGCCGGACGTTCAGGACTGACGAGCCGCACTGTAGGCCTGGTGTGTGGTGCCGGCACTGGAGGTAAAGGGTTGGGGACATGCATCTCAGGGCGAGTGTGGGGAGGAGGAACAGGGCGTACTGGGCTCTGGAGGTGCACAGGAAGCCTGGTGCGTGGTGTTGGCACTGGTGGTACTGGGCTGGTGACACGCACCTTAGGGTGAGTGCGGGGAGCAGGAACAGAGCGTACTGGACTGCCGATGCGCACTATAGGCCTGGTGAGTGGTGCCGGCACTGGTGGTACCGGGCTGGGGACACGCACCTCAGGGCGAGTGCGGGGAGCAGGAACAGAGCGTACTGGACTGCCCAAGGCGCACTATAGGCCTGGTGCATGGTGCCGGCACTGGTGGTACCGGGCTGGGGACACGCACCTCAGGGCGAATGCGAGGTGCAGGAACAGGGCGTATTGAACCCTGTAGGCGCACTGTACGCACTGTAGGCCTAGTGCGTATTTTGCCACCTCAGGGCGAGTGCGGGGAATAGGAACAGTGCGTACTGGACTCTGAAGGCACAAGGGAAGCGTGGTGTTGGCACTGGTGGCACTGGGCTGGTGACACGCACCTCAGGGCGAGTGCGGGGAAGAGGCACAGGATACACTGGACCGTGGAGACACATTGGAGATCCAGAACATAGAGCTGGCTCAATACGTCCTGGCTGGATGACCATTCTAGCCCGGCAAATGCGAGGAGCTGGAATAGAACGCACCGGGCTAGAATAGCGCACTGGAGACACCGTGCACATCTCTGCATAACACGGTGCCTGACCAGTTACACGCTCCCCACGGTAAGCACGAGGAATTGGCTCAGGACTCCTACCTGACTCAGCCAATCTCATCGTGTGCTCCCCCCCAAAAATCTTGGGGCTGCCTCTCGGGCTTCCGTGCCACCCGTGTAACCTCATATCTACACCGTTCCTCCTTTGCTATCTCCACCTGCTTCCATGGCAGGGTCTTGTCCCCTGCCATTACCTCCTCCCAGGTCCAGGATGTCCTCCACTCCTCTTTCTCCCAGGTCCAAGATGTCCAATCCTTTTTAGCACGCTGCTTGGTCCTTAGTTGGTGGGTTATTCTGTCACATTCGTCATAGTGTGGAGACCAAAGTGCAGCGTGATTAGAATACATTCTTCTTTTAATGAAGGAGTAACACGAAGAACACTTAAACCAACTAACCAACCAAAACAACAAAACGAATGTGAAGCTATGAACAACGAGTGCAGACACAGGCAACTACACATAGACTATAACCCACAAAATACCCAAGGAATACGGCTACCTAAATATGGTCCCAAATCAGAGACACCGATAAACAGCTGCCTCTGATTTGTGAACCAATCTAGGCAACCATGGACATAAAAACACCTAGACTGGAAACCCCATAAATATACCAAAACCCTAGACAGGACAAAAACACATATATCACCCTCGTCACACCCTGACCGAACCAAAATAATAAAGAAAACAAATATAACTAAGGTCAAGGCGTGACACTGGATCATAGCAGCTAGCTAGCTGATATCTGAGTGACTACTCCGGCTAACGTCGGTCCCGATGCAAGCACAAATTAGCCTAGAGCTAGCCCATGCCAGGCTCTTTCTCCCGGCTAGCTAAAGAGGCCCATCAGCCACTCCTGGGCTACAATATCCGGACCCCTTCTACTGCCGGTATGGGGCATGGAACCCCGCCGATCCTTCATGACTGGACTACGAGGGAGTACTCAACTGGCCTCTACATCGCGACATCCCCTGAATGCCCATCTTCTGCTAGCCACGGCCCGCTAGCCGTGGCCCGCTAGCTGTCTAGAGCATATTGGACTGTTAGTTGTATAGATCCATCAGCCAATTTCTTGGGCCACTATACCTATTTTGCCAATTGGTCACCCGGCTATGCATGCCTCTCTCTAATATCAATATGCCTTGTCCATTACTGTCCTGGTTAGTGATTACTGTCTAATTTCACTGTAGAGGCTCTAGCCCTGCTCAATATGCCTTAAACCACCATTTAGTTCCACCTCCCACATATGCGGTGTCTTCACCTGGTTTAAACGTCTCTAGAGACAATATCTCTCTTGTCATTACTCAATGCCTAGGTTTACTTCCAATGTACTCACATCCTACCATACATTATGCCTTGATCTATTCTATCTATTCTAATCCTTTTACTCTCTGTTCTGAACATAATAGACGACCATTTCTGATAGCCTGTAGCCGTACCCGTATCCTACTCCTCCTCTGTTCCTCTGGTGACGTTGAGGTTAATCCAGGCCCTGCAGTGCTTGGCTCCACTCCTACTCCCCAGGTGCTCTCATTTGATGACTTCTGTAACCGTAATAGCATTGGTTTCATGCATGTTAACGCTAGAAGCCTCCTCCCTAAGTTTGTTTTATTCACTGCTGTTTTATTCTCTGCCAACCCGGATGTCCTAGCCATGTCTGAATCCTGGCTTCGGAAGACCACCAAAACCCCTGAAATTTCCATCCCTAACTATAACATTTTCCAATAAGATAGACCTGCCAAAGGGGGTGAGGTTTCAATCTACTGCAGATAGCCTGCAGAGTTCTGTCTTACTCTCCAGGTACCCAATGAATTTGAGCATGTACTTTAAAAATCCACCTTTTCAAAAACAAGTCTCTCACTGTTGCCGCTTTCTATAGACCACCCTCTGCCCCTAGCTGTGCCCTGGATACCATATGTGAATAGATTGCCCCCCATCTATCTTCAGAGCTCGTGCTGCTAGGTGACCTAAACTGCTTAACCTGTTACATCTATGTGGGCGCTATTTCATTATTGGATAAAAAAACGTGCCCGTTTTAAGCGCAATATTCTGTCAGAAAAAGATGCTTGACTATGCATATAATTGACAGCTTTGGAAAGAGGACACTGACGTTTTCAAAACCGCAAAGATATTGTCTGTGAGTGCCCCAGAACTGATGCTACAGGCGAAACCAAGATGAAACTTCAACCAGGAAATGAGCAGGATTTTTGAGGCTCTGTTTTTCATTGTCTCCTTATATGGCTGTGAATGCGCAAGGAATGAGCCTGCCCGATCTATCGTTTCCCCAAGGTGTCTGCAGCATTGTGACGTATTTGTAGGCATATCATTGGAAGATTGACCATAAGAGACTACATTTGCTAGGTGTCCGCCCGGTATCCTCCGTCGAAATTGGTGCGTCATCTTCAACTGCATTTTTCCAAGCGATTCACCGGAGAAAGTAGACTACCACGAACGATTTATCAATGAAGAGATATGTGAAAAACACATTGAGGATTGATTCTAAACAGCGTTTGCCGTGTTTCTGTCGTTATTATGGAGTTAATTTGGAAAACAGTTTGCCGTTTTGATGACTGAATTTTCGTTTTTTTTTGGTACCCAAACGTGATGTACAAAACGGAGCGATTTCTCCTACACAAAGAATCTTTCAGGAAAAACTGAACATTTGCTATGTAACTGAGAGTCTCCTCATTGAAAACATCCAAAGTTCTTCAAAGGTAAATGATTTTATTTGAATCCTTTTCTGTTTTTTGTGCAAATGTTGCCCGCTAAATGCTACGCTAAATGCTACGCTAGCTATCAATACTCTTACACAAATGCTTGTTTTGCTATGGTTCAAAAGCATATTTTGAAAATCTGAGATGACAGTGTTGTTAAGAAAAGGCTAAGCTTGAGAGCTAGCAAATTCATTTCATTTCATTTGCGATTTTCATAAATAGTTAACGTTACGTTATGCTAATGAGCTTGAGGCTATAACTGGATACAGGGTTTTTTCATAGCCAAACGTGAACAAAACGGAGCGATTTGTCCTACACAAATAATATTTTTTTGAAAAACTGAACATTTGCTATCTAACTGAGAGTCTCCTCAATGAAAACATCTGAAGTTCTTCAAAGGTAAATGATTTTATTTGAATGATTTTCTTGTTTTTGTGAAAATGTTGCTGGCTGAATTCTAGGCTTATAGCTATGCTAGCTATCAATACTCTTACACAAATGCTTGTTTTGCTATGGTTCAAAAGCATATTTTGAAAATCTGAGATGACAGTGTTGTTAACAAAAGTCTAAGCTTGAGAGCAAATATATTTATTTCATTTCATTTGCGATTTTCATGAATAGTTAACGTTGCGTTATGCTAATGAGCTTGAGGCTATAAATAGGATCCCGGATCCGCGATTGCTCAAAGCAAGAAGTTAACACCCTGGCCATCCTACAATCTAAACTTGATACCCTCAATCTCACACAAATTATCAAGGAACCCACCAGGTACAACCTCAAATCGTAAACACGGGCACCCTCAAAGATATCATCCTAACCAACTTGCCCTGCATTAGCATCGAACCGTGATATGCAACTTTAGAGGGAAGTTAGGAACAAATATACACAGGCAGCTAAGGCTAGCTTTTTCAAACAGAAATGTGCATCCTGTAGCACAAACTCAAAAAAGTTCTGGGACACTGTAAAGTCCATGGAGAATAAGAGCACCTCCACCCCCCACAGCACCTCGCCCCAGCCTCCCCCACTTCTCTTTCACCCAAATCCAGTCAGCTGATGTTCTCAAAGAGCTGCAAAATGTGAACCCCCCAAATCAGCTGGGCTAGACAATATGGATATTCTCTTTCTAAAACTATCTGCAGAAATTCTTGCAAACCCTATTACTAGCCTGTTCAACCCCTCTTTCGTATCGTCTGATATTCCCATAGATTGGAAAGCTGCTGCGGTCATCCCCTCTTCAAAGGGGGAGACACTCTAGACCAAAACTGCTACAAACCTATATCTATCCTACACTGCCTTTCTAAGGTCTTCGAAAGCCAAGTTAACAAACAGATTTCGGACCATTTTGAATCCCACCGTACCTTCTCCGCTATGCAATCTGGTTTCAGAGCTGGTCATGGGTGCACCTCAGCCACACTCAAGGACCTAAACAATATCATAACCGCCATTGATAAGAGACATTACTGTGCAGCCGTATTCATCAACCTGGCTAAGGCTTTCGACTCTGTCAATCACAACATTCTTATTGGCAGACTCAACAGCCTTGGTTTCTCAAATGATTGCCTCGAGTGGTTCACCAACTACTTCTCTGATAGAATTCAGTGTGTCAAATCGGAGGGCCTGTTGTCCGGGCCTCTGGCAGTCTCTATGGAGGTGCCACAGGGTTCAAATCTCGGGCCGACTCTCTTCTCTGTATATATCAATGATGTCGCTCTTGCTGCTGGTGATTATCTGATCCACCTCTACCGAGACGACACCATTCTGTATACTTCTGGCCCCTCTTTGGACACTGTATTAACTAACCTCCAGACGAGCTTCAATGCCATACAACTCTCCTTCCGTGGCCTCCAACTGCTCTTAAATGCAAATAAAACTAAATGCATGCTATTCAATCAATCACTGCCTGCACCTGCCCACCCGTCCAGCATCACTACTCTGGACGGCTCTGACTTAGAATACGTGGACTAAAAAAATACAAATACCTACGTGTCTGGTTAGACTCTAAACTTTCCTTCCAAACTCACATCAAACATCTCCAATATAAAGTTAAATCTAGAATTGGCTTCCTATTTCGCAACAAAGCATCCTTCACTCATGCTGCCAAACATACCCTCGTAAAACCGACCATCCTACCAATCCTCGACTTCGATGTCATTTACAAAATAGAATCCAACACTCTCCTCAACAAATTGGATGCAGTCTATCACAGCGCCATCCGTTTTGTCACCAAAGCCCCATATACTACCCACCACTGAGACCTGTATGCTCTCGTTGGCTGGCCCTGGCTTCATACTCGTCGCCAAACCCACTGGCTTCAGGTCATCTACAAGTCTCTGCTTGGCAAAGAACCGCCTTATCTCAGCTCACTGGTCCCATAGCAGCACCCACCCGTAGCACGCGCTCCAGCAGGTATATCTCACTGGTCACCCCCAAAGCCAATTCTTCCTTTGAACACCTCTCCTTCCAGTTCTCTGCTGCCAATGACTGGAATGCACTGCAAAAATCACTAAAGCTGGAGACTCTTATCTCCCTCACATGCTTTAAGCACCAGCTGTCAGAGCAACTCACAGATCACTGCATCTGTCATTGCCCATCCAACTACCTTATCCCCATACTGTATGTATTTATTTATTTATCTTGCTCCTTTGCACCCCAATATCTCTACATGCACAGTCATCTCATGCACATTCTACCAACCCAGTGTTTAATTGCTATATTGTAATTACTTCGCCACCATGGCCTATTTATTGCCTTACCTCCCTTATCCTACCTCATTTGCACATGCTGTATATAGACATTTTCTACTGTATAATTGATTGTATGTTTGTTTGTTCCATGTGTAACTGTGTTGTTGTATGTGTCGAACTGCTTTGCTTTATCTTGGCCAGGTCGCAGTTGCAAATGAGAACTTGTTCTCAACGAGCCTACCTGGTTAAATAAAGGTGAAATATATATATATATATATATATATTTTTTTTAAAATTTACTCCTCCCGCGTATGATAGTTTTTGCCTGCCTCTGTAGTGATGCCTTTTGCCTATTCCCTGCATGAACTTCAGCCTACTGTCTGATCTCCTGGACTACGTTACTAGCCTTCTTCCTGTCAGAACTGTTGCCCTTTTGGACCCCCTGTGTAAGACCTTCTGCCTGCCCCTGGACCCAGCTACCTGCCTCCTCCTGTGGTGCTTTGCAATAAACACCTACTGCGCCCTGCACTTGAAACCAGCTCTCTGTCTCCCCTAGTGTTCATTACAGTAGGTAGCTAGCAAACAGCCATGGAGGAGGGTGAAAGGATAGCCCCAACTGTCAAAGTGAGAGAGAAAACTATTCTGGATAGGCCAGGTACTTTTGTGTAGTTCCATTCCCTAGGAAATGAGAATGGAGATAATAGTAACATAATATTCAGTGTGGTCTAATTTGAGTATAATGAAGTATGTTTCTTATGAGGTTTTCTGTCCTCAGATAAAGAGCACTATGAAAGCCATTCTACAGATGAAGAGGTCCCAATGAAGAGCAGGGTTCTCAGTCCTGGGGACTCAAAGGGGTGCACATTTTTGTTTTTGCCTTATTACTACACAGCTGATTCAAATGATCAACTCATCATCAAGCTTTAAGTGGTATTTATGTATTCATTTGTGATGTGATCCTTGATATGATCCTGCTATTGTCACATACTACACATGCACACATGCATCTATCAATCCAGTGTTATCATGATGTGTTATTAGGGCTATTATAATTTAGTAATCCACAATGACCTGGGGATGTAAAATTTGAATAATGACATTATCTTCCCTATCCTACAGCTATCTTAACTGGAGATTCCTTCAAAACGATTGCCTACAGTTACCGTGTAGGGCACTGCAAGGTGACCAGGGCCATCTGGGACTGCCTCCTGGAGGAATTCTGAAGTGTAAAGGCTACTTGTGTCCTGCATAACTTCATGAGGATGGACACGAGGACCAGGAGGGGATCTGCAGCAAGAGGCAATCTGTGTGCGGGAGATCTTCACCTCCTGCTTATTTGAAGAGGGTGCTGTTCCCTGGCAACACCACAGACTACACTATGCACAACCAAAGGCTCTTTTAAGAACCATCCACATTGTAATAAGTGTATTCTTCCATTTACTTAGCTATGTCAACTACAGTTATTCAATTCTCAGTTTCTCTCCCTTTGATTTCTACTTCTCAGGTGAGGGTGCTGTTTAGGTAAGGGTGTGATGTCTGTACAAAAACACAAAAACAAAACAGGCTATTTTAAGTCACCCATATTATTAAACAATTAGACACCCGATAACCCACACCTACACACTCATGTATCAATCTGATTGATGGATTAACTGTGGCTCCTCTCACCTTCAAAGAATAGGCAAGAGGACCAACCACGGAGAATAGTAAGACACTTCATTATTTCTTTAACTATGCTATATTGTTTGTCCTCACGTGTCTGCATGTTTTTCAGCATAAAGGACTCTGCAGCCACTTAGTGTGGTCACCAGGTGAGGCCACACACAGATTCATGTTGAACACTCTCTTTAACTACCTTATTTTCTCAAGAACAGTCTCTCTCCTTCACTTCAACCCTCTCTCCCCTTCTCCCTAAATCCTCTAGGTTATATCAGCTGTGTCGGTGAACCCCCCCCCCCGCATCTGAACTTGCTACATAGAGGGCACAGCATGATCAGAAGTGAGAGGTCACTTGGTCGGGTCAACAGGAAGGATTATTAAAGAGATGCTTGACAATGAAATGTAGATATAGAGATGTAGTAGTCCCAGAGTTAACGTTTTAAGGCTGCAGGGGGAGTATTGAGTAGCTTGGATGAAAAGGTGCCCATTGTAAACGGCCAGCTCCTCAGTCGCAGTTGCTAATATATTATTATTGTTATTATTGATAAATCCACCATAATTGATAATTTCAATAAGCATTTTTCTACGGCTGGCCATGCTTTCCAGCTGGCTACTCCTACCCCGGTCAACAGCACTGCACCCCCACAGCAAGGGGGGGGGGGTACACAGTTCAAGGGGGGGTACACTCTTGACCCAAACTGCTACAGACCTATATCTACAGTGCCTTGCGAAAGTTTTCGGCACCCTTGAACTTTGCGACCTTTTGGCACATTTCAGGCTTCAAACATAAAGATATAAAACTGTATTTTTTTGTGAAGAATCAACAACAAGTGGGATGCAATCATGAAGTGGAACGACATTTATTGGATATTTCAAACTTTTTTAACAAATCAAAAACTGAAAGATTGGGCGTGCAAAATTATTCAGCCCCTTTGCTTTCAGTGCAGCAAACTCTCTCCAGAAGTTCAGTGAGGATCTCTGAATGATCCAATGTTGACCTAAATGACTAATGATGATAAATACAATCCACCTGTGTGTAATCAAGTCTCCGTATAAATGCACCTGCACTGTGATAGTCTCAGAGGTCCGTTAAAAGCGCAGAGAGCATCATGAAGAACAAGGAAAACACCAGGCAGGTCCGAGATACTGTTGTGAAGAAGTTTAAAGCCGGATTTGGATACAAAGATTTCCCAAGCTTTAAACATCCCAAGGAGCACTGTGTCCCAAGAGCTTTAAAAAACATATTGAAATGAAATGGAAGGAGTATCAGACCACTGCAAATCTACCAAGACCTGGCCGTCCCTCTAAAACTGTCAGATCATACAAGGAGAAGACTGATCAGAGATGCAGCCAAGAGGCCCATGATCCCTCTGGATGAACTGCAGAGATCTACAGCTGATGTGGGAGACTCTGTCCATAGGACAACAATCAGTCGTATTGTTGGTGGTGAGGGTAGGTAGCAACACATCTGCCACGCTGATCCTCAACACTGGAGCTCCTTAGGGGTGCGTGCTCAGTCCCCTCTTGTACACCCTGTTCACCCACAACTGCATGGCCAGGCACGACTCCAACACCATCATTAAGTTTGCGGACGACACAACAGTGGTAGGCCTGATCACCGACAACGACGAGACAGCCTATAGGGAGGAGGTCAGAGACCTGGGCAGGTGGTGCCAGAATAACAACCTATTCCTCAATGTAACCAAGACTAAGGAGATGATTGTGGACTATAGGAAAAGGAGGACCGAGCACACCTACATTCTCATTGACCGGGCTGTTATGGAGCAGGTTGAGAGCTTCAGGTTCCTTGGTGTCCACATCAACAACAAACTAGAATGGTCCAAACACACCAAGACAGTTGTGAAGAGGGCATGACAAAGCCTATTCCCACTCAGGAGACTAAAGAAATTTGGCATGGGTTCTGAGAGCTGCAACATCAAGAGCATCCTGAATGGTTGCATCACTTCCTGGTATGGCAATTGCTCAGCCTCTGACCTCAAGGCGCTACAGAGGGTAGTGCGTACGGCCCAGTACATCGCTGGGGCTAAGCTGCCTGCCATCCAGGACCTCTACACCAGGCTGTGTCAGAGGAAGGCCCTAAAAATGGTCAAAGATCCCAGCCACCCCAGTCATAGACTGTTCTCTCTACTACCTCATGGCAAGCGGTACCGGAGTGCGAACTCTAGGACAAAAAGGCTTCTCAACAGTTTTTACCCCCAACCCGTAAGACTCCTGAACAGGTAATCAAATGGCTACCCGGACTATTTGCATGGTGTACCACCCCCCAACCCCTATTTTTTACACTGCTGCTGCTCTCTGTTCATCATATATGCATAGTCATTTTAACTATACATTCTTGTACATACTACCTCAATTGGGCTGACCAACCAGTGCTCCCGCACATTGGCTAACCGGGCTATCTGCATTGTGTCCCACCCACCACCCCCTCTTTTACGCTACTGCTACTCTCTGTTCATTATACTGTATATGCATAGTCACGTTAACCATATCTACATATACATTCTACCTCAATCAGCCTGACTAACCGGTGTCTGTATGTTGCATCACTACTTTTATAGCCTAGCTACTGTATATATACTTTTTTTCTGTTGTTTTATTTCTTTACCTACCTATTGTTCACCTAATACATTTTTTGCACTATTGGAGTTAGAGCTTGTAAATAAGGTCCTGTTGTATTCGGCGCACGTGACAAATTTGAAAACAGGTTTTTGAAATTCTTGCAAAAAAACAACAACATTTTGAACATAAACTTTTTTTAAATCAAAACTTTTGGCAGAAATGCCTTCTGGGACATGTGAACATTCATAATAACAAATGTGTATGCCATCTTTAAATACAAATACAATTGTTAAATTATAAGCCTAGTATGTTTTGCCACGGAAAAAGGCAGGAACCTTCCCGTTAGCCATGATTGGCTGGGATAATGGGTCGGCTGGACATGCCGAGAGATGAGTTCAGATTGGTCTGTCATGTAGCACGCATCTGTCTATAACATGAGCTGGTCAGTATGTGTAGGTAATCCTTTCTAACGTGGCTTTTATGAAAGATATCATGTAGTAGAACTGCAAAAGAGTTCCTCTCCACTTTCTGGAGGACCATGTTTTGAAATCAGTGGAATGCCCAGTGGAATTAGAGTATGATAGCTTAAGCAGATGTAGAAATTTCTGGCGTTTGATTGCAAATATGCAGAGGGAGTCAAAAAGAGAACACAGAGAAGGCTGTTGTATAAAACACCTGTCTCCCGATTACATCTTCAAACTAAGGGCAACCAGGGCATCCGTGACAGAGAAGGAGAAGCATCCATCCATATATAGAGGTGAGATAGTCTAGCTAACTACATTTTCAGATGTTAAACATTTCAAATTTTGTCAGAAAGTTGTTTTCATTGTAAATGAAAGCGTACTGTTAGATAGCTAGCTAACATTATCTGGCTAGCTCGCTAGCTAACATTACATGTATGATCTATCTAGTATTATTATTTGTATCTCAGAGCCATTTCATTTGCTAGTTATTCCCAAATGTTAGCTAGCTAGCTAACATTGAACCTGGTTGGTTAGCTGCAGATTGACGGTGGTAATGCTATGAGTTGCGATTATGGTTTAGCTAGCTAGCTAGCAAGATAGCTAGCTTACATGTCTAAACAAGACTCCACTATGCAGGTAACCATAAAACTACTTCTTATGTATCCTGTGCATGTGACAAATGAACTGTTTTATATGATATATTATGTGTTTACCAGAGACGGTAATATAGGATATAACGTTAGGCCAATGGTACAGGGTACACGTTCTAAAAGTCTCTGGTAGATTGCCCTGCTTTTATTTCATCACACTCAAAACCATAGGCTATTTTCTGTAATTGGTCCAACATTAAATTGTAACTAATGATCTTGTTACTTTCTTGTAATAATGAAGAAAAATGAGCTAAAGTGAAGACGTTGTCAGCTTATATGATATGGTCATTATTTGAACCTGCTAGCCAGTTAATTTAACATTAGCTAGCTAACAAGCTAGAAATTAACCAAAACATTGTTTAGAAAGTTTATTTTAGTTGCCTGGTTTGCTAGATTGACATATGCTGAATATATTTTTAAACAGGTGGGTTTATTGGTGTTAAAATACAGTAGTTATGTTATTTTGGACCACCAGGCTACTGATGTCATGCTGCCTGTGTATTTTGCGTTTATACTTTTTCATAATGACTAGTTTGATGTTGGACGAAAATAGAATGTTCATGATGTTTCTGTGACAACTGTCGATAGACGTAATACAAACCAGCCTTTAGTCTTGAAATCCTTGGTTGTTTAGTACATGACCTCACGTGAATCCTTAAAGAGATGGGTGGGGCTAAGAGTTAAGAGGGTGGGAACAATGCTGAATGGGTGTAGACAAAGAAGAGCTCTCCGGTAGGTTTACCGAAACATTCAAGTGCCATTTTCAAAAAAAATGAGGTTCCAAGTTTATCAACTTTCAAAGTAAAATTACTATTCCATTGTTCCTCAACTGTAGTGTAAGATATACTATGTTCTAGCTCTGAGTCTCTACTTTTATCCAGAGTAAAAAACAAATTTCACTATAAGTGACCGAATCGAGCCAGTCAGCCACATATTAGGTCCCACGGTTCACAGTGCATGTCTGAGCAAAAAACTAAGCTATGAGGTAGAAGGAATTGTCCCTAGAGCTCCGAGACAGGGTTGTGTCGATGCACAGATCTGAGGAAGGGTACCAAAACATTTCTGCAGCATTGAAGGTCCCCAAGAACACAGTGGCTTCCATCATTCTTAAATGGAAGAAGTTTGGAACCACCAAGACTCTTCCTAGAGCTGGCCGCAAGGCCAAACTGAGCAATTGGGGGAGAAGGGCCTTGGTCAGGAGTGTAACCAAGAACCCGATGATCTCCAGAGTTCCTCTGTGGAGGACAAATAACCTTCCAGAGGACAACCAGCCATGCAGCACTCCACCAATCAGGCCTTTATGGTAGTGGCCAGGCAGACACCACTCCTCAGTAAAAGGCTAGTGACATCCCGCTTGGAGTTTGCCAAAAAGCACCTACAGACTCTCAGACCATGTGCAACAAGATTCTCTGGTCTGATGAAGTGAAGAGTGAACTCTTTGGCCTGAATGCCAAGCGTTACTTCTGGAGAAAACCTGGCACCATCCCTATGGTGAAGCATGGTGGTGGCAGCATCATGCTGTGGGGATGTTTTTCAGCGGACTAGTCAGGATTGAGGGAAATATTAACGGAGCAAAGAGAGATCTTTGATGAAAACCTACCCCAGAGAGCTCAGGACCTCAGATGTGGGCGAAGGTTCACCTTCCAACAGGACAATGAACCTAAGCACGCAGCCAAGACAATGCAGGCTTGTCTTTGGGACAAGTCTCTTAATGTCCAATCCAGAACCCGTACTTGAACCCAATCGAACATCTCTGGAGAAATCTAAAAATAGCTGTGCAGCGATGCTCCCCATCCAAGCTGACAGAGCTTGAGAGAATCTGCAGAGAAGAATGGGAAAAACTCACCAAATACAGGTGTGCCCAGAAGACTTGAGTTGCTTCGCCAAAGTACTGAGTAAAGGGGCTGAATAATTACGTAAATGTGATATGTAAATGTGAACATTTTCGGAAAAACTTTTTTTGCTTTGTCATTATGGGGTATTGTTTAGGAAAAAAAACAATATCACCCATTTTAGAATAAGGATTTTGGAAAAATTGAAGGGGTCGGAATACTTTTCCAATGCCCTGTAAAAAATTGGTTTCCAGTGATTTGTTTACTGTATTTGAATAGGCTTACTAAAAAAACATCTAAAGCTGTGTCAGTGAGCGGAAATACTCACTTAAAATGCAAATGGCACAAAATTATATTTGGATTTGTTCCTTCGCTCAAAGTCTGCTCTACTATAATTATATGAGAAAGTATTGTTCAACTCTAAGCTCTTTCTGAACAGATCATGCGCTCTGATAAGTAAGCAGAGAGGAAAAACGATTCACAGAACATACAGGCAGATGTAGTCGACACACCTGCACTCCTGCCCCTGGGAAGATGTTCAGACACATGAGAATTCAAAGCAGCATCAAATGTAGGCCTACTGTAGCATCTTATTCAGTAACATTTTATAGAAGATATCATAAATATACATTTTACACTTAGATTTAAAAAACAAGAACAATCATACCACTTTTCTAAGCCAGTCTCCATTCAGTAATAAGAGACTCAAACTCTTGACCCAACTCAAACGCTTGACCCAATAAAGGCCATTATTCACTATTTTGGACATAATAGCTGATGGTGATTAGTTAGGCCAACAGGCAATAAAACACTAATTGTAAAAAAAAAAGGAAAGTAACATTTTAAAATACTTTTGATAATTTCAAAACTACATCAAGAATGGTATGGTTTGAATAACTTTAAAAGTTTCAAAACAAAATCAAGAAAACAACTAATTATAAGGCATCCCACCTGAGACCTGATCTTTCCACAGAGCCATCTCAGGAATCATCAGGTAAAGGATTACCTGTCAGGTCCACCCAGCAGGATGTGCGGTGCTCAGCAACATGGAATGCACACAGGCTTGGGTTGATAGTGGTTCCATTCTCTACAATAGGCCAGTTAGCTAGTTGTCGCCCCCGCTCTTCCCCGCCCCTTCTTCTGTGGGTTTTATCGGCTGGCATCCAACGTTTTTTGTGCATTAATGCCACCTATTGCACTGAAGTGCCCCCGTCTATCGGAATGGCAGACAAAACAGGCGAAAAGCGTGATCTGAGAGTGGACAAACTGATGTTGAGCCAGTTAAGGCTGTGGAAAACGCAAGTGATGATGTCATGATTGCTGAACAAAAATGTACAAAGCTGATCGAAGAACTGGGCTTGGTGTATTGACAAGAAAAATTAATTAAATCAATTAACAAGGGTGGAGTGTGTTGGCCAAATGGACAAAATGCATAAATTATGCATTTCCTGAGTGGCGCAGCGGTCTTAGGCATTGCATCTTGCCTAGTTAAATAAAGGTAAAATAAAAAATCACAAATAAATAACAAATTCTGTTTCACAATTCTGTGCAAATGCTATTGTCTGAAGAGGAAAAGTTTAATGACCATGCTGATTGGTATGAGCCTAAAATGGAGAGGTCACATTCATTCTCGAATATGTCCTGTACATACATGGAAATGGGCAGGTTTTATTCCTATTGAGTTCCCTGAAGATGTACAACAGTGTTTCACATGTATCACAAAGGTCAAAGGGCTCTGCCAGGAGCATAGTATCCACAACCACCTCCTGATTAATAGCTGATGCAGAGAATTCAGCCCTATAGTGGTACCAATGCACCAAGTCTGGAAGCAACAGGACCCTGAACAGCTTCTACCCCCAAGCCATAAGACATCATAACAAGACTGCTAAATAGCTAACCAAATGGCAAGCCTGACTACCTGTATTGACCCTTTCTTGCACTATCTCTCTTGCAGTGACTCAATGCACACACAACACACTGGACTCTACCCACACACAACACACACATACACACCCACTAGATATATCCACACACACATGACATGCATACACATGCATACTGATGCCACACATACATTCTCACTCACTCACACACACATACACACACTTTTTACACTCCACATATGCTTCTGCTAGTCGCTTTACCCCTACTGTACCTACTGTATATTTACAGGACATGGCTACCTCAATTACCTCACACATTTTCTACTCCCTATATTTAGCCATGTTATTTTTACCAGTTATTTTTACTTGTAATTCACTGTGTCACTATTATTTAAAAAAATGTTATCAACATGTACTGTAGTACCCCCTGGGTGAAGCTGGCGTTCGATAGATTTTGCTAGGGTGACAGAGTCTCACTACACATCAATTATTAGGATAGTCCACTTTGGAGTGAGAGATCCACTCAAAACTACAACAAGCCTCTGTGATGTCCAATGCCTGTGCCATCTCCAGTTTCAAATAAAACTAACGCTAGCTAGCAATCTAAATGACTTGTCGGATAAACCAAACTAAATTACTGAAAACAAAATCAATGCACTAGAGGAGACAAGAAGCCAGTCCAAGTCCAAAACAACAAGCCACATAGGTTCTCCACAGTAAGAATCAATTGATAGATTGATAGATCTCCTGAATGTACTGAAGTGGAGTAAATCCTAACATCAATTGCATTTGTTAAAATATGTCCCTGGAAGTCTCTTTATAAAAGTGAAGAACTTTGATGATTGCTTTTTATGTTGTGGAGACCTTAAAACAATCTGTGTTGTGCTTATTGTAGATATGGTTGCAGACATCAAATCAAATCAAATGTTATTTGTCACATACACATGGTTAGCAGATGTTAATGCGAGTGTAGCGAAATGCTTGTGCTTCTAGTTCCGACAATGCAGTAATAACCAACGAGTAATCTAACCTAACAATTTCACAACAACTACCTTATACACACAAGTGTAAAGGAATGAAGAATATGTACATAAAAGTACATGAATGAGTTATGGTACAGAACAGCAAGATGCAGTAGATGGTATCGTGTACAGTATATACATATGAGATGAGTAATGTAGGGTATGTAAACATTATATGAAGTGACATTGTTTAAAGTGGCTAGTGATATATTATTTTCATCAATTTTTACATTGTTCAAGTGGCAGGAGTTGAGTCAGTATGTTGGCAGCAGCCACTCAATGTTAGTGGTGACTGTTTAACAGTCTGATGGCCTTGAGATAGAAGCTGTTTTTCAATCTCTCAGTCCCTGCTTTGATGCACCTGTACTGACCTCGCCTTCTGGATGATAGCGGGGTGAACAGGCAGTGGCTCGGATGGTTGTTGTCCTTGATGATCTTTATGGCATTCCTGTGACATTGGTTGGTGTAGGTGTCCTGGAGGGCAGGTAGTTTGCCCCCGGTGATGCGTTGTGCAGACCTCACTACTCTCACCACCTGGGGGTGGCCTGTCAGGAAGTCCAGTACCCAGTTACATAGGGCGGTGTCGAGACCCAGGGTCTCGAGCTTGATGACGAGTTTGGAGGGTACTATGGTGTTAAATACTGAGCTGTACTCGATGAACAGCATTCACATAGGAATTCCTCTTGTCCAGATGGGTTAGGGCAGTGTGCAGTGTGGTTGCGATTGCGTCATCTGTGGACCTACTGGGGCGGTAAGCAAATTTGAGTGGGTCTCGGGTGTCAGGTAGGGTGGAGGTGATATGGTCCTTGACTCGTCTCTCAAAGCACTTCATGATGACGGAAGTGAGTGCTACGGGGCAGTAGTCGTTTAGCTCAGTTACCTTAGCTTTCTTGGGAACAGGAACAATGGTGGCCCTCTTGAAGCATGTGGGGACAGGGATAAGGATTGATTGAATATGTCCGTAAAACACACCAGCCAGCTGGTATGCGCATGCTGTGAGGACGCGGATGGGGATGCCGTCTTGGCCTGCAGCCTTGCGAGGGTTAACACGTGAAGGAGAGTCCGCAGGTTTTGGTAGCGGGCCGTGTCAGTGGCACTGTATTGTCCTCAAAGCGGGCAAATAAGTTGTTTAGTCTGTCTGGGAGCAAGACATCCTGGTCCGCGACGGGGCTGGTTTTCTTTTTGTAATCCGTGATTGACTGTAGACCCTGCCACATACCTCTTGTGTCTGAGCCGTTGAATTGCGACTCTACTTTGTCTCTATACTGACGCTTAGCTTGTTTGATTGCCTTGCAAAGGGAATAGCTACACTCTTTGTATTTGGTCATGTTTCCGGTCACCTTGCCCTGATTAAAAGCAGTGGTTCGAGCTTCTTGTTTTAGTTTCTGTCTATAGGCTGGAAGCAAGAAAAAGTAGTCGTGGTCAGCTTTTCCGGAAAGAGGGCGGGGGAGGACATTGCAACTCTGCATGGAATTGCCTTCATTTCTCAGAACAAGAATAGACTGACGAGTTTCAGAAGAAAGGTCTTTGTTTCTGATCATTTTGAGCCTGTAATTGAACCCACAATGCTGATGCTCCAGATACTCAACCAGTCTAAAGAAGGCCAGTTTTATTGCTTCTTTAATCAGAAAAACAGTTTTCAGCTGTGCTAACATAATTGCAAAAGGGTTTTCTAATGATCAATTAGACTTTTAAAATGATAAACATGGATTAGCTAACACAACGTGCCATTGGAACACAGGAGTGATGGTTGCTGATAATGGGCCTCTGTACGCCTATGCACGTAGATATTCCATAAAAAATCTGCTGTTTCCAGCTACTGTAGTCATTTACTTAACTATGTCTACACTGTATTTCTGACCAATTTGATGTTATTTTAATGGACAACAAATGTGCTTTTCTTTCAAAAACAAGGACATTTCTAAGTGATCCCAAACTTTTGAATGGTAGTGTATGTGTATTAAAGTAATCAAAAGTTTAGTATTTGGACCCATATTCCTAGCACGCAATGATTACATTGAGCTTCTGATTCTACCAACTTGTTGATGCATTTAATGTTCGTTTTGGTTGTGTCTCAAATTATTTTGTGCCCAATAGAAATTAATGGTAAATAATGTATTTAGTCATTTTGGAGTCATTTTTATTGTAAATAAGAATAGAATATTGTTCTAAACAATTCTACATTATTGTGTATGCTACCATGATCATGGATAGTCCTGAATGAATTGTGAATAACGATGAGGTGAGAAAGTTACAGACACACAAATATCATACCTCCAAGACATTCTAACCTTTCAGCATTTCAAAAAGAGGGGACGTTAGCATTTTTGGGGTGGTATGATATTTATGCCTCTGTAACTTCCTCGCTGCAACATTTGTGTGGGATGACATCTTTACTCTTGCCTTGTTGTCCAAGAGATTAGTTGGTCACCAGTGTGATAGATTTGTGGTCAGAGTCCTACTGCCCGTTTTTGCTCATGAGCGCTGCTTTCGAAACCTCTGGCTGAAATTATACAAAGCCTCTGTAGCATCACTTTAATTAATAATAATAATAATACATTTAATTTGTATAGCACTTTTCAAAACAGAGGAAAGCAAAAACCAGCAAAGACAAAAAAAATATACAATGAATCAATAAGTGCTGAAAAAAGGCTTCGCAGCTGGGTTCGTCTGTATCACAATGGTCTTAACTGACTGACAGTTTTTAAACTTACCCAATTACAGTCTTGCATAATAACATTTTTGCAGAAAAGCTTAAAATTCCTATCTTTGTTGAGTGAACCCACATTCAGAGTGACATTTTAAATTCTCAATATCAAATCTAGCATCAAAGGCCAGCCATTTACCTTCACCAGAATTATGAAGGATCAAAAAGGACTTATTTGAAAAAGCATTGTGGCGAGTTTCTGCACACATATTGACATAATGCAGCGGTAGCTTACAAAAGAGGATCGCGGTTACAGTGCAGTATAGCTGCAGTTAGGCTCCAAGTACGGCGGACAAAACAGCAGTTATTTGTAGTGCAGTAACTAAGTACTGCATCCAAAATAACACAGTACACTGTAGTTACTGCACTACTGTAATCTTTTCTGTAAGGGAATGCTGGGAAAGAATCCACGGTTTAACCCTATTACGAGGTCTCATGGCATGTTCAGGACTCTTTTCATTGTAAAGGTGAAGGGGGTGGGGGTGGGAATGAAAAAGAATACACATTGATATCCACTAGAGAGTGCTGTTTGCCAATATCAACAGTTTAAAGTATATATATATTTAACTCGGTAAATCAGTTAAGAACAACTTCCTATCTACAATGAAGGCCTATACTGGCCATATCCAGACAACTCTGGGTCAATTGTGCACGCCCTATGGGACTACCAATTAAAACCGGTTGTGATACAGCCTGGATTTGAACCAGGATGTCTAGAGTGACACCTCTAGCACTGAGATGCATTGCCTTAAACCACTTCGCCATTCGGGAGCCCAGGCGACCACTGTCTTAGTCAGCCCGAGCCAAATAGAGAGGGTGGACTGGGGACAGACTCACGCAAAACTGAAAGCACGAAGCACCGCATTTAACCATGGCAAAGGGACGGGGAATATGGCAGGATAAAAGTCGTTCCCTCTGCAAGGCAATCAAACAGGCAAAACGTCAATAGTGAGACGAAGTGGAGTCGCAATTCAACGGCTCAGATTCAAGACGTATGTGGCAGGGTTGACAGACAATCATGGACTACAAAAGGAAAACCAGCCATGTCGAGGACACCTGCGTCTTGCTGCCAAACAAGCTAAACACGTTCTTTTCCCACTTCGAGGATAACACAGTGCCAGCGACGCGGCCAGCTCCCAAGGACTGTGGGCTCTCCTTCTCCGTGGCCAAAGTGAGTAAGACATTTAAACGTGTTAAGCCTCGTAAGTCTGCCGGCCCAGACAATATTCCTAGCCGGGTCCTCCAGCTGGCTGGTGTATTTACGGACATATTCAATTTATTTATTTTTATTTCACCTTTACTTAACCAGGTAGGCCAGTTGAGAACAAGTTCTCATTTACAACTGAGACCTGGCCAAGATCAAAGCAGTGTGACAAAAACAACAACACAGAGTTACACAAAAACAAACGTACAGTCAATAACACAAAATAAAAATATATCTATTTTTCTAAAAATATATGTACAGTGTGTGCAAATGTAGAAGAGTAGGGGGTAGGCAATAGATTGATAG
Organism: Oncorhynchus masou masou; assembly: GCF_036934945.1. Taxonomy (NCBI): domain Eukaryota; kingdom Metazoa; phylum Chordata; class Actinopteri; order Salmoniformes; family Salmonidae; genus Oncorhynchus; species Oncorhynchus masou. The sequence continues at coordinate 2,131,795 of NC_088237.1, forward strand.
ATGTGCAGATGATGATGTGCAAGTAGAGATACTGGGGAGCAAAAGAGCAAGAAGGTAAGTAATAATATGAGGATGAGGTAGTCGGGTGTGCTATTTACAGATTGGCTGTGTACAGGTACAGTGATCGGTAAGCTGCTCTGACAGCTGATGCTTAAAGTTAGAGAGGGAGATATAAGACTCCAGCTTCAGAGATTTTTGTAATTCGTTCCAGTCATTGACAGCAGAGAACTGGAAGGAAAGGCGGCCAAAGCAAGTGTTGGCTTTGGGGATGACCAGTGCAATATACCTGCTGGAGCGCATGCTATGGGTGGGTGTTGCTATGGTGACCAGTGAGCCTAGATAAGGCGGGACTTTACCTAGCAAAGACTTATAGGTGACCTGGAGCCAGTGGGTTTGGCGACGGATATGTAGTGAGGGCCATCCAACGAGAGCATACAGGTCGCAGTGGTGGGTAGTATATGGGGCTTTGGTGATAAAACGGATGACACTGTTATAGACTACATCCAGTTTGCTGAGTAGAGTGTTTGGGGCTATTTGGTAAATGACATTGCCAAAGTCAAGGATCAATAGGATTGTCAGTTTTACGAGGATATGTTTGGTGGCATGAGTGCAGGAGTCTTTGTTGCGAAATAGGAAGCCAATTCTTAATTTAATTTTGGATTGGAGATGCTTAATGTGAGTTTTGAAGGTGTGGTTACAGTCTAGAGTGGGTGAGGGCAGCAATCGGTTGAAGAGCATGCACTTAGTTTTACTAGCATTTAAAAGCAGTTGGAGTCCACGGAAAAAGTGTTGTATGGCGTTGAAGCTCGTTTGGAGGTTTGTTAGCACAGTGTCCAAAGTTGGGCCAGATGTATACAGAATGGTGTCGTCGGATCAGAGAATCACCAGCGCCTTGCTGCTGGAAGAGTGACATCATTGATATATACAGAGAAAAGAGTCGGCCCGAAAATTAAACACTGTGGCTCTCCCATAGAGACTGCCAGAGGTCCGGACAACAGGCCCTCTGATTTGACACACTGAACTCGATCTGAGAAGTAGTTGGTGAACCAGGCGAGGCAGTCAATTGAGAAGCGAAGGCTATTGAGTCTACCGATAAGAATGCGGTGATTGACAGAGTTGAAAGCCTTGGCCAGGTTGTCTTTTATCGATGGCTGTTTTGATATCATTTAGGACCTTGAGCGTGGCTGAGGTGCATCCATGACCAGCTCGGAAACCAGATTGCATAGTGGAGAAGGTACAGTGGATTCGAAATGGTCGGTGATCTGTTTATTAACTTGGCTTTTGAAGATTTTAGAAAGGCAGGGCAGAATGGATGTAGGTCTATAACAGTTTGGGTCTAGAGTGTCTCCCCCATTGAACAGGGGAATGACCGCGGCAGCTTTCCATTCTTTGGGTATCTCAGACTATACAAAAGAGAGGTTGAATAGGCTAGTAATAAGGGTTACAACAATTTCAACGGATAATTTTAGAAAGAGATGGTCCAGATTGTCTAGCCCGGCTGATTTGTAGGGATCCAGATTTTGCACCTCTTTTAGAACATCAGCTGTCAGGATTTGGGAGAAGGAGAATTTGTTGGGGGGGGGGGATTAGTGCTACAGGAAGCACATTTCTGTTCGAAACAGCTAGCCTTAGCTTTCCTAACTGACGGAGTATATTGGTTCCTGACTTCCCTGAAAAGTTGCATATCGCGGGGGCTATTCGATGCTAATGCAGGACACCACAGGATGTTTTTGTGCTGGTCATGGCCAGTCAAGTCTGGGGTGAACCAAGGGCTAAATCTGTTCTTAGTTGAACATTTTTTGAATGGGGCATGCTTATTTAAGATGGAGAGGAAAGCACATTGAAGAGCAAACAGCCATCTTCTACTGACGGGATGATGACAATATTCTTCCAGGATACATGGGCAAGGTCGATTAGAAAGGCCTGCTATCTGAAGTGTTTTAAGGAGCGTTTGACAGTGATGAGGGGTGGTCGTTTGACCACGGACCCATTACCTACGCAGGCAATGCGTCTGTGATCGCTGAGATCCTGGTTGAAGACATCAGAGGTGTATTTAGAGGGCAAGTTGGTCAGGATGATATCTAAGAGGGTGCCCATGGTTACGGATTTAGGGTTGTACCTGGTAGATTGAGGGCATCTAACTTAGATTGCCTGTTCACCCTGCTACCATCCAGAAGGCGAGGTCAGTACAAGTGCATCAAAGCTGGGAATGAGAGACTGAAAACAGCTTCTATCTGAAAGCCATCAAACTGTTAAACAGCCATCACTAGCTCAGAGATACTGTTGCGTACATAAATGCAACATTAGTCACCTTAATGTTTGCATATCTTGCATTACTCATCTCATATGTATATACTGTATTCTATCCTATCTTTTGCATCTTAGCCTATGCACCCTGACATTGCTCGTCCATGTATTTATATTCTTATTCCATTCCTTTACATGTGTGTAGTAGGTATTGGTTGCGGAATTGTTAGAAATTGCTGCACTGTCGGAACTACAAGCACAAGCATTTCACTACACTCCCAATAACATCTGCTAACCATGTGTATATGACCAATAAAATTTTATTTATTATTACCACTGATAAGCAAATTGATCATCAACTTGAACAAGAAGTATGAATGGAATATAAATGGCTGTATCATACTGCAGACTTTTGAGGAAGTTGCATGTAGTATAAAATCGTATAATAAATTGATGTACTAGTTTAGCCATGAATGTTTTACAACAGAAATGTATGTACCCTCGAGATAAGGTTGTTTTATATGTAGACCTATAAAAATGTTTTTTTCCTCACTATAGATTGTACAGTACCTTAAAACATACATGCAATAATGTTAAACTTTGCCACCAACCAAACTCAAATATAGGTCATGGTATAGATTGGTCAACTATATATCAGAGGTAAAACCATTATTTTGTTTTCCGGAGTAGTTTATGGCACTTAAGGCTTGTCTGTGTTTTTAATAATAGAACGTGCAAAGCCATGGAGGCTGAATGTTTGACAGGACTGCAATTTGTGACATTTGGGTTTGGCTGCTGGCAAAGGTTGGCTTCAATACTTTACTGTAAACCTCAATAAATTACAGAGACCAGTAGCCTTAGAGGAGAAAGCCTTCATATGAATAAATAAAAAACAAAAAATGTGTTTTAAAAACATTGAATGTAGGCTCACCACATTATATTGAATTGCATTCAAGTAGTAAATCAAATGTATTTATAAAGCCCCTTTCACATCAGCAGATGTCACACAGTGCTATACAGAAACCCAGTCTAAAACCCCAAACCACAAGCAATGCAGAAACACGGTGGCTAGGAAAAACTCCCTAGAAAGGCAGGATCTAGGAAGAAACAGGCTCTGAGGGTTGGCCACTCTTCTGGCTATGCTGGGTGGAGATTATAAGAGTACATGGCCATTTAATACCAGATTGATTTTCAAGATGTTCAAACAGTATAGATGGGGTCAAATAATAATCACAGTGGTTGTAGAGGCTGCAAAAGGTCAGTAACTCAGGAGTAAATGTCAGTTGGCTTCTCATAGCCGAGCATTCAGAGGTCGAGACAGCAGGTGCGGTAGGGAGAGAGTTGAAAACAGCAGGTCTGAGACAAGGTAGCACATCTGGTGAACAGGTCAGGGTTCCCTGCCACAAGCAGAACAGTTGAAACTGGAGCAGCAGCACAACCAGGAGGACTGGGGACAGCCAGGAGTCATCAGGCCAGGTAGTCCTGAGGCATGATCCTAGGGCTCAGGTCCTCCGGGAGGGGAGGGAGAGAGGGAAAGAGAATTAGAGGGAGCGTACTTAAATTCACACAGGACACCAGATAAGACAGAAGAATTACTCCAGATATAAGACTGACCCTAGACCACTGGTACATAGACCATTGCAATATAGATACTGGAGACTGAGACAGGGGTGGGTCAGGGGACACTCTAGCCCTGTCCGACAATACCCCTGGACAGGACCAGCCATTTAGGATATGACCCCACCCACTTTGTCAAAGCACAACTAGAGGGATAGCAACAGACAACCAACTTACTACCCTGAGACAAGGCTGAGTATAGCCCACAAAGATCTCCTCCGCACGAGCCCGAGGGGGAGTAAAACTAGGGACGGCATGGAAGAGCACCAGGAAGCCAGTAACTCAGCCCCCTAAATAGGGTCAGAGGCAGAGAATGTCAATGGAGAGAGGGGAGCCGGCCAGGCAGAAACAGTAAGGACAGTTCCTCACTCCAGTGTCTTACCGTTCACTTGAGTCTTCAAGGTCATTGATTTAGATGCACTATTGTAAAGTGGCTGTTCCACTGGATGTCAGAAGGTGAATTCACCAATTTGTAAGTCGCTCTGGATAAGAGCGTCTGCTAAATGACTTAAATGTAAATGTAAATGTCAAGACTGAGTCTGCGTCTCTCACATGGATATACAGATCATTCCATAAAATTGAATCTCTATAGGAGAAAGCCCTGCCTCCAACTGATTGCTTAGAAATTCTAAGGTCAATAAGGAGGCCTGCGTCGTGACCGTAGCATACGTGTATGTATGTATGTATGTATGTATGTATGGCAGGACTAATTCAGAGAGATAGGTAGGCGCAAGCTCATGTAATGTTTTGTAGGTTAGCAGTAAAACCTTGAAATCAGCCCTTGCCTTAACAGGAAGACACATTTTTGGGTTCTAGTCAGGATTCTAGCAGCCGTGTTTAGCACTAACTGAAGTTTGTTATGCACGCCTCTTGGAGGGAACGCAACACCCTGCTACACTCAACTCCCCGTGGGAGTGAAAAGGGCATGTGACTGTAGGTGTGGGTAAGGATGACAGTTGCAGAGAATATTACCTTTAACAGGGAATTTATTTTTCCTTCACATGGTAATTTGTGGAAAAGGGTCTGGACGGAACCAAAGCAAAGAAAGTTAAAGTTAAAGAGCCCCCTCTCCTACCTTACCTACCCACTGCTTACTTATTTGTAACGCCACCTGGCACATTAAACAAAATGCATAGGGTGAGCCACCCAGGTCTTACCTAGTGTGCATAGACAGAGGACATACTACGGGTATATGTATGCCTGCAGGCCTCTTGCCTAAACACTCCCAAGGTGCCTTCCCTTTCCCCTCTGGGAACAAAAACAGACTAATTACTAACTTCAAGTGAACAATTTCAATAACTACAAACACAGTCCTTTTAGCATACACATACCTCAGCAGGACCAGCTACAAAATACTTTACAAAAACTGTCTCTGTGCAACAACCAGCACAGGACATCAAAGAAGCTCTCTCTTCCTCAAAGAAACACTGGCTTGTCAAGCTGTAGAAGGAGTTTGTAATTGAAAACAGCTGTTTCCCCTGACGAGAGGGAGGGTTCAGAGCTCCAATCGTTGATGGGGCCAACCAATCAGCTGCTTAGAATCCAGGAAGCCATTTCCTGAAATACACACATACAACCCCAAAACAACGCAGAAACTGGGGAACCTAACATTTACTTAACACTTTATCCAGGTAGCCGGAGAGTAGAGCATTGCAGTAGTCTAATCTAGAAGTGACAAAAGCATGGATTAACTTTTCTGCATCATTTTTGGGCAAAAAGCTTCACATTTTTGCAATGTTACGAAGATTGAAAAAAAGCTGTCCTCATCAAAAGAGAGGTCAGGGTCCAGAGTAACGCAATAGGTTCATCACAGCTTTATTGGAGACGACTGTACAACCATCAGGATTCATTGGCAGATCCAACAGCAGATCTCTTTGTTTCTTGGGACCAAGAATTAGAATCTCTGTTTTGTCCAAGTTTAAAAGTAAAACATTTGCACCTATCCACTTCTTTTATGTCTGAAACACAGACTTCCAGGGTAGGCAATTTGGGGGCTTCAACATGTTTCATCGAAATGTACAGCTGTGTGTCGTCCGCATAGCAGTGAAAGTTGACATTGTGTTTCCGAATGACATCCCCAAGAGGTAGAATATATAGTGAAAACAATAGTGGACCTAACACGGAAACTTGAGGAACGCCGAAACCTACAATTGATTTGTCAGAGGACAAACCATCCACAGAGACGAATTGATATCTTTCCGACAGATAAGACCAATTAGGGTTTCTAATCTTTCCAAAAGAATGTGGTAATCGATGGTGTCAAAAGCAGAACTAAGGTCAAGGAGCACGAGGACAGATGCAGCCTTGGTCTGACACCATTAAAAAGGTAATTTACCACCTTCATGAGTGCAGTCTCAGTGCTATGATGGAGTCTAAAACCAGACTGAATCATTTCATATACATCATTTGTTTTCAGGAAGGCAGTGAGTTGCTGAGCAACAGCTTTTTATAAAATGTTTGAGAGGAATGGGAGATTCAATATAGGCCGATAGTTTTTTTTACATTTTCCGGGTCAAGATTAATCTTTTTCAAGAGAGGCTTTATTACTGCCACTTTTAGCGAGTTTGGTACACATCCGGTGGATCGGCAGCTTTTATTATGTTCAACATAGGAGGGCCAAGCACAGGAAGTAGCTCTTTCAGTAGTTCAGTTGGAATAGGGTCCAGAATGCAACCTGAAAGTTGAGGCCATGATTATTTTCATCAATGTGTCAAGAGATACAGTATGAAAAAACTTGTCTCCCTTGATCCTAGGTCCTGGCAGAGTTGTGCAGACTCGGAACAACTGAGTTTTGGAGGAATACGCAGATTTAATGAGGAGTCTGTAATTTGCTTTCTAATGATCATGTTTTTTCCTCAAAGAAGTTCCTGAATTTATCACTGCTGAAGTGAAGGCTATCCTCTCTTGTTGAATGCTGGTTTATAGTTACATTTGCGACAGTATCAAAGGTTTTGGAATGTTGTTATTCTTCTCAATTAGGTTGGAAAAATAGGATGATTGAGCAGAGGGCTCTTCGATATTACATGGTAGTCAGAAGACTTCCAGTTTGGTGGAGCACCATTTCCGTTCAAATATTTTGGAAGCTTGCTTCAGAGCTCAGGTATTTTCTGTATACCAGGGGGCAAATTTCTTGTGACTACTGTTTTGTTTTTATGGGTGTGACTGCATCTAGGATATTACTCAATGTTAAATTAAGATCCTCAGTTAGGTGGTTAACCGATTTTGTACTCCGACATCCTTGGGTCTGAAAGGGCATCTAGCAATCTTTGGGTTGTAGAAAAATGTATTGCATGGCTTTTGATGATCCTTGGTTGGGGTCTGAGTGGATTATTTGTTGAGATTGCAAACGTAATAAAATGGTGGTGTGATTATCCAAGTCCAAGATTATGAGGAAAAACCTTTCCATCCAGAATATTTATTCCACAGGACAAAACTAGATCCATGGTATGACTGTGGCAATGAGTAGGTCCGGAGACATGTTGGACAAAACCCACTGAGGCGATGATGGCTACGAAAGCCTTTTGGACTGGTTCTGTAGACTTTTCCATGAATATTAAAGTCACCAAATTAGAATATTATCTTCCACGACTACAAGGTCTGATAGGAATTCAGTGAACTCAGTGTTTACAGGCCCAGGAGGCCTGTAAACAGTAGCTATAAAAAGTGATTTAGTAGGCTGCATAGCTTTCATGACTAGACGCTCAAAAGATTTTAATTTTTGTTTTATTTTTGTGAATTGAAATTTGCTGTCATAAATGTAAGCAACACCTCCGCGGAATGTGCAGGGAATGTGGCCACTACTGTAACCTGGAGGAGATGCCTCATTTAACTTCTTAGTGATCCCTTCCCGCTCAGATCCCGGTAATTGATTTGACAACATCCAGTGAAATTGCAGCGCGCCAAATTCAAAAACAAAAATACTCATAATTAAAATTCACAAAACATACATGTATAATACATCAAAATAAAGCTTAACTTCTTGTTAACCAAGCCGCAGTGTCAGATTTCAAAAAGGCTTTACGGCGAAAGCAGACCATGCGATTATCTGAGAACAGCACCCCGCATACAAACACATGAAAATCAGATTTCAACCAGCCAGGTGCGACACAGAACTCAGAAATAACAATATAATTCATGCCTTACCTTTGAAGATCTCCTTCTGTTGGCACTCCAAAAATGTCCCAGAAACATCACAAATGGTCCTTTTGTTCGATAAATTTCTTCTTTATATCCCCAAAAATGTCAATTTATTTGGTGCGTTTGATTCAGAAAATACACCGGATCGAAATCGCCCAACATGACTACAAAGTATCTAATAAATTTTCTGTAAACTTGGTCCAAACATTTCAAACAACGTTCCTAATCCAAACTTAGGTATTGTAAAACATAAATAATCGATACAATTTAAGACCGGATAAACTGTGTTCAATACTGGATGGAAACAAAGTGAAGTGCGGTCCACCTGGAGTGACACATGGAAAGAACAAGGCTACTTCTTCATTTCTCAAAAGAAAAACATCAACCAATTTCTAAAACATCTAGTGGTAGCCATAGGAACTGCAACCAGATTCCTATTAAAAAGGGATTACCATAGAAAACTAATGGAAAACAGATTGACCTCAAAAAATTTTTTCCTGGATGGATTGTGCTCTGGGTTTCGCCTGCCAAATCAGTTATGCTCACAGTTCAAACGGTTTTTAGAAACTTCAGAGTGAAACTTCTATCCAGATCTACTAATAATATGCATATCCTAGCTTCTGGGCAGTTTACTTTGGAAAATGCTGCCCCCTATCCCTAAGAATTAACACAATAAATGTATCAGGCTTGAGCCATGTTTCAGTCAGGTCAATCACGTCAAGATTATGATCAGTGATTAGTTCATTGACAATGACTGCCTTGGAAGTGAGGGATCTAACGTCAACTAACCCTATTTTGAGATGTGAGATATCACAATCTTTTTCAATAATGACAGGAATGGAGAATGTCTTTATTCCAGTGAGATTGCTAAAGTGAACACCACCATGATTTGTTTTGCTCAACCTAGATCGAGGTACAGACATGGACTCAATGGGGATACCTGAGCTGACTACATTGACTGTACTAGTGGCACACTCCACCGAGCTGTCAGGCTGGCTAACAGCCTGCTGCCTGGCCTGCACCCTATCTCATTGTGGAGCTAGAGGAGTTAGAACCCTGTCTATGTTCATAGATAAGATGAGAGCACCCCTCCAGCTAGGATGGAGTCCGTCACTCCTCAGCAGGCCAGGCTTGGTCCTGTTTGTGAGTGAGTCCCAGAAAGAGGGTCAATTATCTACAAATTATTTTGGGAGGGGCAGAAAACAGCTTTCAACCAGCGATTGAGTTGTGAGACTGCTGTAGAGCTCATCACTCCCCCTAACTGGGAGGGGGCCAGAGACTATTACTTGATGCTGACACATCTTTGTAGCTGATTTACGCTGAAGCTATGTTGCACTTGGTGACCTCTGACTGTTTCATTCTAACATCGTTGGTGCTGACGTGGATAACAACATCCCTATACTCTCTACACTTGCCAGTTTTAGCCTTAACCAGCACCATCTTCAGATCAGCCTTTACGTAGCCCTGCCCCCAGGTAAACAGTATGATTGCTGGATGATTCTTTTTAACTCTAATATTGTGAGCAATGGAGTCGCCAATGACTAGGGTATTCAATTTGTCAGAGCTAATATTGTGAGGCTTCGGCGGCTCATACCCTGTAACGGGCAGAGGAGAGACATGAGAAGGCTCGGCCTCTGACTCCGACTCCTTGCTTAATGGGGAGAACTGGTTGAAAGTGTCTGTAGGCTGAATGAGCGACACCGGTTGAGCATGCTGACAGCATTTCTTTCCAGAAGCCTTGAGAAAAATTGTCTGTCTGTGGGGACTGTGCAGGGGGAATTCATACTACTATCTGTACTAACTGGTGGCACAGACGCTGCTTCATCCTTTCCTACACTTAAAATTGCCCTTGCCTAAAAATTGCATCTGAAGCTGTGCTTGCAACACGACTATCCTCACCATTAGGCAATAGTTATCCTGTAAATTATGAGTACAGCGACTGTAATTAGATGGCATAGTGTTAATGTTACTGCTTAGCTTTTTTGGCTGGTGGAGGTCCTGTGGAACCATGTCCAGATAAAGCGTCCGGGGTGAAAAAGTTGAGCGAGGAAAAAACAAAGACGTTGGTAAATGTATTAAAAGTAAAAACTGAAAAGTTAGCCAAGTAGCAACAAATATCACAACAGCATGGAGACAAATCTGGAAGTTGAGGGCAGGGGTCACTTACAGGACATAGATCAGTGATATATTGAAGGCACAGTATGTACGATTTACAGCTGCTCAATAGTTGTTTCGATTGATGATATATTTTACTCATTGATTCTTGATACTGTCATTTATAATTGTCTTATCAGCCAGTAACCTTACCATCACTGGTAACACTTTACTTGACCCCTAGTGTCATAACACATTATGACACGGTCATAATATGTCATAACAGCTGGCATACTTTGTCATTGGTCATAACACTGTCATTATGTCAAATCTGCTCCTGCCACACCCCATAGTGGACATCTGGTGTATCCTTGACCTGCAACCATTCCCCCAGTACACTCTCTCTCTCCCTCTGTGCATGTGATTGGAGACATGTGTGCTGAAGTCAGAGCAGATCCCCACCAGCTGCAACCTGCCTGTGACTTGTCACCCAATGCATTATTTCTGGACTACAAAACTGCAGCAATTTCAGAGGTTCAATTCACTACACCTGTGCGCTGGTCTGAAGCCAGACAATGCATCTTTGTTTTGGTTTGTTGCTATTGCAGCACTCTTCAATTACTGGCCAGCCACTTACAATATTTGACTGATGCAGTGTATAAATGCTAAAATGTGAGACAGACAGACACATAAGCAAGTTAACAATCGAACATACACACACACCTCTGATATTTTGTAGCCTACACTAATTGGAGACGTGCAAGTAGGCCTACTTGAGCCCCTGTAAAATCGAACTTTTTCTACAGGATGTGTAATCAGGTGCATTTCTGTAAGTATTACAAATATTAGGGTGAAGTCAGTATTTCTTATCTTGGCACACATCTGTTGCCCTTCCCTGTGTAGCCTATCTCACCACAGTTCTCTTTCCTATAATTACCCTTCAGCACCCCAACCCGATGCCTAGCCTACAATAAATGTTTTTGTCTTGGCAACGGAAGGCATGTGTGTGTGTGAGAGAGAGCGATTTATTGGTTTTCACTTTTGTTTATTATCTATTTCACTTGCTTTGACAATGTAAACATATGTTTCCCATGTCAGTTAAGCTCTTAAATTTAAATTTAATTGAGAGAGGAAGGGGTAGAAGGAGGGCGGGGTGTAGTCTGCAGGGTGATTGCGATCTTCCTTCTCGTTCATCCCTGGGTTAGCCGACTGCACGCGTGAAAGGGCTTTTTCTCCCAACGATGGAACATTTTGCAGTAGGCCTATTCTGCTTGCTTTCGAGAGGCACTAGCTTTGGCATTAGGTAATGTTATGCTCTGGCGGGCACAGTCCATTGCGGTCCTAGAGCAACACGGATAGATATGTGTGAGAAAGGTTTAGTATATGTCCCTTTGTTGTTCCGCAGGATTTGAGAGAGCGGGAGAGAGATGGCTTCGCGATCCAGCCACTGGAATCGTCAACAGCAGTGGTAGAGAGTCTGTCGCGCTCGCCCCGCCGTCGATGTTGCTGTCTGTTGCACGATGAGCGTAGCTCTGCAAGATTTGCGGAACAACGTAAGTCTGGTAATGATCATATTTGATCATCTTCTCAAACATAATGTTACTCTTCTCATAATGAGAGAGAGCGCAGCGAACTCGCGTACTGTATGTGATCGAAACCCATTGCAATCAATCACCATATTTATTTGATCGGGTTTCTTACAGCTAAAACAATTTACCAGTCATGATTCGAATATGCCTTGTTTATATTCTGCACATGTTATAGGCTATGCGGACAATAATGCTCGAGCAGATTCCCAGGTAGGCTTTGGTCCTCCTCATATCCATCATAAAATACTGTGTTCGGTGCTCACTGCACATGATGGAATTAGTGCGCTTGCTCTTTCCATACAAACGTCGGTATTTTTTCATAATTTATCAAAATGATTTCATAAGAGAAGGTGCAGCCTCAGCCACTCATGCTTTTCCCCAGCATAGGACTACATGTTATTTACGTTTAATAATTTGATTGTATATATTTGAAGTTGTTAGAGCACATTGCTTAGTCCAAGGCCCATGGGCTGACACCATACCAGTAAATAGTCATAGAAAGGTTGAGGTTTTATTCAGTGTCATCTTGTGTGGGGCCCTAGGCTTGATCAAACATGGATGGTGTTTGCTACCTCTGGCTACATTATTTAGCCTAGATTAATTGTATTGTGGGCAATTGTAAACAGAGGTGTTTCAGAACCACATTTGCATGGGCTTTAGTTCTGCAGGCTCACACAGTTGTGGAGCTTAGGATACCCTCGGTCTGAACCTCAGTCGGTTGCACTAGCTTATAACTAACCTAGGCCTGACTTGTTTATTTTTAACTTTTCCATTTTGCTTTTTCCTTTGTGCTTGGTTTTGAACATAATGTATATCTTTTTTGTCTCGCTACTGGATCTTGTATTTTGTTGACTGGGTGTGCCTTGCCCAGACACTTTGATTATGTAGGCATGGACATGATATGGAACTAGAGTAAAGCCACGTAGGCCGTCATTTTAAATAAGAATTTGTTCTTAATTGACTTGCCTAGTTAAATAGAGGTTAAATAAATAAAATGTATTCTACCATGATAACCAACACACAGCTGTTGACCGGTAACACAGGATAGGTTATGTAGAGATTCCAGTCTGACAGGCTGTACCTGTTGTTGGTGATGTTGCATTGTGTCGTCACCTAAATATTATCGATGTAAAAATGCAAAACATTTGCATCTGTTAAGTATTGAAACAGTATTATGATAACAAAGTGAGATGTTAAATGTGTGTTGTGATCCAACAGATAAGGCTATCTAGGTCAAATATGGGCTGGATAGTCTGTCCTGTCCTGTCTGTCTGTCTGTCTGTCTGTCTGTCTGTCTGTCTGTCTGTCTGTCTGTCTGTCTGTCTGTCTGTCTGTCTGTCTGTCATCAAAGAGAACAGGTAAAGTAGGCCTACTGTATGGGTTCGGTATGGAGGCATATGGCTCTTTATAGGCCTGTCTGTAATGTAGGCCTAAGGAGCTGGAAGAGCGGTCCCCGACCACTGTCCAATATGCCGTGAATCAATTAGTGCCCTGTAGTCCCCGGGGTGATTTCTGAATATCTTCATGATTTCTCTAATGAACATCATTAATAACGCAATCTGTGCACTGGGTCACGGTCGAGCAGGCTGTCACCCGCTAGACACACCGCGCACTAACTCAAAATTATCTGAAAATACTGTGACGAGGCCTCTACTGTTCCCAGTACCTGTGTTAAGAAGACCAATGGTATTTACACTGCCTCAAAGGGCTGATCTTATCACACTTTAGAATGTAGGACATCAAAGCACCTCAGGTCTGTCCGCATAGTAACATGCATAGACATGCACACGTGTGTGTATGTCATGATATGCTTACTCGCACAGGAGTGAGTAACATACGTTTACATACACTGAACAAAATATAAATACAACGTATAAAGTGTTTCATGAGCTGAAATAATGGATCCCAGAAGTTTTCCATATGCACATAAAGCTCATTTCTCTTAAACAATGTGCACAAATTTGTTTACATCCTTGTTAGTGAGCATTTCCCCTTTGCCAAGATAATGCATCCACCTGACATGTTTGGCATATCAATAAGCTGATTAAACGGCATGATCATTACACAGGTGCATCTTGTGCTGTGGACAATAAAAGGCCGCCCATAATGTGTAGTTTTGTCAGACAACGCAATACCACAGATGCCTCAAGTTTTGAGGGAGTGTGCAATTGGCATGCTGACTGCAGGAATGTCCTCCAGAGCTGTTGCCAGAGAATTGAATGTTTATTTCTCTACCGTAAATTGGTTCCAACGTTGTTTTAGAGAATTTGGCAGTGCGTCCAACCGGCCTCACAACCACAAACCACGTGTAACAACTCCAGCCCAGGACCTCCACATCCGGCTTCTTCACCTGCGGGATTGTCTGAGACCAGCCACCCAGACAGCTGATGAGACTGTCTCAGTCAGTTATGGTATGGGCAGGCATAAGCTAAGGACAATGACCGCAATTGCATTTTATTGATGGCAATTTGAATGCACAGAGATACTGTGACAAGATCCTGAAGCCCATTGTAGTGCCATTCATCCGCCGCCATCACCTCATGTTTCAGTATAATAATGCACGGCCCTGTGTTGTAAAGATCTGTACCCAATTCCTGGAAGCTGAAAATGTCCAAATTCTTCCATGGCCTGCATTCCCACCAGACATTGAGCACGTTTGGGATGCTCTGGATCGACGTGTACAATAGTGTGTTCCAGTTCCCGCCAATGTCCAGCAGTTTCGAACAGCCGTTGAAGAGGAGAGGACAACATTCCACAGCCCACAATCAACAGCCTAACCAATTCTATGTTAAGGAGATGTGTCTTGCTGCATGAGGCGGTCACACCAAATACTGACTGATTTTCTAATCCACACCCCTACCTTTTTTGTTAACGTATTTGTGACCAACAGATGCATATCTGTATTTCCAGTCATGTGAAATCCCTAGATTAGGTCCTAATTTATTTATTTAAATTGACTGATTTCCTTATGAACTGTAACTCAGTAAATTCTTTGAAATTGTTGCATGTTGCATTTATATAACTTATTATAAGGCTTATGATAATAATATCTCTGTCTAGCAAATTTAACTGATTTAATTCAGGATCATTATGAGATGATGCTATACTATACATGCTTACAATGTGGAGGAAATGCATTAAAGGGAACAATCCAAGATTTGAAAAGCAACAAAGCCGTCACCCAAACACTTGTTTTGTTAAACAGCTGAGGGGGCTGGAGAAATGTTAGCACTCTGAAATTCATAGACAGTTGTATATTGCCTGTATCCGCTACGGATCCGCAGTCAAACGACCACCCCTCATCACTGTCAAACGCTCCCTAAAACACTTCTGTGAGCAGGCCTTTCTAATCGACATGGCCCGGGTATCCTGGAAGGATATTGACCTCATCCCGTCAGTTGAGGATGCCTGGTCATTCTTTAAAAGTAACTTCCTCACCATTTTAGATAAGCATGCTCCGTTCAAAAAATGCAGAACTAAGAACAGATATAGCCCTTGGTTCACTCCAGACCTGACTGCCCTCGACCAGCACAAAAACATCCTGTGGTGGACTGCAATAGCATCGAATAGTCCCCGCGATATGCAACTTTTCAGGGAAGTCAGTAACCAATACACGCAGTCAGTCAGGAAAGCAAAGGCCAGCTTCTTCAGGCAGAAATTTGCATCCTGTAGCTCTAACTCCAAAAAGTTCTGGGACACTGAAGTCCATGGAGAACAAGAGCACCTCCTCCCAGCTGTCCACTGCACTGAGGCTAGGTAACACGGTCACCACCGATAAATCCATGATTATCGAAAACTTCAACAAGCATTTCTCAATGGCTGGCCATACCTTCCTCCTGGCAACTCCAACCTCGGCCAACAGCCCCCCCCCCCCCCCCACAGCTACTCGCCCAAGCCTCTCCAGGTTCTCCTTTACCCAAATCCAGATAGCAGATGTTCTGAAAGAGCTGCAAAACCTGGACCCGTAGAAATCAGCTGGGCTTGACAATCTGGACCCTCTATTTCTGAAACTATCCACCGCCATTGTCGCAACCCCTGTTACCAGCCTGTTCAATCTCTCTTTCATATCGTCTGAGGTCCCCAAGGATTGGAAAGCTGCCGCAGTCATCCCCCTCTTCAAAGGGGGAGACACCCTGGATCCAAACTGTTACTGACCTATATACATCCTGCCCTGCCTATCTAAGGTCTTCGAAAGCCAAGTCAAAAAACAGGTCACTGACCATCTCGAATCCCACCGTACCTTCTCCGCTGTGCAATCTGGTTTCCAAGCCGGTCACGGGTGCACCTCAGCCACGCTCAAGGTACTAAAAAATATCAGAACCGCCATCGATAAAAGACAGTACTGTGCAGCTGTCTTCATCGACCTTGCCAAGGCTTTCGACTCTGTCAATCAGCATATTCTTATCGGCAGACTCAGTAGCCTCGGTTTTTCTGATAACTGCCTTGCCTGGTTCACCAACTACTTTGCAGACAGAGTTCAGTGTGTCAAATCGGAGGGCATGCTGTCCGGTCCTCTGGCAGTCTCTATGGGGGTGCCACAGGGTTCAATTCTCGGGCCGACTCTTTTCTCTGTATATATCAATGATGTTGCTCTTGCTGCGGGCGATTCCCTGATCCACCTGTACGCAGACGACACCATTCTGTATACTTCCGGCCCGTCCTTGGACACTGTGCTATCTAACCTCCAAACGAGCTTAAATGCTCTTAAACGCTAGTAAAACCAAATGCATGCTTTTCAACCATTCGCTGCCTGCACCCGCACGCCCAATGAGCATCACCACCCTGGATGGTTCCGACCTAGAATATGTGGACATCTATAAGTACCTAGGTGTCTGGCTAGACTGTAAACTCTCCTTCCAAACTCATATCAAACATCCAATCTAAAATCAAATCTAGAATCGGCTTTCTATTCCGCAACAAAGCCTCCTTCACTCACGCCGCCAAACTTACCCTAGTAAAACTGACTATCCTACCGATCCTCGACTTCGGCAATGTCATCTACAAAATAGCTTCCAATACTCTACTCAGCAAACTGGATGCAGTTTCACAGTGCCATCCGTTTTGTTACTAAAGCACCTTATACCACCCACCACTGCGACCTGTATGCTCTAGTCGGCTGGCCCTCGCTACATATTCGTCGCCAGACCCACTGGCTCCAGGTCATCTACAAGTCCATGCTAGGTAAAGCTCCGCCTTATCTCAGTTCACTGGTCACGATGGCAACACCCACCCGTAGCACGCGCTCCAGCAGGTGTATCTCACTGATCATCCCTCAAGCCAACACCTCATTTGGACGCCTTTCGTTCCAGTTCTCTGCTGCCTGTGACTGGAACAAATTGCAAAAATCGCTGAAGTTGGAGACTTTTATCTCCCTCACCAACTTCAAACATCTGCTATCTGAGCAACTAACCGATTGCTGCAGCTGTACATAGTCTATCGGTAAATAGCCCACCCAATTTTACCTACCTCATCCCCATACTGTTTTACTTATTTACTTTTCTGCTCTTTTGCACACCAATATCTCTACCTGTACATGACCATCTGATCATTTATCACTCCAGTGTTAATCTGCAAAATTGTAATTATTTCGCCTACCTCCTCATGCCTTTTGCACACAATGTATATAGACTCTCTTTTTTTCTACTGTGTTTTTGACTTGTTAATTGTTTACTCCATGTGTAACTCTGTTGTCTGTTCACACTGCTATGCTTTATCTTGGCCAGGTCGCAGTTGCAAATGAGAACTTGTTCTCAACTAGCCTACCTGGTTAAATAAAGGTGAAAAAATAAAAAAATAAAAAATAGATGCAAGGACTGACCATCCCTGTCATGCGATCAAAATGCTATATTTTTAAACCATGTTTTTGAAGCAAAACGCGTATACATTGTCATACGTCTCTGTGTGGCCTCAGCCTCAAATAAAGTGTTAGCATTTGCTTTGCTGTGGCCAGTTGAGGGTGTGATTGGAAAGGCCAAGACTGAGTGATGGCTGGAGAAGGAGGCCCTTGAGTGACCTGAACCCGGGGTTTATCAGGGCTGGGTATCCTGTGTGTGCGTGTGTGTCCTGCCTTAGGGCGGTGGGGTGAGCTCCTTCCTGTCTGAGGCAAGACTCTCCATCTGTCCTGGATCCATCGGTAGGGCTGGGGAGGTCATTGGCCTTGTTCTAAATAGCACCCTATTTCCTACAAAGGGCTGGCCAAACGTAGTGCACTATCTAGAGAAAAGGGTGCCATAATTTGAGATTTTACAAAAAAAAAATGTAATAACCCTATGCAGGCTCATCATCAAGACTTTCAAAACACTCCACTTTTGTCGCTGACTGTCATCCACTTTATCATGTATCCTAAAGTGGGATGGGGTCTGTTTTCTTTTCCTCTGTTTACTGCTTTTTATTTACATTCTCTCTGACATATTTTAAGTCCTCTTCACTCTCTTCCTCCATAACATCTCTCCTGGCAAATCTTACTCCTTCCTTGTCATCTGACAACATCTCTCTCCCTCTCTCTCGTTCGTTCGTTCGTTTGTTTGTTGTTTAACATTCTGCCAACTCTGCACTGTAGCGCCTGTGATGGACATGAGAGGAGGGGTGAATAGGCATGAGGGGGTAGTTGTAGGTATGAGCAGGGCCCAAAGTTTGATATTGACCACATGACCTGACCAGAAACAACTCTGGGCCTCAGTTATACACTATAAGCTTAGGCCCCTGTAAGGTCACATACTCAGGGCCCCATAGAAATGAGGTTAAGAAGTCAATTTTTTGTTGTGGCTGGTTTGTCTAGGCTAGTGGAAAACACCATCACCTTTTAGCACTTATCTGCTGGTCTGCATGGGATGGAATCCTCATCCAGCTTTGTCTCACAAATGTCTCCTCACTTCTTTGTCTATCTACACTATCCTGCCTGTGCAATATAATACCTAAAACATACCTAGGGGGAATTACACTTTTCGCCTATGTGTGTTGTCGTCCAATATGTATTGTACATGCTACTAAGTATTTAATGTAAGTATATGTTCATACACTACTGTTCAAAAGTTTGGGGTCACCAAGAAATGTCCTTGGTTTTTAAAGAAAAGCACATTATTTTTTGTCCATTAAAATGACATCATCAAATTGATCAGAAATACATTGTAGACATTGTTCATCTTGAAAATGACTATTATAGCTGGAAACGGATGATTTTTAATGGAATATCTACATAGGCAGACATAGGCCCATTATCAGCAATCATCACTCCTGTGTTCCAATGGCACGTTGTGTTAGCTAATCCAAGTTTATAATTTTAAAAGGCTAATTGAGCGTTAGAAAATCCTTTTGCAATTATGTTAGCACAGCTGAAAACTTTTGTTTTGATTAAAGAAGCAATAAAACTGGCCTTTAGACTAGTTGAGTATCTGGAGCTTCAGCATTGCTGGCCTTCTAGGAGTTGTAAAGAAAAAGCCATATCTCAGACTGGCCAATAAAAATAAAAGATTACAAGATGGGCAAAAGAACACAGACACTGGACAGAGGAACTCTGCCAAGAAGGCCAGCATCCCGGAGTCGCCTCTTCACTGCTGACGTTGAGTCTGGTGTTTTGTGGGTACTATTTAATGAAGCTGCCAGTTGAGGACTTGTAAGACGTCTGTTTCTCAAACCAGACACTCTAATGTACTTGTTGTCTTGCTCAGTTGTGGATCGGGGCCTCCCACTCCTCTTTCTATTCTGGTTAGGGCCAGTTTGCACTGTATTTCTGATCATTTTGATGTTATTTTAATGGACAAAAAAAGGGCTTTTCTTTCAAAAACAAGGACATTTCTAAGTGACCCCAAACCTTCACATTATTGGATTCGGGCTATTTCAGCTATACCAGTTGCTGACAGGTGTATAACATCAAGCACACAGCCATGCAATCTCCATAGACAAACATTGGCAGTGGAATGGCCTTACTGAAGAGCTCAGTGACTTTCAATGTGGCACCATCATACAATGCCACCTTTCCAACAAGTCAGGTAATCACATTTCTGCCTTGCTAGAGCTGTCCCGGTCAACTCTAAGTGCTGTTATTGTGAAGTGGAAATGTCTAAGAGCAACAATGGCTCAGCCGCAAAGTGGTAGGCCACACAAGCTCACAGAATGGGACCGCCGAGTGCTGAAGCGCAAACATATTGTCTGTCCTCAATTGCAACACCCACGACTGAGTTCCAAACTGTCTCTGGAATCAATGTCAACATAAGTACTGTTCGTCGGGAGCATCATGAAATGGGTTTCCATGGATGAGCAGCCGCACACAAGCCTAAGATCACATGCGCAATGTCAAGCATTGGCTGGAGTGGTGTAAAGCTCACCGCCATTCGACTCTGGAGGAGTGGAAACACTTTCTCTGGAGTGATGACTCATGCTTCACCATCTGGCAGTCCGACGGACCAATCTGGGTTTGGCGGATGCCAAGAGAACCCTACCTGCCCAATGCATAATATCAACTGTAAAGTCTGGTGGAATGGAATAATGATCTGGGGCTGTTTTTCATAGTTCTGGCTAGGCCCCTTAGTTCCAGTGAAGGGAAATCTTAATGCTACAACATACAATGATGTTCTAGATTATTCTGTTCTTCCAATTTTGTGGCAACAGTTTGGGGAATGCCCTTTCCTGTTGACAAAGCATGACAATGCCCCCGTTCACAAAGCGAGGTCCATACAGAAATGGTTTGCCGATATCGGTGTGGAAAATTGACTGGCCTGCACAGAGACCTGACCTCAACCCCATCAAACACCTTTTGGATGTATTGGAATGCCGACTGCGAGCCAGGCCTAATCGCCCATTATCAGTGCCCGACCTCATTGATGCTCTTGTGGCTGAATGGAAGCACGTCCTCGCAGCAATGTTCCAACATCTAGTGGAAAACCTTCCTGGAAGAGTGGAAGCTGTTATTGCAGCAAAGGGCGGAACAACTCCATATTGATGCCCATGATTTTGGAATGAGATGTTCAACGAGCAGGTGTCCACGTACTTTTGGTCATGAAGCGTATCACTACATGTAGTTCCCTTAATCTTGTAGACTTGCGGACTGTGTACAGTGTGTTTGTACAAGACACCTGGAGAATTGAACACGGTTATTGCACTCACACGGTGGTGGAAAAAGTACTAAATTGTCATATTGAGTAAAAGTAAAGATACCTTAACAGAAAATGACTTGTGTAAAAGTCACCCAGTAAAATACTATTTGAGTAAAAATCTTAAAGTATCTGGTTTTAAATGTACTTAAATACAGTGGTGGAAAAAGTACTCAATTGTCATACTTGAGTAAAAGTAAATGCTATACATCAAATTCCTTATATTAAGCAAACCAGACAGCGCAATTTTGTTATTTCATGTTTTACGGACAGACTGGCACCCTCCAGCACTCAGACATAATTTGCAAACACAGTACCCCACCCACCAAAATTACTCAAGGAGTATTTTTATGAAGAGGGCCTTGAAATTTTCTGTAGAGACGGACATGGTCCTTTTTCTTATCCAGAATATTCTTCTGATATCCTCCCCTTTGTCTTTCTTTCGGTCTTTCCTCCAGCCTTCTCTCCTTCCTCCCTGTTGTCCTCCCTCCTTCCTCACTGTAGAGGATAGAGAGAGAAGAGAAAGAGGAGTAACCTTGATGCCTAGATCAGTGACGTTATTCTCTCCCCATTGGGAGGACCCTACTGTCTCACTCCCTCTCCCTGTCTGCCCCTCCCTCTCTTAAACTCTCACTCTGCTGTTCTCTTTAATTGATGACGCACTGAAGGGGATGCGTAGGGGTCAGGGGAGGAGAGAAACAGGAGAGAGAGATTAACAGAGAGCGTATATTTTTTTCAGTGTACACACACTAACAAACAGAAGAAGGACATCTGTAATGTGTGTTTGTTGGACTGAGAGAGAGGAAAGAGGGAAATGTGTACGTTTGTTAGTTTGAGCTTGTGTCTCTGTGTGTGTGCATACGTGTGCATTCGCACCAAATTCGTCAGCCTTTTACAGATGCACATCAATTAAAGCATGATAAGCTTAGTGTTCAAATAATACTGGACTACTGTTGCTTATGTAAGATTTTCATAAGAGTTGTGGCAGCCTCCCTGGTTTTGTTTGTTGTGCTTGTTCATTTACAGCGCTCATAGTGTGCTCAAGTGGCTAGCTTAATTAGGGCAGCATTTTGTTGTCAGCAGAGAAGAGAATATCCTTTCTGTGCGCGAACAACAACAGTCATGCAGGCTCTGGCTAAACATAGTGCATTATATATGGAATAGCGTTCCATTTGGAATGCAACCTCTCTGTGGTGGCTGACTGTAATCAGGGAGGGGAAGGGGCGGAGGCCGCCCTCTATGGGTAGAGGTATGGAAATGCAAGATGACTGGTCACTGAACAGATGAATGGCTTGGTACACTCTTAGAAAAAAGGTTTCCTAAAGGGTTCTTCGGCTGTTCACATAGGAAAACCCTTTTTGGTTCCAGGCAGAACTCTTTTGGGTTCCATGTAGAACCGAAGAAAAGGGTTCTACCTGGAACCAAAAAGAGTTTTCCTATGTGGACAGCCGAAGAACCCTTTCAGCTTCTAGATGGCACTGTTTTTTTTCCTAAGAGTGTTGCGCTCCATGGATGAATGGGGATGTTATTATTGTTAGTACAGATACCAAATCGAGGTTTAATATACTCCACAATTTGTAAAATGTTTGCAAGAACAGGAAAACACTGACAAATATGAATTAGACTTTCTCTTGCCAGGCTTCTATGCATGTCTGTCTTTTGCTCTCTCTCTACCTGTCTGTCTGTCTCACTCTTGGAACTTTTATTTATTTTAATTTTTTTATAATAATGCACACAGAAGCAAGCTTGCCAAAGAAAATGGACCCCCTCCCTTTCCCCTCTATGGGCTAAAATGATCCATCCATCTTTCTCTGCTTTCTCGACTTCACATCTCTATCTCATCGTCAATGCTTGTTTCTGTGTAATTCCCCTTTTCTTACACTTGTTCCTCTCCTTTTCTAAGAAGTATATCAAAATCAGTTTTTATCTCACACTGTCAATCCCTATCCTTTCTTTCTTTGTTTGTCCTCCCCACCCCCACCTCCTTAGCAGAATCCCGCCTTTCCTCCTTCACGTTCTCCCTCTGTTTTTCATTCGCTCTGTCTCGCTCTTGCTGTCTGTCTGCTTTCTCTTACTCTGTAACTCGCCCTCTTTCACTCCCACTGTCTTCCTCCTACCCTCCCTCACTCTTCAATTGCTTTGTGCTCAGTGTTTATAGTCATTCACTAACTGCATAGAGAAGGAGAGAGTGGGAGAGAGAGACAGAGAGAACAAGTGTAAGGACTAACTCTTGAATACTTTATTAAAGGTAAGTAAAGTGGAAATGTTCTCATTTGTCCTTCTATCTCTTTTTTTATTTTTCTCTCCTTTCTTTCTTTTTTCTCTCCTTCTATCTCCCTACTTCTTTCGTATGATTGTTCTAACCTGAGAGAATAAGCTTATTGCCCTTAAACCAGCTGTGCTGCGCTGTGCCGGGGTGTGTGTTAGGCTGTTGCTAGGGGCAATAAAAAGTGTGTGTTTGTGTGGGAGGGAGTTGTTGTGACTTTTTGGCTTGGACTCATTTTCAGAGAGAAGAGAGAGGTCACGAATTGAAGAAAAGAGGAAAGGGAGATTGCTGAACCCTGACTTCCGTTTCTAAGTCGCTAGTGAGCAGCGTGCGTGTGCGTGTGTGTGTGTGTGTGTTTGTGAGCAGCGCTCTGCCCTCCAGCCCTCATAGATAAAGGGGTTTGAAAAGGTACAGGATATGGATCCTCACACACGCACATGCACACACACACATATACATATATGCACATCCACACAGAAACGCACACTACCTTTTGAGGGTCCAGTGTGAGTGTCTGTGAAGGTCAAACACTAAAGTGGTGAGAGAGGGACAGGGAGTGTGTTTGCTCAGAGATGTAAGCAAAGAGAGGGACATTATTTACTTACTGCTTCTAAGGACAAAATTGGCCCACAGCTGGCTGCACATGTGTGTGTATTTACGTTGGTGATGCAAGGGACAGATTGTTTCGTGCTGATATTTGTTGCAATATAACTGTTTACACTAAAATATTGACAAAACCATCAACTTGAAGTCGGGGCAAGAAATAATCGATCCTAAAGTTTAAGACAGATTCTAAAGCATTTTAGTTTATTTATGTTAGAGTTCCTGTTATGTGCTGCTTTGTTTATGTCTGATGTATTTGCCGTTCTCACTATTGACTAAACGTCTTATTTAGATAAGGTGAAAGAGACATTTTTGGCATGTTGTCATATAATGTGGGTTGTTACAGATCCAATATCAGAGGTAAAAGGTCAGTTTCCTGACAGTGTTTCTAATTCAATGGCCCTGCCTGTTTCCCCTAGGTACAGATCAGCAACCATTCAGATGTTCCCAGGGTGCAGTGTCTGTTTGGTTTGTTATCTCATTGTAGCAGAGGCTAGTGTGTGTGTGTTTTCCTTTACTTGTGGAGACCAGCAGTCACCACAAGAATAGTAAAAAAATACAAATTGGACCAGCTGGGGACATTTTGTTAGTCCCCACAAGGTCAAATGCTATTTCTTAGGGTTAAGGTTAGAATTACAGTACCAGTCAAAAGTTTGTACACACCTACTCATTGGGCTCCCGAGTGGCGCAGCGGTCTAAGGCACTGCATCTCAGTGCTTGAGACGTCACTACATACACCCTGGTTCGATTCTAGGCTGTATCACAACTGGCCGTGATTGGGAGTCCCATAGGGCGGCACACGATTGGCCCAGCATCATCTGGGTTTGGCTGGTGTAGCCTGTCATTGTAAGTAAGAATTTCTTCTTAACTGACTTGTCTCGTTAAATAAAGGTTACAATTTAAAAGAAATTGTGAAGACATCAAAACTATGAAATAACACATAGAATAATGTAGTAACAAAAATGTGTTAAACATAAAAATATATTTGAAATTCTTCAATGTAGCCAACCTTTTCCTTGATGACAGCTTTGCACATCAATTGTGTTGTGACAATGTCAATGTGACATACAGAAGTGTTATACAGAAGATGGTATTTTACCAAATAGGACTAAGTCCATATTATAGCAAGAACAGCTCAAATAAGCAAGTGCAGTCGTAAAACCATCAAGTGCAATGTTGGAACTGGCTCTCATGACGACCACCACAGGAAAGGAAGACCCAGAGTTACTTCTGCTGCATAGGATAAGTTAGTTACCAGCCTCAGTAATTGCAGCCCAAATAAACGCTTCACAGGGTTCAAGTAACAGACACATCTTAACATCAACTGTTCAGAGAAGACTGAGTGAATCAGGCCTTCATGGTCGAATTGCTGCAAATAAACCACTATTAAAGGGCACCAATTATAAGAAGAGACTCGCTTAGCATAGGGACAGGGGGAACACGGACATTAGACCTGTGGAAATCTGTCCTTTTGGTCTGATGAGTCCAAACTTGAGATTTTTGGTTCCAACTGCATGTCTTTGTGAGACAAGTAGGTGAACGGATGATCTCCGCTTGTGTGGTTCCCACCATGAAGCATGGAGGAGGAGGTGTGATGGTGTGCTTTGCATGTGACACTGTCAGTGATTTATTTAGAATTCAAGGCACACTTAACCAGCATGGCTACCACAGCATTTGGTATGGTTTGGGATGAGTTGGACCGCAGACTGAAGGAAAAGCAGTGCTCAGCATATGTGGGAACTCCTTCAAGATTATTGGAAAAGCATTCCAGGTGAAGCTGGTTGAGAGAATGCCAAGAGTGTGCAAAGCTGTCAAGGCAAATCTTGCTACTCTGAAGAATCTAAAATATATTTTGATTTGTTTAACACTTTTTTGGTCACTACATGATTCCATATGTGTTATTTCATAGTTGTCTTCACAACTATTATGATGTCTTCACTATTATTTGACATAGTAGAAAAACCCTTGAATTAGTAAGTGTGTCCTAACTTTTGACTGGTACTGTAGGGTTAGGAGCTAGGGTTAATTTTTTAGGGTACGGGTAGGGTTAGGGTTATGGAAAAATAGGATTTAGAATGGGGCTGAATTGTGTCCCCACAAGGTTAGTTGGTCAAGACTTTGTGTGTGTGCATGTGCGGTGACCCCAGAGACTTAGAGTTGCATCTTAAATGACTCCCTAGTAGTGCGTGCTCTGGTCAAAAGTAGTGTACTATGTAGGGAATAGGGTGCCATTTGGGACGCATTTCCGGTCTCTGCTGATTAAGAAAGATCACCTGACCTCTGATCTCAGCTTTCAAAACACCTCGAGGGACAGTGAAACACACCCTGGTGACAGGAATTTATCTGTGGACTTTTTTAACTATTCCTGTGGGGACCAGAAGTAAACAAACAAAAATTTGACCATCTCGAGGTCAAATTCTATTTCTAGAGGGTTTAGGGTTAAAGTTAGAATTAGTGTTAGGGTTTGAATTACATTAAGGTTTAGGACCTGGGTTAGGTTTTTGGGTTAAGGCTAGGGTTAGGGGTTAGGAAAAATAGGATTTTGAATGGGATTGAATTGTGTGTGTGGGCGCTGAGTAATCCCCAGATGCAGCACTGACCCTCTCCATTCACAGCTGACAGGGATGAGCATCTGGAAAATGTCACTCACTACTTCCTTTAATCAGCAAACTGTGTCAATGTGGATCTGTGTGTGTGACTATTTTATCATTGTGTGCATGTGTGGGACTATATATCCTCTTAGATTTAAAGTCCCCTGTTTCCGGGACCATCAAGGTTCTGGTACCGGTTCTGACTTACATTTTCGCTTATAAACTGGTATTTGGATACCATAGATTGAAATGGCTTGCATTGAGCGATAGCCCTGATTCTCACGGACACTGCCTGTGTGAAGCAGGATGTGAAATCTGACACCATTTTAAGCTGGGATGTCCCTCCTAGCATTTAATTCGCTATTCTGACTGTCCATCAACTCCTGGCTGATCCATACATCACACCAACTAACAATGCAAATGTCTGGAATCCTTACATTGTAACGCAGCAGGATAGAGTGGTTTCAACACTGTAGCACATTCAGAGATTGATTTGTAGCCAGTAATCAAAAATAATTAATAGATTTTTAACAAATAGAAAGTGCTATGTGCCATAGATGGACAATATGAATATGAGATGAAAGGTGAGTTCCTAACGAGTTCAGTGATCCAAGCTAGAGCTCTGTGAGACATTCACAGCGATGAGAACAGATGTTTTGATCAAGAGGGACCTTTAGAAAATATGCACATTTCATTTTCTCTAAAGCAAAATATATAAATATGTATTTTACAGTAATAAGGAAGGTAAAATCTTATCGTTAATCATTTAGAAAAAATATAAGTCATTTCAAGCCGGAGTCAAATAGTATTTCATATGTGTACTATGTTCTTGAGCTTGTGTCCTTCCTCAAAAGTGACTACACCTCAGCAGTTTAACAATTTTTACCAGAAAAGTTAGATTTCAACCTTAGAGTATGCAACATTACTAGTTGTTGTTTATGGCCCTCTCATGATAAATCATTACTTTGGGGAATACGTAGATTACATTTAGTTAAATTTAAGACTTTTGTGACATCTATTGGTTACATTTCCCCAGGCAACTTGGCAAGTCACAGCGAAACACAGCTTTAGTATTTGTTTGTGTGTGCCTTTACTGTGTGTGTGCTTGAGAGTGATGCTGGTGATTATTTGTGTTCAGTGAGTTGGACCTCGCCCATGTCTCATGGCGTCTGTGTGTCTGAGCACCTACACTCGGGGGATCAGGGTCCTGTAGTAAACTGCCCCCTCCCCTTCTCTCTCTCTTTCTCTCTTTCCCCCCTTTCTGTCTATCCCTCTCCCTTTTCTCTTTCTTTACTTCTCCCTCTCTCCTTTTCTCTCTGTCCCCCTTTCTCTCTTTCGGTCTGTCCCTCTCTCTTTCTATACTTCTCTCTGTGTCACCCCTCTCCTCTCTCCCATAGTCCTCCTTATCTCTCTCTTACGCAGTCCCTCAGTAATTTTCTCTTGCTTAGTATTCTAGTCAGCGAGTCCTCATCTCACCCAGTCAAAGAAGGTTTTGTTTCCATGAGAGTATGTATAACATGATAACTGTATATGTGTTTATACAACAGAATGTGTATCATCTCTATATGTGTGCGTGTGTATGTGCATGTATGCGTGCCTGCATATGTGTGTGGGGGACTGTGGTGACCTGTGGCGATACAGTGGTGAGATGGGGGGTTGACTGTATTTCCAGCTCTTGGGGGCAGAAGGCTGAACTGTGCCAGGGTGAACTCCACCAATGTCGCTTTCCTTCATAAACACTCCTCAGGAAACCACTTCAAACAATCACATTCCGCACAGTGAAAGTCCCGCACCACTCCTGCAGCTCGGGAAAACCTCTCCCTTCCCTTCGCCTCCCTCAGCACGGGTACTCCCTCCCTCTCTCTCTCTCTTCTCTTCTCTCTCTCCTCTCTCTCTCACACACACACACACACACACGCACACGCACACACGCACACACACACAGGCAAGCACGCATGCAGATTCACTCTTACCTATTTATGTACATAGACACACACACACACGTGCAGATATACACACAAATACGGAAACTTATACTCTCTGGATCCCGTTTAGGTATAGGTGGAAGAACACCCCGTGGATTTAGCCCCAAGAAGTAGACCTGCTTGTGTCTGTGTGTGTGTACAGTACAAGTTTGGACACACCTACTCATTGCACGGTTTTTATTAATTTTTTACTATTTTCTACATTGTAGAATAATAGTGAAGATGTCAACTATTAAATAACACATACGGAATCATGAAGAAACAAAAAAAGTGTTAAACAAATCAAAATATTTTTAGATTCTTCAAAGTAGCCACCCTTTTCCTTGATGACAGCTTTTGCACACTCCTGATCTTTTCTCTAACAGATTCATGAGGTAGTCACCTGGAATGCATTTCAATTAACAGGTGTGACTTGTTAAAAGTAAAAAAAATTGCAATCTCAAATCAAATCACATTTTATTTGTCACATGCGCTGAATACAACATTAAACCTAGAACCCCACATAGAACCTTACAGTGAAGTGCTTACTTACAAGCCCTTAACCAACAATGCAGTTTTAAGAAAAATACAAAAAAAGTAACAAATAATTAAAGAGCAGCAGTAAAATAATAATAGCATGGCTATATACAGGGGGTACAAGTACAGAGTCAATGTGTGGGGGCACTGGTTAGTCGAGGTAATTGAGGTAATATGTACATGTAGGTAGAGTTATTAAAGTGACTATGCATAGATAATAACAGAGTAGCAGCAGCGTAAAGGGGGGGGGCATGGCTATATACAGGGGGTACAAGTACAGAGTCAATGTGTGGGGGCACTGGTTAGTCGAGGTAATTGAGGTAATATGTACATGTAGGTAGAGTTATTAAAGTGACTATGCATAGATAATAACAGAGTAGCAGCAGCGTAAAGGGGGGGGGGGCAAATGCAGATAGTCTGGGTAGCCATTTGATTAGATGTTCTGGAGTCTTATGGATTGGGGGTAGAAGCTGTTTAGAAGCCTCTTGGACCTAGACTTGACGCTCCGGTACCGCTTGCTGTGCGGTAGCAGAGAGAACAGTCTATGACTAGGATGGCTGGAGACAATTTTTAGGGCCTTCCTCTGACACCACCTGGTATAGAGGTCCTGGATGGCAGCAAGCTTGGCCCCAGTGATGTATTGGGCTGTTCGCCCTACTGTCACGATCGTTTGCATAAACGGACCAAGGCGCAGCGTACGTAGAGTTCCACATTATTTATTAGAAAGTGAAACTTAGAAAAAATACAGGCTTTCTATGGTCAGGACATGACACCTACCTTGCCATTGAAGGCCGAGCAGTTGCCTTACCAGGCAGGGATGCAACCCGTCAGGATGCTCTCGTTGGTGCAGCTGTAGAACCTTCTGAGGACCCATGCCAAATCTTTTGAGTCTCCTGAGGGTGAATAGGTTTTGCCGTGCCCTCTTCACAACTGTCTTGGTGTGCTTGGACCATTTTAGTTTGTTGATGATGTGGACGCCAAGGAACTTGAAGCTCTCAACCTGTGCCACTACAGCCCGTCGATGAGAATGGGGGCATGCTCAGACCTCCTTTTCCTGTAGTCCACAATCATCTCCTTTGTCTTGATCACGTTGAGGGATAGGTTGTTGTCCTGGCACCACATGGTCAGGTCATTGAACTCCTCCCTATAGGCTGTCTCATCGTTGTCAGTGATCAGGTTCTACCACTGTTGTGTCATTGGCAAACTTAATGATGGTGTTGGAGTCGTGCTTGGCCGTGCAGACATGAGTGAGCAGGGAATACAGGAGGGACAGAGCACGCACCCCTGAGGGGTTTTCTTTCCTTCTTAATATGTTTGAGACAATCTGTTGTGTTGTGACAAGGTAGGGGTGGTATACAGACGATAGCCCTATTTGGTAAAAGACCAAAGAGAAACGACAGTCCATTACTTTAAGACATGAAGTTCAGTCGATCCTGAACATTTCGAGAACTTTGAAAGTTTCTTCAAGTGCAGTCGCAAAAACCATGAAACGCTGTGATGAAACTGGCTCTCATGACAACCGCCACAGGAAAGGAAGACCCAGAGGATAAGTTACCAGCCCTCAGAAATTGCAGCCCAAATAAATGCTTCACAGAGTTCAAGTAACAGACAAATCTCAACATCAACTGTTCAGAGGAGACTGAGTGAATCAGGCCTTCATGGTCGAATTGCTGCAAATAAACCACTACTAAAGAACACCAATAATAAGAAGAGACTTGCTTGGGTCAAGAAACACGAGCAATGGACATTAGACCAGTAGAAATATGTCCTTTTGGTCTGATGAGTCCCAATTTGAGATTTTTGGTTCCAACGCATTCTCTCTGCATGTGTGGTTCCCACCGTGAAGCATAGAGGAGGAAGTGTGATGGTGTGGGGGTGCTTTGCTGGTGACACCACTGTCAATGATTTATTTAAAATTCAAAGTACACTTAAACAGCAAGGCTACCACAGCATTCTGTAGCGATATGCCATCCATCTGGTTTGCGCTTAGTGGGATTATCAAATGTTTTTCAACAAGACAATGACCCAAAACACACTTCCAGGCCGTGTAAGAGCTATTTGACCAAGAAGGAGTGTGATGGAGTGCTGCATCAGATGACCTGGCCTCCACAATCAACCGACCTCATCCCAATTGAGATGGTTTGAGTTGGACCACAGAGTAAAGGAAAAGCAGTGCTCAGCATATGTGGGAACTCTTTTCAAGACTGGTGGAAAAGCATTCCAGGTGTAGTTGGTTGAGAGAATGCCAAGAGTGGGCAAAGCTGTCATCAAGTCTAAGGGTGGCCACATTGAAGAATCTAAAATATATTTTGATTTGTTTAACTTTTTTTGGTTACTACATGATTCTCTATGTGTTATTTCATAGTTATGTCTTCAATACTATTCTACAATGTAGAAAATAGTAGAAATTAAGATAAACTCTTGAATGAGTAGGTGTCAAATTTGACTGGTACTGAATCTGTGTGTGTGTAACTCTAACCTCTGCTATAGTAATTTGTTGCACATACTCTAAGCAATGGAGGCTGCTGAGGGGAGGACGGACATTCACTCCATTCCAGACATTATTATGAGCAGTTCTCCCCTCAGAAGCTTCCACTGACTCCAATTTCAGCGCAGGCCTCTCTGTGTTGTTCAGCCTAACTTCACTTCACTGAGGTTCAGTTCTATGTACTGGTTACTCCTCATACACTAGATTAAAACGTTAGTAAGTAAGCCTTGTCCGAGCCAGAATTGCCCATAGCGCATTATATACAACATTTATCTCAGGGAAATTGTCATCAAAATTTTACTGGAATAACGAAATATAATAACAATAATAGGCTTTTCCAACTTTTCTTTTCCAACATTTCTTCTGTATATACTGTACATTCGACTAGTAAGGATCCTGCCTGGCTATCTCCTGTTTCTGCAGCGTGAGGTAGCTTGATATACAATTATCCCCCCCTGGACAGGATGCTGGTCTATTATGTAGTTACTCTGCATACAGAGTTCGGGAAATGTTTAGAAACTGTTTACTTCTCATACAGAGTTCTGGGGATTGTTTCTCTGGTGCTGTCCTACTGGCACCGTTGCGTTCTAATTTCCAGTAAAGCAACCACACATGTTCAGCGTCATCCCCGTTCCTATGACCCCACCTGAACCCTCCAGCTGTTCCCGCAACAGCCTATGCAATTGGCTGCTCCACATTCATGATTCATATTATAGCCTCGGTGAAAAGACTGCTTGTCCTCCCTGGCCATACAGAGTTCGGGAAATGTTTAGAAACTCTTTACTTCTCATACAGAGTTCTGGGGATCCAGTAATAAATGATAATGGTGGTAATAATAATCACAAAACAGGATCACTTTTCACTACAAATGGCTGTGGGTATTTACTGCATTTCTTTGTTTGTGGTTACTACCAAAATGGTACCCTACTGTATATCTTACATAGTGTTTTGACCAGACTAGAGGTTGACCGATTAATCGCCATGGCCGATTTAATTAGGGCCGATTTTCAAGTTTTCATAACAATCGGTAATCAGCATTTTTGCACGCCGATTATGGCCAATTACATTGCACTCCACGAGGAAACTATGTGGCAGGCTGACCACCTGTTATGTGAGTGCAGCAAGGAGCCAAGTTAAGTTGCTAGCTAGCATTAAATGTATCTTTATAAAAAACAATCAATCTTAACATCACTAGTTAACTACACATGGTTGTGTGATATTACTAGTTTAACGAGCTTGTCCTGCGTTGCAAATAATCAATGCGGTGCCTGTTAATTTATCATCGAATCACAGCCTACTTCGCCAAACGGGTGCTGATTTAACACACGCATTCGCGAAAAAGGCACTGTGGTCGCACCAATGTACTTAACCATAAACTTCAATGCCTTTCTTAAAATCAATGCCTTTCTTAAAATATACACAAGTATAGTATTTAAAAAAAAACTGCATATTTAGCTAAAATAAATGAATGTTAGCAGGCAATATTAACGAGGGAAATTGTGCCACTTCTCTTGAATTCTGAGCAAGCAGAGTAAGGGTATATGCAGCAGTTTGGGCTGCTTGGCTCGTTACAAGTGTGAACTGTGTGAAGACCATTTCTTCCTAACAAAGATCGTAATTAATTTGCCAGAATTTTACATAATGATGACATAACATTGAAGGTTGTGCAATGTAACAGCAATATTTAGACTTATGGATGTCACCCGTTCGATAAAATACGGAACGGATCCGTATTTCACTGAAAGAATAAACAATTTGTTTTCGAAATTGTAGTTTCCGGATATGACCATGTTAATGACCTAAGGCTCGTATTTCTGTGTGTTTTATTATATTATAATTAAGTCTATGATTTGATAGAGCAGTCTGACTGTGTGGTGGTTGGCAGCAGCAGGCTCGTAAGCATTCATTCTGTCACGCCTTGGTCTTAGTATTTTGTGTTTTAGTTAATTAGTTGGTCAGGCCAGGGTGTGACATGGGTTTATTGTTTGGTGTATTTCTTAGTGGGGTTTTTTAGTTATTGGGATTGTGGCTGATTAGGGGTGTGTGTTGCATAGGTTTGGCTGCCTGAGGCGGTTCTCAATCAGAGTCAGGTGATTCTCGTTGTCTCTGATTGGGAACCGTATTTAGGTAGCCTGGTTTTCACTTTGTATTTCGTGGGTGATTGTTCCTGTCTCTGTGTTAGTGTTCACCAGACAGGCTGTATAGGTTTTTCACGTTCCGTTTGTTGTTTTTGTTATTTCATGTATCGTCATTTGTTCAATTAAAAACATGAGTAACCAACACGCTGCATTTCGGTCCGACTCTCTTTCGACAAACGAAGAACGCCGTTACAGAATCTCCCACCACACACGGACCGAGCAGCGTGTTAACAGGCAGGAGCTACACGAGAGGCAACAGAAGCACCTTCAGTGGGAGAGGCTACACCATTTGGAGAATTGGACATGGGAGGAGGAACTGGACGGAAAAGGACCCTGGGCTCAGCCTGGTGAATATCGCCGCCCCAAGGAGGAACTAGAAGCGGCTAAAGCGGAGAGGCGCTGGTATGAGGAGGCAGCACGGCGACGTGGATGGAAGCCCGGGAATCAGCCCCAAAAATTTATTGGGGGGGGCTATCAGGGAGTATGGCTACGCCAGGTAGGAGACCTGCGCAAACTCCCTGTGTTTACCGGGGGGCTAGAGGGTGCATAGTCCGGTGCGGTATATTTCAGCTCCGCGTATCGGAAGCCGGCTCTACGCATCTGGTCCCCAGTGCGTCTCCTTGGGCTGTCTTACATGGCACCAGCCTTGCGCTCGGTGTCTCCGGTTCGCCTACATAGCCCAGTGCGGGCTATTCCACCTCGCAGCACTGGCAGGGCAACCGAGAGTATTCAACCAGGTAAGGTTGGGCAGGCTCGGTGCTCAAGAGCTCCAGTGCGCCTGCACGGTCCGGTCTATCCAGTACCACCTCCACACCCCAGCCCTCCGGTAGCAGCTCCCCGCACTAGGCTTCCTGTGTGTGTCCTCTGCCCAATACCACCAGTGCCAGCACCACGCATCAGGCCTACAGTGCGCCTCGCCTCTCCTGCCCTGTCGGAGCCTTTCTCCTCTCCAGCGCTACCGGAGCCTCCTGCCTGTTCGGAGCAGCCTGAGCTGCTAGTCTGCATGGAGCAGCTAGAGCTGCCAGTCTGCAAGGAGCTGCCAGTCTGCATGGAGCAGCCAGAGCTGCCAGTCTGCATGGAGCAGCTAGAGCTGCCAGTCTGCAAGGAGCTGCCAGTCTGCATGGAGCAGCTAGAGCTGTCAGTCTGCAAGGAGCTGCCAGTCTGCATGGAGCAGCTAGAGCTGCCAGTCTGCATGGAGCAGCTAGAGCTGCCAGTCTGCAAGGAGCTGCCAGTCTGCAAGGAGCTGCCAGTCTGCATGGAGTTGCCAGTCTGCATGGAACAGTCAGGGCTGTCAGTCTGCAAGAAGCCGCCAGAGCTGTCAATCTGCATGGAGCAGCCAGAGCCGCCAGTCAGCATGGAGCAGCCAGAGCCGTCAGTCAGCATGAAGCAGCCATAGCCAGACTCTTCCAGTCTGCCAGCCAGGATCTGCCAGTCAGCCAGACTCTTCCAGATCTGCCAGTCAGCCAGACTCTTCCAGATCTGCCAGTCAGCCAGACTCTTCCAGATCTGCCAGTCAGCCAGACTCTTCCAGATCTGCCAGTCAGCCAGACTCTTCCAGATCTGCCAGCCAGCCAGACTCTTCCAGATCTGCTAGTCAGCCAGACTCTTCCAGATCTGCTAGTCAGCCAGACTCTTCCAGATCCGCCAGTCAGCCAGGATCTGCCGGATTCAACTGCCTGGCTGGGCTTCATCTCAGTACTGGGCTTCTTCTCAGTACTGGGCTTCTTCTCAGTACTGGGCTTCCTCTCAGTACTGGGCTTCTTCTCAGTCCCGAGCTGCCCCTCAGTCCCGAGCTGCCCCTCAGTCCCGGGCTGCCCCTCAGTCCCGAGTTGCCCCTCAGTCCCGAGCTGCCCCTCAGTCCCGAGCTGCCTCAGTCCCGAGCTGCCCCTCAGCCACGAGCTGCTCCTCATTTCAGTGGGGTTCTGGGTGAGGACTATTCGGCCATGGTCGGCGGCGAGGGTGGATCATCCCAGGACGCGAAGGGGAGGAACTATGACATTTATGGAGTGGGGTCCACGTCCCGAGCCGGAACCGCCACCATGGACAGACGCCCACCCGGACCCTCCCTATGGTTTTGAGGTGCGTTCGGGAGTCCGCTCCTTAGGGGGGGGTTCTGTCACGCCTTGGTCTTAGTATTTTGTGTTTTAGTTAATTAGTTGGTCAGGCCAGGGTGTGACATGGGTTTATTGTTTGTTGTATTTCTTAGTGGGGTTTTTTAGTTATTGGGATTGTGGCTGATTAGGGGTGTGTGTTGCATAGGTTTGGCTGCCTGAGGCAGTTCTCAATCAGAGTCAGGTGATTCTCGTTGTCTCTGATTGGGAACCGTATTTAGGTAGCCTGGTTTTCACTTTGTATTTCGTGGGTGATTGTTCCGGTCTCTGTGTTAGTGTTCACCAGACAGGCTGTATAGGTTTTTCACGTTCCGTTTGTTGTTTTTGTTATTTCATGTATCGTCATTTGTTCTATTAAAAACATGAGTAACCAACACGCTGCATTTCGGTCCGCCTCTCTTTCGACAAACGAAGAACGCCGTTACACATTCAAACCACACTTTCCTGTGTTTGCCAGCAGCTCTTCGCAATGGTCGGAGCACAGCGCTTTGCACTTTTACTTTCAGCTCCAACACTGTGTTTTTGCATTATTTAAACCAAATTGAACATGTTTCAATATTTATTTGAGACTAAATAGATTTTATTTATGTATTATATTAAATTAATTAAGTGTTCATTCAGTATTGTTGTAATTGTCATTATTACAAATATATAAATAAAAATCAGCCGATTTTAATCGGTATCTGCTTTTTTTGATCCTCCAATAATCGATATCGGTATCGGCGTTGAAAAATCATAATCAGTCAATCTCTAAACCAGACCCTTATGGGCTCTGGTCAAAGTAGTGCACTAAATAGATAAAAGGGTGTAATTTGGTACGTAGCCTGGGTCTTATACCAAGTCACAGTTTAAGATGTGATAACCCACTAGCTAGGGACATGAAGTGTGCCCAGTATCTATAGTATGGGTTTTTTTTTTTGGACTCATAGAGGAAGTGGCTGTTGGAAGAGACCAAGGTTTACCAGGCATACATCCTTTTCCTAGCTGGGTCGTGATCAGGAGAACGCAGTGTACTGAATATTGTAGATAGAAATGCCATGAATAGAGCTCACATGATTCCTAGAAAGCTAGTCTATTTTGTGGTGATGGCTTTGGATTGGATAGGAGGAAACGAGTAGTGGGGAGGGGGGGGGTAAAAAAGAGAGGAACATGGGTGAATGGGTGTGATGTGGGCGGATGAAAGGAAGATTTTGAGAGTAGCCTATTAGAAAGGTCATACAGAGAGTACTTTGCGTGCAAGTGTGTGTGTGGGTCTGTTAGTGTGCAAGCGTGTGTCTCAAGGGATTTTCCCACGTTGTTTCTATGGTTTCTTTTCAACCAGAAAATTTTGTCATGAAGACATCACGTTACAAATTCTGGCAGCTGGAATGGTTCTTACAGGGAAGTGTTTCCAAACTGCCTTCTGAAGGGACACGTTGTGCTTATGTCAGTGTGCTCTTTCTGAGGCTTGTTGATGAGTAATGTTCTCATGGAGACAACAGCCCATTACGACCCTCCCCACTGTAGGATCTAAAAGGGTTGGAAGTTGGAACAGGTCACAGATGGAACCTAAGAGAATGTTGTTTAGATGAGTCGGGAAGTTCATTGTTTGGAATGTCATCCCCGAGCTCGTCTTCCATACAAGCCAGTCTAGCATGAGGGCATTCTTAGAATTAGTGTCATACAGAGACTCTTATGGAGTTATCTGTGATGAGGAGAGTGCTTTTAACTGGCAGAGGTATGTGGTATGTTAAGGGCTTTGGTGAGGAGCGCGCTTGTGTTTCTATGCAACGATGTTTGTATTCACAGAAGACCGTTAATGTAGTTGAGGGAAGGTTGAAGAACTGATTCTTTCCCATGGATCTAGGTTTAAAATAATGAAGGTTAACGCAATAATTCCATGCTGAGCATTCGAAAACAAACACATTCATTAGACCAGTGCATTAGACCATTCAACACATTTAAATAAATAGAATGGCAGTAAAACAGTTATGCTATGTGTTTGAGTAGTTAGCTGAAATACACTATGGTTGTGTTTTCTTTTCTACTTTGATGGCGAACTTTCTGTATGGCTACCATTCACTCCGTCATTTTCGCTCCGGCGCTGGTCCAATGAATTTGTTTCATTTCTAACACTTCTGCTTTGAATTATTATGTTGTCTTAACTTTAGTTGTTTTTAACCTCTGGGCCAAAAGCCGGTGAAAATGCAGAGCGCCAAATTCAAATAAATTACTATAAAAATCAAAAATCCAAATTAAAGCTACACTTGTTGTGAATCCAGCCAACATGTCAGATTTCAGAAAGGCTTTTCAGGCGAAAGCAAACGATGCTATTATCTGAGGGTAGCACCTCCGTAAACAAAGAGAGAAAGCATATTTCAACCCTGCTGGCGCGACGCAAAACACAGAAATAAAAATAAAAAATAAATTACCTTTGACGAGCTTCTTTTGTTGGCACTCCAATATGTCCCATAAACATCACAAATGGTCCTTTTGTTCAATTAATTCCTTCGATATATATCTAAAATGTCCATTTATTTGGCACGTTTGATCCAGCAAAACACCGGTTCCAACTTGCGCAACGTGACTACAAAATATCTCAAAAGTTACCTGTAAACTTTGTCAAAACAAACTACTTTTGTAATACAACTTTAGGTATTTTTTTTAACGTAAATAATCAAAAAAATTGAAGACGGGATGATCTGTAAAAATACTGCCCCCTGTCACCAAGAAATAAACCTAACCATGCATGAGGAAGTTATTTAGATTTGCCTGTGTAACTCAAACATTACTGTAGTTATCCATTGTTAAATAAACACTGTGTGTATGTCGTGCTTGTGCGTATGTTATAACCTGAGAAGGTTAATTAAACACAAGGATTTGGATCCATCCCCTGACGCTTCTGTATTTAGTCTGCAGCTCTGTTCTGAGTGGGGGTGTCTGGCTCAGCTCAGGGGCCACTCATAAGGGGGCCATGTTACAAAGACGTAGTAGTCACATGATGATCATTCTACAAAGGACAGAAATGACGATCCTCAAAGTTTCACAAAACGCATCAAGATCAGGACACACAAACACATTCTCCTGTGTTCTGTTTTCCATCACGAAACACACACACACCTTAGTGTGTGAAGAGGGGGTAATGCAGTGTGACGGAATGGCAGGGATGAGAAACCCCAGGGGGATCTCTCTCCTTTTTCCATTCTTCTCCCTCTCTCTCTCTCTCATGTGTGGCCTGGTTGTTTTCTCTAATACATTCCTTCATTCCAAGTCGGTACTGCTGTGATGTCCTGTAACTTCTCTGTACTGCTTACTCTCTTTCTCTTATTTTTTTATTTATCTTCTATTATTATTGATGCAAATTCTTTTCTTCCTTTCTTCCCCATGCAGATGTCCAGCTACAAACGCGCAACATTTGAGGAGGAGGAGGCGGCAGAAAACCCAGCTGATGGAGGCATGTCTCCGGACAGTGTGGAGGTCAGTCTGAGCTCATTGGTTGATGTGTGGGGGTCAGAGGTCAATGAAAATGGAGTGTGTTAATTCGACTTGTACGCCGATCATGGGTCAGTTTTTCATTTTCCCCACTAATGGCTAAGGTACCTAGGGGACATTTCACCCTGGAGCATTATTACACAGAATCTGGGCTTAAACTCCTGTTCTATTAGCCCAACAATGAGAAACAGAAAATACTTAATCAAAGTATGATGTTATGTGGGAAACCATAAAAAAGGAAGAACAATGGATTTGTCATGTCTGTCTCTTGCTTTCTCTTGAATTTGGTCCCTGAAATATCATTGTAAACAGTCAGAACTAAGTGTCATCATAGATGACAGAGCCCAGTGACACATAGATGTACAGTACTGATTTTAAAGAGGACATTATTGTCTGAGGAAAAGTGTGTAGAAGGTTCAGTTGATTATTACTGCAGATGAACAGTAGTAGCACATTACCTTTAGACATGTAATGTGTGCAGAGCCTGTGGTCCAGCGGTATTGCTCCTGGCTAGTAACAGGGATTGCCATTGAGGGTTGCCTTATTGCCCGTAGCAATTGAACTTGAGCAGTTGAGCAAGTTGAGCCTGCTCTGTGGTTGACCCATTGGGCAGGTAATAAAACAAGTTAAAACCAAACGGCAAAGAATTCCAATAGACTTAAACTGAAATTTCTGGTTCGTCCTCATTGTTTAAGTAAAACAATTCATAGCATTTATGGCAGTTGGGAAAGTTGAGTCTGCTCTGAGTATTGTTTTACTGATAACAACCAAAATACAAATAATTCCAAAACATTAAGAACACGTGCTCTTTCCATGACATAGACTGACCAGGTGAATCAAGGTGAAAGCTATAATCCCTTATTTATGTCACTTGTCAAATCCTCTTCAATCAGTGTAGATAAAGGGGAGGAGACAGGTTAAAGAATTATTTTTTTAGCCTTCAGACAATTGAGACATGGATTGTGGAACCCAATATTAGGAATGTGGTCTTAATGTTTGGTATACTTATACATATACTTACGTATATGACACTTCTGGGTATAAATAGCTCATTTACATTTTCAGGCAAGTGATCATAATGTTCGTGCAACCAAAAAAATACTCCTGGCTTATGCGATTAGGAGGTGTCTTTCAGACTCTAATGTCAGTCTCTGAGTCACATTCTGTATGCTACCCCATTTTAAATTGACATTTTAGTAATTTAGCAGACACTCTTATCCAGAGCAGCTTACAGTTAGTGCATTCTTCTTAAGACGGCTAGGTTATCAGAACTCACGATAAGACCCAGATGCAGACAGCTAGAATCACAGATGGTTATTGACCCAAACAGGGGGAAGGCAAAAGACAGGTCAAGGGCAGGCAGAGGTCCGTAATCCAGGGCAGAGTCAGTAAGGTACAGAACGGCAGACATGCTCGGGGTCAGGGCAGGCAGAATAGTCAGAACCGGGGAAACTAGGAAACAGAAACTTGAGAAAATGGGAAACACGCTGGTAAGACCTGACAAGACGG
This sequence comes from Oncorhynchus masou masou, assembly GCF_036934945.1. Classification (NCBI taxonomy): domain Eukaryota; kingdom Metazoa; phylum Chordata; class Actinopteri; order Salmoniformes; family Salmonidae; genus Oncorhynchus; species Oncorhynchus masou. The sequence goes on from NC_088237.1 coordinate 2,172,246, forward strand.
ACTAGCAACAGAGAACAAATGCAAAGGGGATAATGGGGAAGATGGGCGACACCTGGGGGGTTGGAGACAAGCACAAAGACAGGTGAAACCGATCAGGGTGTGACATAGGTGGGACAACTACATAGCTCAGTTATAGTAAGTTAATTGTTCCTCAATAAAGTAGCTATCAGCAAAGTTAGTGTTAGTAATTTCATATTTATTTTTAATCCCCACCCGAGACCGGGGTTCAACCCCCACATCCTCCCTTACTAAGTGCAAAACAATGTTATTGTTTACATTTTTTTTTAACTACACTAAATTGATATTTCATAGTAGTGCCTCGTGACAGAGTGAATGCCAAATCGAGAGCTGGCCAGTGATCATGCGAAATTGGGTTCTCGGTTCCGAGATTAACCTCATAGCGGTATTTAATTCATTCGAAAGTCACTCGGAAAAAGGAATGGAGGCTTAAAATGTGTATATATATTTTTTTATATATTCAGGCAGGTGGGAAAAAACTGTAGGAAGGGTGAACACAGGAATCAAACCCCGATCTCCAATGGGGATTTTTGTATATGTGACATGTGCAGGGAGTGTTAGAACTCCACCACAGTTCTGCATGAATGGAGGCCCTCTTGGCTATGTCTGTGGTACTTGTGATGTGATGTCATCCCATCCCATCCTCTCTTCTGTCTCTGACTCATGTATTTCCACAGGTTGGCTTCCGGAAGGGCGGAATCCAGCTCCTCAGTCCCCTGGGCAGGAGGACGCAGATGGAGGTGGTGCTGGCTGGCGTGTTGCTTGCCTCTCTCCTCGCCCTGTTCGGATGTGCTGTCACACTGGGCATACGCTACAACAAAGGTGAGAGGCTTTTGGTTACAAGCACTCACGCATGCATGCAAATACACATTCACACATGAGCACACACACACGTGTTACGTCTTTATAATATGGCTTATAATATGTTATGGTCTCTCTGTGTATCAACATTTCAACTGGCTGGTGTTTAGCAGTATCGTGATGAATGATTATTAAGACATTATGGGGCCATACATGCTTGTGACAAAAGTCTTGTGACAATGCATTATAACAACATCATGAAGCATTATAGCAGCAGGCTTTATAAAGCATTACAGGATTCTGTTTTTCTACCTTGACACCAGACCCAGCGCGGAGCCTGTGTCTGACCGAGGCCTGTATTACGGTGGCCAGTAAGATCGTAGAGGCCCTGGACCGCAGCGCCGACCCCTGCCAAGACTTCTACCAGTATGCCTGCGGGGGCTGGGTCCGCAAGAACCCCCTCCCTGATGGACGCTCTCGCTGGAGCACCTTTAACAGCATCTGGGACCAGAACCAGGCTGTCCTTAAACACCTGCTGGGTGAGTTGGAACCAAACACATGCACACACATGCACAAACATACCGTATTACCATATCAAAATATGGAAGTCATCTACTGATTAGTGGTACAATTTGGTGACAGTTGAGTGTCTAAACGTGTCTGAACAGGATTGTTGTCTGAAAAGCATCGAAACAATGTTTTGTATTGATGGGGAAATGAAGGTGTTGTAATGTAAAAGATAAATGCAAACTTCATCATCTAAGCATCACACAGAAAACATCCACAGCCAAACTCATTTCATAAACCAGTCAAAATAGCAGGTTGTGCTGACAAAAAACAAAATGTAAGTTAGCGACCTAACAGCTAGACTTGTTTATAATGTACCACATCTCTGGTGAGCACAAGGAAATATAATATTGTTTCGAAAAGAGGTAAGCTAACAGCAGATATGTTCTTTATTATGGCAGCCATGTTTGTTTATGTTTGACAAGTGAAAACTCCCTAATCCCAGAATGCCATTCACTATAAGATGCAAATAAACAAAGTCAAAGTTGAAGAAGGCTGCGCCCATTGCCCGAAAAATATGAACTTAGTTTGGCCACTTTTCAGCATATTACAAATATTCAATTTACTTGTTACATTGTAGACAAGAACTGGAGCACATGACTTAATAAGTCATTTACAGTTTTTGATAAATCACAAAGCAAATAAAACGTTATCACCTCAAAGATCATCACCCCACATACAAGCCTACTGCATAGCCTAACCATAGTGCGAAAGCTAAACAGGGTTGCCAGATTTGGTGACACTATTTTAGGGGAGTTTGTGGGGGATTTCAAGTCCATGGGGGGTAGAAATGGGCGAAGGTATCGTGGGGGGATATAAGGCAGAAAATATTACTATAATAGAGGATTTATCAATAAATGGGGGCCAAACACAGGAAAAGTTTATAAGATAAATAAAACCCCTGGAAAGGGAGTCTGAGCTGTCAACCCTGAGTAACGAAAGTTACAATTTAAGTCAGTTGAGTGAACTATCCCTTCACCTCGTTTTGTTATAACATATTTGGTCTGATAAATGTTCACATGACAACCAGAATGCATTGTATGGTGTCAACAAACATAGCTAGAATTTAGCTTAGCGAACCATCAAACAGGCAAAGTGTCAACACAGGACTAAGATCTGGCTCCGACGCTCATCGGATGTGGCAGGGCTTGCAAACCATTACAGACTACAAAGGGAAGCACAGCCGAGAGCAGCCCAGTGACACAGACCTACCAGACGAGCTAAACCACTTCTATTCTCGCTTCGAGGCAAATAACACTGAAACATGCATGAGAGCACCAGCTGTTTTGGACGACTGTGTGATTTCACACTCTGTACACACTCTGCAGCCGATATGAGTAAGACCTTTAAACAGGTCAACATTTTAAAAGGCCGCAGGCCCAGACGGATTACCAGGACGTGTACTGCGAGCATGCACTGACCAACAGGCAAGTGTCTTCACTGACGTTTTCAAACTCTCCCTGTCTGAGTCTGTAATACCAACATGTTTTAAGTAGATCACCATAGTCCCTGTGCCCAAGAACACTGTGGTAACCTGTCGAAATGACTACCGACCCGTAGCTCTTACGTCTGTAGCCATGAAGAGCTTTGAAAAGCTAGTCATGGCACACATCATCACCATTATCCCAGAAACCCTAGACACACACCAATTTGCATACCGCCCTAACAGATCCACCAATGATGCAATCTCTATTGCACTCCACACTGCCCTTTCGCACCTGGACAAAAGGAACACCTATGTGAGAATGCTATTCATTGACTACAGCTCAGCGTTCAACACCATAGTGCCCTCAAAGCTCATCAATAAGCTACGGACCCGGGAACAAAACACCTCCCTCTGCAACTGGATCCTGGACTTCCTGACAAGGCTGCCATGCTGATGGCACATCCGCCATGCTGATCCTCAACACAGGAGCCCCTCCACATTGCATGCTCAGTTCTTTCCTCTACTCCTACAACTCCAATCATTAAGTTTGCCGATGACACAACAGTGGTAGGCCTGATCACTGACAACGATGAGACAGCCTATAGGGAGGGGGTCAGAGACCTGGTCGTGTGGTGCCAGAACAACAACCTCTCCCTCAACTACATCAAGAAAAAGGAGATGATTGTGGACTACAGGAAAATGAGAACCGAGCATGCTCCCATTCTAATCGACGGGCTGCAGTGGAGCAGGTTGAGAGCTTCAAGTTCCTTGGTGTCCACATCACCAACAAACTAACATGGTCCAAGCACACCAAGACAGTCGTGAAGAGGGCACGACCAAACCTATTCCCCCTCAGGAAACTGAAAATATTTGGCATGGGTCCTCAGATCCTCAAAAGGTTCTACAGCTGCACCATCAAGAGCATCCTGGCTGGTTGCATCACTGCCTGGAATGGCAACTGCTCAGCCTCCGACCACAAGGCACTACAGAGGGTAGTGTGGCCGAAGCTTCCTGCCATCCAGGACCTCTATACAAGGCGGTGTCAGGAAGGCCCTAAAAAATGTCAAAGAATCCAGCCACCCTTTTCATAGACTGCTCTCTCTGCTACCGCACGGCAAGCGGTACCAGAGCTTGGTACCATAAGTCTAGTTCCAAGAGGCTTCTAAACAGCTTCTATCCCCAACCCATAGGATTCCTGAACATCTAATCAAATGGCTACCCAGACTATTTGTATTGCCCCTCCCTCCTTTTACTCTTCTGCTACTCTCTGTTGTTATCTATGCATAGTCACTTAAAAAACTCTACATTCATGTACATATCACCTCAATTAATTTGTCAGTATCAGCAGATTAGGCCTACCCTGTAATTTTTGTAGTATGCCTATTATTATGGATTCTGATGATGATTCCATACATGTAATACGTCATAGAATTGCATGAAATGTGTTTTATAAAAGGCATATTTTTTCCAGGATCCACTTAAAATGTTTTCCTCTAGCAGGGGCTAAGCTGCTTCCCCTAACATGGATCTCACACAGCACCTCTGATGTTGTGTAGCCTATTTCATTATGTTTGTGTTTTTAGTGTTTGACTCGGACAGTAAAGTTTTAATGTCACATGCACAAGTACAGTGAAATGTCTTTCATGCAAACTCAGAAGGCAACAATGCAATAATCAATAACAATGTATTACTTGAAAAAAAACATGAGAAATAAGAAATCTGAAATGCACAATAAAGTAAGTAAGTAAGCATACCATATACAGGAAATAGTTCCAATACCATACTTAAATGTGCAGGGCAATTGGAGTGATGGAGGTAGGGTAAGGGGACTAGGCAACAGAATATAAGAAACAGAGTAGCAAGAGCTTGCATGGGAGTGGGTGTACAGGTGTGTAGAGTCAGTATAAATGTATGTGCACATTATGTGTGAGTGAGGAAATTATGGACTGAGTGTTTGTGTATGTTGGAGTGACAGTGTGTGTGAGTGTGTAGGGCCATGTGAGAGTGCATAGAGACAGTGCAAATGTTGTAATTAATGGTCAATAAAGATACAAGGTAACCTTGGTCCATGTAGCAATTAGCTATTTATCAGTTGTATTGCTTGGGGATAGAAGCTGTTCAAGAGCCTGTTGGTGTCAGACTTGATGCATCGGTACTCGTAGCGATTTTAGTATGTAAATGTTGATGAGGAAAACTCCCCCAATTATTGGGGGGATTGATGCCAGCAAATTCACGAGACAAAACAACACTAAACAATACATTCATTCCACTATAACGGTGACAAACGGTGCCCACAAACTGTTAGGGCCTACGTAAAGCTGTCCCAACAGCAGAGCTTTCTTTTCAGCACCATGGAGTGAATCCTACTCCTGGCTATCAGCAGAGCCTTGTCTTGCAGTGAAACAGTTCATTCAGCCTCATGTACTTCCTTTAAAAAAACCAGCTGATATGGTTGACTTGCTTAAACAAATGTGATTTCGACTGACAATTGAGATGTACTAACTATGGCATAAGGGAACGGATAAGGGAACGGATAAGAGGCACTCCTTAATTTCGATTTAAGACATTAATGAGTGAGAGAGGACGGACGTAGTCAATATAACTATTTGTTCAGCATTTATTTAAATCTACAGCGACAGAACATTCAGAACATGGGCCATTCTTACAGTATTCTCCATGTACACCAAGTCAGAACTGTAGGTTAATTAAAGGGGGCATATAAACAGACAATGAAAGCTCTTACAAAATGCAATGATTACCTTTCTCTAAAACAGACTATAGGCTACATGTGCACCACCATGTCAGGAAAGTAGGCTAAGTTAAGAGGGGAGAAAGGGGCCAAATTATTAAGGTGAGGCACATGGGCTACTAACAGCTTACTACACAACATACACTTATTATTACTTTCTTAACTACAGCATAAATATCTCCCTGGCATATTACGTGATTATGCAGCAGCATTTTTGGACGCGGCGGTCCTTCTTGTGGGCAAATGTTGTCATCAAACTTTGTCATCAAAGTCTAGCATTCTCTGGATTTATGGTGCTTTCAAGACAACTGGGAACTCTGGGGAAAAAAACTATATAGAATCATGATGTTAGTGATCTTCAGGTTGCAGCTCTAGAAAGAGGTCCGAGTTCCCGACTTGGAATTCCGAGTTGGATGACCGTTCAAAATGTATTTTCCCAGTCAGAGCAAATTATTCAGACTTCCCAGTTGTCTTGAACTCACTGAAGTCTGAGATTTCCCAATTCCTGAACGTGGCAGAAGTCATGCTGAATTGACTTCATTGTCCAATATATTCAACCTTTTCTGGCCCATGGTGTTGTATGTTAATGTTTAGCCTTTTAAGCTTGAAAAGAAAGAGACCCTTAAACCCAGACGTGGACCACACACCCACTCCACTGAAGCAGGCTTGTGATTGCTTTGCAAGCTTAGTTAGCCACCAATTCCTTCCAAACCACTCATTGTTGAATTTGTGATTTCCTTGTGTAATGTTAATGGCCAATGAGCACTGATACATTTTATCTAGAATTTCTCTTCATATGACAAGGATTGAACAGGATTTGCCAGTAAATTGTCGACATGATTCATGATGACGACTGCTTGTCTAGCTTGCTAGCTAAGGTTTAGAGAGTATGATGTTGATATGATCAGTCCAATCAAAGCTATGGTAGGTATAACGTGATTTCACGTTGCCAATGACCTTGAGCTTTCCTGGATGGGCACTTCTAATGTAACCATGGCAGCACCCAAGGGGCTTGAATTTTCAAGCTCTCCCCATAGATGTTGCCGTTACGTAATGACAGAACACTGATCCAATCACGGTGCATCTAGAGAACATTACCAACCCCTATGCTCAGTATTTTCCGCTGCCTGCCCCACCACCACAGAAAGCACTGAGCTAGGCTGAAACACCTGCATTTTGGAGCTTCCTTACTCAAGAAAGCAAAAAAGAGACCATGTTTGTATTGTATTAACTTTAATAACTCAATATATTTTTTTTGTTTACATTGTTTGCAAACTAATGTGAGACACAATACCAAAATAACATACAAGACACACAACAAAGAAACAAACACAACCAATTATATTTATTTATTTATTTATACTTAGCTAAACAGATGGGGCCCAAAACAGGCCCTGAATGACAGGTCACCACTGACCGGTACTTCTTGCCGTGTGGCAGCACAGAAAATAGTGTATGGCTTGGGTGGTTGGGGTCTTTGACAATTTTCTGGGCCTTCTTTTCACACCGCCTGATATAGAGGTCCTGGATGGCAGGGAACTCGGCCCCAGTGATGTACTAGGCTGTCCGCACAACTCTTTGGAGCATAGCGCCATGCGATCGAGGGCGGTGCTATTGCCATACCAAGCAGTGATGCAGCCAGTCAATATGCTCTGTGTTACAGCTGTAGAACCTTTTCAAGATTTGAGGGACCATGACAAACTTTTTCAACCTCCTGAGGGGGAGCAGCCCTGTCGAGCGTTCTTCATGACTGTGCGTGTGTGTTTGGATCATTTTAAGTCTTTAGTAATTTGGACATAGAGGAACTTGAAGCTGTCTACCTGCTCCACTGCCACCCCTTTGATGTGGATGGGGACGTGCTCACCCCCTGTTTCCTGTAGTCCACGATCAACTCCTTGGTCTTGCTGATGTTGAGGGAGAAGTTGTTGCTCTGGCACCACACTGCTAGGTCACAGACCTCCCTGTAGGCTGACTCACCATTGCCGGTGATCAGGCCTACCACCGTCATGTCGTCAGCAAACTTGATGATGATGTTGGAATCGTGCATGTCCACACAGTCGTAAACAGGGAGTACAGGAGGGGACTAAGAACTCACCCCTGTGGGGCCCTTGTGTTAAGGGTCAGCATGGTGGAGGGGATGTTGCCTACCCTCACCACCTGGGGTTGACCCGTCAGGTAGTCCAGGATCCAGTTGCAGGGGAAGTGTTCAGAGTCCTAAACTTGGAGGGGATAATGGTGTTGAACACTAAGCTGTAGTCAATGAACAACATTCTCGCATAAGAGGAATGCCTATCTAGGTGGGTGAGGGCAGTGTGGAGAACAATTGAGATTGCGTCATCTATGGATCTATTGAGGCGGTATGCAAATTGGAGTTGGTCTAGGGTGGTTGGGATGGTGGAGTTAATGTTTACAATTACCAGCCACTCAAAGCACTTCAGATGACAGAAGTGAGTGCTACAGGGTGGTAATTATTGTGGCATGAACCCTTAGAGTTCTTAGGAACAGGGATGATTGTGATCATTTTAAAACATGTGGTATTACAGACTGGGACAAGGAGAGGTTGAAAACCGTGAATATGCCTGCCAGCTGATCTGCTCATGCTCTGAGAGTGCATCCTGGACTACTGTCGGGTCCCACGGCCTTGTGGGTGTTGACCTGATTTAAAGACCCTTCTCACATCGGCCTCGGAGAGCGAGATCACCCAGTCCTCTGGGTCGGTGACAGCCCTCACATCCGGCTCAATGTTGTCAAAGCGTGCATTGCGTTTGTCTGGTAGAGAGACATCGTTGGGCAGATCATGGTTGGGTCTTCCTTTGTAATCAGTAATGGACTCTAGCCCCTGCCACATGCGTTGGGCGTCGGAGCCTGTGTAATATAATTCCACTTTATTCCTATATTGTCCTTTTGCTTGTTTGGTGACTCTGCGGAGGTCATAGCGGGCCTTGTAGTTTTTCCTGTCTTCGGTCGTAGCATCAGGGTTGTCTATCATAGCTCTGTGTGCCGTAGTCCTGCTCTTTAGTTTAGCTCCAAACTCTGTTAATCCAGGGCTTTTGATTGGGGAAGCAGCGAACCCCCCCTGCATTTGCTAATGAAGCTGGTGACTGAGGTGGTTAGCTCGTCGATGTTATCGGCAGAGTCTTGGAACATTTTCCAATCAACGCTAGCAAAGCAGTCCTGTAGCATACCCTCGGATTCTGGTGACCATTTCTCAACGGAGCGAATTGCGGGTACTTCCTGTTCCAGCTTCTGCTTGTAAACAGGAAGCAAGAGTACGGAGTCATGATCTGATTTGCCGAATGGCGGATGAGGGGGGGCCTTGTATGCTTGCTTGTGGGTAGAGTAGCAGTTGTCTAGGACTTTATCGCCCCCTAGTGGCATTGGAGACGTGTTGATGTAAGTTGGGTATCACGTGTCTTAGGGACGCCAAATTAAAATCACTGGCAGCCTCTGGATGTAGGGTTTCCTGCTTGTTTATAGCCATGTACAGTTCATTAAGCGCCAGCTTGTTATTTTTATTGTCCTGAGGTAGAATGTATACAGCAGTCACGATAACAGCTGAAAACTCCCTCGGGAGGAAGAAGGGTTGGCATTTGACCACCAGGTATTCCAAGAAGGTTGAACAGTGAGTCGACACTTCCACCGTGCTGGAATTAGTACACCAGTTGGAGTTGATGAAGAGGCAAACCCCTCCCGCCTTCAATTTCCACAACTCCACTGTCCTGTCCACCCGGTGAATGGAGAATCCATAGCCGTATCTTTTCTGAGAGACATGTTTCCGAAAAGCAAAGAATATTGCAGTTCCAAGAGTCCTCTTGCAAGCAAATCAACGATCGGAGGTCATCCATCTTATTGTCAAGTGACTTAGCCAGTAGAATGGAGGAAGAGGTGGCCGGTTTTCCCTTTGCCTTACTCTCACCAGGATGCCCCCTCTCTTGCCTCTGTAATGCCGGCATTTCCTCTTGGGTAGCATGAGAATTGGGTTGGAATTACAGAAAAAGCCCAGGGCAGATGAGTCTAAGTAGAAGCCGGATTTGGTGTAAGTAACTGCCGATCTGATGGTCAAGATTTGTTGTTGGTTGTAAGAGATAATAGCAGATACATTTTGTGAAAAAAGAGTAAAAATAAACAACAAAATAATCACAAAATAGCAAAGTTGGGTCTGAGCTTACAAAACGGAAGCCATCCAGTTTTGTCAGCGGGGTTGTAAGCGGTTGTAACTTGTGTAGTTGTGCTGCCTACTTGGCAAATGGCCTAATAACGGGCTTGTGGTGTTTCTTGGTCGCATTTATTCTGCGTTGTGTTAAATGATGCAATGTGATTGCACTAATTTTCACTTAAATATGTTGGGGTATTTTTACTGGAAAATGTTGGTCCAGCCATTTTTACTCATGCCCAGCCACACAGCAATTTTTGCCTACGCCACTGGAGCAGGCTAGTCAGCATTTACAGTACGTTATGTTTTTTTAGGTCTTGCTAAGTGGGCAGAACAGGGATGAATGCCCTATTCCCTTTATAGTGCTTTTTACTAGGGCCCCTGTGTACTATAAATGGAATAGAGTGCATAACCCAGACCTGGGAATGCAGGCCACTCACAGTGCGGTTCTGATGTATACCTGTCTACCTCCGGTGCCAGGTATTGTAAATGTACATTTTCACTTGTCTGACCGCTTGCATGCTGACGAGTTTCGCACACAAGTGGCCTATCTGGGTGATGTTTTTTCTCGCCTGAATGATCTGAATCTAGGAACTATATTCATTGTGGGGGACAAAATTGAGGCTATGATTAAGAAGTTGGAGCTCCCCGCTGTCTGCATTACGAAGAACAACACAGAGGTCTTTCCATCATTGTATGATTTTTTTGTGTGCAAATGAACTCAAGATTACATACAATGTCAAATGTGATATAGCAAAGCACCTGAGTGAGTTGGGTGTGCTGTTACGCAGGTACTTTCCCGAAACGGATGACACAAACAACTGGATTCGTTATCCCTTTCATGCCCCTCCTCCAGTCCACTTACCGATATCTGAACAGGAGAGTCTCATTGAAATTGCAACAAGCGGTTCTGTGAAAACCTAATTTAATCAGAAGCCACTGCCAGATTTCTGGATCAGACTGCACTCAGAGTATCCTGCCTTGGCAAATCGCACTGTTAAGACACGGATGCCCTTTGCAACCACGTACCTACACTACCGTTCAAAAGTTTGGGGTCACTTAGAAATGTCCTTGTTTTTGAAAGAAAATATACATTTTTGTTCATAAAAATAACATCAAATTGATCAGAAATAAAGTGTAGACATTGTTAATGCTGTAAATGACTATTGTAGCTGGAAATGGCAGATTCTTTTTTTCTTCTGGAATATCTACATAGGTGTACAGTAACCATCACTCCTGTGTTCCAATGGCATGTTGTGTTAGCTTATCCAAGTTTATCATTTTAAAAGGCTAATTGATCGTCAGAAAACCCTTTTGCAATTATATTATCACAGCTGAAAACTGTTTTTCTGATTAAAGAAGCAACTTTCTTCTGAAACTCGTCAGTCTATTCTTGTTCTGAGAAATGAAGGCTATTCCATGCGAGATGATTTAAGACTGAGAATCTCTCCAATACAACCCAACATTGCAGAGTTATCTGCATCCTTTCAAATACACCCTTCTCATTAACCCGTGGTGATTTATTCACAATTTTAAATAAATAGCAAAATTATTGATTATTATTTGTGCCCTGGTCCTATAAAAGCTTTTTGTCACGTCCCACAAGCCAGGTAGTGACAAACTCACACTCATTCTTATGTTTATTAAATGTATAGTGTGGGTGTGGCAGGCTTGAATGTTTGAAAGGGTACGGGACTATAAAACATTTGGGAACCACTGCTCCAGACCACCGCAGGGGGGAGTTAGAGGGATGATTTTGGGTCCCAAGGCGCTAATGTATCTCTACCTAAATGAATGAATTATGCACGACTTCAAGCCGAGCTGTTATCCAACAATTATTATTATTATTAACCCTGCATTATACTTATATAAAGGCCCCCTAGGGGCTTACATTTTGCATGTAAGGTTTTACATTTCTAACTCAATACCACAGAGCAGATTTTATCAACCCCTACAAATATGTTCATTCATTATTAACCCTGCATTATAATTGTATATAAGTCCCTTTAGATATTAATTTAGAATCCTCCAATCCTCTAAATTTTTAGTTCAGAGAGCCATGTCATACCAATTATTATTGGATTATTCACCATGACAACCAACTGTTAGTATAAAATTGAAAGTTATGTGTTTAAAAAAAACAATCGAATTCAATCATATTTGTACCACCTATAGACGCTGATTTATTATTTACAGTAGGGATGGACAGCTGGAGGCATTTTGTTTTTCACAAGCGTAGCAGGCTGTGAATTCTGCAAACAAGGTTTCCATGATGGGCTATTAACAGGACAATAGACTCTTCATACCTCCATTTATTTAAAAAGGATGGTCTAATAGCTCAGCTAGGTGTAAAACAAAAAAATCCCCCCAACTTGCAATGTATCAAGTGCTCTAAAGTAACATTTCTAATTCCAAACCTCATGCAACCTCACAATGTTGGATAAGCATATACTGTACAGTATTTGTTCATCAACATCTTTATGGTTTTGTTAATAAAATAATGATAAAAATACTCTTTCAAAATGCAGATGTTTATTTCAACTACTGTACATCTCAGCTACATTTTAGTTCCACTTCCCCCCAGCTCCACAATCACGGGTAAAACCTTGCTAAGATGATCAATGTATTTGTTGCATTGTTGTATCCTCCCTTAAAAACACAGGCATTGAGCATGTTGCTCTACCAAGGAGGGAAGGTAGCATCGGGACCAGAGAATGTCCCAAAACCTTGTACCATGTCCAATAGAGTGGGTATAGACTCCACAGGGCTAGAGATGTATAAAATATTGTCTACGTATAAGTTGTGAGTTATGTTGCCCCTTAATATTCCCTTAATCCTCTCCTCCACCCACAGGGCGATAGCAAGAGGCTCAATATCCATATCAAATAGGAAAGGGGATAAACAGCAACCCTGCTTTGCCCCCCTGTGGAGAGGGAAGTAGATGTAACATTGTTGATGCGAACAGAAGCCACTGGGGATGAGTACAAAATCTTAATTGAGGAAAGGAATGAGAGGCCAAACCGAAATCTTTCTAGTACTGTAAATAGATATTCCCACTCAACCCAGTCGAAAGCCTTTTCAGCATCAAGAGAGATGACAACCTCTGGCTGTAGAGTTGAGTGTGCAGAATAAAGAATGTTAAATAGCCGGCGCATATTGTATAAAGATTGCCTACCTGAGATAAATCCGGTTTGGTCAGAGCTAATTATGGGGCATCACTATCTCTAAAGGGAGGAAGAGGACATTATTGAGCTAATTATTAGGCATCACTGTCTCTAAAGGGTGCAAGAGGACATGAGTGAGCATTTTATAATCGCAGCACAAAAGGCTTATACGGCGTTGTGAGCCACAGTCTAGGGATTCTTGACTTTTTTTTTAAGCAAAACCAAAATAGCTTTACCGCTCTGCATGGACTGGATTGCCAGATTAGCTTCATCACTTATTGAGGCATCCATGTTGGTTTGTTCAGCTGAGTTGAGATGTGGGATGTCCACATTGTCTAGAAATGCATGCATAAGAGATGTGTCAGGAAGAGCCTCTGACGAGTAAAGAGCAGAATAGAATTGCTTAAGTTGATTGTTGATTTCTTTGGGATTAGTAGAAGTTAAATCAACTGCAACACAGATTTCAGGTATGGTGCTGCTCGCAGCAGATTGTTGAACCTGGTGAGATAACAACTTGCCAGCTTTCTCTCCGTGTTCATAGAATTTTCTCCTCGACTTAAACAGAAGCTGCTCTGTTTGTTTGAAAGATTGTCAAATTCCGATTGGTGTATCAGTAGTTGAAGAGGCATATCTAGAATGAGTTGAGATACACTGCCGTTCCAAAATTTGGAGCCACTTAGAAATGTCCTTGTTTTTTAAAGAAAATAAATGTTGGTCCATTAACATAATATCAAATTGATCAGAAATACAGCGTCGACATTGTTAATGTTGTAAATGACTATTGTACCTGGAAACGACTGATTTTTAATGGAATATCTACATAGGCGTACAGAGGCCCATTATAAGCAAGCATCACTCCTGTGTTCTAATGGCACGCTGTGTTAGCTAATCCAAGTTTATCATTTTAAAAGGCTAATTGATCATTAGAAAACCATTTTGCAATTATGTTAGCACAGCTGAAAACCTTTGTTTTGATTAAAGAAGCAATAAAACTTGCTGTCACGTTCGTCATAGTGAGGAGACCAATATGAATACATATTTTTTAATTAAGGAAGAACACTAAACAAACTAACAAAACAAACGTGACGCTAATACAACGAGTGCTGACATGCAACTACACAGACAATAACCCACAAAACCAAAATGGAAATGGCAACCTAAATAGGATCCCCAATCAGAGACAACGATAAACAGCTGTCTCTGATTGGGATCCAATTCAGGCCACCATAGACCTATAATAAACCTAGACAAACAAAACCCCTAGATATACAAAAAACCCTAGACAGGACAAACAAGCATACCCACCCTCGTCACACCCTGACCTGACCAAAATAAAACATAGAAAACTAAGGTCAGTGTGTGACACTTGCCTTCTTTAGATTAGTTGAGTATCTGGAGCATCAGCATTTGTGGGTTTGATTACAGGATCAAAATGGACAGAAACAGCCCTTTCTTTCGAAACTTGTCAGTCTATTCTTGTACTGAGAAATGAAAGCTATTCCATGCGAGAAATTGCCAAGAAACTGAAGATCTCGGACAACGCTCTGTACTACTCCCTTCAAAGAACAGCGCAAACTGGATGGACTAAGGATGTGCTTTTCTTTCAAAAACAAGAACATTTCGAAGTGACGCCAAACTTTTGAATGGTAGTGTGGCTCCGATAAGTGTTTGGTGTGCTGTTTGTTGTCATACGCTGTGTATTAAATAATTCAGCCCCTTAGAAATGCTTTTAACGACTCCCACACAGTAGAGTGAGACACGTCAGGGGTGCAGTTGATCTGATATGTTTTTTTTAAAGGCACTACAGGATAGTAATTTGTCAAGTCGCCACGCGCTTTGGGACACAGTTCTGTCCGGAAAGTGAATATCTAGCTGAACAGGGCTATGGTCTGAGATAATGATGCTGTGATATTGGCTATTAGTTACAAAAGGAAGAATTCTATTGTCCAGCAGGGAAAAGTCAAGCCTAGAGTATGAGCGGTGTACTGGAGAGAAAAAGGAGTACTGTTTAGCAGTGGGATTGCTCCTCCTGCATTGATCCAAAAAATTACATGATTCTAGAAATTAGTTGATTATTGCGCCTGATTTTGAAATCATATTGTTGGGCTTCGGTCTGGATCTGTCTCGACTTGGATGCAATACACATTTGAAATCTCCGCCCACTATAAAATGATGAGTTATGGTCAGGAAGTGTTGCGATGAGGTCAGAGAAAAATTGTGTTTCATCCCAATTAGGACCATAGAGGTTAGCCAGAATAACCTGTGTGCTAAACAATTTCCTCATCACTATAATATATCTGCCATTAGTATCTGAAATTACTTTGGAGGAGACAAACTGAGTGGATTTTCTGATAAGGATGGCTGCCCCTCTTGCCTTAGCACCAAAGTTGGAGTGAAATATTTGGTCTACCCATCCTCTCTTTAGTTTATCATGGTCGCTAGACCAGAAATGGGTCTCTTGGAGAAAAACAATGTCTGAACTTAAGGACTTAAGATGAGCGTAACACTCGGCTACACTTGACCACCTGGTTAATTAATTTCACGTACCAGCTGATAAAGCATGTGGAGCCTAGAGTATATAGTAATCAGAAATTAATGTTAGTGCAATCACAAGGCCAGTGTGCTGAAAGGTCAAAGTAATAAAATATAAAGAAAATAAAAAACAGCTAAGAGCAATAAAATACTCAGAAAAGCTTGGACCCCTATGCTGGCCTTCCCCCTGTTGGAAGGCTGCTATATTTACCTATCCTAGACTAGAGCAAAATGCTACCATGTTAAACTGAACCTCTGTAGAGCTCTATCCAGGGTGAACATAATAAAGTTTAAACTGACGGAAGGGATTCATTCTGGAGGGAACCACCTCAGTTATCTAAGATAACTTATGCATATTTAAAGTATAGTAAAACAATATATAAAAAATGTGGTATATGTTGTCCCCCCTAGTGATATACAATGCTCAAAAAAAGAAAGGAAACACTTAAACAACACAATGTAACCAAGTCAATCACACTTCTGTGAAATCAAACTGTCCACTTAGGAAGCAACACTGATTGACAATAAATGTCACATGCTGTTGTGCAAATGGAATAGATAACAGGTGGAAATTATAGGCAATTAGCAAGACACCCCCAATAAAATAGTGGTTCTGCAGGTGGTGACCACAGACCACTTCTCAGTTCCTATGCTTCCTGGCTGATGTTTTGGTCACTTTTGAATTCTGGCAGTGCTTCCACTCTAGTGGTAGCATGAGACAGAGTCTACAACCCACACAAGTGGCTCAGGTAGTGCAGCTCATCCAGGATGGCACATCAATGTGAGCTGTGGCAAGAAGGTTTGCTGTGTCTGTCAGCGTAGTATCCAGAGCATGGAGGCGCTACCAGGAGACAGGCCAGTACATCAGGAGACGTGGAGGATGCCGTAGGAGGGCAACAACCCAGCAGCAGGACCGCTAACTCTGCCTTTGTGCAAGGAGGAGCAGGAGGAGCACTGCCAGAGCTAAGATTGGCAAATTCGCCACTGGCGCCCTGTGCTCTTCACAGATGAAAGCCGGTTCACACTGAACACATGTGACAGACGTGACAGAGTCTGGAGATACAGTGGAGAACGTTCTGCTGCCTGCAACATCCTCCAGCATGACCGGTTTAGCGGTGGGTCAGTCATGGTGTGGGGTGGCATTTCTTTGGGAGGCCGCACAGCCCTCCATGTGCTCGCCAGAGGTAGCCTGACTGCCATTAGGTACCGAGATGAGCTCCTCAGACCCCTTGTGAGACCATATGCTGGTGCGGTTGGCCCTGGGTTCCTCCTAATGCAAGACAATGCTAGACCTCATGTGGCTGGAGTGTGTCAGCAGTTCCTGCAAGAGGAAGGCCTTGAGGCTATGGACTGGCCTGCCCGTTCCCCAGACCTGAATCCAATTGAGCACATCTGGGACATCATGTCTCGCTCCATTCACCAACGCCACGTTGCACCACAGACTGTCCAGGAGTTGGCGGATGCTTTTGTCCAGGTCTGGGAGGAGATCCCTCAGGAGATCATCCGCCACCTCATCAGGAGCATGCCCAGGCGTTGTAGGGAGGTCATACAGGCACGGGGAGGCCACACACACTACTGAGCCTCATTTTGACTTGTTTTAAGGACATTACATCAAAGTTGGATTAGCCTGTAGTGTGGTTTTCCACTTTAATTTTGAGTGTGACTCCAAATCCAGACCTCCATGGTTTGATAAATTTGCTTTCCAATGATAATTTTTGTGTGATTTTGTTGTCAGCACATTCCACTACGTAAAGAAAAAAATATTTAATAAGAATATTTCATTAATTCAGATCTAGGATGTGTTATTTTAGTGTTCCTTTTATTTTTTTGAGCAGTGTATGTCCCTCCCTTAGGTAGCAACTTGGCTAATTATTACCCTGCCACCTAGCACCGTTGCTGTTCAGTGCCAGCTAGTTGGTAAAAGATAATTGTACCATGTATTGTAAATAAAAGGCTATTCAAACTATATTGTCCTTGTGAGAATGTCACCCTATACATACCATCCTTGTTCATAACGTTAAGTTACTGGATACATTTTTTGGGAGGGCAGCAGGGTGGAGGCACGTTTCTAATCAAGATATGAATTCACTAGTTGGTCCTTGGTCGCGTTAGCATGTCTCGAGCAGGGTCACAGTATGTGCCCACAATGGCTAGTTAGTATTATGTTGCCTGTCCTCCTGTGGATGTAGGTGCGCGACAATGTATTCTTTGGCCTTGGTTGGGTCTAAGAAGGGAGTAATGATCTTCAGTACAGCTGGGTAAAGAATGCCGAACTTGGTGTCCAGACAGCAGTATAGGAGCCCCCTCACCTCGTTGACTGACCTCTTCTTCATGACTGCCGCTGTGTGAATATGTGAATATTTTGGCCGTTGTGGGTGATGGGAGCCGCTCGCACTGTCTTACGGAATACATCCTCCTTCTCCTGAAGGTAATGGAATTGAACTACTATGGGTCTGGGCGGATACCCATACTTCGGTGCAGACTGTATGCTTCTGTGCGCACGGTCAAGGGTGGGGGCGTAATCGAGGCCTAGAATTTCCTGTAGCAGTTTAGCCATGAACAGGGTAAGCCGCATTCCGCCTACGGTCTCGAGTCCATCTCTCACGCCGAAAATGCGACCTTTCCACCAGCGCTGTCTGTTCTCAAGGTCCTCAACCTTGGAAGTGAGTTTGACGACATCTGATGATAGCTGGGTGACTTGCTCTTCCAGTGTCACCACTTTGTCTGAGTAAATATTTGCCCCATCTACCATGCTATTCAGATGGGTGTCATGTCGCGCCAAGTATTCGTTAACGGAGTCGAACTTTATGTAGACCTCGGTGGCAAGAATAACTATTTGTGCGGATAGGTCAGTGGATAATGACTCCACCTTAGACAGTTCGGGGGGGGGATCAGAGTCTGTGTCAGCTGAGCCCGAGGCTTCAGCAGAGGCCTGCTCCTTTTTGACCCACGGCCGTTGTTGTCTCGACATTTTACGATTAGAAAGCCAAATATTTTGGGAAAAAAAGACAAATTAGTAAATTGGGTTTGATTCCAAATTGTTACAAAATGAACATGGTGGGGAGGTATTAATAGTAAATTGTTCGCCCTGTATCAGAGCACGGAGAAAATTAGTCTTTACATGTTGCTGCTCACCAGCGGCCCCCGGTTTACCGTTTATCTCTGGATTAATTGTTGGAGTAGAGGACATTGTGCATTTCAGGGAAAATACCAACCTAATGTTTATATTCCAGGACATATTAGCTAGCAACAGCAAGCTAGCTAGCTAAATTGCAATAAATGTTTAATGCTTTTCCACTTGTCCCCAAATTAATATAATTGGTTCAACCTGAGTGTCCTGATCGTGTCTGATGTGGGGGTACAAAATCAACATGCATGTGTCCGGTTTGATCAGCATGTCACATAATCACATTAACCTCTGTTCTCCTCCATCTTTTTCTCTACTACTTTAGAGAACGGCACGTTCAACTCCAGCAGTGACGCCGAGAGGAAGACCCAGTTCTACTACCTGTCCTGTCTCAACGAGCAGCACATCGAGGAGCTGGGAGCCACGCCCCTCATTGACCTCATCGCAAAGGTCAGTTTGCTTCAGACACCGCCCCCTTCACACACACACTGCATCCCAATAAACTCTCAATTCTCCAAAAGTGTGTATACTTCAAGGATTTGAAAGGGAATGGTTTGTACATGGAAACTCCCTCTAGGCCAATGGCCAGAGTCAAGATCCCTTTCTAAGTCAAAATACAAGCCTATGCAACATTAATAAATGAAAAACAGTTCTGTAGTAATGAGGTTTGTGCAGTAGGCTATAGACACAGTACATTTTCACTCCGTATTGGCTATGCTTGAATTGCCCTGCCAATATTGATCTTCTCAGACCACTGTATATGATCACACTGGTAACAGATAACAGATTGTACTACTTGTGAGGCACAGCTAAGTGAGCACAATATATATATACAGTGGGGCAAAAAAGTATTTAGTCAGCCACCAATTGTGCAAGTTCTCCCATTTAAAAAGATGAGGCCTGTAATTTTCATCATAGGTACACTTCAACTATGACAGACAAAATGAGAAAAAAAAAATCCAGAAAATCACATTATAGGATTTTTAATGAATTAATTTGCAAATTATGGTGGAAAATAAGGTGACCAATAGTAACAACGCAAGCTTATCGGAAACACTTTGCAATACTCATTCATTCCAGCTGCAGTGCTGGTTGTAGTGTGAGTGGAAGTAAGAAGAACATACATTTTTTTGGCTTATAAAGGTGTTGAACAAAGTGTTGCCATAAAAAAGAGCAGCTCTTTTCTGTATGCGTTGAGTCTCTCTAGTGTGTGTGTGTGTGTTTGCAGACAGGGGGCTGGAACATCACAGGGCCCTGGGAGAAGGACAACTTCATGGAGGTTCTGAAGACAGTGTCGGGCCCCTACCGTGCCCAGCCCTTCTTCACCATCGGAGTCAGCGTGGACCCCAAGAATTCCAACAGCAATGTCATCCAGGTCTGCTGCTCTGGCTCTGGGTCTTTTTAAATGAAAATATATGTACTAGCATACACAAACAAACATATAGGCATGCATGCATAGACACAGACAGACACACGTGGGCACACGTAGACAGACGTACACGTGCACATGCACGCACACACACACATATTTTAAGCTTTTATATAATAACAGGTGCCGAATATGATAGTGAATGGACTCCGCACACTGCAATTCATTCTCCCTTATGATTAATGTGTTTGCTCACCTTTTGATGCATTTCTGACAGGTGGATCAATCGGGGCTGTTCCTCCCCTCGCGGGACTATTACCTCAACAAGACAGCCAATGAGAAGGTGAGTAAAGTTCAGGTGGGTGGTGGCCAGCCAGTACATGTGTGGTCTTTTCCTACCTATGGCTGTCAACATGAGGTACCATAATAAATTAAAATACAGTAAATTACTGTCACAGGAGGCTGCTGAGTGGAGGAAGGCTCATAATAATGGCTGGAATTGAGTAAATGGAATTGCATCAAACAAATGTAAACCATGTGTTTGATTTGTTGGATACCATTCCATTGATTCTGTTCCAGCTATTACTATGAGCCTGTCTTCCCCAGTTAATTTATTATCCAAAGCTTAGGAATTTCGTTCAAAATTTCAAGATTCACAACATCATTAAAACACAAAATATCACATGTACTGTCTGCAGAAGATGGCGGCTTCCCCTCCATATAAATAAAGGTGAAATAAATAAATGTATCTGCACAGGATTCTGTGGAGGGGTTATCCATTATCTGTTTATCTAAAGGTTGATGTGTATCTTGTTGTTCCATTCTAATTTACCCTCCCTATAGCCTGTCACAAATCTCTCTGACACAACCCAGCATATTTTAGCAGGGTGGTGGTCACTTTACAACAAACTAGAAAGACTGAAACCTTCCACTGAAAACGATGCCAGCAGAAAGTGTTTAATTTTGATTGCTCTCATTCTCTTGTGACTATACCACACCAGAGTAGAGTCGGGAATTTTGACTAATAAATGGTTTCACCTGGAAGAACTCTGAGCCTTAGTTATAGTCACTGTAGCCAGAGTTTTTTTTTCTGATCCGGTCATGTGGTCAACAACAACTCTTGGCCCAACTGGACACCAACTAGATGCCTTACTATGACACACCTGATTCAGCTAATTAAGGTCCTAAGGAGCAGCTGATTAAAATCAAGTGTGTTAACACTAGTAGTGGTCGGTGCCATTTTTTTTTTTATATGAACATGGCCTTGTTTCTATTACAGCATTTTGGATGACTGTCATTCATATTCCATTCCCCCAGCTCAATGTAACATCGATAGGTTTAGGCTACTACATGATACTCAAATTTTCCCTATACCCATCATGAGGTTGCTACAACCTAGCCTATTAATGAAAGTTTACAATGTAGGTGCAGAGGTCGAGAGCATTTTGAGTAATCAAGGTGACTGACAGTGGCACATTCAATACCACCTTGCACACTCTTGACTGCATCTAGCTGATCTAGGGTGTCATCATTAGTCCAACATTTGAAAACAAGAGTTTCTATTTGACAAATTCAGGTATGTTTATCCCTGTTTCGTTTGCTTCTGTTTAAGAAATGTTTTTAAACATAATCTGTGGAATGAATACACCCCAGATCACACGCAAACACAGTTCACTTTCATACCAGACACATACAAACAGCTCATTGTATATATAATACATTTTTGCATCTATCTACGGGCTCTCCTCCTTTCACCTTTTCTCTTCGTTTGTGGACTTCAGTGCACAACACATCAGCTGTCTGTGACCAGGTAAAACAAACTTTCCAAGCCAAACCTTCATATCATGACTGCTAACCGCTACACACAGCCTACATCATTGTCAATTCATAGTCAACATAGCTACTAGAACTAACGCGTTAGTAAACCCGCTACAATCATGCAGTACAGTGTAGTCCACAGCAATCAGTTTAGCAGTTACATCAGTGAGCCCCAGTTGCAATACATTAATACAACCAAAAGCTTACCTTGACAGTGTTGGATAGCCATAGCCAGCTAGCTAACATAACATCACTCTCTATTTGAGCCAGATGTTTAAGTAGGCTAAACTAGCTAGCTACATTTGACACTAGCTAAGTAAATGAAAAACAAAAAACTATGAAATATAGATAACTCTCTCTCTCTTTGTTCAAAACTGTTCAACTATTGTCTTTATCTCTTTTTGAGCTAACTACTCACCACATTTTATGCACTCCAATGCTAGCTATTTGTAGTTTATGCTTTCAGCACTAGATCCATTCTCTGGTCCTTTTATTGGGTGGACAACATATCAGTTCATGCTGCAAAAGCTCTGAGAGGTTGGAGGAAGTCCTCTGGACGATGTCATAATTACTGTGTAAGTTTATGGAAGGGGGTGATAACCATGAGCCTCCTCGGTTTGACATAAGCTAGCTGTCTGGCTAAACCATGGTACTACCCCACAGAGTTCTGCTGAGGCTCCTTTAGACCTTCATTGCGAATCAGTTTGTTTTAATCAATTATTTGGTGATTTAAAATATATTTAGAATAGTTTTATCTAAAAACAACTTTTTTTTACTGTTTCAATATTTGTTTTTTTCTTAAATTCAATGGTGATGGTCATCCACTGGAGCCTCCACTGGTTAACATTAACTATAGCAGGCCTAAAACAAAATCCATGTGGAGGGTTTGCAATGAAAAACTAAAACAGGCGTTTCTCATTGAACAAATTCAGATTGTACCTCCCCGTTTCACTCTGCTTCGCACCGTTGTCTTCCATTTGGTGGCAAGTGAACACGACCCTGTGCTTATCCTGTGTCCCCTCCCAGGTGTTGAAGGCATATCTGGACTACATGGTGGAGCTGAGCCTGCTATTGGGGGGGGATAAGAACTCCACACAAAGCCAGATGCAGCAGATCCTAGACTTTGAAACGGCGCTCGCCAACATCACCGTACCGCCGGACGAACTTCGCGATGAGGAGAAGATCTACCACAAGATCACCATCGCCGAACTGCAGGTGTGTATGCGTCTGTTGGGTGGGAGATTACAGAGAGAACATGTGCACTTCCATGTGCAAGCAGTTGCTTGGATGTGAGTATGTATGAGAGAGAGAGGGGGCGAGAGAGAGGTACATATGTGAGGTGGATTTTTTGTGGGGTGGATTTTGAGTGGATCAGAACCCCATGCCATCAGATCAGGCTGTAAAGTTTGTTCTTAATCAAATAGTCTGTTCCCACATTTTCTTCTGTCTCCATTACAGTGTCAAAACATGCATGGCTTTTTCTCGCAGTCTCTCCCACACCAACTCACCACCACCTTCTGAAAGCCTCTTCACACATTTGTTTATGTACTCTGCCTCTCCTGCAGTCCTCTTTTTTGTTTTGGAATGTTTCCCTGGTTGCCAAGGTGACTGTTGCCAAGAGCTGTTGCTAAGCTCTTCTATCTCCAAGGCAGCAGCAGAACTGCAGAGAGATGGTGAAGGGAATGCTAGTGGTTGGTGGACATGGAGGAGCCTTTCATCAACAAACAGATAGAATGAATGAATGGAGAGTCAGATGAGATGGATCTCTGTTTCATAGGAATTGAAAGTCATCATTTGTAGGATGGGTTGAATCAGTGAAATGGGTGGTAATGGGTAGATTGTATATACTTCTGAAATTTGAATATAATCACTCTAGAAAATCAGTCTGTTCATCTTAAGCCTGCAAACACAGTCGAGTTGATAAGGCATGAATTTGAATGGCAATGTCGTAGATCCTTTGTTCTGTTTCTGATGGTTCTAAACACTGGATCATTACATTAAATCTCCAGGGTCATGCTCATTAGGCACCAAGCAGAAGAAAATGGATTAAAACAGGGAAGGACTAGCTGGACTTGTCCAATAAGAAACACACATTTTCATTGTCTGTAGCAAAAAACATCTTAAATGGGGAGTAAATTATCGATGAGCAAAGCTTTTAATGATGACATGACAGGCCCCTAATGTTTTCTACTACAACTCCGGTATACATAGACATACTGTAAATGAATGGGAGCTACTATGATCCTATCCTTACTAGTGTTACACATTACACCGAAACGGTTCATCTATCAAATGTGTCTCACGTTTGCAAATCAACTAAATGTATTGAACTTATTAGAAAAATGTATTTGTCAAAGTTTATCATAAGACATTAACAGAATGCATTGTATTCCCTGCAATACTGGAATGCCCCTGCCTGTGAGTGTGCGGTGCACATATGTTTACCACTTTGGGTAACCGTTAGCGATGATAATGACAACCATCTTCGGGTAGATGGAAAGGCTTTGCCAAAACCTCAAATAAAAGTTAAGTACAAAGTAGCATATGCCTACCTGGCAGAATAAGGATTATTTGTATCGATACAGTAGCCATATGATCTGGAAACTCCATCACATGTGCGCTAAATACCGATAATCAAAAAACGGTGTTAAGGGTATGGACACTTGAATTAAAGGGTATATTTCAGACCTCAAAAGTGGCCCCAAATATCAAATAATTTCTGCGTAACAATTCAAGTCGAACTGACAGCATTTTAACTACTTTGCAGACAA
Organism: Oncorhynchus masou masou; assembly: GCF_036934945.1. NCBI lineage: Eukaryota > Metazoa > Chordata > Actinopteri > Salmoniformes > Salmonidae > Oncorhynchus > Oncorhynchus masou. Next base: position 2,196,741 of record NC_088237.1, read on the forward strand.
TCATAACATCAGTAAATAACATCAAATTCCCAGTTCATGCTTAAAAACAGGTTTTAAAAATAGCTTTGATTTGACTCAAAATTCCATGACGTGAAGTAAACTATTATTGGCAGAATAGATGGATGTAGTTCAATGTATGATTTAATATAATTCACCAATACATTTCTTGGTAGTCCAAAAATATTTATATCAGGTTGTAAATCACAGCTGGCCTGGTACATTGTTTGCTGCCTCCACCCATTCAGGAGTGGAGTGTTTCAGTGTTTCAGTTTCATTGACTCAATATTTTGAACAAAAACGGACGACTTTAGCTAAGGCTGGGAATGTCAAAACAATCAAGCTAGCAAGGGCAACGAACACAAGTCAGTCATAACCTGACTAATAGGCTAGCAGACGTTTCAAACACAAGGCCCGAGGGCCGAATAGGACACACAAGCGAGTATAAATGAGTCAACAGTTGAGTCATCTACTATGCGCTCGCATCGGTGTGTCCCATTTACAGCCCGCAGTGGTTTGTAAAGTGTGCAGGCATATGCCAAGGTCCTAGCTAGGCTACTGTCCAATTTGGGTCGCAGTTGCATGTTTAAAAAAGAAATTCTGTCCCTTGAGTTTGTGTTTTTTCAATATGGACCATGGGTTGAGTTTGACACCCTTGGGCTAGCGTATTTATTTAGCAAGCTAAAAATACCCAACTTAACATTAGCTAGCTAGCTGCTGGGAGGATGGCATGTCATTGGAGGAGTGGGTGAGTGACCAACTTTTTTCCCCTCATATCGTTTTTTGGTGGCTACAGCTAGAGAGGCAGGTGTCATTTGGTTACCTAGCAAGACATGTGAATCCCTTTGCTAGCTAGCTCGCTATGTTGAACATGAACAACTGTTATCCACAGTTGGAATATCTCTTTGTCAATAAAATGTATTTGGCATCGATCAAATGGGCGGGCAGGCAAGTTCGCATTCAGTTGTCAAACATGGGTTGGGACAAGCATACATTGGCAGGCAAGCTGCAGAAGGTCGAGCAGGCTACTTTTCCCAACCGTTTCAGTGCAATTTTTTTAGGTTAAATGGTTTGAGAGGGTTTATCTAATGTTCCCTTGTTCGATTGTAGCTTATCTAGCTTTGACTAACATTGATATTGTTGTTGTTGATGGTATTTACGTACTTGTGTATTTTGTAGCTTTTGGCAAATGAGTTCTAAATGGTCTAAAGTCGCTACTGCCTGAAAACACACAGTCCCGTTCAATGTGAATGATGGCAGGCCTGTGTGACAAATGGATTATTTGCATATAGGCCTACAGTAGCTGACTATGGCACACCGGTCTGCAAAGACTCCGGTCCTGGACAAGACACATGTTTTTATTAGGTTTTATTTACTGCCGTGTCTATTAATTGTCTAAACACACAGCCTTTTTCTCTATATTGCTTTCTCTATATTGCTATAGAATTTTCACATGCCTTACTATGAATTAATGAAAATGTCAGAATTATTATTATTTAAAAAAACTAAGTGTCATATTCTCCCTGGGCATGTATATGGACAGATTTTAATCCGATTTATATTGCTAAAAATCTGTCAGTTCCACTTTCAGTACCTTACTGACATTGTTTTCTATTTTAAAAAATATTCTAAAAGAAACAAAAATTAGCAAGAGCAATTTCTCAAGCAAGGATTTAGCTAGGACTGTCTGGGAGTGGTCTGAAAACGAGGTGTTATTGGCAGAGAGGTTTGGAACTCTTTAGTATTGGTTTGTTAACTAATTTACCGCATGGTGATCTCACCAGGCAGGCCAAAACAGGCTGAAATATTTTCATACAGCTCTTACACTAAAAGGATATCATCATTTTCACATTTTTATTCCAACCTCATAATGCCCAGCTGACAAATCATTACAAACAGTTACCATCCAAGTAGAGGAGTTACACAAGTCAGCGATACAATTAATCACTTACCTTTGATCTTCATATGGTTGCACTCAAAAGACTCCCATTTACTCAATAAATGTTTGTTTTGTTCGATAAAGTGTTTATATCCAAAAACCTCTTTTGTTCGCACGCTTTGTTCAGTAATCCACAGGCTCAAACGCAGCCACAACAGGCAGAAGTAAAGTATCCGTAAAGGTCGTAGAAATCAATCCTCAGGTTGTTTTTAGCCTAAATAATCTATAATATTTCAACCGGACAATAACGTTGTCAATATAAAAGGTAAACAAGAAAGGCGCGCTCTTGGTTGTGCGCAGGAAAAATCCCTGGGACACTCATTCAGAGTGGTCTTACTCTCATTTTTCAGAATACAAGCCTGAAACTATTTCTAAAGACGGTTGACATCTAGTGGAAGCCATTAGAAGTGCAATTTGAGTCCTAAGTTAATGGATACTGTAATGGCATTCAATAGAAAACTACAAACATAAAACAATCCCACTTCCTGGATGGATTTTTCTCTGGTTTTCGCCTGTCAAGTCAGCTCTGTTATACTCACAGACATTATTGTAACCGTTTTGGAAACTTTAGAGTATTTTCTATCGAAATCGATCAATTATATGCATATCCTAGCTTCTGGGCCTGAGTAGTAGGCAGTTTACTCTGGGCAAGCTTTTCATCCGGAACGGAAAATAGTGCCCCCTACCCTAGTGAAGTTAAAGGCAGTTTTCCATTCGTCTCCCTCCCTGATTCTCACTTGATTGTAAGCGTTGCAATCTAGTGAGAATTCTTCTTGGTGAAGAATTGGCCCGATGGGCCAGGTCAAGTCAGCGGACATCAGGGATAGGGGGTAACGATTCTTAATCGTGATCTTCTTCAGCCCTCTGTAGTCAACGCAGGGATGCAGACCTCCATCCTTCTTTCCCAGGAAGAAGAAACCTACACCAGCCGGGGATGCTGAGGAGTGAATGAAAGGCGTCGTATGGACGATGAGGAGGGAGGGTGGTGGGTTGCCTCTTACTGAAGGCATTCCAAGTATTCAGGAGGGTGAGCGGAAAAGTCTTGGTCTTCAATGGAAGCAGGGGAATGCGGCAAGGCTCTAGGTGGGTGTCTTAGACATTTAGTCTGGCCGTTCTTACCCCAGTCTAGTAGGTGTCCTGTGGACCAGGAGAGTAGTAGGTTATGTAGCGCTAGCCAGGGGTACCCTAGGATAAGGAAGTTCTCGGGAAGCCGTGATCAAACGAAAACTGTACCCCGGAATTCACCCCAACCTGCGAAAACTGTATGAGTGATTCACCCCAACCTGCAGTAGAATGGGTTTGGTCTGATATTCCACCTGGCCGCAGCCAATGGGGCGTCCATTGAGGGCATGAATCTGCAGAGGGATGGGACATTTCACACACAGGATTTGTAATTCTATTGTTGATGTCTTGATTATCTGCAGCCCCGGAGTCCACGAAGGCTTGAATCTGGTGAATCCCCTCCGCACTGGGCATGTAGCACGGAGATGGCTGAGACCTCCGCAGTAGAGGCAGTAGCCTTCGCATGTGCTTGTCACGCTCCTGTGGGCTCAGCCATGTGTGGGCTCAGCCATGTGTGTCCCAGCTGCATGGACTCCACAATGGTGGGCTTAGGGTGCTCAGGAAACCGGGATACGGGGATGGTGTCAAAAATGCGCTGTCTCACGCGTTCTGGGAGGTGGTTGTCGATCTTGATTGCCGGCGTTATCAGGGCCTCAAGATCCTCTCCCAGTTCCCGAGAAGCCAGCTACTCCTTGGAGTTAAACAAAGCCAGGTGGAAAACAGTGACTAGGGCCTCCGTATTCCACCCACTCTTGGCGTCGAGGGTGTGGAAGTTGATGGCGAAGTCAACCACTGGTCTGTTCCCTTGGCGGAAGTTGAACAGTCAGCAGACCACTTCTCGTCTGCCAACTGGGTGGTCAAAGACTCATCGCAGCTCTGCAGTCACAGCTAATATGGAGTTTCAGGATGGTGGCTTCTGTTCCCACACCGCCATTGCCCACGCCAGAGCCTTGCCCGAGAGTAGAGAGATGATCATGGGCATTGGTGTGGAACGAGGAGGACTGTAGCTCGAATAGGCAGGAGGAAACCCTTGAACCCCTGGCCGTCCTACCGCTCCGGGACTGGGATCTTGGGTTACCTGTGCAGGTTCCCTGGAGGAACTATGGCGATGCCTGTAGCACTGGGCGATGAGACGTAGGCATTGACTCCTCCTGGGTTGAGGTTGGACTGTCGTTGGAGGGAGTCGGTAAGTGCCCGGAGAGTCTCTGACATTTGGGAGAGTTGTTCTTGCTGCCGCACCAGCAGTGCTCCTTGGTGGATTACAACATTCTTGATCTGGTTGATCTCTGCTGGGTCCATGTTTGGCAGAAGCTTGCTGTGATGTGGTGAGGTTGTACCCATGTGCAGAGAAGAGACCAGACGAGGAATCATTGTTTAAGGATAAACATAAATACTTTACTGAGAAACGGTAGCCAAAGGATCACAGTACACTAGAAAAACAACAAACACTAGGTCTCAAACTCACTCGGGGAAACAAACACAAACAGGATATAAATTCAAGCTTCTGCAAAGGACAACAGAAAACACACCTCTTTCAGAGAAATCATAATGAGTAAATAGAATACACCTGAGTTTTATTAATGCCACTAGGACAGTCTCTGCTGCCCTATAGTGACAGGTGGAACCATGGCAGTGGGAACTCCTTCAAGACTGTTGGAAAAGTATTACAGGTGACTACCTAGTTGAGAGAATTACAGGAGTGTGCAAAGCTGTCATCAAGGCAAAGGGTGGCTACTTTGAAGAATCTCAAATATAACATATATTTAGATTTGTTTAACACTTTTTGGTTACTACAATATTCCATGTGTGTTATTTCATAGTTTTGATGTCTCACTATTATTCTACAATGTAGAAAATATTAAAACATTAAGAAAAACTCTTGAATGACGAGGTGTGTCCAAACTTTTGACTGGTACTGTATGTGTAGAATCATTTTGTATTTAGAATGGGCCATAATCATACACCTATCAGAACAGGGGCAGGTGAAAATGGCATGTCATCCGACAACGCTTTTCCCACTGTTCATTTTCATGCCAGCCAGGTAGGTAACGTGCTTTATTTTAGGAAAGTTGAGAAATAAATATATTATGCCAAGGCTATAGAAACTAGTGGGATCCTCCTCTTTTTAATAGAGACCATCAAACTCTGTTTTCTCACATAATTGCATAGCATAACCTATAGAAATGTTGGCAACATGGGTTAATAGGAACACTTATTTAATTCTATGCATCAAGCAGCTTTGAGATGCTGGCTCTCGTTGCGCAACATGTGAATGCCAGGGCTCTCATGAAGTGTTTGATTTAATTTTCAATTGCATTTGCATTGATGTCAGAGTGATTAGACAATAGAGTGTTGAGTTGCAGGCCATTAGGTACCGGCATCAGAATGCAGTTTTGGAGATGCTTAGTTACGGTCACATGGAATTTGACGGCAGTCATGACTCGTGACTGTTGTTGTGGCGGTAATATATATTGTGTCAAAATTCTGGTATTGTGACCACACTAATTCTTAAGAATGTTACAATGCATCATAAGGATTGTCAGAAAAAACAGGTAGCCATACTATATTTGTATTTATTTAATTTTATTTAACCTTTATTTTACTTGGCAAGTTTGTATTTACTGTACTTTTTTTGTGCATTAAAGACCAAACAACTAAACAACAGCCTCCATCCCATCATCTTTCTCCCTCCCTGCTCTGTCCTCGGCTCCCACGTCCTGGATTAAAGCAGTTTGGATATGGGTCTGGGGCTGAGGGCCGAGGATTTTACTGTAATACCCCTTCATACCCTCCAGGATAGGGGTGGCTGTGATTGCGTCTGGGATCTGGAATGCAAATTTATGAGGGTTGCAGGGTCCTCTCACTGTTTTGTCTCTCTCTCTCTCGCGCTCTCTCTTTCTCTCTCTCTCTGTCTAAATATTATGGATAATTTGGTTTAGTTTGAAGGAATAGTTTACAAATCAAAGCTTGCGTTCAGATTTTCTACCCTTCTCCAAAAGTGTGCACTTGTTCACTCCCACTAATGCATTTAAAATCCTTGGTTTGGATCAAGCATGGCTGGAGGGAATTTCCACCATATTCCTTACGCGAGTCCATTCCTTTTAAGTCCATGGGGGGAGTGTATTAGTGCAAACTTTGGGAGAAGTGTAGAGAATTGGAATGTAGCCTAAATCACACTCAAAAAAATTGAAGTTTGTCAGATTGTTTCAACCTGAAATGCAGTCTAATGTTCTTGCCATATGGTATTGTGTTTAGTCCACCATCTATATGGAGGGAATTCCAACTGCTTAAAAAAACAATACAATGTTGAGATCTGTTGTGTGGATCCAACAATATGCCTCATGAATTGAATAGATACAAAATTGTGTCTAAATTAAAAGATGCAGTTATGTGGGACACTTTTGAGTTCTGAAAATGTCTAAAAACATTGTTTTTGTGTTGAACTGTCTTTTTCATAAGAGTGGCCCCTGACCTCTAACCTCTCTCGCCCTCAGCTGTTGGCTCCGGCAGTGGACTGGCTGGACTACCTGTCCTCTGCCCTGTCCCCTCTGGACCTGAACGACACAGAGCCTGTGGTGCTATATGCCAAGGAGTACTTGCAGCTGGTGTCTGACCTGATCAACAAGACCGAGCGCAGGTAAGGACCTGGACGGAACTCAACCTGGTCGTACTTATCCCCCGTCAGCCAAAGGTCAGGTCACGTGGTCAGGAAATACTCCAAGGTCCATCCGTAACACATTGTGACATAGCTGAATCGGCAGTCATGCTTCTGCGCTACCAGTTTTTTTTCATGTCTTGTCCTGGAGGCAGAACTGCGATTTTTGCTACACAAGGTCAGGTTTAAAATGTAATGACTTTGTGGCTGTGCCATCAACTGACAATTCCGCAAAGCTGCCTCCAGAAGAAGATTCATGACATAAAACAAAAACCTGCTATAATACACCCCATATGAGAACATTTGGCACGTCTTTATGACCCTAATGAAGCTAATTTCTTAATCAATCCCATATACTACGTTCTTACAAAAAGTTTTTAAATTCTCCAGTAATGCCAATATTGAAGACTATCAAATACTTCTCAAAGATGCCCTCTGGTGGTCAAACTAGCACTAACTAGCATTAATGGTAAAAATTAAATAACGTGCCATAGAATTCTGCAGCAACCCGCAAGGTGTGCTGCAGTATGACGCAACTTTTAAAAGAGGAACCACTATTGGTAGAGTTTTTAAAGTGACTATGCATAGATAATAACAGAGAGTAGCAGCAGTACAAATAGTCTTGGTAGCCATTTGATTAGATGTTCAGGAGTCTTATTGCTTGGGGGTTGAAGCTGTTTAGAAGCAACTTGGACCAAGACTTGGCGCTCCGGTACCGCTTGCCGTGCGGTAGCAGAGAGAACAGTCCATGATTAGGGTGGCTGAAGTATTTGACAATTTTTAGGGCCTTCCTCTGACACCACCTGGTATAGAGGTCCTGGATGGCAGGAAGCTTGGCCCCAGTGATATACTGGGCCGTTCACACTACCCTCTGTAGTGCCTTGCGGTCGGAGGCCGTGCAGTTGCCATACCAGGCGGTGATGCAACCAGTCAGGATGCTCTCGATGGTGCAGCTGTAGAACCCGTTGAGGGTACAACTGAATGCCTTCAACTGAAATGTGTCTTCCGCATTTAACCCTCTGAATCAGAGAGGTGTTGGGGTCTGGAGTACAGGTGGGGACTGAGCATGTACACCTGATGGACCCCATGTTGAGGATCAGCGTGACCGATGTGTTGTTACCTACCCTTACCCCCAGGGGTGGCCCATCAGGAAGTCCAGGATCCAGTTGCAGAGGGAGGTGTTTAGTCCCAGGGTCCGTAGCTTATTGATGAGCTTTGAGGGCACTATGGTGTTGAACGCTGAGCTGTAGTCAATGAATAGCATTCTCAAATAGGTGTTCCTTTTGTCCAGGTGGGAAAGGGCAGTGTGGAGTGCAATAGAGATTGCATCATCTGTGGATCTGTTAGGCTAGTATGCAAATTGAAGTGGTTCTAGGGTTTCTGGGATAATGGTGTTGATGTGAGCCATGACCAGCCTTTCAAAGCACTTCATGGCTACAGACGTGAGTGCTACGGGTCGGTAGTCATTTAGGCAGGTTATCTTAGAAGATGAGCGACCCAGGAATGTGCTTTGGGGACCTTTAACAGAATGTGACTGGCAGAACGGGGGTTGTATGGGGAGGATGAGGGCTGCAGTAGATATCTCAGATAGGGGGGAGTGAGGCCTAAGACGGTTTTATAAATAAGGATCAACCAGTGGGTCTTGCGACAGGTATACAGAGATGACCAGTTTACAGATGCCTATAGAGTGCAGTGATGTGTCCTATAAGGAGCATTGGTGGCAAATCTGATGGCTGAATGGTAAAGCACACCTAGTCGCTCGAGAGCACCCTTACCTGCTGTTCTATAAATTATGTCTCTATAATCTAGCATGTGTAGGATGAGAGAAGGACAGTGTACCATCTAGTCATACTCCCAAGTACTTGTATGAGGTGACTACCTCAAGCTCTAAATCCTCATAGGTAGTAATCACACCTGTGGGGAGGGGGGCATTCTTCTTACCAAACCACATTAATTTTGTTTTTGAGGTGTTTAGAACAAGGTTAAGGGCAGAGAAAGCTTGTTGGACACTAAGAACACTTTGTTGTAGAGAGTTTAACACAAATTCAGAGGGGCCAGTTGAGCATAAGACTGTATCATATGCATATAAATGGATGAGAGAGCTTCCTACTGCCTGAGCTATGTTGTTGATGTAAATTGAGAAGACCGTGGGGCCTAGGATTGAGCCTTTGGGTATTCCCTTGGTGACAAGCAGTGGCTCTGAGACAGCAGATGTTCTGACTTTATACACTGCACCCTTTGAGAGAGGTAGTTAGCAAACCAGGCCAAAGATCCTTCAGAGATACCAATACTCCTTAGCCCGGCCCACAAGAATGGAAGGGTCTACCGTATAAAAAGCTTTGGCCAAGTCAAACAAAAATAGCAGCACAATATTGCTTAGAATCAAGGGCAGTGGTGACATAGTTGAGGACCTTTTAAGGTTGCAGTGACACATCCTTAACATGAGTGAAAACCAGATTGCATTCCAGATAGAATACTATAGACATCAAGAATGCCAGTCAGTTGGATATTGACACGTTTTTCCATCTTTTTGATAAACAGGGCAACATAGAAATTGGCCTACAACAGTTACAATCAGCTTGATCTCCCTCTTTAAATAAAGGACTAACTGTGGCTGCCTTAAAAGCAATGGGAACCTCCTCAGAGAGGAGAGACACGTTAAAAAGGTCAGAGATCGGCCTGACGATTATAGGGGCAGCAATCTTAAAGAATGCATCTGACCAAGATGTTTTTTTGGCGTCAAGTTTAAGGAGCTCCTTTAGCACCTCGGACTCAGTGACCGCCTGCAGGAAGAAATGTTGTAGTGGGGCAGGGGAAAAGGAGGGAGGAGCATCTGGGCTAGTTGCATTAGAATGGGTGGGAGATGAGGAAATGTTTGATGGGCAAGGAGGCATGGCTGAGTCAAATATGAATTCTGGCTTAATGAAGTGGTGATTAAAGAGCTCAGCTATGTGCTTCTTGTCAGTAACAACCACATCAACATTAAGCGATGTGGGCAGCTGTTAGGAGGAGGGTTTAACCATTTTCCAGAACTTCTTGCTGTTAGACCCACGGAGTGAGAACTGCTCCTTATAAAGGTACTTACTTTGGCTTTCCGGATAGCCTGAGTGCACTTATTTCTCATTTGCCTGAATGAGAGCCAGTCAGCCTGAGTATGCGTGTGCCAATTCTTTCGCTAAATGCTATTCTTGAGGTGGAGTAACTGCAAGATCATCGTCGAACCAGGGGCTGAACCTGTATTTATTTCTCATTTTCTTCATGGGGGTGTGTTTGTTAACAATATCACTGAAGATAAGCTTCTTTGAACAGAGGGGATCAAGCAGATTCTATATACATTTTCAGAGGCCAGGTCATGAAGGAAGGCTTGCTCATTAAAGTAACCTTTTCTGGGTGTTTGGAGTCATACCTTGTGGGATTGGTAATAATCTGAGAAAGATTTAGGGAGTCCAATTGCTTTAGGACTTGGTCAGGTGGTTTAAGCATGTCCCAGTTTAGATCACCTAGCAGGACAAATTCAGACTTAGAGTACGGGGCCAGGTGAGAGCTTAGGGCAGGTAGGGTACAGGCTGGCGCTGATGGAGGACTATAACACCCAGCAACAGTCAACAAACAGCTATTTGAAAGTTTAATGCTTAAAACCAGCAAATCACATTGTTTGGGGACAGACTTGGTGGAGATTATTGAGCACTGACTGAGCAATCGGTGGAGAAGGGACTTGGTCAGAGAGGTAACCAAGAACCCGTTGGCCACTCTGACAGAGCTCTAGAGATCCGCTGTGGAGAAGGGAAAACCTTCCAGAAGGACAGCCATCTCTGCAGCACTCCACCAATCAGACCTTTATAGTAGAGTGGCCAGATGGAAGCCACTCCTCAGTAAAAGGCACATGACAGCCTGCATGGAGTTGGCCAAAAGAAACAAGATTTTCTGGCCTGAATGCCAAGTGTTTTACTCTGGAGGAAACCTGACACCATCCCTACTGTGAAACATGGTGGTGGCAGCATCATGCTGTGGCGATGCTTTTCAGCTGTAGGTACTGGGAGACTTGTCCGGATCAAGGGGAAGATGAAGGGAGTACAGTATAGAGAGATCCTTGATTAAAAACCTGCTCTCAGACCGGGGCAAAGGTTCACCTTCCAACAGGCCAACGACCAGGAGCACACAGCCAAACAACGCAGGAGGGGCTTCGGGACAAGTATCTGAATTTTCTTGAATGGCCTAGCCAGACTTGAATGGTCTAGCCAGACTTGAGAGGATCTGTGAGAAGAATGGAAGAAACTCCCCAAATACAGGTGTGCCAAGCTTGTAGCGTCATACCCAAGTAGACTCGAGGGTGTAATAACTGCCAAAGGTGCTTCAACAAAGTACTGAGTAAAGGGTCTGAATACTTATGTAAATGTGTAATATTTTTTATACATTTGCTGTTTTTCCTTGTCATTATGGGGTTTTGTGTGTAGATTGATTTTTAGAATAAGGCTGTAATGTACAAAGCCAAAGCCCCTCGATGGGAGAGCATAAACTACAAGGAAATTCTCAAAGCTGCTAATGAGTACCTTGAAGACCTTAGCCGGTGGGAATCCCTGTGGGGTGCCCCACTCAGGCAGTGATTCTGCTGGCAACACTAGCTGCAGTAACCCATGGGGAGGGGGCCACACTTGGACATTCAGAGATGGTGCATATTATTGTGGACCTGGTGGCACAACATCATCAGAGGTCTGACTGCACATAGATCCTTGGGAATATGGTCACAACTGGGGATCAGCGTGTGTGTGTTTCTGGGAAAGGGGTTGCAACTGATCTCCATCAGCTAGGACTTGCCAATGGTTAATCCATTTTTGCCCATTTTTACTCAATTATGCATGCAACTTTATATATATTTGTAAATCAAATCCTTTCTTGAGTTCTGGGATGAAACAACTGTTGAGCATCTGAGTGTCTGGTTGCTTGTGGGGGAAAGGGTTGTGTGTATCCCACAACTGTTACGAGGGAGTAAAGATGTTAGGGACAATATAGGATGAATCACAATAATTGTTTGCTAAAATATTTTTTTTTATATATGTATGTATGTGTGTGTGTGTGTGTGTGTGTGTATATGTTTGTATGTGTGTGTGTGTGTGTGTGTGTGAGTGTGTATGAGAGAGAGAGACTGACGAGTTTTAATAACTCCAACCTAAGTGTATGTAAACTTCCGACGTCAATTGTAAATGGAGGCTTACATTTCCAGACCTAGTGAGATACAGTGCCTTGCGAAAGTATTCGGCCCCCTTGAACTTTGCGACCTTTTGCCAAATTTCAGGCTTCAAACATAAAGATATAAAATTGTATTTTTTTGTGAAGAATCAACAACAAGTGGGACACAAACATGAAGTGGAACGACATTTATTGGATATTTCAAACTTTTTTAACAAATCAAAAACTGAAAAATTGGGCGTGCAATTTCCTTATTTGCCTACACCTAGCGACCTGCTTTTTAAATTGTATGAGCAAAAAATATTTGATTTGATTTGGAATGGCAAGCTAGACCAAATTAAAATGGCCTATTTTATATAATGAATATGAATTTGGGGGGCAGAAATGATTAAATATTAACGCATTAGACGTCTCACTAAAGGCGTCAGTCATACAAAAGTTATACTATAATCCATACTGGTTCTCTATTAAATTAGTAAGAATGTCTCACCCCATGTTCAAGAATGGCCTTTATTCAGATTACAACCCCTCACTTTCCGATATTTGAAAACGAAATCATCTGTTTCTCAAACTTGACACTCTAATGTACATGCCCTCTTGCTCAGTTGTGAACTGGGGCCGCCTACTCCTCTTTCTATTTTGGTTAAAGCCAGTTTGTGCTGTTCTGTGAAGGGTGTAGTACACAGCGTTGTACAAGTTCTTCAGTTTCTTGGCAGTTTCTCGCATGGAATAGCCTTTATTTCTTAGAACAAGAATAGGCTGAGGAGAAAGTTATTTGTTTCTGTCCATATTGAGCCTGTAATCGAACCCACAAATGCTGATGCTCCAGATACTCAACTAGTCTAAAGGCCAGTTTTATTGCTTCTTTAATCAGGACTACAGTTTTCAACTGTGCTAACATAATTGCAAAAGGGTTTTCTAATGATCAGTTAGCCTTTTAAAATGATAAACTTGGATTAGCTAACACAATGTGCCATAATGGGCCTCTGTATGCCTATGTAGATATTCCATTAAAAATCAGCCATTTCCAGCAACAATAGTAATTTACAACATTAACAATGTCTATACTGTATTTTGGATCAATTTGATGTTATTTTAATGGACCAAAAATGAGCTTTTCTTAAAAAAAAGGATATTTCTAAGTGACCCTAAACCTTTGAATGGTAGTGAATGTTACACATGCAGCTAACACAAATATATGGAAATCCTTGCTCTACCCAAAATTACAACCAACTAATTGCAGCCTTACTACAAAAATGGAAGAGGTAAGTGGAAGGGGGAAAAAGTAAGGAACATGTCTGTTGGCCCTTCATTAAAGACCCAAAATGTTTAAAGAAAAGTGTGAAAAATAAAAAATATATACCAGTTTCATTTAACCTCTAGCGTCGAGCAATCCCGTATCCGGGAGTGTAATCATAGCCTCAAGCTCATTAGCATAACGCAACGTTAACTATTCATGAAAATCACAAATGAAATGAAATAAATATATTGGCTCACAAGCTTCGCCTTTTGTTAACAACACTGTCATCTCAGATTTTCAAAATATGTTTTTCAACCATAGCTACACAAGCATTTGTGTAAGAGTATTGATAGCTAGCATAGCATTAAGCCTAGCATTCAGCAGGCAACAACAAGAAAAGCATTCAAATAAAATCATTTACCTTTGAAGAACTTCGGATGTTTTCAATGAGGAGACTCTCCGTTAGATAGCAAATGTTCAGTTTTTCCAAAAAGATTATTTGTGTAGGAGAAATCGCTCCGTTTTGTTCATCACGTTTGGCTAAGAAAAAACCCCCCAAAAAGTTTTTTCCAAATTAACTCCATAATATCGACAGAAACGACAGAAAGTGTAGGCTCATTCCTGGCGCATTCACAGCCATATAAGGAGACATTGGAACACAGCGCATTCAAAATCTGGCGCATTTTCTGTATGAAATTTCATCTTGGTTTCGCCTGTAGCATTAGTTCTGTGGCACTCAGACAATATCTTTGCAGTTTTGGAAACATACACAAGTGTTTTCTTTCCAAAGCTGTCAATTATATGCATAGTCAAGCATCTTTTCGTGACAAAATATCTTGTTTAAAACGGGAACGTTTTTTTATCCAAAAATTAAAAGAGCGCCCCCTATATCGAAGATGTTAAGGGCCAAAACATTTACAGATGTGCCATATAGATTGAAAAAATAGTTGGGAAGAGATTTTCGATGTACCAATTCCATTGTACATGGTTTATGAATTGACATGCAAACGACGCCGGATTCGAAACGTAGAATTTTTCAATTTAAATGATTATACAACATTTTTGCAATAAATAGGATGTTATATGAGGGAAATAAACTTCCCAACTCCGCAGATTTTGCTGCGAGGAGGCAGTCAATAGATCATTTATTTTGGTAATGTCCATATGTAGCCATATGGTATTTGCTGTATTTGGTATTTTATTAGGATCCCCATTACTCTTTCTGGGGTCCACACAAAACATGAAATATTATACAGAACATCAATAGACAAGAACAGCTCAAGGACAGAACCACACACATTTTTGGGGGTGAGGGGGGGGGGGGGTACTGTGAAAAGACCCTTGGTGGCATGTCTTGTGGGATAAGTGTGTGTGTCAGAGCTGTGTGGAAGTTGACTATGCAACCAATTTGTGATTTTCGACACATTCGACACGCTAGCGTCCCACCTCGACAACAGCCAGTGAAATTGCAGGGCGCCAAATTAAAAACAACAGAAATCACATAATTAAAATTCCTCAAACATACAAGTATTATCCACCAGTTTAAATATATACTTCTAGTAAATCCAACCACAGTGTCCGATTTCAAAATGGCTTTACTGCGAAAGCACACCAAACAATTATGTTAGCTCAGTACCTAGTCACAGAAAAACACAGCCATTTTTCCAGCCAAAGAGAGGAGTCACAAAAAGCAGAAATAGAGATAAAATTAATCACTAACCTTTAATGATCTTCATCAGATGGCACTCATAGGACTTCATGTTACACAGGACATGTATGTTTTGTTCAATAAAGTTCATATTTATATCCAAAAATCTCAGTTTACATTGGAGCGTTATGGTCAGAAATGCATTGTCTCAGAAATACTCAACATAAACATTGATAAACGATACAAGTGTTAAACATGGAATTATAGATAAACTTCTCCTTAATGCAACCGCTGAGTCAGATTTCAAAAATGCCTTATGGCGAAAGCACACTGCGATTATGTTTGGTCAGCTCCAAGCCACAGAAACCCATACAGCCATTTTCCAAACAAGGAGAGGTGTCACAGAAGTCAGAAATGGCATTAAAATTAATCACTTACCTTTGATGATCTTCATCTGGTGGCGCTCCCAGGTCTCCATGTTAGACAATAAATGTTCGTTTTGGTCGATAATGTCCCTCCTTTTTGTTCACGTGCTTTGTCCAGTAATCCGAATGCAGAAGGCGCGGGAACGAATTCCAGGACAAAAAGTTAATAAAAAGTACAATAAAAGTTAGTAGAAACATGCCAAACAATGTTTTCAAATCAATCCTCTGGTTGTTTCTGTCAAAAATAATGAATCATATTTCAACTGGACAAAAGCTTTGTCAATAGGAATAGGAAACAAGGAATAGGAATAGGAAATAAGAAAGGCGCGTTCACGATCAGGGTGCATGGCTGATGAATGGAATTTTCCACTGGCCACTGATTGACAGTGCTGTATCTCCCTCATTTTTCAGAGTAAAAGCCTGAAACAATGCCTAACGACTGGCTACATGTGGAGGAAGACACGGAGCTCGTGAACTGGGGCCTTATTCTTTGTATGGTGGATAGGCTTTCAATGGAAAAATAATAGTACTTCCTGGTTGTATTCTCCTCGGGTTTTCGCCTGCCATATCAGTTCTGTTATACTCACAGACATTATTGTAACAGTTTTGGAAACTGTGTGTTTTCAGAGTGTTTTCTATCCAAATCTACTAATTATATGGTTTCATGCATGTCAACATCAGAAGCCTCCTCCCTAAGTTTGTTTTATTCACTGCTTTAGCACACTCTGCTAACCCTGATGTCCTTGCCGTGTCTGAATCCTGGCTCAGGAAGGCCACTAAAAATGTGGAGATTTCCATACCCAACTATAACATTTTCCGTCAAGATAGAACTGTCAAAGGGGGAGGAGTTGCAGTCTACTGCAGAGAGAGCCTGCAAAGTAATGTCATACTTTCCAGTTCCATACCCAAACAGTTCGAACTACTAATTCTGAAAATTACTCTCTCCAGAAATAAGTCGCTCACTGTTGCCGCCTGCTACCGACCCCCCTCAGCTCCCAGCTGTGCCCTGGTCACCATTTGTGAATTGATCACCCCCCATCTAGCTTCAGAGTTTGTTCTGTTAGGTGACCTAAACTGGGATATGCTTAACACCCCGGCAGTCCTACAATCTAAGCTACATGGCCTCAATCTCACACAAATCATCAAGGAACCCACCTGGTACAACCCTAAATCTGTAAACAAGGGCACCCTCATAGACGTCATCCTGACCAACTGGCCCTCCAATACACCTCCGCTGTCTTCAACCAGCATCTCAGCGATCACTGCCTCATTGCCTGTATCCGCTACGGATCCGCAGTCAAACGACCACCCCTCATCACTGTCAAACGTTCCCTAAAACACTTCTGCGAGCAGGCCTTTCTAATTGACCTGGCCCGGGTATCCTGGAAGGATATTGACCTCATCCCATCAGTTGAGGATGCCCGTTCATTCTTTAAAAGTAACTTCCTCACCATTTTAGATAAGCATGCTCTGTTCAAAAAATGCAGAACAAAGAACAGATGTAGCCCTTGGTTCACTCCAGACCTGACTGCCCTCGACCAGCACAAAAACATCCTATGGCAGACTGCAATAGCACCGAATAGTCCCCGCGATATGCAACTGTTCAGGGAAGTCAGGAACCAATACACGCAGTCAGTCAGGAAAGCAAAGGCCAGCTTCTTCAGGCAGAAATTTGCATCCTGTAGCTCTAACTCCAAAAAGTTCTGGGACACTGTGAAGTCCATGGAGAACAAGGGCACCTCCTCCCAGCTGCCCACTGCACTGAGGCTCGGTAACACGGTCACCACCGATAAATCCATGATTATCGAAAACTTCAACAAGCATTTCTCAACGGCTGGCCATGCCTTCCTCCTGGCTATCCAAATCCAGATAGCAGATGTTCTGAAAGAGCTGCAAAACCTGGACCCGTACAAATCAGCTGGGCTTGACAATCTGGACCCTCTATTTCTGAAACTATCCGCCGCCATTGTCTCTGTCAATCTGCCAATCACCATATATCTTATCGGCAGACTCAGTAGGGTTGCCACAGGGTTCAATTCTCGGGCCGTCTCTTTTCTCTGTATATATCAATGATGTTGCTCTTGCTGCTGGTGATTCCCTGATACACCACTACGCAGACAACACCATTCTGTATACTTCCGGCCCGTCCTTGGACGAGCTTCAATGCCATACAACACTCCTTCCGTGGCCTCCAACTGCTCTTAAACGCTAGTAAAACCAAATGCATGCTTTTCAACCATTCGCTGCCTGCACCTGCACGCCCGACTAACTTCACCACCCTGGATGGTTTCCGACCTAGAATATGTTGACATCTATAAGTACCTAGGTGTCTGGCTAGACTGTAAACTCTCCTTCCAGACTCATATCAAACATCTCCAATCTAAAATCAAATCTAGAATCGGCTTTCTATTCCGCAGCAAAGCCTCCTTCACTCACGCCACCAAACTTACCCTAGTAAAACTGACTATCCTATCGATCCTCGACTTCGGCAATGTCATCTACAAAATAGCTTCCAATACTCTACTCAGCAAACTGGATGCAGTTTCACAGTGCAATCCGTTTTGTTACTAAAGCACCTTATACCACACACCACTGCGACCTGTATGCTCTAGTCGGCTGGCCCCCGCTACATATTTGTCGCCAGACCCACTGGCTCCAGGTCATCTACAAGTCCATGCTAGGTAAAGCTCCGCCTTATCTCAGTTCACTGGTCACGATGGCAACACCCACCCATAGCACACGCTCCAGCAGGTGTATCTCACTGATCATCCCTAAAGCCAACACCTCATTTGGCCGCCTTTCGTTCCAGTTCTCTGCTGCCTGTGACTGGAACAAATTGCAAAAATCGCTGAAGTTGGAGACTTTTATCTCCCTCACCAACTTCAAACATCTGCTATCTGAGCAGCTAAACGATCGCTGCAGTTGTACATAGTCTAAATAGCCCACCCAATTTGACTTACCGCATCCCCATACTGTTTATATTTATTTACTTTTCTGCTCTTTTGCACACCAGTATCTCTACCTGTACATGACCATCTGATCATTTAGGATTTAGTCAGTTTCTCCTCAACTCTTAGACAAGAGAGACTGGCATGCATAGTATTTATATCAGCCCTCTGATTACAATGAAGAGCAAAATGTGCTGCTCGGTTATGGGCCAGCTGCAGCTTAACTAGGTCTGTCCTTGCAGCACTGGACCACACAACTGGACAATAATCAAGATTAGACAAAACTAGAGCCTGCAGAACTTGCTTTTTGGAATGTGGTGTCAAAAAAGTAGAACAAATCTTTATTACGGCTAGACCTCTCCCCATCTTTACAACCAAATTGAATCTGTATGTTTTTGACCATGACAGTTTATAATCTAAGGTAATGCCAAGGAGTTTAGTCTCCTCAACTTGTTCAACAGCCACACCATTCATTACCAGATTCAGCTGAGGTCTAGCTCTTAAGGAATGATTTGTACCAAATACAATGCTCTTACTGTAGATGTAGAGATGTTTAATACTGGCCAGCCATTCCAAAACGGACTGCAACTCTTTATTAACTTCTTGCGTCTATCAAACCCGGATCCGGGAGCGTAATCATAGCCTCAAACTTATTAGCATAACGCAGCGGACATAAATCTTCCTACAAATTCTTCATATTCATGAAAATCACAAATGAAATATATTGAGACACAGCTTAGCCTTTTGTTAATCACACTGTCATCTCAGATTTTCAAAATATGCTTTACAGCCAACGCTAGACAAGCATTTGTGTAAGTTTATCATGGCATAATGCTATGCTAGGCTCTGTTGGCAGCAGGCAACATTTTCACGACAATAAGAAAAGCAATCAAATTAAATAATTTACCTTTGAAGAACTTCAGATGTTTTCACTCAGGAGACTCCCAGTTAGATAGCAAATGTTCCTTTTTTCCAAAAATATTATTTTTGTAGGTGAAATAGCTCCCGTTTGTTCGTCACGTTTGGCTGAGAAATCGACCGGAAAATGCGGTCACTACAACGCCAAACTTTTTTCCAAATTAGCTTCATAATATCGACAGAAACATGGCAAACGTTGTTTAGAATCAATCCTCAAGGTATTTTTCACATAACAATTCGATAATATATCCATCGGGACAATTGGTTTCTCATAACAAGCGATTGGAAAAATGGCTACTTGTGTACTTTACGCAAGACTTTCTGTGGGAGCCATCATGTGACCACTTGCTAAATGTGGTCCCTTACGGCTATTCTTCAACATAAATGCGTAAAAAGACGTCACAAAGCTGTAGACACCTTGGGGAATACGTAGAAAACGTAAGCTCATTCGTAGCTCATTCACAGCCATATAAGGAGTCATTGGCATGAGCCGGTTTAAAAAATGCGGCACTTCCTGATTGGATTTTTATCTGGGTTTCGCCTGTAACATCAGTTCTGTTGCACTCACAGACAATATCTTTGCAGTTTTGGAAACGTCAGAGTGTTTTCTATCCAAAGCTGTCAATTATATGCATAGTTGAGCATATATTCGTGACAAAATATCTTGTTTAAAACGGGAACGTTTTTTATCCAAAAATGAAAATACTGCCCCCTAACTAACAAAAGGTTAAGGGTTCCAGTGACTGACTTAGCTGTGGTTGCTGATGTTGTATATGGTTGACTCATCAGCATACATGGACGCACATGCTTTAATGCCAGTGGCAGGTCATTGGTAAAAATAGAAAAGAGT
Source organism: Oncorhynchus masou masou (assembly GCF_036934945.1). Classification (NCBI taxonomy): domain Eukaryota; kingdom Metazoa; phylum Chordata; class Actinopteri; order Salmoniformes; family Salmonidae; genus Oncorhynchus; species Oncorhynchus masou. The sequence goes on from NC_088237.1 coordinate 2,216,610, forward strand.
AGAGGGCCTAGAGAGCTGCCCTGTGGTACACCACGCTTTACATGTTTGATAGAAACGTCCATTAAAGAAAACCCTTTGAGTTCTATTCGATAGATAGCTCTGATTCCACAATATGGCAGAGGTTGAAAAGCCATAGCACAAATTTTTTCAACAACAGGTTAATTGTCAATAATATCAAAGAATGCACTGAAATCTTAACAGTTCAGCTCCCCAATCTTCTTATTATCAATGTCTTTCAACCAATCATCAGTCATTTGTGTCTGTTGAGTGCCCTTCTCTATAAGCATGCTGAAAGTCTGTTGTTAATTTGTTTACAGAGAAATAGCATTGTATTTGGTCAAACAGAATTTCTTCCAAAAGTTTGCTAGGAGCTGGCAGCAAGCTTATAAGTCTGCTGTTCGAACCAGTAAAGGCCATTTTGGCTTCCCTCCAGTATTGAGGACAAAGACTGTCCTCTGGGCTTAGAGAAAAAATATGGCCGATAGGAGTGGAGAGTCCGCTACCATCCTCAGTAGCTTTCCATCTAAGTTGTCAATGCCAGGAGGTTTGTCATTATTGATCGATAACAAACATTTTTCCACCTCTCCCACACTAACTTTACAAAATTCAAACTTCCTCAGCTTTTTTTATTTTTTATTTTTATGCATGAATACAATTGCTCACTGTTCATTGTGGATATTTCCTGCCTAAGTTTGACCACTTTGCCAATTAAATAATTATAAAAATAATTGGCAACATCAAATGGTTTTGTGATGAATAAGCCATCTGATTTGATGAAAGATTGAGTTGAATTTGTCTTTCTGCCCATAAATTCATTTAAAGTCCCCCAAAAACATTTTTCCATCATTCTTCATATCATTGATCTTGGCTTCATAATAAAGTTTATTTTAGTTGAGTTTAGTCACATAATTTCTCAATTTGTAGTAAGTAAGCCAGTCAGACTTATTTGCCACTCCTTTTGCCCCATCTCTTTCAACCATACAGTTTTTCAATTCATCATAAATCCATGGAGCCATAACAGTTCTAACAGTCAGTTTCTTAACAGGTGCATGCTTATCAATAATTGGAAGAATCAATTTCATAAATTCATCAAGTGCAGCGGCTGGATGCTCCTCATTAATCACATCAGACCAACAAATATTTTTAACATCATCCACATAAGAGTCACAGCAAAATGTTTTGTATGATGTCTTATGCACTATTTTAGGTCCAGCTGTTGGAACTTTGTATTTCCTGGATATAGCCACTATATTGTGATCACTGCATCCAATGTGTACGGATATAGCTTCAGAACGAAGTTCTACAGCATTAGTAAAAAAGTGATCGATACATGTGGATGATCTTGTAAACATCCTGGTAGGTTGATTATCTTGTTATGGCTGCAATCCCCCTATCGGGATAAGTGTCATCAACAACCACTGAATAGCATAGCGCTACATTCAATAAAGATTACTACAAATATTTATGTTCATGAAATCACAAGTGCAATATAGGAAAACACACTTTTTGTTAATCTCCCTGTCTTGTCAGATTTTGAAATTATGCTTTACAGCGAAAGCAATCCAAGCGTTTGTAAGTTTATCGATCGCAAAGCAAAACATTATGTACACTAAGCATTAAGTAGCTAGGTCACGAAAATCAGAAAAGCAATCAAATTAATCGTTTACCTTTGATCTTCGGATGTTTTCACTGACGAGACTCCCAGTTACACAACAAATGTTCCGTTTGTTTGTCGCGTTATGTTCAGAAATCCACAGGAAAGAGCGGTCACGACAACGCAGACGAAAATACCAAATAGTTTCCATAATGTCCACAGAAACATGTCAAACGTTTTTTATAATCAATCCTCAGGTTGTTTTTAAAAATATATAATCGATAATATAGCTGTCTAAATTCTGTTGTGCGAGCAAAACCCATGTGACCACTTGACGCGATGTTATCGCTCTGGCTCATTTTTCAAAATAAAAGCCTGCAACTGTCTGAAGACTGACACACTGAGGAAGCAATAGGAAAAGGAATCTGGTTCATATCCCTTTAAATGCAGCAAAGGGAGGCTATGGAACATGGAGTTTTCAAAATAGATTTTGTTTTTCCTCAGGGTTTCGCCTGCAATATCAGTTCTGTTATACTCACAGACAATATTTTGACCGTTTTGGAAACTTTAGAGTGTTTTCTATCCAATACTAATACTAATATGCATATATTAGCAACTGAGACTGAGGAGCTGGCCGTTTACAATGGGCACCTTTTCATCCAAGCTACTCAATACTGCCCCTGCAGCCATAAAAAGTTAAACAGCTTGGAAAATTCCAGAAAATGATTTCATGGCTTTAGATGCTTCTGATGGGCTAATTGACATCATTTGAGTCAACTGGAAGAGTACCTGTGGATGTATTTCAAGTCCTACCTTCAAACTCAGTGCCTCTGCTTGACATCATGGGAAAATCAAAAGAAATCAGCCAAGACCTCAGAAAAAAAAGTTGTAGACCTCCACAAGTCTGGTTCATCCTGGGGAGCAATTTCCAAACGCCTGAAGGTACCACGTTAATTTGTACAAACGATAGTACGCAAGTATAAACACCACGGGACCATGCAGCCGTCATATCACTCAGGAAGGAGACTCCTTCTGTTTCCTAGAGTTTAACGTATTTTGGTTTGAGAAGTGCAAATCAATCCCAGAGCAACCGCAACGGACAAGAAACTTTCAAAGTTCTTCAAATTTTTCCCATATTGACTGACCTTCATGTCTTAAAGTAATGATGGACCGTCATTTCTCTTTTCTTACTTGAGCTGTTCTTGCCATAATATGGACTTGGTCTTTTTACCAAATAGGGATATCTTCTGTATACGACCTCTACCTTGTCACAACACAACTGATTGGCTCAAATGCATTAAGGACGAAAGATATTCCACACATTTAACAAACACAGCTGTTAATTGAAATGCATTCCAGGTGACTAACTCATGAAGCTGGTTGAGAGAATGCCAATAGTGTGCAAAGCTGTCAAGGCAAAGAGTGGCTACTAAAATACATTTTGCTTTGTTTCTCACTTTGTTGGTTACTACATGATTCCAAATGTGTTATTTCATAATGTTGATGTCTTCACTATTATTCTACAATGTAGAAAATAGTAAAAAATAAAAATATAGCAAAGTTACACCATTAAAATAGTAGGTCTGTCAACTTTTGACTGGTACTGTATATTGCTGTGTATTTAAAATATATATATATTTAACTAGGCAACTAAGTTAAGAACAAATGATTATTTACAATGACGGCCTACATTATGCATATGGTCTTCGTAGAAAGTGTTACCAAAATTCTTTATATAACCTGACCTGAACCATAACATGATGAAATACGTCATAATAACGTCCATGCAACCAGCTTTGCCCATGAGGAAACACAGTCATTGGATTGCCCCAACTATTGACTGTCGTTGTTTTTTCTTTTCTTATCCTTGTCACCAACTTGTCCTCATGTTGCCTCTTCCTCCCGTCTCTCCTCATCTCTCCCTGTTTCTCCCTGTCTCTTCTGTCTCTCCCCGCCCTCAGCCTGCTCAACAACTACATGATCTGGAACCTGGTGCAGAAAGGAGCTTCCAGTCTGGACCAGCGCTTTGAGAACGCCCAGGACAAGCTGCTAGAGAGCCTGTATGGAACCAAGAAGGTGTGTTTTAGGCTGAGTCCTACTTTTGGCTTCGGTTAAAAGTAGTGCCCTAGGGATAACCCTGCGTCAGGAAATACCTTGTTAGGGCCAGTTTCCCAGACACAGATAAAGCCTAGTCCTCGACTAAAAAGGAATTTCAATGGAGATTTTCTGTTGAGCATGCTTTTTAGTCCAGGACTATGCTTAAACTGTGTCAGGGTAACTAGACATGTTGATTTTTATGTGAGACTCTGTTTGGGCTCACAGCAAGGAATGTGTGCTGCCTCAGCACAGTAAACAGCTGGTGAGAAACTTATTGTGTGTGTGTGTGTGTGTGTGTGTGTGTGTGTGTGTGTGTGTGTGTGTGTGTGTGTGTGTGTGTGTGTGTGTGTGTTCGCTCAGTCCTGCACACCACGATGGCAGACCTGCATTGGGAACACAGATGACACGCTCGGCTTTGCCCTGGGAGCACTCTTTGTCAAAGCTACGTTTGATAAACACAGCAAAGAGATTGTGAGTATAATAGGCGCACAACTGCATTAGTCTATTCAAGTGTTTTACCATGGTGAAGAATCCATGACTGTCCCCTAGTGGTTACCATGTATAGGCCTAATAAAAGGTAATCATAAAAATCATCTTATTTGCTAGGACATTATTATAATTTTCATGAATAATCTATTTTAAATGCTTAAATGTTTATGAATGCTTTGTATAATGTTATAAATGCTTATGAATTGTACAGATTATAATGTTTATATATTTCCTGTAAATTATTATAAATGTTTACATTTAATTAAATACTAATTTAGTAATAGTTCTCTGTCCTCCAGACGGGAGAGACCAATATAGGAGAGAAAAAACATGCTAATTAAATGGAGAGATTGTTATTGGGTAGAGAAAAGAGGGGCAAGTAGAAGAGAGAGACGTGGAAAGGGAGAGAGAGGAGGCACAGAAGAAGGGCTGGTAGCTTTATACCGGTTGGAAATAGACTCTCACGTGCAAGTGTTCTTGGTTTTTATTATATTTTGCGAGGGTTCAGATTGCCCCGGGTATTTAGTCCATATCTAAGTGTAATTGTCAAAGAAGGATCTATATCATCTTTCCCTCTTTCTTGCTTCTTACATTTAATGTCTGTCTCTCACCCCACAATAAGGCAGAGGGGATGATCAATGAAATCCGTACTGCCTTCAAAGATGCTCTTGATCACCTCAAGTGGATGGACAAACAAACGCGTCAGGCAGCCAAAGACAAGGTCAGAGATGATGTCACCTACTGGATAGGCTATGTTTGGGTGCCAGAGGCTATCTATGTCTGTGAAAGAATGTGTGTGTGCGCGCGCGTGCACATGCATACCTGTGCACACCTGCGCACATGTAAGAGAGAGAGGACAGGGAGGGAGTAATATGGGTTTACAGGTTACAATACAGTAGTTAGCCCTCTTTTTCCAGACCTCCAAATGTTGAAAGCAGGAGGTTTCTTGTCCCCTTCCTCCATCTTGCCCTCTCTTATCCCTTTTGCTCTCTTGGTCTTCAGGCAGACGCCATCTACGACATGATTGGATTCCCTGACTTCATCCTGGAATCCAAAGAACTGGATGATGTTTATGACGGGGTGAGTTAGTACCTTTTGTTGAGATGTGTCATGATTGAACACCATACATTGAGCCCCATACATTGAACCCTGTGAGTTCTTCAAACATGTTGAAGGTGAAATGACAAGGACACCTTTTAATGTTTCTAATCAGTGAGTAATTATTTATTGCCCGTCTTTCTGTCTGTATGTCTGTCTCTCTCCACAGTATGAAGTCTCGGAAGAAAACTTCTTCCAGAACGCACTCAATTTCTACAATTTCTCCGCCAGAGTGATGGCCGATCAGCTCCGCAAGCCGCCCAACAGAGACCAGTGAGTCTTCATCAGCTACACTAATCATCATTATCAACATCACCATCGTCATTTGATCTGAAATTGCGCTCTATTCGCTGGTCAAACACTACATTAAGTTGGATGCTTTTTGCTCCAGTGTTGTCTGGTGTCACGGAGGACAGGCTCATTGTATTGGCTTGAGCACAATGAATGGAACGGTATCAAACACATACTATTCCATTAAGCCCATTTCAGAATGACAATTAGTCGTCCTACTCTCACCAGCTTTCACAGGTTTGCTTTTTTATACACATCTCTGCAACCATCCTTCTAGATGGAGTATGACCCCTCCCACAGTCAACGCCTACTACATGCCCACCAAGAATGGCATTGTCTTCCCAGCTGGAATCCTTCAGGCACCCTTTTATGCCCAAGATCACCCCAAGTGAGTGTGTGTGTGTGTATGTGCGCGTATGTGTGCTCGCTTGCTTTTCTGACCCCATGTGAATTCTCTGCAGAGCACTGAACTTCGGGGGGATAGGAGTGGTGATGGGACACGAGCTCACTCATGCCTTTGATGACCAAGGTTGGTGTCCACATTTAACAGATTCCACAGAACTCATGGACGCATCCTCACAAAACACCAACTGACCAACACACACTAGCATGCATGCACAGACATGATTACTAGGTGTGCATGTTTGTAAAGATTAAGCATTTTTTAAGATGATTTTTCCTTAATCAGGCAGGGAATACGACAAAGACGGGAACCTTCGACCATGGTGGCAAAATTCCTCTGTGGAAGCATTTAAGAACCACACGGAATGCATGGTGGAGCAGTACAACGGGTTTACAATCAATGGGGAGCATATAAATGGCAAGCAGACGCTGGGAGAGAACATTGCTGACAACGGAGGCCTAAAGGCAGCCTATAAGGTGAGTAGGTCTCCCTACTTGATAATGCATTACATTTAGTTGCTCACATACTAACTTATTTATTATTGTAATAATTATTAACTGTAGTAAAGTTCAGTTATTTTGTAACAGTAATGGGGTTGAGCAGTTATAGCTCAATCCATTACTGCCAAATCCATTGCTATGTATTTATAAAGCAATTGCATAGTTACTACTATGTAACAACATGTTATTACGGTTTTATTTCCCAGTAGTGGGATCCTGGACAGCATGACTCTTATTATACTATACAATAGTCTTACTATACTTCACCTCAGGGCCATCAGAGTGGTGGATAATGTTTGTAAAAACAAATGTCCTGTTGTGTTCAGGCGTACCAGGCGTGGGTGCAGGAGAATGGTGAGGAGAAGAGGCTGCCAGCGGTCAACCTGACCAATGACCAACTATTCTTTGTGGGATTTGCCCAGGTAGGTGATGGGAGTGTCAACTATATGCGTTACACACATCCTGATAAAGTTCACGTATCAAATACTCATGATTAGGGCTCAGGGTTTGCATGACAATATCATAAGCTATAAAACTAGGGGCCCAAGTTTTTCAAGTCAGGTCACGCTCTCAGGATGAACTCCTACATCATGAGTAAGAGTGGAATATTAAAACTACTGTTGGAGAAGTGGATGAGAAAATGTGGGTACAAATGAATAAAACACTATTTTGGAAACAGAATGAGTATAATATGCAACAGTTGGGAAGCTAGAGAGGAGAATAATCTAGCTACTGCCTGTTTAATTTATCGGAAGATCCTCTCTTCTCTCAGGTGTGGTGTTCCGTGCGAACCCCGGAGAGCGCCCACGAAGGACTCATGACGGACCCCCACAGCCCCCCAAAATACCGCGTCATCGGCACCCTCTCCAACTCGCCAGACTTTGCTGAGCACTTCCAATGCCCCACTGGCTCCCCTATGAACTCGGGTCACCGCTGCGTGGTGTGGTAGGGCCTTAGAGAACCAGTGGGGGGTGCTGTCTGTAGAAGCTGCTTGGAGAATCAAGAGGAGGAGGAAGAGAACCTCTAACTAATCATCTGATGTTTTTTCTTCTAGTTTTCTTTTCTTTGTACATGATGCTGGATTACTAGTGGTTTGTAGGTAGAGCAGGACAGACTCAGGTGAGCGAGAGGGAGGCACGTCACGTGGAGAGAAATGTTGTAATCTGCTGATGTGTGTGTAATTCCAGTGTTATGGTATTTTTCCTCTTTCTCCATGCCCCAGTCAACCCCTCCACCGGTGGGGCACAAAGGCACGTTTTATTTATTATTTGCTGGACTTGGTAGGGGGCGGGAAGGAGGAGCCACTATAGACTGTCTATCCCCTCCCCTTTCTCTGTGCTACTGTGTTGTCTCTGTACTCGCTGTGTGTCCTGTTTACAATTTAAACCGGAGCCCTCTATTGACTGAGGGCTCTGACTGAAACCACTGTAACATCACAGGATGGGTTCAGCTGCCTTTGTGACCTCGCAGGAAGCACAGAAACTTGGCTGTGACATCACAGGATGGGTTCAGCTGCCTCTATGACCTCACAGGAAGTGCAGAAACTTCACTGTGATTGAACATTGTATATGGCTTTATCTCAAATGTCCTCCCTATTCCCTATATTACTTGCCTTGAGGCACATAAGGCTTCCACAAGAGAGCACCACTGCTTCCAGCCTGCATTCCTTATATAGTATACACATAGTACAATGTGGCTGATGGAGCCATATAGATTCAGCTCTCCCTCTTTCTCTGTTGCTTCACATGAAGTGCACTGGCTTCAGTGAGTCCTCACAGACACCACTCAGCTCCCTCTGTGACATCACAATTCATCTTTTTGAATGTGCTTCATTGTGACCTCATAGCAGGGGCGAGGATCTTAATATTCAAAATATACAAAATCGAAATCATCATACACAAAATCAATGGACAGGTGAAAGCAATATTGAAGCCTACTGATAGACCTTGCCACCATATTGCTTAAAGCTATCCCATTTCTTAAAGATTGGTGGAGAGCAGTTTGAGTACATAGAAAGGATACATAGGAAAGCCACTTAACAATGTTGTTCCAACCAGGAGTAGGGTGCGTTGCCCCTAGATGCTGATCTTGGTTCAATTTAGCATTTTCCCCAACAATGGTTAAGAATAGGAATAGGGGAGGGAAAGCTGATCATAGATCTGTATTTAAGGGAAACTTCACACTGAAGCATCCAACCACAAGATGAGCAGAGGTCCATCTGGGACCTACAGACAGTGCTGGACTGGCTGTGACTCCGGTTGTAGGGACACGCACCACTTGCTTACCTGTGTGTTTTAGTTGTTGTTGTTTTTTATTGGCATATTCTGAAGTTGACAAAGTTAAAATGACATTCTCATTTTTAAAACTGCTTTTTGCCAAAGATATTATTATTATCATTTTTTGTTCCTTGTCTCCAGTTGATTCTTTGTTTCTCTGTACGCTAAGGGGCCGAAGTTGTGTATGAACAGCCTTCGGAGCTTGTTTGATGTTTACTGTGTTTAAGCTGTCAGCTTCATTGCAAAAGGACAGTTTCTGCATGTGTGTATGCTTGCGGTTGTGTGCGTGTGTGTGTGTGTGTGAGCTTGTATGTGTGTGTGCCTGTTCGTGGGTGCATCCGTGTATAGTGTGCATATGTACACGTGTGCATATGTTTGCAGATTGCTTTGATACTTCATCCCCACTTACGTTGGACTATCAACAATGTCAAGTCAGCTGCAGTGATTTCACCTCACATTCCAAAAAATGTATTTGAAATGACTGGATATGTTGAAGAAGAAATATGTTCCTAAACTCCTTGTTTGTACATGCTCTACTCCAAAGTGCTGCAAGACTGTCTTTTCGTGAGGGAGGGTGGGTACAGGATACCTTTGTTAATCTGGATATTGTTGGCCTCTTGTTCAATCAAGCTATGTTAATGTTTTATCTCTACTTGCTCCTGTCTACACTTTGCAAAGTTGTTTCACTAGAAGACATGGAGATGTGTCATTACTCATGAGCATACTAGCACTGCACCCCACCACACCATACACCAAATCCTAACCCATACAGGACAATCCCATTGTATCACGACAGGGAGATGGAGTTGTGCTGTCTAATGTAAGACCATGAGGTTTAACCAATTACAGTCAGTTGATATTGGCTTCAATCAGAAGCCCTCTTGTTAGGTGAACTGCCCTGGAAAGATCTGCCATTCAATTTCACAAAAATAAAGGACGCTGATGATTCATCCTCCCAGTTCATTATAACGGTCAGTATCATACATTTTGTGGAATCAAATATCTAACACAGAGAGAGTTAGCTATGTCTATTATGCACTACACATTTAGAATTGAGCCTTGTGCCCTCCAAACTCCATGACGAGGTACACAAGGCCAGGGGTTAGATGTCAGGGGGAAGTGCTTTCACATAGAGGGTTGGTCAGGGTTAGCCTTAAATATTTACTTCATGAAATACACAGGTCTATATTTAAAGTGCAAGCAAAAATTATAACTTGAAAGTGTGTAAAAGCCTTTAATTAGCCAGCTAATGTCATTAAGTGTTCTCTATTTGGTCTGATGTGCTGTCTGTCTCTGTCACTCCACAATTCTCTTATTTCTTCAGCCATCTAGTCATATACTTTTCACACTATCTGAATTGTATTAAAGCCTGGTGAAGAGAAAGCTATCATTTGACTTATTTACTTACTTAGGCTTTTTTATTCCAATGTGGAACATTATCCTAAAAGCTACCGGCCGGCATTTCTTGGAGATGAGTGTTGAAATTAAAAACTGATGTCAAAATAACTTTTAAGGTCCATTTTGAGCTTTGATAGTAGAAACAGGGCTGCCAGCGAGACTAGACAAAAACCACCAGGGTTGTGTTCATTAGGGCATGCAACGTAAAACATTAAAAAAAATGTTGCTATTGGAACAAGTCCAGGTAGACCCTCACTGTTTCAGCCCATTTTCTTCTGTTTGGTGCCTAATGAACACTGTCCTGTCAGTCAGCACCTGCCTAGCGACTTGCTAGTGCCTCTCTTCATCTCTCAGTGAGAAACAACTAAGCCAGTCTGCTGTCAAGTGATCACGGTCTGAAAAAACCTGTCTCAGGACAGGGTACATACATACATACAGCAGGCAGTCACTTCTGTGTCTTAAGTATGTCCCAACTGTATCTGGCATGGAAGACTTGTGCAAGAACTGGTGTGCCATCCTGAACAAATGTTCTATTGATTTAATGACATTAATTGTTGACCAGTTGAAAAAGGATTGTATTGAAATGGATAACACAATTGAAGAGAATCGCACAGCTCTGCAAGGAGATGTTAATGATGGCATATTCAATGAACTGATAAACTAATCAAGCACTCCAGGACAAGTAGTCTACAGAAATAAAGGAGCATAAAATCAAGAATTTAACCCAAGACAAAGGCTACTTCTGGAGAAACCCTGATGAGAGGTCCTGCTCCTCCTCTCCATGACAGACGTTGGAGGGTGTCCGCTTACTTCTATCCACCCCTGTCTGACCAACACTCTAAAACCAGCGCCTCAGACTGGGCCGACAGAAGCCCGGAGGTGGCCCCGGACACGTGCAACGAGATGCCACACTGGGCGGGGTAAGAAGAAACAACTACCAGAGGCAGAGGGGACCGTTCACACGGTCCCAGGAGTGTCTTCAATTTGTCACGCAAGATATTGAGCCCTGCCCATGTCTCCTTGCTTGATAAAGGGTTATCTTTTGTGCCTACAACTCCGTGCAACGGTTTCGATGTTAAGGTAGAAAATTGTAAGTTTTTTTTAGAAACATCCGTTTAAGGGAGTTATTTAGCTCCCCTATTTGTGATATTTCTACTGAACATGTAGGCTGCTCACCTGCACATACTCTGACTTCTTTTTTGAAGTAAGACTTTGCCAGTCCTGTCTGGTCCAGCGACTAGTGATGTCTGGTGAGGACCTGCCTTTACAACAGGCCTACAAGCCCTCAGTCCAGCCTCTCTCAGCCTATTGCGAACAGTCTGAGCACTGATGGAGGGATTGTGAGTTCCTGGCGTAACTCGGGCAGTTGTTGCCATCCTGTACCTGTCCCGCAGGTGTGATGTTCGGATGTACCGATCCTGTGCAGGTGTTGTTACACATGGTCTGCCACTGCGAGGATGATCAGCTGTCCTGTCTCCCTGTAGTGCTGTCTTAGGCATCTCACAGTACAGACATTGCAATGTATTACCCTGGCCACATCTGCAGTCCTCATGCAGCATGCCTAAGGCATTCATGCAGTTCATGCAGATGAGCATGGACCCTGGGCATCTTTTTTTGTGTTTTTCAGAGTCAGTAGAAAGGCCTCTTTAGTGTCCTAAGTTTTCATTACTGTGACCTTAATTGCCTACCGTCTGTAAGCTGTTAGTGTCTTAACGACCGTTCCACAGGTGCATGTTCATTAATTGTTTATGGTTCATTGAACAAGCATGGGAAACAGTGTTTAAACAATTTACAATGAAGATCTGTGAAGTTATTTGGATTTTTATGAATTATCTTTGAAAGACAAGATACTGAAAAGGGGACGTTTCTAGTTTAATCTTTCCATAATTTACCTAAGGATGGAAAAAAGCTTTGCTTGATTTACAATCTGAAACATCAGTCCTTACCCGCCCTGCTGATAAGGGTGGGTCGGTTATACTCATGGATAGGAACGTTTATGTTAATGAGTGTCAAAGACAACTGCTTGACAACACATTTTACAAGAAACTCAAGTGACCCACTGTCCAATTTCAGAACACTATCTTTACTGTCCTAGATGGGTATTTCATTTCTGGTCAGATAGCCAAGAAGTTTTGTTACTTTTTGGTTATTTAACACAAATGTTCACTTTCTACAATTTTACAAAATTACACAAGTATGTTACAAAACCTCCAGGGCGCCCTATTGTAGCGGGCATTGATGCAGTAATGGCCCCTCTATCGACTTTTGTTGATTTTTTTATTAAACCACTTGCAGAACATCTCGCCTCCTTTGTGAAGGACACCAGCAGTATGATCTATATTATTGAATCTCTTGATCCTACTTTGATAGTTAATTTTGATGTTGAGTCGTTATACCCAAATATTCCACACGAGGGCGGTATTGAAGCTATGGAACATTTTCTTCTGCAACGTGACCCAAATGAACTACCTTCCAGTGCATGCATTATAACATTGGCTGAAATAGTACTCACGCATAACTATTTCATGTTTCTAAATGATTTCTTTATTCAGATGAAGGGTACTGCTATGGGATCCCCCATGGCTCCTAACTATGCTAATTTGTATGTGGGTTACATGGAGAAACAGTCCATTTTCAATCCTCTAAAATATTTTCTTGCCTAACATCATTATTTGGAAACAGTATATTTATGATATTTTTGTTCTATGGAGGAGTGATGCAAAACAGCTCCAGGCATTCCATGCTTTTCTTAACTCTTGTTCTTAGCGTCTGAGATTTACTATGCAATCTGACACACATTCAAATCAGTTTCCTTGATCTTCTGATCTTGTGTGAGGATAATGTTCTATACACTGATCTTTACAGGAAACCTACTGATCATAACAGTTTGAGGGCTGATAGTTGTCACCCGCTTCCCTTGAAAACAGTTTGCCCTACAGCCAATTATGTTGAATCAAAAGAATATGGCTGAGATGCAAAGAACTACCCACTATTCAAAGTGCTCTGAACAAATGAAGGGAATCGTTCAAACATTGGCACATTCTAAGATCTGATGACAGTATTGGTAATGTGTTTTCGGACCATCCCTTGGTCATATTCTCGCGGGGCACAAACCTCAGATCAATTGGTAAACTGATTTACCACCCCAAGATATCCCTGCACAATGTCTATTTGCGCCCCTACTGGATGGAAACTACAATTGTAATGGCTGTGCTCAATGCAATGGCACTTATAAATGTACAGATCCCAATCAAAAGAAGTTATCACAACTTTGCTCCATTAAGGCAGTTATTTATCTTGGAACTTGTCCTTATGGTAAAAATTCTGTGGGTAAAACAAAGCGCAAATTAAAAGTACGATTCTTGGAGCATCGTAGCACCATTTAGGTGCAAAACTCGACTTATCCAGTTGCAGCCCACTTTTTGGAAGCCAACCGCTTGATTTCATCCCTAAGTTATATCAGCATGGAACGTGTCACCCTCCCTAGGAGAGGGGGTGACCTTGACTGGAGGTCGACCGATTATGATTTTACAATGCCGATACCGATTATTGGAGGCCCAAAAAAGCCAATACCGATTTAATCGCCCAATTGTTTTTATTTATTTATTTATTTATTTATTTGTAATAATGACAATTACAACCATACTGAATGAACACCTATTTTAACTTAATATAAAACATCAATAAAATCAATTTAGCCTCAAATAAATTATTAAACATGTTCAATTTGGTTTAAATAATTCAAAAACAAAGTGTTGGAGAAGAAAGTAAAAAGTGCAATATGTGCCATGTAAAAAAGCTAACGTTTAAGTTCCTTGCTCAGAACATGAGAACATATGAAAGCTGGTGGTTCCTTTTAACATGAGTCTTCAATATTCCCAGGTAAGAAGTTTTAGGTTGTAGTTATTATAGGAATTATTGGACTATTTCTCTCTATATGATTTGTATTTCATATACCTTTAACTATTGGATGTTCTTTTAGTCACTTTAGTATTGCCAGTGTAACAGTATAGCTTCCATCCCTCTCCTCGCCGCTACCTGGGCTCGAGCCAGGAACACATCGACAACAGCCACCCTCGAAGCAGCGTTACCCATGCAGAGTAAGGGGAACAACTACTCCAAGTCTCAGAGCGAGTGACGTTTGAAAAGCTATTAACGCTCACCCCGCTAACTAGCTAGCCATTTCACATTGGTTACACCAGTCTAATCTCGGGAGTTGATAGGCTTGAAGTCATAAACAGCTAATGCTTGAAGCATTGCGAAGAGCTGCTGGCAAAACGAACAAAAGTGCCTACCATCGCTCAGTCAGACTGCTCTATCAAATCAGATTTAATTATAACATAACACACGTTTATTCTTTCAATGAAATACGGAACCGTTCCGTATTTTATCTAACGGATGGCATTCCTAAGTCTAAGTATTCCTGTTACATTGCACAACCTTCAATGTTATGTCATAATTACGTAAAATTCTGGCAAATTAGTTCGCAATGAGCCAGGCGGCCCAAACTGTTGCATATACCCTGACTCTGCGTGCAATGAACACAAGAGAAGTGACACAATTTCACCTGGTTAATATTGCCTGCTAACCTGGATTTCTTTTAGCTAAATATGCAGGTTTAAAAATATATACTTCTGTGTATTGATTTTAAGAAAGGCATTGATGTTCATGGTTAGGTACACGTTGGCGCAACGACAGTCCTTTTTCGCGAATGCGCAACGCATTGATTATATGCAATGCAGGACATGCTAGATGAACTAGTAATATCATCAACCATGTGTAGTTATAACTAGTGATTATTATTGATTGATTGATTGTTTTTATAAGAAGTTTAATGCTTGTTAGCAATTTACCTTGACTTTTTACTGCATTCGCGTAACAGGCAGGCTCCTCGTGAGGCAGGTGGTTAGAGCGTTGGACGAGTTAACCGTAAGGTTGCAAGATTGAATCCCTGAGCTGATAATGTAAAATTCTGTCGTTCTGCCCCTGAACAAGTCAGTTATCCCATCGTTCCTAGGCCATCATTGAGAGTAAGAATGTGTTCTTAACTGACTTGACTAGTTAAATAATGGCTTAAAAAAAAACGGCAAAATCGGTGTCCAAAAATGCAGATTTCCAATTGCTATGAAAACTTGAAATCGGCCCTAATTAATCAGCCATTCCGATTAATCGGTCGATCTCTAACCTCGACAAAAAAAATATATATTTTTTATTTTACCCCCTTTTCTCCCCAATTTCGTGGTATCCAATTGTTTTAGTAGCTACTATCTTGTCTCATCGCTACAACTCCCGTGCGGGCTCGGGAGAGACGAAGGTTGAAATTCATGCGTCCCCGATACACAACCCAACCAAGCCGCACTGCATCTTAACACAGCGCGCATCCAACCCGGAAGCCAGCTGCACCAATGTGTCGGAGGAAACACCGTGCACCTGGCAACCTTGGTTAGCATGCACTGCGCCCAGCCCGCCACAGGAGTCGCTGGTGCGCGATGAGACAAGGATATCCCTACCAGCCATTTTCCCTAACCCGGACGATGCTAGGCCAATTGTGCGTCGTACCAAGGACCTCCCGTTTGCGACAGAGCCTGGGCGAGATCCCAGGGTCTCTGGTGGCACTGCGTCACCCGGGAGGCTAACCTTGACAATTTATTGTTAAAACGAGAGGCTGCCTGGATCTTTAATTTAAAGATCCTTGCTCATCTCGGTCTTGTAACGGCTGTCATTGGTGGAAGAAGAGGAGGACCAATGCTCAGCGTGGTGGAAGAAGAGGAGGACCAATGCTCAGCGTGGTGGAAGAAGTGGAGGACCAATGCGCAGCGTGGTAAGTGTCAGCTGCCTCTGATTGAGAACCATACCAGGCCAAACACAGAAATACAACAAAGAAAAGAGAACATAGACTACCCAACCCAACTCACGCCCTGACCAAACTAACACAAAGACAAAATAAAATAACTAAGGTCAGAACGTGACAGGTCTCAACGTAAACTTTGATCTGAAGCCATTATTGTGATTTTGCTATTGTAAATGTCTTTAGGCCTATGTAGCCAAATTGTTTCTATGATCGTATGCTATCAATTCATGTTTTTGGTATGTTCTTTTTTTAAATCTGAGAATTAACCAATGATATCAGGCCACACCCGGCCATAATTACAGACACCTGTGTGTGTGTCCTTTGACACTATATAAACTAGTCACCCCACAGTGTTTGTCATTATACCCTGATGAAGACAACTTGTCTGTCAGGACCCGGTTACGAACCTGGGTCTCCGGAGTGAGAAACAGTCACTTAACCAACTGAGCCACGAATAGTCAGCAGAACCCAGAAGATGAGGCAGACACAGCAGTACTTAAGACGGTGTATTTAATAAAGTAAAAAGGAGAAGTCCTTCAATACAAAAATGGCAAATCCAAAAGGTGGTAGGAATAGCACAAAAAAGCCTCAAGAGATACTCAAAAACAAAAACAGAATTCCACAAGAGCATAAACCGGAATCGACAAGAATACACAGAACACTAGGGCTGGGTGCTAACATACAAACACAGAGCACAGAACTGAGGGAAACTAAGGGTTTAAATACAATCAGGGGAAACGAGGCACAGGTGCAAATAACAATGGGGAACAAGGGAAAAAACATAAGGTCAAAAAGCACAATGGGGGCATCTAGTGACCAAAACCCGGAACAACCCTGGCCAAATCCTGACAGAATCCCCCTAGGAACGGCTCCTGACGTTCCTACCAGCTCTCTCGGGGTGGAGGGCCCTGAACTGACGAATGAGGTCAGGGTCCAGGATGTCTTTGGCAGGAACCCAGGAGCGCTCCTCGGGACCGTAGCCTTCCCAGTCCACCAGATACTGCCAGGACCGCTGCACCCGGCGGGAATCCAGTATCCGATGGACGGTATAAGCCAGCTGGCCTCCAATGACACGAGGCGGAGGGGGAGGTCTGTCTGCCGGGACAAGGGGAGAAAAAACAACAGGTTTTAACAATGAAATGTGAAATGTGGGATTAATCTTAAGGGATCTGGGTAAGTGTAGGCGATAAGAAACTGGGTTAACTCTCCTGGCAACCTTGAAGGGACCGATGTATTTTTGGGACAGCTTGCGAGACTCCACCCGTAGAGGTAAGTCTCTTGTGGAGAGCCAGACTCTCTGGCCGGGGCGCAGGGTAGGCCCGGGACGGCGACGTCTGTTGGCTTGTTGTTGGTACCTCTGTGAGGAACGCATAAGATTTAGACGGGTCTTCCTCCACATAAGCCGACAGCGTCTGACGAACTTCAAGGCTGAAGGCACTCTGACTTCTGCCTCCTGGACCGGGAACAATGGAGGAGCATAGCCAAACTGACACTCGTGCGGGGACATACCAGTGGAGGAGGAGCGCAAGGTGTTGTGCGCGTATTCGGCCCAAACAATAAAGGATGACCATGTGGACGGGTTGTCACGAGTCATACATCGGAGGGTGGTTTCCAGCTCTTTATTCATCCTCTCTGTTTGGCCGTTGGACTCCGGATGGAACCCTGAAGATAGACTGGCAGAAGCCCCCATGAGTTGGCAGAAGGCCTTCCAAAACCTTGAGGCGAACTGGGGACCTCTGTCAGAAACCATATCTTGAGGAATGCCGAAGACTCGGAACACATGATTAATTACCAACTCAGCCGTTTCCTTGGCAGAAGGTAACTTAGTCAGAGGGACGAACCTGGCCGCCTTTGAAAACCTGTCGATTATGACTAGGATAGTAGTATTGCCATGGGATGGAGGAAGTCCAGTAATAAAGTCCAATGAGATATGGGACCAGGGTCTGTGGGGAACAGGTAAAGGGTGAAGGAGTCCTTGAGGGCGGAGGTGAGAAGATTTGCCCTGGCAGCACACGGGACAGGCATTGACGAAAGTGGCAACGTCTTCTCTTATGGTAGGCCACCAGAACTTACGCTGGATGAACTCCAAGGTGCGACCTACGCCCGGATGACAGGTGAGGCGAGAGGAGTGCCCCCACAGAAGGACCTGAGTCCTCACTGCCTTGGGGACAAACAACCGATTGGCAGGACCTCCTTTCGGGTCCGGTTCGCTAGCTTGAGCACGTCTCACGGTATCCTCAACTTGCCACGAGATCGGAGCCACAATCTTAGCAGCTGGAAGGACAGGCATGTCCGTGTCATCTCGAATGGCAGGAGCGTAGACTCGGGACAGGGCATCCGGTTTGAGATTCTTCGACCCGGGCCGATAGGTGAGGATAAACTGGAATCGATTGAAGAAAAGAGACCATCTAGCTTGTCTAGAGTTCAACCGCTTCGCCTGCTGGATATACTCCAGATTTTTGTGGTCCGTAAGCACTTGAAACGGGTGAGAAGCCCCCTCGAGCCAGTGTCTCCATTCCTTCAATGCCATCTTAACCGCTAGGAGTTCACGATCCCCACATCGTAGTTCCTCTCAGTCGGGGAAAGCCGGTGTGAGAAGAAAGCGCACGGATGAAGCTTCTTGTCTTCACCCCTCTGAGACAGGACAGCTCCAACACCAACCTCTGATGCGTCTACCTCCACCACAAATGGTTCATCCGTAGTCGGTAGTATCAGGATGGGAGCAGAGAGAACGCGCTGCTTGAGTCCTTGGAAGGCCGTCTCAGCTTCTCTTCCCCACAAAAACCTTGCATTGCCACCCTTGGTTAAAGCTGAGAGAGGGGCTGCCACCAAGCTGAAGTTCTTGATGAACTTGCGGTAAAAGTTTGTGAAGCCCAGGAAACGCTGAACTTCCTTAACGGATTTGGGGGTGGGCCAATCCGCTACTGCCCCTACCTTCCTGGGGTCCATTTGGACTCGACCGGGTTCCACTACAAATCCCAGGAATTGTACTCGGGATGAATGGAATTCACATTTTTCCGGCTTAACGTACAGATGGCTGTCCAGGAGGCGTTTGAGTACTTGTCTGACATGCTTAGTGTGTTCTTGAAGGGAGCTCGAAAAGATGAGGATGTCATCCAAGTAAACGAACACATATGTTAAGCATATCCCTAAGCACATCGTTTATGAGCGCTTGGAACACCGCTGGGGTGTTGGTCAGGCCGATGGGCATCACCAAGTATTCATAGTGACCAGTAGGCGTGTTGAAAGCGGTCTTCCACTCGTCACCAGGTCTGATCCGCACAAGATGGTATGCGTTCCGCAGGTCAAGCTTAGTGAAAACAACTGCTTCCTGGAGCAACTCGAAGGCTGTGGCCATAAGGGGTAGCGGGTAACGGTTACGGACGGTTATGGCATTGAGTCCCCGGTAGTCGATGCAAGGACGTAATCCACCGTCTTTCTTGGCCACAAAGAAAAACCCTGCTCCCGCCGGGAGGTGGATGGACGCATGAGGCCTGCTTCCAGAGCGTCCTTGATGTAGGTATCCATAGCAGCTCGTTCGGGTGGAGATAGGGAAAAGATCCGACCCCTGGAGGGGCAAGTGCCCGGAAACAGGTCGATGGGGCAATCGTAAGGTCAATGGGGTGGTAGCATGGTGGCCCTCTGTTTGCTAAACACCAGTTTGAGGTCATGGTAACACTCGGGAACTCGGGTCAGGTCGATGGATTCTAAAGACTCGGGAGTAGAACTCAGGGAATTCTGGAAAATACAAGCAGCTTGGCACGTAGGACCCCACTGCTTGATAGTGCCCACAGACCAGTCGATGTGAGGGTTATGGCTGTGAAGCCAGGGGTATCCAAGGACGAGAGGGAACTCGGAACAGGAGATCAAATGAAAGTTCATCAATTCCTGGTGTTGTGAAACTGAAAGTCGCAAGGAGGTAGTGACATGAGTGACAAGTCCAGATCCCAAAGGGCTTCCATCCAATGTAGTGACCCTCATGGGTTCACTTAGAGGTTCAGAGGGAACGCCATTCTCCTTTGCCCAGACACCATCCATGAAGTTACCTGCGGCTCCAGAGTCTACCAAGGCTTGAAGGTGAAGCTTGTGGTTGTCCCAGGAGAGGGTGACTGGAATGAGCAGACGGGAGTTGGACGGATGGGAGGAGGTTATGTTTCCCGTTACAGTTCCCCCCGGTCTGTACGGGACAGAGCGTTTCCCTGGAGCCCGGGACACGTGGAACGGAAATGGCCCGGTTTGCCGCAATATAGACAGCGTCGCTCCCTCATCCGGCGGTCTCTCTCAGCCTGGGAGATGCGTCCAATCTGCATGGGTTCCGATGGAGCCAGCGAGGATAAAGGTGGGGACTCGGAGCTGGGACTGATAGGGGCTAGAGGTCTACGGTTGAGTTCTCTCTCTCTCAGACGCTGGTCAATGCGTGAGGCCAACTTGATCAGGGACTCGAGATTGTCCGGTGGTTCCCGAGTGGCCAGTTCATCTTGGATAGTGTCGGAAAGGCCTTTCAGAAAGCACACCGTGAGCGCCTCGTTGTTCCAGCCACTTGCTGCTGCCACCGTGCGGAACTGGATGGCATAGTCCGTCACGCTGCGCCAACCTTGGTGGAGAGTCAGGAGCTGTTTGGCTGAGTCAGAACCACTGCTTGGGCCTTGAAACACTCGTTTGAATTCCTCAGCAAAGGCAGATTAGCTGGCACAGCAGGAACTATGGGCATCCCACACAGCAGTAGCCCAGGCCAGGGCTTTTTCCGACAGCAGGGTGATGATATAAGCGATCTTAGACCGGTCGGTGGGAAACGACGAGGGTTGTAGCTCAAAGGAGAGAGAACATTGGGTGAGAA
Organism: Oncorhynchus masou masou; assembly: GCF_036934945.1. Lineage (NCBI taxonomy): Eukaryota > Metazoa > Chordata > Actinopteri > Salmoniformes > Salmonidae > Oncorhynchus > Oncorhynchus masou. The sequence goes on from NC_088237.1 coordinate 2,237,444, forward strand.
ACCCTTTACAAGCACTTGGATCACCTGAGAACCGTTGGGGAGGTGGAAGACGAGGTTCAGCCAGGGGGTTAACTGCCATGGGTACGTGAATCTGAGGTACTGGGACGGGAACTGTTGCCGGGGTAAGACGATCAGATATTTGCTTAATGGAAGTCAGCATCTCCGACAGAAGATGAGAATGTCTAGCCATTAAGGCCTCTTGCTGAACCAGGGCGGCTTCGTGGCGTTGGACAGTCTCCTGGTGGTGGGACAGCATGGCAAAAAGGTCCTGGGAACTGGCTGCCTCTGGGTTCATTTTTGGCTCTGTGTTTCTGTCAGGACCCGGTTACGAACCTGGGTCTCCGGAGTGAGAAACAGTCACTTAACCAACTGAGCCACGAATAGTCAGCAGAACCCAGAAGATGAGGCAGACACAGCAGTACTTAAGACGGTGTATTTAATAAAGTAAAAAGGAGAAGTCCTTCAATACAAAAATGGCAAATCCAAAAGGTGGTAGGAATAGCACAAAAAAGCCTCAAGAGATACTTAAAAACAAAAACAGAATTCCACAAGAGCATCCACCGGAATTGACAAGAATACACAGAATACTAGGGCTGGGTGCTAACATACAAACACAGAGCACAGAACTGAGGGAAACTAAGGGTTTAAATACAATCAGGGGAAATGAGGCACAGGTGCAAATAATAATGGGGAACAAGGGAAAAAACATAAGGTCAAAAAGCACAATGGGGGCATCTAGTGACCAAAACCCGGAACAACCCTGGCCAAATCCTTACATTGTCTGTTGAAACATTGGATATTAGGTTATTCAATTTTTTCATCAGAGCTCCTAGAATTTTTTTAAGTGTTCTACTCCGCTAGCCAGCACCTCGCCTGAATAGGTGTGCTTTTCTTTCGCCTCAAGACTATATTATATATATTATAATTTAAAAGTGGTCATTTTCTTGTGTCTCTGTGATTGTTTAACATAAGTATAAAAGTATCTTACCCTAACTTATTCAGTACAACATATAGACTTGACATTCAGTACAACATATAGACATCATATTCATTATACTGTTATGGAATGGGAATGAGGTGATGTTAACATATGTTAGTAACACTTCAAAAAGGCTCATACATGCTTATAACAAGTAGTAAGGCAGTAAACCTGCAGAGAACACCTTTTCTATTGGAATTTCAGTTCTGTCATGGATTAACTGAATGGATATGGACTTGCCCCTGACCTGGTCGGTCAGCAGAACCAATATATTTCACACTGTCTCCATCAGTGGCATCCCTCATGTCTAGATTGGGAACGTACAAATGAGGAGCCTTCACCACTAGGGTGCAATAGTGATGTAGTTAGTATATTGATGTGACATTTAGGAATATTGCCTAGTCATCAGCATTGGGGTCAATTGCATTTTATTGAATTAAATTCAGGAAGTAAACTGAAATTCAAATTCCAGTTATAATTTTTTTCCATTGCCACACACCAACAGTAACTCTGAAAGTTTGCATTTGACCATGTAGAATAACAGTCAAAATAATGTTTGAAAGTATATAAATCAAAAGTTATATTAAGCCTGTAAAAGTCATATTACACATGTAAAGACAAAATCAATCAAATTGACCAATACACATTTCTGTATTTCCTCATCAAAAACATCATTTTTAAAAGATAAACTATTGCATGAGTGCATGCATTTGGTGTGTTTGTCTTTGTGTGTGCATATGTGCGTGACTGCATGTATGTCTCAGAGGTTATAAGGGTAAAATTAGGTGAAAGTAGCTCCACCTTCAAAGCAAACAGAGCCTCTCCTCCTTCCCTCTCTTCCTGCCTCTCTCCTTTTTTCCTTGCTAACTTTTCTTCCCTCCTTCCTTCCATCGTCTCTTATCTGTCCTGTCAGGATGTGTTAGTCTGATTGCTATATCCTTAGTGCCTCTGGCAGTAGTGACAGTTAGTGGCAGTTAGTAACAACTACTACAGTAGAGAGTACAGAACAGTAGTGCTGGAGTGACACCACAAGGACCAAATATTTTAGTCTGGGAGACCACGAACAGAGTAGGACTGCTGAGGAGATACTTTTCTTCCCACCTATAATATCTGGACTGAGGAGGGACTCCACCTGTAACGTTGTGATAGTGATTGAGTAAAGGTTCTAACCTGGGTGTACCCACAAAACACCAGTCTCGAAGTCAACAGTGAAGAGGCGACTCTGGGATGCTGTCCTTCTATGCAGAGTTCCTCTGTCCAGTGTCTGTGTTTTTTTGCCCATCTTAATAAAAAACATTTATTGGCAAGGCTGACATGTGGCTTTTTATTTGCAACTCTCCCTAGAAGGCCAGCATATGTTTTTCTTTCAAAAACAAGGACATTTCTAAGTGACTCCAAACTTTTGAACGGTAGTATACATTGGGGACTCCCTTGCTGCAGAATTCATCCGTCCTTCTTTTTCTCCCTCGGGCGCAGGGTCCTTCTTTGTGAAGAAGGACAAGACCCTGCGCCCGTGAATTGACTACCGGGAACTCAACAACATAACGGTGAAGAACTGCTACCCGCTACCACTCATCTCCTCTGCCTTTGAGCCACTCAAGGGGCCACCTTGTTTTCCAAGCTGGATCTACGGAACGCCTACCACCTGGTGCAGATACGGGAAGGGGACGAGTGGAAGACCACCTTCAACACGGTCACTACGAGTATCTGGTCATGCCATGGTCATGCCAACTCAAGCTACATCCCTGTGCTTCTTCTCCCACCAGCTCTACACAATGGAAAAGAACTACGATGTGGGGAATCGTGAGCTTCTCGTGGTGAAGATGGCGTTGGAGGAATGGAGGCACTGGCTGGAGGTGGAACATTCATTCATTGTGTGGACAGACCACAAGAACCTGGAGTATCTCCGCACCGCCATGAGACTCAACTCCAGGCAAGCCAGATGGGCCCTGCTGTTCACACGGTTCAACTTCTCTCTCTCGTCCCGACCAGGATCCAAGAATGTAAAGACAGAATCACTGTACCGCCGCAATAGCTCCACGGGTACCACCCCAGAGCCCGAGACGATCCTTCCCACCTCATGCCTGGTGACGGCACTCAACTGGGGTATAGGGAAACAGGTCCAGGAAACGCAGCGGTCCCAGGCGAAACCTGGGAGGCCCTGATAATCGGATGTTTGTGCCTGACGCTGTCCACTCTGCAGCCCTGGAGTGGGTCCATTCCTCCAGGCTTGCCTGCTACCTGGGCTCCCATTGGACCCTGGCTTTTGTGCGACAACGCTCTTGGTGTCCTTTGATGGTTCTGGATGTCGCCGCGTTTGTCTCCGCCTACACGGTCTGTGCTCAGAATAAGACCCCTCGGCATGCTCCAGGCGGTCTTCTGCAACCACTACCCGTCCCTCACCGTCCCTGGTCCCACATATTCCTGGACTTCGTCATGCCCCCCCATCTGAGGGCAACTCTGCCATCCTGACTGTGGTCGACCTGTTTCCTAAGGGCATTCACTTCATTCCTCTCCCCAAACTACCCTCGGCCAAGGAGACGGCCCCGATCATGGTGCAGCACATCTTCCAGATCCATGGACTGCCCATGGACATGGTCTCCGACCGGGGCCCTCAGTTCTCGTCCCGGTTCTGGTAGGCATTCTGTGCCCTCATTGTGCCATTGGCCAGCCTGTCCTCTGGGTTCCACCTCCAGTCCAATGGCCTGTCGGAGCGAGCCAACCAGGATCTTGAGACTACTCGAGTGGGGTACTGTCACACCCTGATCTGTTTCACCTGTCTTTGTGATTGTCTCCACCCCCCTCCAGGTGTTGCCCATCTGCCCCATTATCCCCTTTGTATTTATACTTGTGTTCTCTGTTTGTCCATTGACTATCAAGTTGTCGAGTCAACCAGCGTTTTTCTCAGCTCCTGCTGTCTCCCCTTTTCACGCCCCCCTGGTTTTGACCCTTGCTTGTCCTGTTTCTGAGCCTGCCTACTCTGCCTGCCCTGACCCTGAGCCCTCCTGCCGTCCTCACATCTTTGCATATTAAACCTTTGGATTACCGACCTTTGCCTGACCTGAGCCTGCCTGCCATCCTGTACCTTTGTCCCTATACTCTGGATTATCGACCCCTGCCTGCCTTGACATGTTGTTACCTACACCTGTTACTATAATAAACATTGTTACTTCGACAGTCTGCATATGGGTCTTACCTTGATTCCTGATAGGGTGTGCATCATAAGAGTGAAACTGAATGAACACAGGTGAGCTCAAATTAAGAGAAAGAAGAGAAGGGAAAACAGTGTAAATGAATGAGTTAATTGTGTTAATCTGAGAATTTATGGACTACATGTTGAGATTAAAACCTGGATAGGGAGAGAAATGATTTAGTCAGGTTCATTATGAGATGATTATAATACATTAGGGTCATACATGCTTAAGACAGGTCTTAAGCATGTATAGTTTAGCATGTATAGCAGGCTAGTATAAATGTTTCCAAAGAAAGAAAAGTAAATGGATTACAGTCACAGGATAGAGTTGTTCAGGGCCTAAGGCCGGAATTTGGTCAAACCTGCATATGTTTAGGCAGTGTCTACATGTACAAACTACTATCTGAACGCACACCAGCAGCAGCAGTAGTAGTAGTAGGTTTTCATAGCACCCAAAACCAATTTGTGATTTTATTTAACCATAGGGGGAAAGCAACTGCATAAACACCGAAATGGTGATTAGATTGAATTGAGCCCTATTACAAGTGCATGATACCATTCTGCCCTATAGCTGGCCCTCTATAGAGCCACTGCTGTGCCTGAGCCTGAATGGAGTGCTTGGTATATGACTGATATCCCACAGTGTGATGCAAAACATGCTACCACACTCCAGTGCCACATTGCAGACCTCCTGACCAGATTATTTGACTAGATTGTGAATAGACAAGTTAGAGTCCTCAGGGTTTTCTCTTACTCAATATTCGTTGGTCCTCTCTGACTGGAGGAAGGAAGGACATTTGTGGTGAAAGTTTGCTGTTAAGAGGTCATGTTCTCTGGACCCCAACTTAATTTTCTACTCTTAATGAACTCCATTGAGGGGGCTCTGGTCAAAAGTAATGCACTATATAGGGGATATGGTGCCATTAGGGACACAACCCATGAATGAGATGTTTGAGTTGTATACCTTCAAAGGGTCACTGTCTAACTACTGAGGCTAATTCCTCTGCTACTGTACATTAATGCAGCTAATGATGGCATAATCAGACATAATCATGTTACTTACAGACATGCAATAGCTTGGGACGTAAGGTTATTTAAATTGGACATACAGTGATGGGTACAATTAGGACGTGCCTGTTTTGCTGTATGATTTTCATGTTGTGTGTTTTGATGAGAGGGCATATTGTACGGAGTGTGGTGTGAATCCCCTGTTATCTTGCTTTTTCTGGGAGGTTGTTCACACCAGGGTGACATGAGGGTACTTTATGTGCTCTTGGGTTGCAGTGGGGAGCAGGCCTGCAGCCAGACAGCCTACTGAGGGACCATTATGAGGATGGGAGAGGAGCGAGAGGACATCACCACTCTCTTTACCATGACTAACACTGCAGACCACAAATACGAAAGCATGGATACTGGGGTAATGATAAATATATTGTTTGATAATATTTAAACACTCATAGTTATGAACTGTGTGTGTGTTTTGTGTAGAAAAAAATATGATGTTAACACCCGCCCATGCTAGTCTCCCGTTATGGGTTGAGGACATGAATCAGTGACTCTGATTACAAAGACAGGAAGTCTTTGGGGAGGGGTCTCTGTAGGGCAGCCCTGGCCAGCCAGTCAGAGAGTGGCAAAATGGTGGCGAGGCAGTGGCACAATGACTAGGCAGAGGAGTAGAAAAGGAAAATATCTTAGAGTGGGACCTATCCAGAATACACTACATAGTCTCAATTTGCTGGCTGTGCCGGGTGGAGATTATAACAGAACATGGCCAAGATGTTCAAATGTTCATAAATGACCAGCATGGTCCAATAATGATAAGGCAGAACAGTTGAAACTGGAGCAGCAGCACGGCCAGGTGGACTGGGGACAGCAAAGAGCCAACCCAGACAGGATGACCACATCAGTGACTCAACACAAAACAATAACAAAATGGCTACCCCGCCTCTGTTTTGGTAAAAGGGATGGGCCTGGAGAAATGTAACCACTCTCAGATTAATAGACAGAGCTATGGATGCAAGGACTGACTTTCCATAATAACAAATGTATTATTTTAACCATATTTTGAGGCTGTACAGTGTTTACATTAACAATATTTACTATCAGGTATGAAGGTAAGACCCAGACGTAAACAACGTCGAATTAACAATGATTTAATAATCCAAAAGGGGCAGGCAATAGACAGGTCAAGGCAGACAGGGGTCAGTAAACCATAGGTGGGGCAACGGTACCGGAAGGCAGGCAGGCTCAGGGTAGGCAGAGCTCAATAATCCAGGATGAACAAACAGAGAACACAGGTATAAATACACAGGGATAATGGGGAAGATGGGTGACATCTGGAGGAGGGTGGAGACAATCACAAAGACAGGTGAAACAGATCAGGGTGTGACAGTACCCCCCATCTAGGTGCACCACCTGGTGTCCTACCTTGGCGCATACCTGGTTGACCAGGCTGCCAGCGAAGTCGGGCGATGAGGGCTGGGTCCAGGATGTCTCCAGCGGAGACCCGGCACCTCTCCTCTGGGCCATAACCCTCCCAGTCAAACAGGTACTGGAAGCCCCTGCCCCATGGTCGAACACTCAGGAGGTGTCTCACCGTGTACTCCGGATGGCCATCAATGACATGGGGAGGAGGTGTGGGCTTGGATGCAGAAGACAAAGTGCTGTGAGACATCCTAGACACATGGAAAGTAGGGTGAATACGGATGGTAGGGGGTAAAACAAGACAAATAGCAGTGGGGCTAAATACTCTAGGTATGGGGAACGGGGTAAGTGGAGAGCCATACCCTCTACTCAAGCCAATAGCATGGCAATCCGCTTGTCACCTATACCTGGAAGTGGTCTTCAACAGAGTGGCCCTGGCTCTCTTCCAGGTATGGTGACAGTGTCGGATGAACATCTGGGCAGAGGGATCTCTGACTTCCTCCTCTTGTTCGGGGAAGAGCGGAGGCTTATATCCCAAGAAACACTCGAAGAGCGAGAGACCTGCGGCAGAGCAGGGAAGGGTGTTGCGAGTGTACTCAACCCATACCAGTTGCTGACTCCAGGTGGTAGGGTTGGCGGAGAACAGGCACTGAAGAGTCGTCTCGAAGTCCTGTTTGGCTCACTCCTACAGGCCATTGAACTGGTAGTGGAATCCAGAGGACAGGCTGGCTGATGATCCAAAGACCGTGCAGAACGCCTTCCAGAACCGGGACAAGAACACCTGGCCCCGGTCAGAGACCATGTCCACCAGGAGTCCGTGGATCCAGAAGACGTGCTGCACCATAAGCTGGGCCATCTCCTTGGCCGAGGGTAGTTTGGGGAGAGGAATGAAGTGAGCGGCCTTGGAAAACAGGCCAACCACAGTCATGTTGGCAGTGTTGCCCTCAGACGGGGGAGACCCGTGATTAAATCCAGGGATATATGGGACCAGGGATGGTGAGGAACAGGCAGTGGTTGGAGAAGACCAGCCGGAGCTTGCCGCGGAGTCTTGTTCTGTGAGCAGACGGCGACATACGCGGCAACATCGGGAACTATAGTAGGCCACCAAAAGCCTTGTCGCACGAAGGCCAGGGTCCAAAAAGAGCCCGAGTGACAGGCAAGCCTGGAGGAATAAGCCCACTCCAGGACCGCGCAGCGGACAGCTTCAGGCATAAACATCCGGTTATCTGTTCCCCCCCAGGGTTCGGCTGGGACCGCTGTGCCTCCAGGACCTGTTTCCCTATACCCCAGCTGAGTGCCATCACCAGGCACAAGGTAGGAAGGATGGTCTCAGGCTCTGGGGTGGTAACCGTGGGGTTATAGCGGTGAAACAGAGCACCCGGCTTTACATTTTTGGACTCCGGCCGGTAGGAGAGGGAACATTTTACCGGATAAACAGCAGGGCGCATCTCGCTTATCTGGAGCTGAGGCGCTTGGCGGTGCAGAGAAACCCCAGGTTATTGTGGTTGGTCCACACAATGAAGGGATGTTCCCCACATTGTAGTTCCTCTCCATAGCGTTGAGGTGGTGGGAGAAGGTGCAGGAATGCAGCTTTACATCCAGGGCAGAACGTTGGAATAGGACAGCCCCCACTCCGAAGCATCGGCCTCCACCACAAACTGACAGGAAGGGTCAGGATGAACCAGCATAAGAGCAGTGGTGAAGCGGTGTTTAAGGTCCTAGAATGCTTGGTCGGTGGCAGATGACCACATGAATGGAACCCTGGTAGAGGTGAGTGCAGACAGGAGTCGGACAGGGTGCTCGAACCCCAGGAAGCAGAAGGTCAATCCCGCAGTCATAGGGGTGGTGCTGTAGAAGGGAATTTGCCTAGGACTCGCTGAACACCTCCCGGAGGTCCTGGTACTCTGCTGGAATGGCGGAGAGATCTGGAGCAACTTCCGAGTCCCCAGGAAGAAGTCCCGGTGGCAGGTTGCGCCGACTTCAGACAATGGACATGGCAGAACGGACTCCAGCCCATGATAGCACCCGTAGACCAATTGAAATGGGGGGATTTTGTCACTGGAGCCAGGAGTATCCCAAACCACGGGAATCTGAGGGGACTTGATGAGCAGGAATTGAGTGTTCTCAATGTGATTTTCTGACACACGTAGGTTGATGGGAGTGGTGTTATGAGTGACAGGACTATAGAGCACCCGTCCAGTGCTCTAGCATCCATGGGCCAGTGTTAGTGTCCATCCATACTGTTGCCCCAGAGTCAATGTTTTACCCAGAGAGATTTCTATTCCAGGAATGACTCCAAGCAGTTTAGTCACCTCAATTTCTCCATATTTCCAGACATTGTTCATTACAAGATGATCCTGGTTTAGGGTTTAGTGAATAATTTGTCACAAAATTACAACATTTTGCGTTTTGGAAATATTTTCCATCCCTCATTCCAGTTGTTGCCCATCAACGCGGATGGTCAAATCGATGAGGGAGACAAGACTGTAACTCTTTGCAGAAAGCTTGTTTAACCATTACCGAGACACCGTAGTAGTTGAACATGTCAAACAGTGCTTCCTGATCCACTCACTCTCTGCTGCCAAAGATTGGAAATCCACTGCATAGTCGGCCTAAACAGCATCCCTGAGCTGGATTAGCTTCTAGGCATTCTGCCTGGGAGAAAGGGGCTTCCATTAAAACCTCTCCCATGAACCCCTCCAGACTCACACGCATGGCTGGCTGTTGTAATCCTACACTAATTAGCCCCGCAATGCCCTCCAAACATCAGCGTGATTACTAGAAAATATTCATATCATGAAATCTCAATTGAAATATAGTAAAAACACAGTTTAGCCTTTTGTTAATCAGCCTGTAATCTCAGATTTTAAAATTATCTTTACAGCCAAATGGGGCTCCCGGGAAGGTGGAAGCCAACCTGCTAGTTACTGAGGGGTTGTGGGGTTTACCGTGGCAGGCTTTCATGAAAAGCATTATGTCCAGCAGCATGCAGGTCCGGTCTTGGCACTCAGCCAACGTTTGGATGCCCACCAAAGACCAATCAAATTAACTCATGCCTACTAATGGAGGCTCTTTGGATGATTTCATTGCACATCTGGCCCAGGTCTGCTGGGTCAGTCATGGCCTTTTGTTAAGATAAAGATTCAGACTATGTCGAATTAACAATGGTTTAATTAATCACGTTATGTTGAGAAATCCCCATTATCAGCAACCATGACACTCCTGTGATGGCAAAAAACTGATAACTGTTGTCCATTAATAAGACAGAAACATAGCCTTTTTAATACAATCTACTCATTTATGGGTTTGATTCAAATCTATTTGATAATATATCAACTGAGGACAATGGCCTTTTCAGTAGAATTGCAAGAAAGGAAAAATGACTACCTCTGTCTTCTACGCAGAAAGAATCACTCTGAGAGCCCTCAGCTGGCCACTTACGCAATGTAGTCGTTTACGCTCATTCTTCAAAATAAAGGCCTGAAACTACGTCATTCAAGTGTCTGTTTGAGAAACACCTTAGGGAAGTCCTCAACTGGGAGCTTCATTTATCTTTCAATGGGTTATAGGGACACTAGAGTCCCAGGGGCCAAAATCCAGTGAGATTCCAGATTGCGCCATTTTTCAAATACAGAAATGCTCATTATAAAAATTCAGAAAAGATACAACTACATTACATAGGTTTAAAGATTGACTTCTTTGTGTTTTCCAACCACTGTAAATTCAGATTTCAGAAATGCTTTACCGCAAATTGCTTTACAATTATTTGAGAACATAGCCCAGCAGACAAATCATTACAAACAGTAACCAGCCAAATAGAAGAGTTACACAAGTCAGAAATAGAGATACAATTAATCACATACTTTTGATGATCTTCATATGATTGCGCCAGAAAACATTCATTTATTCAATAAATGTTCGATTTTGTCGAAAAAGCTGCACTGCAGTCTAACAAGACAGCCTCAAAACAGTTCATAGAAACCACAATCATTTGTTACCCGATTCGGGAAACTAGGTGTATGTCAAAAATCACAACTTCACAAAGATCCGTTTTGAAACATAAAACGTTTTTTTTAAATTCTCAGGTTGTTTTTATGTGCCTAAATAAAAATATTTAAATGGACATCTGTAAATAATATAAAATTGTTAAATTATGAAACACTTTTGGTTGAAAAAGCCACAGACACTGCAGGGTCCACTCATTCAGACTGGTTGAGATCATTTTTCAGAATAAAAGCCTGAAACAATTTCTTAAGACTGTTGACATCTAGTGGAAGGCATTTGAGCAATTTGAGTCCTAATAAGTCAATGGATACTGCAAAGGCATGGAATTGAAAACTACAACAACAAAAAATCCTACTTACTGAATGGATTTTTTCTCAGGTTTTTGACTCCCAAATCAGTTCTGTTATACTCACAGACATTATTCTAATAGTTTTGAAAACTTTAGAACGTCTTCTCTCCAAATCTACATTAAAATATGCAAATCGATATACATATTTTATGTTCTGGGCCTGAGTTACATTTAAATCTAAGGGCACCGTCATCCAAAATGGCATTCCTGAGCACGCTTTTCATCCAAAATTCCTGCTGCCCTCTACCTAGAAAGTTACATGTCCATCAAAATGCATCTGATGTATACAGGTAAGACAGTCAGGATGCTGTTCATTGGAAAGAAAACACTTTGACATTTGTAGAAATGTTAAAATAATGTAGCAGAATATAACACAATAAATATGGTAGGAGAAAATCCAAAGAAACACCAACTGGATTTTTTTTTTGGAGAGACCATCCTCTTAGAAATGCAAGAAAAAGCTCAAAACAGCTCTCTAAAATAGCTCAAATTCCTATGGCTTCCACAGGGTGTCAGCAGGCTATGTTCACAGTTTCAGGCTTGTAACTTCAAAAACAAATAAGAAATACGTTTTTGTATGAGGACACAGTCTTCAAAATCCGTGTCATCGCGCGCCATGATGAAGTTGCGCACCTGCTAAAAAAACAAACATCCGAAAGATGTATTATAGTTTGATTACATTTTAGGGTGTCTGATGAGTATTTTGACTTGTTGAAAGAAAGTTTAGGGGTAGATTTTCGGGTTCCTTTCTCTGCATTTTCGGAATCCTTTCTCTGTTGAGCGAGTGGATAACTCAAATCGATGGGGCCAACTATACAGACTTTTTGGGATATAAAAAAGGATATTATCTAACAAAACGACATTACATGTTGTCTCTGGGACCCTTTGGATGACAAATCAGGGGAAGATTTTCAAAAAGTAAGTGAATATTTAATCTTTATATGTGAATGTATGAAACCTGGCCGGTGGGAAAAATATTTTGATGTGGGTCGCCGTCCTCAAACAATCGCATGGCATGTTTTCTCTGTAATAGCTACTGTAAATTGGACAGTGCGGTTAGATTAACATGAATCTAAGCTTCAGCTGATATAAGACACTTATATGTACCTAAAATGTTTAACCACTATAATAATTATTAGAATTTATTTGATTTAAGCACCCTCCAGTTAAACCGGAAGTTGGTCCGCAAGCGGGACACCGATCCCTAAGGAGTTCTATCTAGCTAACGTTAGCTGTCTGCCTCGTTAGCTAATGTTACGTGACGTTTGTGATCTTAAACATTGTTTACCTAGCGAGGTTCATTGTTTACCTAGCTAGCTAGCTACATGTCTTTAGTTAAAGTGTACTGTCAGCTAGCTAGCTAACGTTAGCTGGCTGGCTCCCTGCTGACGTTGCTAGTTATATCCCAGAGCCATTTTCTTTTCTAGTTAGATCCTAATGTTAGCTAGTTAACATTGCACCTGGTTGGTTAGCTTCCAGCACTGTGGCATTGTTGGCACTGTCTTTATTGTTGTTTAACTAGCTGTACTCATGGAAAGGACAGTTTATGTAAATGGGTGTCATAGACAACTGTTTGACAACACCTTTTACAAGAAACTCAGAAATGACCCCAATCCCCAATTTCAGAACACGATCTGTACTGTCCTAGATGGGTATATAAGTTCCCGTTTCGGAAAAGTTTAAAAAGTGGCAAATTTAGGGTTTTAAATAGCCAAAAGGTTGTGTTATTTTTTGGCTATTCAAAACCCTAAATTTGCCACTTTTTAAACTTTGCCGAAATTACACAAGAATGTTTACAAACCTCCAGGACGCCCTATTGTAGTGGGCATTGAAGCAGTCACGGCCCCTCTATCGACTTTTATTTACATTTTTTATTGGACCACTTGCAGAACAGCTCCCCTCCTTTGTAAAGGACACCAGCAGTATGATCTCTATCATTGAATCTCTTGATCCCCTCCCTGAGGATACTTTGTTAGTTAATTTTGATGTTGAGTCATTATACACAAATATTCCACACGGGGGGCATTGAAGAAAAGGAACATTTGCTTCTGCAATGTGACCCTAGTGAACTACCTTCCAGTGCATGTATTATAACATTGGCTGAAATAGTACTCACACACAACTACTTCATGTTTCTAAATTATTTCTTTATTCAGAAGATGGGTACTGCTATGGGATCACCCATGGCTCATAACTATTCTAATTTGTATGTGGGTTACGTGGAGAAACAGTCTATTTTCAATCCTCTCAAAAATGTTTGGAAACAGTTTATTTATGATATTTTTGTTCTATGGAGGGGTGATACAGAACAGCTTCAGGCGTTCCATGCTTTTCTTAACTCCTCTTCTGAGCATCTGAGATTTATTATGCAATCTGATACACGTCAAATCAGTTTTCTTGATCTTCTGATCTTGTGTAAAGACTGATCTTTACAGGAAACCTACTGACCATAACAGTTTGTTGAGGGCTGATAGATGTCACCCACTTCCCTTGAAAAACAGTTTGCCCTACAGCCAATTCTGTTGAATCAAAAGAATTTGTAAAAAACGTTCAGATTTCAACAGAAATATGGCTGAGCCGCAAAGATAATTCAAGGAGAGGGGGTACAAACATGGGAAAAAAGCATGACCTTTTTCAAGGTCAGTCTCACAAAAATAAGCATTCTTGCATTCTAACTACCCGCTATTCAAAGTGCTCTGAACAAATGAAGGGAATCGTTCACAAACATTGGCACATTCTAAGATTTGATGATGAGTATCGGTCGGTAATGTGTTTTCGGACCATCCCTTGGTCGTAATCTCACGGGGCAGAAACCTCAGAGATCAATTGGTAAACTCTGATTTTCCACCCAAGGATATTCCTGCACAACATGTATTTGCACCCCTACTGAATTGAAACTACAAATGTAATGGCAATGCTCAATGCAATGCTACTTATGAATGTAGATCCTTCGAACACCCCCAAACAAGGAAACAGATCCCAATCAAAAGGTGTTATCACGTGCTCCACTAAGGCAGTAGTTTATCTTATAATGTGTCCTTGTGGTAAAAATTATGTGGGTAAAACAAAGTGCAAATTAAAAGTACGTATCTCGGAGTACAAAATTTACCTTTGCGGCCCACTTTTTGGAGGAAAACCACTCGATTTCATCTCTGCGTTATAATGGCATCGAACATGTCCCTCTCCTTAGTGGTGACCTCGACAATTTATTGTTAAAACGAGAGTCTGCCTGGATCTTTAATTTAAAGTCCCTTGCTCCCTTTGGTCTCAACGTAGACTTTGATCTGAAGCCATTCTTGTGATTATTGTGATTTTTCTATTGTAAATGTTTGTACGCTTATGTAGCCAAATTGTATCTATAATCCGCTACGCTATCATTTGTTTTTTTGTATGCTATTTGATACATGAGAATTAACCAATGATATCAGGCCACACGCGGCCATGATTACAGACACCTGTGTGTGTCTTTTGACGAGTCTCACAGTGTTTGTCATTATACCCTGATAAAGACAGCTTGTCGGTCAAAATGTTGAACATACATTTTTTTTGCATCTGAGCTCCTAGAGTGTGCGGCTCGCCTTTTATTTTTTCTAGTGTTCCACTCCGCTAGCCAGCACCTCGCCTAAATAGGTTTGCATTTCTTTCGCCTCTAAGTTAGCTGGCCAGCCAGTCCAAATAATGACCATATCATGTAGCTGACAGTGTCTTTACTTTAGCTCATTTGTCTTCATTATTGTGGAGGCAGGTAGCCTAGTGGTTAGAGTGCTGGACTAGTAACCGAAAGGTTGCAAGATTGAAAATAAGAATTTGTTGTTATCTGACATGACTAGTTAAATGAAGGCAAAAAAAATGAATACAAATATTATAAGAAAATAAACTCAAGATCATTATTTACAAGTGAATGCCGATCCAATTACAGAAAATAGCTGACAGTTATGAGCGTGATTAAATAAAAACGGGGCATTCTACCAGAGAATTTTAGAACTTGGACAATGTCTCATTGGCCTAATGTTATATCCTAATTTCACTTTGGTAAAGGTCATGCTCGTCACATTACCGTCGCTGGTAAACACATTCTATATCAAATAAAAGCTAAGTTAATTTGTCACATGCACAGGATCCAGAAGGTGTAGTGAAATGGTTACTTGCATAGTGGAGTCTTTTTTGTTTTGACAATTAGCTAGCTAGCTAGACAATGTGTCACTTTGCGAGTGCCAAACACTGGCCATGCATTCTGCAAGTTTGATTGTCTATTCAAACTATTTGAAAGTAAATGCTACAGCACACTTCTATGGAAAATATGACACTGTAGCCTGCTCTACCCATACTGTCAAATAATTTAAATAGGCTACTGATCTATTTACTTTCTAGCATGTTTGGCTATTAAATGAGTGATGGCGAAAAAGTTGCCTAATGTTTGTTGCGTAGTGGGAATAAACCAGTCATGTCATAAAAGGAGAGACCTGCAATATGATAATGATTTCGGCCTATATAATAAAAGTCATATAAGAAACATATTAGGCTACATGCTGCTATGCAATCTCCTTACCAACGACAAATGCATCTGTTTTTACATTTGGCCTACGTTTTAATGTTTTCATTAGCCTACCGTTATTATAATTGATCAAACACGGTCTGAGATGTGCATGGAGATACGCACACTTTCCGGTCAAGTTAAAAAGATAAATACTAACCTTTGTTTGAAAACTAATTATCTGGAGAGAGAGAGACCAAGCATAAGGATGTGTGGAAGAGATACCGCATTGTGGGGGTAGAGCGAAGGAGAACAGGCAGTTGTGAGCCAGTGAGGAGCAGGGGAGGAGATTGAAGTAGAAGGGATGGGAAGTGTAGATTAGCACACTTGTTCTTCATCTGTGTTGTGGTTTACCACTCGGAATCAGGGATTAATTCACAGCCACTCTGCCACTCTGTGCTTGTCAGGCTGCCTGTGAGGCTACTACTGTATCATCATGTGAGGCAGCTGGAATGTGATAGAGAGCCAGACTGCCAAGGAGGTGACACCATCACCAGGGAGTGAGAGTTGCCCTGGACCATTTCTGCTTCTGATCTCTGCCTCCAGCACCTAGCCTTCTCAGTTTGTTATGCTGTGTTGTGTTTATGTGAGAGAACAGTGAGTGTCTGTGTGGATATGTGTGTGTGACACAGAGAGAAACATAGCCGCAGCGGAGGAAGGAGGAGCCAAGCAACTAGGGAGGGAGCTGGATGCTCGCGAGTTGCCGTGACAGCACCACAGCCTGCTGTTTCTAGTGACGACTGATGCAAGAATGTGTGTCTGAACCGTTCTAGGGAGGGGGAACCAGTGGTTGTCTGTGTCCAGCCCAGCTTGCAGTGTCCTGGGTGTCCCTTCTGTGCCTGTCTATCTGTCCGTCACTGAGGTTGGAGGTGGCCCTTGCTTTTTTACAACGCGGTACTCAGTCACTGGAAGATGGTCAACCTCCTCCTCCTCTTCCTCCTCATGCGTCCCTGTGATCTCCAACAGAAGCAGCAGCACGACCAGGCTCTCTCCTCTGTCATGCTCTGTACCACTGGGGGCTCTATGGTGCTAAGCTCCGGGTGATCCTGTTTACCTGCAGCTCAGCCCCCTCTCCTCCCTCCTAGCCTGTGTGGTGGACAGGACTGAACACCCACTAGTGTGGTCAACCTCTAGGTTACCTTGGTCTGACCCCAGCACTACCCAGCCACTGTAAGTATCATTCCTTTTTGCCTGCTACACTATCCTGCTTTTATTCTGTTTTCCAGTTCCGCTTCAGCGTCTGCCTATGGATCTGTTTCAATGCTCTACTGTCAACATTGATTGTTTGTAGAGTGTAGTCTACCTACTTTGAGCTATGTGTTGTTGGTTGTATACAGTATATGTTAATAGGGAAAGACAGTCCTCAAAAAACCACATGGAGTTTACAGTAAGCCCATTATATTGTACATACTGTCTATCCATATTGTTATTTGTATTCAGACTATTTGTTATTGTCAGTTGTATACAGAATCTATGTCCATTGTAGCTATATTGGTGGTGCACTGCTCACCACAAACCACTGCAGATATAAAATTTCACGCTTCCCGTCTCTGAGGCGGAACAAATGTGTCTCAAACGATGAATTAGGAACTCCCTTTTCTGCATTATGTCACCCTCCACCGTGAGATGCTGTTGCCTGGCAACAGCCAGGCTCGCTCTCCATTCCATTTTTAGAATGCAGCTGTGACTCCATCAGGAGAGCAAGGAGTGGGGGGTGGATTAGGAGAATTGGGCCAAGGATTAGAGGAGAAATTTAGAATAGGAAAAAGAGGGACAAGTGGAGAGAAAGAGAGAGTGGGTAAGTGAGAGTGCAGGCAATGACAAAGGAGAAAAGAGATCGATTAACTCCTTTTACATTCTGCACCTTGATTTATTCACACCCATGTGCACGGACACACACACACATACCTTCCCCCTCACCACATACAAGAAAACTCATCCTCCAATCCCTATAAATACAAACAAAAATACACACTCCCACCCCATCAGCTATGTATCGGTGTGTGCATTTGTGTGTGTGTGTGGGGGGGGCAAGTCTGGGCTAGCAGCAGATCAGCCTGTTAGCCTGCTAGCCATGTAGAGTCTTGCAATGGGCTACACACAGCTTGCATATCACCAGCTGGCTGAGGTCCATACCACTCCCCCATTGTCTGTGTTCGAGAGCATCAAAACCATGATGTATCATTGATAAATTGTCACTGACTGACAAATAAATCAAATAAAAAATGAGTAGTTATTTATGAGGCGATTTGTAGATCAGTCAGTCTCGACTCAACTTCAATGTCGGCTGCAATGTTAAAGGTGCCCAGTATCCCTGGCATGATGCAACTGTTACTCTGAGCGAGAGGTTTCTCATCCAATCAGACCTCTCTGTGGTCTCTGGTGTGGCTAATAGAATCTCAACAACATGCCCAAATTCACCCAAAATGCACTGCAACATAGGCTCACAAAAAATCTCTTTGTGATTTATATATATGTAAACCTTATTTTGACAGGGAAGTCATACTGAGACTAGGGTCTCTTTCGCAGATGAGCGCTGCATAAATACATCAAACACACACAATATACAAAATTACAAAAAATATTAAGAAAAACAGACATATTTATCAACATAGAGGTCTCTGATCATTACTCTGAACTGACCAAAGGGGACCAGAACATCTCATTTCAAAGAGCTCAGTAAGGCGTTCCACATAAAGGGTGCAGAAAAACTAGAAGCAGCTTTACCCAACTCTGTGGAGACTGAAGTGGCCCAGTGTTATCCAAGCCTAAGACCGGCTTTGGTCATTTGTAAGTCTAAATTGTATTAATGATGATAGACGCAAAGGAAATTTCTGCATGAGTGCTTTGTAGATAAACACAATATAATTCTGCTCACTCCTTACATGCGAAGAGGCCCAACCCACATTTTGATACAAAACGCAATGGTGAGTTCTACAACCATCACCAGTAATAAACCTGAGGGTACACTGAAAAACAGCATCTAGTGGTTTAAGTGTAGATGCTGCTGCATGCATGTAGACAATATCCGCATAATCTAAAATAAACATAAAAGTGGCCTCTGCGATTTCCTTCCTAATTACAAAAGTCAGACATGATTAATTTCTGTAAAAGAAACCAACCTTGATCTTCAACTTCTTCACCAGCTCAGTGGCATATATTTGAAGGATGGCACTCGTTAAATTTGTGTACCGTTCAAACTAGTCATTACAAATTTATTTAAATATGGGTTATGGGACCTAGAAAAAAGCATTGGTTTTGTTTGCATTTAGCACAAATTTTAGATTTGCTCTCAAACAACTACACACACAATCCAACAATGATAGACAGGATAATTTCAAATATGCTCACAAAATCATACCCAACGCTGTTAGTGCTCAAAAACACACAGTTTTGTTGACATTTTATATTAATGCAAATCTACTCTAGATCCATACAAAAAAAATACCACTACCCCACTGGGCACACCATGTCATTTCAACGTGGAAATGTGGGTAACGTTTGATTAAGAAGTTGATCAATAAGATTTCAACCTTTATTCACCCACTTGAAAAGACAGCCAAAAGTGTGCTGAATTCCCAATCTGTTATTAAACCTCTTAGGGCTCGCGAACCGCTATAGCGTGACACCTGTCACAACCTCCGGTGAAATTGGTGCGCGCCAAATTCAAATGACAAAATCTTAATAGTAAACATTCATGAGCATACAAGTGTCTTATATCATTTAAAAGCTTAACTTCTTGTTTAATGCAACTGCATTGTCAGATCTCAGAAAGGCTTTATGGTGAAAGCATACCATGCGATTATCTCAGGACAGTGCCCCACGTCAAAATACTTTTTCAACCAGCACAGGCTTCACAAAACCACAAATAGCGATGAAAAAAAATCACTTACCTTTGAAGATCTTCCTCTGTTTTCAATGCCAAGGGTCCCAGCTACAAATGAATGTTTGTTTTTGCGATAAAGTCCTACTTTATGCCCCAAAAAGTCTGCTTAGTTTGCGCCATTGATTTCAGTAATTGACTCCTTCAACATGCATACAAAGGAATCCAGAAAGTTCCGGTAAACTTTGTCCAAACAAGTCAAACAATGTTTGTAATCAAACCTCAGGTACCCTAATATGTAAATAAATGATAATATTTCAGACTGAAAGAATGGTGTACAATAGGAAAGGAAAATAACGAAGAGCGCGCACTCATTCACTTTGGAAAAACTACTTGTTTTTCAAGAAACAAACCTGAAACCCTGTATAAAGACTTGACATCTAGTGGAAGGATTATGTTCTGCAACCTGGGAGCTATTTTTATATATAGACCCATAGACTTGCATTGGAAAGGCCTGTGACCTCCTGCCATATCAATTCTGTTATACTCACAGACATTATTTTAACAGTTTTAGACACTTCAAAGTGTTTTCTATCAAATTCTACCAATTATATGCATATCCTAGCTTCTGGGCCTGAGTAGCAGACAGTTTACTTTGGGCACGTCAGTCAGGTGGAAATTCAGTATACTGCCCCCCCTAGCCTTAAATAAAATAAAAATGTATTTGTCCCTTGCGCTGACTATAACAGGTGTAGACCTTACCGTGAAATGCTTACTAACAAGTCAGTAACCAACAATGCAGTACAACAAAGAGTTAATTGCTAAATAATTGCTAAATAATTACAAAATAAACTAAAGTAAAAAACAAAATATAAAGTAACACAATAAGATGTGCTGATGTACAGGTTAGTCAAGGTAATTTGCACATGTAGGTAGGGGTAAAGTGACTATGCATACATAATAAACAGTAAGTAGCAGCAATGTAAAACAAAAGTGTGTGTGTGTGGAGGGGTCAATGTAAATTGTCCTGGTGCCATTTGAATAATTGTTCAGCAGTCTTATGGCTTGGGGGTAGAAGCTTCTAAGCTACCCAGTGATGTTTTGCGCCTTACGCACTACATGCAGCTGTAGAACTTTTTGAAGATCTGGGGACCCATGCCAAATCTTTTCAGTCTCCTGAGGTGGAAAAGGTGTTGTCGTGCCCACTTCACGACTGTCTTGGTGTGTTTGGACCATGATAGTTTGTTGGTGATGTGGACACCAAGGTACTTGAACCTCTCAACCCGCACCACTACAGCCTCATCAGTGTTAATGGGGGCGTTGCCCTGAAAGTGGATATAATGCTAATGATCTGATGTTGTTTCAATGGTTCAAATTCAACATATTACATACAAGATTTGACTGTTGAAAATTGGTTACAGTGATGACATAATCCTATGGTTGTAATGTCACCCTCAAAACAACAGTTTACATTGACGGCTTTATTCAAATCCAATGTATTTTCCACATAGACGCCACGTCACAGTACGTTGACAAATATTTGTGCCCAGTGGGACATTGCATGTCATTTCCCTGCTCAACGTCGTTATACACCAGACGTCATTACTATTGACTTGACCTCCTTATCGTGTAACTCAGCCCTGTCTGTGTGTCTACCCTATCCCTTTACTTGCAGTGCTTTCTGCTCCACTGCCAGTGAAAAACAATGACTTCTCAAGAGGAGGAAGCATCATTCAGCAGGTTCTTCCAGTATGTGGAGGACAGTGGACTCAGGGCCTATGACGGACTGGTCATCCAGAATGCCTCTGACATCGCCCGTGAGAGCGACCGCGTCCGCAAAGAGACCAACTGGGCCTACCTTCAGGAGAAACACGATAAGAAGAGAAGACAGGAAGAAGCCATAAAGAGGTAAGACAAAGAGCTCATGCGCATGCACACAAATACAAACTAAGACACATCATATGTATAAAAACCTGTGTGAAATCAATGACAGACTGTGGGAATGACAGACTGTGGGACTGTGTTTATTTTAACATCACAGGATAATAACTTCACACACACACACATATATAGAGAAATACACACCAATGCAGTAGAGGAGAACTGGGATGAAAGTCACACTTTTTATTTATTTCTAATTGCTCAGAGATTGATAGAACTAGAAACACCATATTTTATTACAAACAGACAGATGTCCTCCACCATTAGTAATTTAATTTCTAGGGTAAATGAGTTTAAATTAAATAGACTGAGTAGAGAACTAGCCTAACGTTACTTTTGTACCTGCCGGTGGGGACTGAAGGTACACTGTCTCGGGACGGAAGTAAGTGCACAATATATGTCTTATCTCCATGTTTCTGGTTTGTAGTGTGTTACTTTAAACAAATGTGACCGACCAGCTCAATTAAGTCTTATGTAGCAAGATTTGAAATTGTACAGACTCAGAGCTACAAAATGGTATATCATACACTGCAGTTGAGGAACAATGGGAAAGTGATTCTGCTTTGATTCTGCAGTATAAAGTACAGTATAAACACCATGGGATCATGCAGCCGTCATACCGCTCAGGAAGGAGACACGTTCTTTCTCCTAGAGATGAATGTACTTTGGTGAGAAAAGTGCAAATCAATCCCAGAACAACAGCAAAGGACATTTTGAAGATGCTGGAGGAAACAGTTACAGAAGTATCTATATCCACAGTAAAATTAGTCCTATATTGACATTACCTGAAAGGCCGCTCAGCAAGGAAGACGCCACTACTCCAAAACCGCCATAATAAAGCCAGACTATGGTTTGCAACTGCACATGGGGACAAAGATCGTACTTTTGGTAGTAATGTCCTCAGGTCTGATTAAACAAAAATAGAACTGTTTGGCCATAAGGACCATCGTTATGTTTGGAGGAAAAGGGGGAGGCTTGCAAGCCGAAGAACATCATCCCAACCTTGAAGCACGGGGGTGGCAGCAGCATGTTGTGGGGTGCTTTGCTGCAGGATGGACTGTTGCACCACACAAAATAGATGGCATCCTGGGGCAAGAAAATTATGTGGATATATTGAAGCAACATCTTAAGACATCAGTCAGGAAGTTAAAGTTGGTCGCAAATGTGTCTTCCAAGTGGACAATGACCCCAAGCATACTTCCAAAGTTGTGGCAAAATAGCTTAAGGACAACAAAGTCAAGGTATTGGTGTGGCCATCACAAAGCCCTTACCTCAATCCAATAGAAAATGTGTGGGCCGAACTGAAAAAGCGGGCATGGGCAAGGAGGCCTACAAACATCCATCAGTTACACCAGCTCTGTCAGGAGGAATGGGCAAAAATTCACCAAACTTATTGTGGGAAGCTTGTGGAAGGCTACCCGAAATGTTTGACCCAAGTTAAATCAATTTAAAGGCAATGCTACCAAATACTGATTGAGTGTATGTACACTTCTGACCTACTGGGAATGTGATGAAAGAAATAAAAGCTGAAATAAATCAATCTCTCTAATATTATTCGGCCATTTCACATTCTTAAAATAATGTTTTGATCCTAACTGAACTAATACAGGGAATTTTTACTTGGATTAAATGTTAGGAATTGTGAAAAACTGAGTTTAAATGTATTTGGCTGAGGTGTATGTAAACTTCCGACTTCAACTGTGTGTATATATATATATATATATATATATATACACACAGTTGAAGTCGGAAGTTTACATACACCTTAGCCAAATACATTTAAACTGTTTAGCCTACCTAATAAATATATATATATGTGTATATATATATATATATATATATATATATATATATATATATATACACAGTGCCTTGCGAAAGTATTCGGCCCCCTTGAACTTTGCGACCTTTTGCCACATTTCAGGCTTCAAACATAAAGATATAAAACGGTATTTTTTTGTGAAGAATCAACAACAAGTGGGACACAATCATGAAGTGGAACGACATTTATTGGATATTTCAAAAAAATTTAACAAATCAAAAACTGAAAAATTTGGCGTGCAAAATTATTCAGCCCCTTTTTACTTTCAGTGCAGCAAACTCTCTCCAGAAGTTCAGTGAGGATCTCTGAATGATCCAATGTTGACCTAAATGACTAATGATGATAAATACAATCCACCTGTGTGTAATCAAGTCTGTATAAATGCACCTGCACTGTGATAGTCTCAGAGGTCCGTTAAAAGCGCAGAGAGCATCATGAAGAACAAGGAACACACCAGGCAGGTCCGAGATACTGTTGTGAAGAAGTTTAAAGCCGGATTTGGATACAAAAAGATTTCCCACTCTTTAAACATCCCAAGGAGCACTGTGCAAGCGATAATATTGAAATGGAAGGAGTATCAGACCACTGCAAATCTACCAAGACCTGGCCGTCCCTCTAAACTTTCAGCTCATACAAGGAGAAGACTGATCAGAGATGCAGCCAAGAGGCCCATGATCACTCTGGATGAACTGCAGAGATCTACAGCTGAGGTGGGAGACTCTGTCCATAGGACAACAATCAGTCGTATATTGCACAAATCTGGCCTTTATGGAAGAGTGGAAAGAAGAAAGCCATTTCTTAAAGATATCCATAAAGGGTGTCGTTACAAGTTTGCCACAAGCCACCTGGGAGACACACCAAACATGTGGAAGAAGGTGCTCTGGTCAGATGAAACCAAAATTGAACATTTTGCCAACAATGCAAAACGTTATGTTTGGCGTAAAAGCAACACAGCTCATCACCCTGAACACACCATCCCCACTGTCAAACATGGTGGTGGCAGCATCATGGTTTGGGCCTGCTTTTCTTCAGCAGGGACAGGGAAGATGGTTAAAATTGATGGGAAGATGGATGGAGCCAAATACAGGACCATACTGGAAGAAAACCTGATGGAGTCTGCAAAAGACCTGAGACTGGGACGGAGATTTGTCTTCCAACAAGACAATGATCCAAAACATAAAGCAAAATCTACAATGGAATGGTTCCAAAATAAACATATCCAGGTGTTAGAATGGCCAAGTCAAAGTCCAGACCTGAATCCAATCGAGAATCTGTGGAAAGAACTGAAAACTGCTGTTCACAAATGCTCTCCATCCAACCTCACTGAGCTCGAGCTGTTTTGCAAAGAGGAATGGGAAAAAATTTCAGTCTCTCGATGTGCAAAACTGATAGAGACATACCCCAAGCAACTTACAGCTGTAATCGCAGCAAAAGGTGGCGCTACAAAGTATTAACTTAAGGGGGTTGAATAATTTTGCACGCCCAATTTTTCAGTTTTGGATTTGTTGAAAAAGTTTGAAATATCCAATAAATGTCGTTCCACTTCATGATTGTGTCCCACTTGTTGCTGATTCTTCACAAAAAAATACAGTTTTATATCTTTATGTTTGAAGCCTGAAATGTGGCAAAAGGTCGCAAAGTTCAAGGGGGCCGAATACTTTCGCAAGGCACTGTATATATAGTCTTACAGAGCCTTTTCATAAGTCCACTCAAGTTTCTTCTGACTGTGATTAGACTGATGTTGTACCGTGATGCCAGCAGATTCCAGACTTCCTTTGCCGATCGTTCATCATCTTCAACCATCAGTGAGTCGAAGGCTTGAATGGTCTTGCTGGTAATGGAATACAATGTAAAAATGTTCAACATACAGTAAAGTCCAGCAGTCGATTTAAGCATTATTTTTGATCATTACCATGCCTACATTACAGTATTGTAGCCTACTATACCTGTTAATTTTCCTGGGCTTCGCGATTGGCGTAACACAGGCGAATAGCACTGTCTGTGACCATAGTCCCCAAGTCTAACCGTATTTTACCGACATGTTTAATTAGTCAAGGTTCCTTGCTCTTCCACACTTGATTGTTTATCAGCAGGACAATAGACTCCTACCGAGTTCTCCAAATGCATTGTTTTGTAACCACATCTGGATGGATCCAAAACTAATTACTATGGGAATAAAAAATACTGAATGACATAAATATTGGAATGAAATAGGCTAATGAAGGCAACAAATTCTTTCTTACTGGAACACCCAAAGTCATCCAATTGTTACAATAGGATTTGAAGCAATAGCCTACCTGTGTGTGGTCAACTATTTCAGCACAGATTCGTGCTGCTCTGAGACAAGCATGGCGACTGGTCTTGATAAATCAATGAGATTTTAGTTTATTTGTGAGATTTTAGTTAATTTTAACATCACAGGACAATAACTTCACACACACACATATACAGAGAAATACACACCAATGCAGTAGAGGAGAACTGGGATGAAAGTCACACTTTTTGTTTCTTTCTAATTGCTCAGAGATTGATAGAACTCGAAACACCATATTTTATTACAAACAGACAGATGTCCTCCACCATTAGTAATTTAATTTCTAGGGTAAATGAGTTTAAATTAAATAGACTGAGAAGAGAACTAGCCTAATGTTACTTTTGTACCTGCCGGTGGGGACTGAAGGTTAACTGTCTCGGGACGGAAGTAAGTGCACAATATATGTCTTATCTCCATGTTTCTGGTTTGTAGTATGTTACTTTAAACAAATGTGACCGACCAGCTCAATTAAGTCTTATGTAGCAAGATTTGAAATTGTACAGACTCAGAGCTACAAAATGGTATATCATACACTGCAGTTGAGGAACAATGGGAAAGTGATTCTGCTTTGATTCTGCAGTATAAAGTACAGTATAAACACCATGGGATCATGCAGCCGTCATACCGCTCAGGAAGGAGACACGTTCTTTCTCCTAGAGATGAATGTACTTTGGTGAGAAAAGTGCAAATCAATCCCAGAACAACAGCAAAGGACATTTTGAAGATGCTGGAGGAAACAGTTACAGAAGTATCTATATCCACAGTAAAATTAGTCCTATATTGACATTACCTGAAAGGCCGCTCAGCAAGGAAGACGCCACTACTCCAAAACCGCCATAATAAAGCCAGACTATGGTTTGCAACTGCACATGGGGACAAAGATCGTACTTTGGTAGTAATGTCCTCAGGTCTGATTAAACAAAAAAAACTGTTTGGCCATAAGGACCATCGTTATGTTTGAGGAAAAGGGGGAGGCTTGCAAGCCGAAGAACACCATCCCAACCTTGAAGCACGGGGGTGGCAGCAGCATGTTGTGGGGTGCTTTGCTGCAGGATGGACTGTTGCACCACACAAAATAGATGGCATCATGGGGCAAGAAAATTATGTGGATATATTGAAGCAACATCTTAAGACATCAGTCAGGAAGTTAAAGTTGGTCGCAAATGTGTCTTCCAAGTGGACAATGACCCCAAGCATACTTCCAAAGTTGTGGCAAAATAGCTTAAGGACAACAAAGTCAAGGTATTGGTGTGGCCATCACAAAGCCCTTACCTCAATCCAATAGAAAATGTGTGGTCCGAACTGAAAAAGCGTGCATGAGCAAGGAGGCCTACAAACATCCATCAGTTACACCAGCTCTGTCAGGAGGAATGGGCAAAAATTCACCAAACTTATTGTGGGAAGCTTGTGGAAGGCTACCCGAAATGTTTGACCCAAATTAAATCAATTTAAAGGCAATGCTACCAAATACTGATTGAGTGTATGTACACTTCTGACCTACTGGGAATGTGATGAAAGAAATAAAAGCTGAAATAAATCAATCTCTCTAATATTATTCGGCCATTTCACATTCTTAAAATAATGTTTTGATCCTAACTGAACTAATACAGGGAATTTTTACTTGGATTAAATGTTAGGAATTGTGAAAAACTGAGTTTAAATGTATTTGGCTAAGGTGTATGTAAACTTCCGACTTCAACTGTGTGTATATATATATATATACACACACACACACAATTATTTTGCTTTTCACTCACAGTCACCGGTCACATTGTACAGCGCCATATTGTCCGTAAAGCCTGAGGGTTTAGTTTATTGTTTTTCTTGGAATAGAAACACCATGATATCAATCAAAAATAATTAAACTAAAATTATTTAAATCAGTCCAATATACTGTGTTCATAAATTCTCTAGAACAGCCAATATTTAAAACAGTCAAATGCTTCTCAAAGATGCCCTCTGGTGGTCAAACGAGCACTAACTTGCATTCATGGCAACAATGGCTGACACTTACATAATGTGCCATAGAATTCTGCGGCAGCCTGCAAGCTGTGCTGCAGTACGATGCAACTTTAAAAGGAAGAACCACTCGCTGGAGAGTTCAAATAAGAAAATCAGTCAATTGAAATAAATAAATTAGGCTCTAATCTATGAATTTCAGGACTGTGAATACAGATATGCATCTGTTGGTCACATACTTTTTTAAAGTTAAGGGTGTGGATCACAAAACCAGTCAGTATCTGGTGGAACCACCATTTGCCCCATGCAGCACGACACATCTCATTTGCATAGAGTTGATTAGGCTGATGATTGTGGCCTGTGGAATGTTGTCCCAATTCCTCTTCAATGGCTGTGCGAAGTTGCTGGATATCAGTGGGAACTGGAACACGTTGTCATACACGTCAATCAAGAGCATCCCAAACATGCTCAATGAGTGACATGTCTGGTGAGTATGCAGGCGATGGAAGGACTGGGACATCAGCTTCCAGGAATTTTGTACAGATTATTGGAACATGGGGCTGTGCATTCCCATGCTGAAACATGAGGCGGATGAATGCACGATAATGGGCCTCGGGATCTCGTCATGGCATCTCTGTGTATTGAAATTGGCATCGATAAAATGCAATCGTGTTCATTGTCCATAGCTTATCCCTGCCCATATCATAATCCCACCGCCACCATGGCATACTTTGTTCACAACGTTGACATCAGCAAAGCCAGTCACCCACATGACACCATACACACTGTCTGCCATGTGCACATGTGTAGACATATAGACAATAGTGACCCATCCACTTAACTAGATGTGGCTGGATGTCACATGACCCATCAATTTAGACAGGTGTGTGAAGTGGTGTCTTTTGTTTAGACATGATGCTAGCTAGCTCGTTAGCTGGACAATGATCTAAAACCCCAACCCATAATATTAGCAATTCAAAGTGATTGTCATAGCTTGCCACATGAAATGCTGTAGTATGAATCTGCAAGTAGCTAAAACTAACCATCTAGGTTCAATGTTAGATAGCTAGCTAACAGGCTATACATATCAATGCAAATGGCTTTCTGGGAAACAAATAACATTTCTACATAGATCATACACGTAAAGTTAGCTAGCGAGCCAGCAAGCTAATGTTCGCTAGCTAGCTAATAGTACGCTTTAACTTGCAATGAAAACAACTTCCTGGAAAAAATCTAAAACCAATAAAAATCTAAAAATGTAGCTAGCTAGACTTTAACCCGTATACATGGAAGAACACTTGGTGGCGGCGTATTTTGTCCGTTTGGTTTGCAACTAGCTACAGCTTGTTTGGGCTGTTGCTGTGTTAAGTCACTCCAGATCACACTAACTGTGTGCAGAAAGTAGTCCCTCAACTTTTTCCCACTGAGCTTTGTCGATAGTGCCTGCTAAACTTTGCTCAGCGATGTTGTTGACAGCAGAAACAACACTTTTGCAGTTTTCCTTGGCTAACGTTCTATCTTTCAAAAAAGCAGCGGAAGCAAGGTTTATCTACAAATACTGAGCAGCTCATGTTATAGACAGAAGCGTGCTACTCTCGGCATGTCCAGCCCATCGATTATCTCAGCCAATCATGGCTAGCAGTAAGGTTCCTGTTTTTTCCCGTGGTTAAACCAAGTAGGCTCGTAATATACATTTTTTATTTGTATTTACAGATGGCATACAAGTTTGTCATTAAGGCACATGAAAATGTACATGTTCCAGAAGACATGTCTACAAAAAACACACTTTGATAATACATATATTTTTAAACATTCAAATGCATCTCCTGTGAAGTAGTGATGTACACCTAGCTTCTTGAAATGGGTCACAAATGTACTATCAGTCGTTTTAAATAAGTATTGCTTTCGGTTCGACATTTATGAAAATGAACCACGTGTCAACATCACAAGGTTGTGTAACCATAATATTTTGCCTTACAATATTAATCGAATTAAAATAGATCAACTAATAGCTATTTTAACCATAATTTTCTCATCTCACTTTAACCTTTCTAGGGCAGGTGTTCCGCTAACAGAACCCCTCGACAACAATCCTCTGAAAAGGCAGAGCGAAATTTAAAAATATTTTTTAGAAATATGTAACTTTCACACATTAACAAGTCCAATACAGCAAATGAAAGAAACTTCTTGTTAATCTACCCATCGTGTCCAATTTCACAAATGCTTTACAGCGAAAGCACAACATATGATTATGTTAGATCACCGCCAAGTCAAAAAAAACAGGCATTTTTCCAGGAGTCACAAAAAACTGAAATATAGATAAAATGAATCACTAATCTTTGATGATCTTCATGAGATGACACTCATAGGACATCATGTTACACAATACATTTGTTTTGTTCGATAATGTGCATATCTTTATCCAAAAATCGCAGTTACATTGGCGCGTTACGTGCAGTAATGTTTTGATTCCAAAACATCCAGTGATTTTGCAGAAATACTCATAATAAACATTGATAAAGGATACAAGTGTTATACACAGAACTAAAGATAGACTTCTCCTTAATGCAACCGCTGTGTCAGATTTTTTTTTTTTAAATCACGGAAAAAGCATAATCTGAGAACGGCGCTCAGAGCCCAATCCAGCCAGAGGAATATCCGCCATGTTGGAGTCAACAGAAGTTAGAAATAACACTATAAATATTCACTTACCTTTGATGATCTTCATAAGAAGGCACTCCCAGGAATCCCAGTTTGACAATAAATGGCTGATTTGTTCCATAAAGTCCATCATTTATGTCCAAATAGCCACTTGTTGTTAGTGTTCAGCCCAGTAACCATCTTCATGAGGCACAAGCACGCAAGTCCAGACAAAATGCTGCCCCCTATCCCAAAAAGGTTTTAATGGGAATACTAGTAGGATATCTTTCAAACCATTTGCAAAGGCTATTCATGCTTATCCCTACAAATCATGTGCTTTCCTCGTGTCTTAATAGAATACATGTCTTTATTCCCTTCACAAACAGCACTCATCATGATTATCCAATTTCCATTGACCCCAAAAATAATAAAGATATACATTTTTAAGCGCTAACCTGTTGATAAAAGCTTATGTGGAAAGCTGATCCATCAAGTCAATTGATTAAGGCATAATTCTAATAATGTTATATTTCGGTTTAAAACATTCTGTCACTTGTTTATACTTTGCTAACATTATAAAAGCAATATGAAAGTCATCAGTTTACATTGTGTTTACTTTCATGTCACCTGTCTCTCATGTAACTTCTCCCAGGCTAACACCCAAGACTAGCGAGCATGATACTTGAAACCTATTGTAACGTAGACGCAGGGAGTCAGTTAGTGAGTTTAATGATAACGAACATGGAATGATACAAAACAAGAGAAGGGTCTGACATGGGAACACAAACAATACTACCCGATGACTGACAAAACTAGTGCTAGATAAAGGGTAAGTAATGAAGGTATTAATGAAGTCCAGTTGTGACTGATAGGGCCCAGGTGTGTGTAATGATGGTTGCCAGGTGTGCGTAAAGATGGGTTGCCAGGACTGGTGGCTAGTAGACCATTGACGTCGAGCGTCGGTGCGGGAGTAGACGTAACACCTATGTTGTAGTTTAGTCACAAGATGGGTTAAGAAAATGACATATGTTTGGAACCATAAACAATTAATCACTTTCAGTTCTGTTTTTTTACTTGCATTGCTCAAAACAGTTTTTTTGTCCTCTACAGTAGGAACATGCTGAATTCACCTAATCATTCTAGCTTCTGTGTTATCTGAGAAAATGGGCCTGTTACTATCGCCCCGTGTTACTTTTGTCCCAGCTCTCTCCTAGTACACACACAAACATATACAGACTGAGGCAGCAAAGATGTACAGAATGAAATCCCTGGTTTTGCTTATACCATCTCCTCTCAAATCAAATCAATGTTTATGGTCACATGCTTCGTAAACAACAGGTGTATTGTAACAATGAAATGCTTAATTATGGGCCCTTCCCAACAATGCAGAGAGAAAGAAAATAGAGAAATAATTGAAAAGTAATAATAAAAGTAATGATAAATACAAAATGAGTAATGACAACTTGACTATATACACGGGGTACCAGTCGATGTGCAGGGTTAATAAACAGTAGCAGCAGCGTATGTGATGAGCCAAAAAAGTTAGTGCAATAAGGGTCAATGCAGATAGTCCGGGTAGCAATTTGGTTAACTATTTAACAAACTTTTTAGCAGTCTTATGGTTTGGGGGTAGAAGCTGTTCAGGTTCCTGTTGGTTCCAGACTTAATGCATAGGTATGGCTTGCCGTGCCGTAGCAGAGAGAACAGTCTATGACTTGGATGGCTGGAGTATTATTTTTTACACCGCCTGGTGTTAAGGTCCTGAATCTGTTGCGCCTTGTGGTCAGATGCCAAGCAGTCAACGTAGCAAATGGTGATGCTGCCAGTGAAGATGCTCTCAATTGTGCAACTTTTTGAGGATCTGAGGGCTCATGCCAAAACTTTTCAGCCTCCTGAGGGGGAAAATGCATTGCAGTGCCCTCTTCACAACTATGTTGGTGTGTGAGTACCATGATAGATCCTTAGTTATGTGGACACCAAGGAACTTGAAGCTCTCAACCCCATTTCACTACAGCCCTGTCAATGTGAATGAGGGCGTGCATTGAGGGCGTGAATTTTGGGGTGGGTCAAGGGTGTCTGGATGATGGTATTGAACGTGAGCTATGACAAGCCTTTAAAAATATGTCATGGCTACAGATTTGAGTGCTACGGGGCGATAGTCATTTATACAGATGACCTTGGCATTCTTGGGCACATGGACAATGGTGGTCTGCTTGAAGCATTTAGGTATTACAGATCGGGTCAGAGAGATATTGAAAATGTTGGTGAAGACACCTGGTCAGCGCATGTTCTTTGTTTCTCTGTGACCAAAGTCGGTCTTATAGCTGAAAGTGACTTTGGCTGAGTCTCTCACCCCATCCCTCCTCCCCCCACCTCTTTTAAGAGCACTTGAGAGAATGATCATAATAAGATCTGGGTCTGTCCAATGTTTGCATTGTATAGTAGGGTATGACACCTGTACACTGTGAATGAAAGTCCCCTGACCACTTGGTACTAATGGGGATGTTTGGATTAGGAATTGAGTCAGATTTCAGCTAGTGTCCGTATCAGGGAAAGTGTGTTTTGTGTGTGTGTGTGTGTGTGTTCTCTCAGTTGTTGGGAGTCTAAAACTCGAGTTTTGGAATTACGAGCAAGATTTACTCCAATATTTCTACATGATGAATTGAGCTAGCTATCCTATCATGTATAAAATTGTTACTGAACAGATTTGTAACTGTACTTTGGCTGTATCTACAGTATGTGAAGAAAGTGTATTCATTCAGTTGAATGGTGCATAAAAAGTCAGGACCATGACCTTCAACGTGTATAAAGTAAAGACCATTCAAAATTGTTAAAAGGGAGACCACCATGACAAGCTAAAAAAAACATGTGATAGAGAAATGGATAGATGGATTTCCACCCCAAAATTCTTTCTGATGGACAGAACAACATAATGTAACTCCAAGTCAATCACACTTCTGTGAAATCAAACTGTCCACTTAAGAAGCAACACTGATTGACAACAAATTTCAAATGC
Organism: Oncorhynchus masou masou; assembly: GCF_036934945.1. NCBI lineage: Eukaryota > Metazoa > Chordata > Actinopteri > Salmoniformes > Salmonidae > Oncorhynchus > Oncorhynchus masou. The sequence goes on from NC_088237.1 coordinate 2,270,443, forward strand.
TGTTGTGCAAATAAAATAGACAACAGGTGGAAATTATAGGCAATTCGCAAGACACCCCCAATAAAGGAGTGGTTCTGCAGGTGGTAACCACAGACCACTTCTCAGTTCCTATGCTTCCTGGCTGATGTTTTGATCACTTTTGAATTCTGGTGGTGCTTTCACTCTAGTGGTAGCATGAGACAGAGTCTACAAACCACACAAGTGGCTCAGGTAGTGCAGCTCATCCAGGATGGCACATCAATGCGAGCTGTGGCAAGAAGGTTTGCTGTGTCTGTCAGCGTAGTGTCCAGAGCATGGAGGCGCTACCAGGAGACAGGCCAGTACATCAGGAGACGTGGAGGAGGCCGTAGGAGGGCAACAACCCATCAGCAGGACCGCTACCTCCGCCTTTGTGCAAGGAGGAGCAGGAGGAGCACTGCCAGAGCCCTGCAAAATGACCTCCAGCAGGCCACAAATGTGCATGCGTCTGCTCAAATGTTCAGAAACAGATTCCATGAGGGTAGTATTGGCAAATTCGCCACTGGCGCCCTGTGCTCTTCACAGATGAAAGCAGGTTCACACTGAGCACATGTGACAGTCTGGAGATGCCGTGGAGAACGTTCTGCTGCCTGCAACATCCTCCAGCATGACCGGTTTGGCGGTGGGTCAGTCATGATGTGGAGTGGCATTTCTTTGGGGGGCCACACAGCCCTCCATGTGCTCGCCGAAGGTAGCCTGACTGCCATTAGGTACCGAGATGAGATCCTCAGACCCCTTGTGAGACCATATGCTGGTGCGGTTGGACCTGGGTTCCTCCTAATGCAAGACAATGCGAGACCTCATGTGGCTGGAGTGTGTCAGTAGTTCCTGCAAGAGGAAGGCATTGATGCTATGGACTGGCCCGCCCGTTCCCCAGACCTGAATTCAATAGAGCACATCTGGGACATCAAGTCTCGCTCCATCCACCGTTGCACCACAGTCTGTCCAGGAGTTGGCGGATGCTTTAGTCCAGGTCTGGGAGGAGATCCCTCAGGAGACCATCCGCCACCTCATCAACAGCATGCCCAGGCGTTGTCGGGAGGTCATACAGGCACATGGAGGCCACACACACTACTGAGCCTCATTTTGACTTGTTTTAAGAACATTACATAAACGTTGGATCAGCCTGTAGTGTGGTTTTCCACTTTCATTTTGAGTGTAACTCCAAATCCAGACCTCCATGGGTTGATAAATTTTATTTCCATTGATAGTTGAATGTGCTGACTACAAAATCACACAAAAACTATGTGAAGAAAAAAGTATTTAATAAGAATATTTCATTCATTCAGATCTAGGATGTGTTATTTTAGTGTTCCCTTTATTTTTTTGAGCAGTGTATTTTTATTTGTTTAACACTTTTTTTGGTTACTACATGATTCCATATGTGTTATTTCATAGTGATGATGTCTTCACTATTATTCTACAATGTAGAAAATAGTAAAAATAAAGAAAACCCCCGGAATGAGTAGGTGTGTCCAAACTATATATATAGTAAACATATACACAGCAACAACACAGCCATTTTTTATGTAACCCTAATTTTACCAGGTAAGGTGACTGAGAACACATTATCATGTACAGCAATAACCTGGAGAACAGTTACAGAGGAGTAATTTATGAGCCAATTGTAACCTGGGGATGATAAGGTGGCCATGATGGTATGAAGGCCAGCTTGGGAATTTTGCCAGGACACCCGGGTCAACATCCCTACTTTTACAATAAGTACCATGAGATTTTTAATGACCATAGAGAGTCAGGACATCTGTTTAACATCCCATCTGAAAGATGGCAACCTACACAGGGTTATGTCCCCCCCAATCACTGCCCTGGGGCATTGGGATATTTTTTTAGACTGGAGGAATGGGTGCCTCCTACAGGCCCTCCAACACCACTTCCAGCATAATTTGATCTACCATCCAGGGACTGACCAGGACCAACCCTGGTTAGCTTCAGAAGCAAGCCAGCAGTGGAATGCAGGGTGGTATTCTGCATGAAATATATGAATGCCTTCAAGGTATATACAAGATAAGCATCACAAAAATCCATTTTCATTGAAAAGCACTACTGATTCTGGTACAATAGTGTTAGTAGCTGTCATGTCTGGACTATCATTGAATGTGAAGACTTATTTATATAAAATCAGTTCTCTAAGTTTAATTATTACGTGATTAAACTAATCATGTCAACATTAATTAGCTAGGAAGTCGGGGCACCACGGAAAATGTTGAGATTTACAGAGTTGTAATTTTCTGAATATAACTTTTCAGATATTTTAATATCTGATCAATTAGTCATTCTCATTAATGTATTATTATTACCTCATCAGTTCTCATTACTGAACACCACAAATCCCTTGATTATCTGCACGAACACTAGCATAAATCATGAATCAGCAATATACAAATGTACTTAATTATTTATTTACTAACTAACTAAATAATCACACAGAATTATATAACAAACAAACAATAGATATTTGGGTTACTACATGATACAAAGAAAAAGTCCCTAGCGGACAACGCCGATATGACGGCTTGGTAGACCAAGGAAATTGGTGGGGACTGAGAGAGCGGGAAAGACTAAATGGATTTATTACACACAGTGGATAATTGTACTCATTGACATGCAAATATTTTGCACATGAACGGCTGCTCATTCTGAACAGAAATGTTCTCATAGAATAGATTGCTTCGGCGGTTGGCGGTATTCTCGATCTAGGTTTAAGTAATTTCTAGCTGCAGGCTAGTAATTCATGTTGTCTAGAATTTTCTCTTATTCTGTAGTGATCCATAGTCTCAGAGTTGAACCATTTCCAGCCATTTAGCCGAAACTACAGCTGTATGGTATCTGTGGCCTATAGAATTGTAGCCATTCCAACGTAGGGACTCCTTCCCGGCGTTCTCTGACTTAATGCATATTTTGTAGTAAGTGGGGTTTATACTCTGTGGAAAAAGGGGTGGTTCTATGATGCCTAATGTGGGCTCACGGGGGGTGTGGCCACTGACTAGTTAATCTTTATATGAAATTCTATACTCTTATTTGGAAGGTTAACATCATATTACATCTTTTCACAAATACTTTCATGTTTATTAACATATGTTTCACAATATTTAGATGTAACCCTGACAGCTGCGAAATGTACACTTTTGGAGATACAGTTATGTGTGCTTTCTATCCTTCATGAGATTACAAAATGAAACACACTCGTCATAACTGTCCCTTAAGTGTGCACGGACCATTCCCACATTCTCAAAAGTAGAAATATTGTTTTATTCTCCCATTTTGTTGGATTAGGAGTTTGGCCAAGTCTCTCACTGTGTCCCACAGTTACACTTTCCAATCTCAATAATACAGACCGAGAAGCAAATATTTACGACTGCCATAAACTGTGGAGAAAGAAAGAGAGAGGGGGGGGGGCTATGATCCTCCCCCCAGGGCACGTCATGACATAGTCTGAACACTGATATACTGCATATTGGCTGTTCAGTGGATCCAAAATTATTTATTTACCCCTCTTACATGTGAGCTCTTTGTAAATGTCTCTTAGATTCTCTTGCTTTCTTCCTACAATCTTACCACAGACCATCATTCATCAGGTGTATGATAATGACAAGTAGAAGTAATCAGCATTTTAAAATGAATTGATTTAGTAGACTGTTTAACTATTCTGACTGTTCATGTCTATTAGATAGAAAAGTATATTGGCAGTGTAAAAATATGTTGCTGTTGTAAAGTACATTTTCTCCAATTCTCAATGTATTTTAATTGAGCTGAGGAAAATGTTGCATTTTTTTAAGCTAATTTCCAGGAATTCTATGCATTTTGCAATGGATAATACTGTGTTTCTCTTCTCAAACATTACAACAAAATCAATGGGCATGTGCCCTGATTGCCTGGGTCTGGGATTTTTTATTTATTTTATTGTTAGTTCTTCATGATGGTATTATTGAAACATACTTATAGTTATTTTTCTGCATGATTTCTATCTGGTTTTGGTCATTAAAGTTGACACTGAACCAGTTTTCCATCCCAAAAATGACCAGGTCAGATGGTAATGAGTTAGCATGCTAACGGTTCTTGTAGACTTCTAGTCATTGCGCTAATTCTAGTGAGCATTTGCTCGTGAAACTACCTCTAACTTCCTTCATACTGGCGACAGAGACATAAAAATGGTATCCATAATGGTATTCTGTTGCCGCTAACAATATTTATAAAACAATTATTTTTCACATGCAAAAATCCCCCCAAATATATTTTTTTGTGGACTCCCTGCAGTACCCCAGTGTGAAAACCACTGCTCTAGGGAATAGAGAGCAATAGTAATGGCTTATTTTTGTGAACACTAACTCCACCATGCCTCGTTGGCCAAAGCTTACTGTGGTTGCTCAACTAAAAGTTTTGCGATTTTGCTGCTGTACTTAGAGGTAATTTGTGGTTTAGTAGGTACTACTTCATTGCTCCAGACCAGCGCAAGGGGAAATTAGAGCACTGATTATGCTTTGGGTCCCAAAGCGCTACTGTGTCTCTAACTGACAATGAATGGGCGACATGCACCAAATAGAAACTAATTGTGCACGACTTCAGTATTACTTACTAAAACTCTTGTTACACTAAGGTTTTTATTCTAAGAGAAACTTAGAATACAATCAGGGTGTGGAAATGTTACTGTAGTACTGTAGCCTACTCCCGACTAGTCACATTGTACAGTGCTGAGTGACATACCGGTCCAAGACAAAATACATTGCTACAGATGCTGGTTCAATGGCTGTGACTGGGAGAGGCTTTTGTAGGCTTTTGGTTTATCTCCCTCAAAAAAAATAAAAAAATAATTCCAAATAACAAACTGGCTTTATTTAAAAAATTAGTAACAATGTCTCAACCCATGTTCAAGATTGGCCCTTTTCTCGCTCACTTTACGTTATTTGAAAACAAAATAATCTCCAAAATATTGTTATTTTTTAAACAAAGTGATTATATTTATTATTAATTATTTTAGAATTATATAAAAGCCCCTTAGATATACTCACAGATATATTACTAACCCTGTTTTTCACATGCGTAGCAGGCAGTGAATTCTGCAAACAACGTTTCTAGGATGGGCTATTAGCAGGCTATATTGGTCTTATTGGTCATGGCTCCCGAGTGGTGCACAATGGGATTGCCTTGTAGTTCTCCAGTTTTATCCACTGAGATAGCGGTGGGCGCACAAGGCTCAAGGCACGAGGGCATGGGGTGTGGGACGCACCGCAGAGCAGTGCACAGAAGACGGACCTAGCCCATGGGGAAGGGAGGAGGAGGAGGAGGGGATGACCCCAACCCCAACCCCGCCACAGAGAGACACTTTAAGGGGCATTGCATTAATAATGGTGCTGACTAGGGAAACAGTCCTGCTGTTCTTAGTGCATGTCTGCACGTTTTAACCTAAAGAATGTAACTTATAATGGTGCAAAAAATGCAAATTAGATATGATTTCAGAGGGCAAAAATGACATTTTACAGTGTTAGACCTCTCGCTAAATGAGTCAATCAAAAGGTAGACTAAAATGATTTACAGAAATATTGGAATAAAATTTTCTCATGAAGGCAAACAATTTAGAATCCTCCAAAACTATTATGCTGTAGCCTACTCCCGATTCTCCATTCCATCCTAGCAGAAACCCTGAGGGTTTAGTTTTTCTTTTTACTCGGAATAGAAACCCCATAGCTTTAATCAAATGTATTGAGACAAATTTCTTAAAATCAATCCCATGTTATTACAAAAAAAGTGTCAAAATTCTCTATTAATGCCAATATGGGAGACAATCAAATGCTTCTCAATGAAGCCCTCTGGTGATCAAACTAGCACCAACTTGCATTAATGTAAAAAAATGGCTGACAATAAATAATGCGTGTTAGAACGTGTTATTTGTTTACATTGGATAAAAGTAAAGACTCAGAGCTGCAAAAATGGTATATCATACATTGCATTTAAGGAACAATGGGGAGGTATGTCAAGCCCTGGCCATAGAGAGGCTTTTATTCTCTATTTTGGTTAGGCCAGGGTGTGACTAGGGTGGGCATTCTATGTTCAGTTTCTATGTTTTGTATTTCTGTTACAGGAATTATATTCCTCTATGTTTTAATACCCAATTAAAACTAAACACTCTGTCAATTTGTAAGACTCTTATTTGTATAAAATGGACAGAGACCAGTCTTAAAAGTCAACCAGCAGTGTTTATTCTCGAGAGTATTGCCCATTATACATTTTACCACAGGTTATAAACTGAAAATTACATCATTAGTTTTAGTACTAGCCCGTCTCATCTCCGCTCCAGTACAATGGCTGTATGATTCTCAAGCTTTCTCACATCGTCTCTCCCTATTAAGATAATTTATGAACAGAGCCAAGGTCTGCCTGTGTAGATAAGCATTCTAGCCAGTCTGGCTATAAGTTCATTCATTTCTACCAATGAACAGACAGTCATTGTTGTAATTCTTGATTATATTTACACACATTATATTCAGTGCTATGATTATAAAGAAAATTCATACATATACAGTAATATAACAGTATTCTGATTAGTCAGTCCTGATTGAAATGTATACATAATTAGTCATTATTGAAACAAATCCCTTAACATATCCACCCTATGATTAAAATATTATACATACAATCACACATGTAGTTATATTGAAATATTAAAAAGCATACTTCTATTTTTATTAGAAATATTTCTTGTTATCAAAATATCACTTAACATAAACCATTACTTGCATTCGCACTGCCTGTTTTTAGGCCTACATCAGAATCATAACTCTTCTTATCAGGATTTTCGTTACAATCTTCATAAAAAAAAGTATAATATTGAAACAAGATACAACCTAACCTCCCTAAATATCAAAAATGGTCTCATCAAACATAAGTTCCCCGCAAATGAAGGATCTAGATTCGTCTACTTGTTCTGTAGACATGCATTCAGCACTCCACGGGTCAGAACCTGGAATCGGCCCGTACCTCACCAGCTGTTGTCATCGATTTCTCCAGAGTCCTGGAAATAAGGCCTCGTACACAGGGAATTAGACAACAGCCCCATAAAACTAAAACAGTCACACAGGTGAATGTAGCCCATAACACAGTGATCATAATATTTTTCCATTTTCCAAACGTACTTTTCAAACCAATTAGTCAGATAAGTATCCACCCCAGAGTTCTGCCAAACAGTGAGCCAGGGTGGTCAAACCAGCTGAGGCTTCGGTAACTGATTAGTCCGGAGCTTTGTCATTTGGGATGAAAATACAGCACATGGTCTCGGAGATCACGCATACTCCTCCCTTTTCAGCCAATAACATATCTAATGCAATTCTATTCTGCCAAGCCATCAGGCTAGTTGCTTCAGTCTGTTCTGCCAAACCTTTAATAGCATCTCTGGTATAATTGGTAAAGCTCTGTTGATTATAATAAATATAATTAATCCAGTCCATGTTCTTATTGAGAGTAGACCAACACGAAATGCTTAACTCTAATCCTGTTACGATCTGATTTCTTGCTTTGAACTCATCTGGTATCCCCAGTAGAACCCCAATGTTATCTATATATACTCTCTCGTCAAAAGACCCAGATGGAGTACTTCTTTTCTCCCGGCCAACTTCATGTCTTGGTGTTGAATGAGTATGAAAGGCATTCCCAAATGTACAAGGGAGCATAATCCTGTCCAATCCGCCCGTAAAACCTCGCCCTGACATCATTCCCCCACACAACCTCCAGATGTCAGCCCTGGCCCACTTTACCTTATTAAAATCCCCAGAGTTCAAACCACCTATCAAATTAGACATGGTCTCGTCAGTGATAATATTCTCTGTCCAATTGCAGGTACTAACTTCCCCTACATATTTCCCAAGAGTACTGTACTGGGCCAAACAGTAATAATCTCCTCCGGTCACTGTAAAGGGAGGAAGTCTTGATTTAAAAGGGGAACCTGTGGATATAAATAGTAACTGTAACTGTCATTATCTGGCATTCCTGCTTTCTTCAACAGCTTTACCATACTGGCCTAACCTCCTCTACCCGGAACCGTACTAGGGTGTCGACCGAAAACTGGTCATATCCAACATACAATAACCCTAGATCCTCTGTCATTACTTTTTAAAGGGTAAGGCGTATCTTTATGCAATAGATCCCTCTCTCCGGATTACAGTCAAAAACTCACCTTCACTATACTCCACCTCCTTCCATACTGGGTGAGTAGATTCATATAGCCCTCTCTCTCCGTGTGAGCTATGACCTGTCCCCACGACCAACATGGGGACCTGCTCCGATATATACCATAATGGCTCAGAGTCCTAGACTGCCATGTAGTTAAAGACCCCATTTGGTCTACATAAAACTGCATTGAGAGATCCTTCCCAACCTCTACTCTAACTTCCTGTCTACCCAGATCTAGGGATCTCTTATGCTTGTTTTGGAACAAAATCCTCATCGTCGAAACCATGGGTCATATTACCACTCTCCGCATACTCAGGTGGGACGTGCTGTATCGGGAATATGGCACCCACGATAAGACAGCTCAGATGAACAGCCCCCCGATGAAGCCCCACCCTTTTCCCAGAAAACATATCACCTGCAAGAGGCCAAGACATACCTTCACTTCTATGAACGCTCACAGCTGGGGAAAAGTCGGGTATTAGGGAAATCTAAAGGAGTTTGACCCCCGTACCTTATGGGTTCACGGTTCCTCTCCTACTCCTTCCTGTGATTGTTTGACAGTGTCAGTGTGTGATACGCACCCCTGGAGCTCTTTCGGCTGTCCTCACCGCGAAGGCAGTAACCAGGAGTACTTGGTATGGCTCCCCCAACAGGCCTCAGAGACTGGATTGAGTGGCTTCACCTGTAATTCACCTGTAATGCATAAAATCCTGGACATACAGGCTTGGTTAACAAACAGTTTCTCATATGTTTTATCTGATTATATCTTTAACTTCTATGCCTATGTGTTAGCTATTTTTTTAAATGTATTATCAGTTTGTTATCCAATAGGCCACTAACTAACCCTTTTGATACCTGGCTCTGCCCAGGTAGGATTAGTAAATTATCCTTATATTCTGACATTATCATGTATGTCCAATTCTCCCTTGGGCATCCATTCATATCAATCCTGTATCAATTCTCTGTCAATGTCAGGGCTTTCGTCTGTAGAAGGAGGAGCGGACCAAAATGCAGCGTGGTTGTTATTCATTTTATTTTAATATAAAAACTGTACACGAATAAACTAACAAAACAACAAACATGCGAAAACCTAAAACAGTCCTATCTGGTGCAAAACACAGAGACAGGAACAATCATCCACAAATCATCCGCAGCTCGGGACAGAGGGGCTCTTCAGACTCCGGCAGCAGCGCCGGACAGGCGGGAGACTCCGGCAGCAGCGCCGGACAGGCGGGAGACTCCGGCAGCAGCGCCGGACAGGCGGGAGACTCCGGCAGCAGCGCCGGACAGGCGGGAGACTCCGGCAGCAGCGCCGGACAGGCGGGAGACTCCGGCAGCAGCGCCGGACAGGCGGGAGACTCCGGCAGCAGCGCCGGACAGGCGGGAGACTCCGGCAGCAGCGCCGGACAGGCGGGAGACTCCGGCAGCACAGGAGAGGAGGAAGGCTCTGGCAGATCCTGGCTGGCTGGCGGATCTGGAAGAGTCTGGCCTGCTGGTGGATCTGGAATAGTCTGGCAGACCTGGAAGGGTCTGGCTGACTGGCGGATCTGGAAGAGTCTGGCTGACTGGCGGATCTGGAAGAGTCTGGGTGACTGGCGGATCTGGAAGAGTCTGGGTGACTGGCGGATCTGGAAGAGTCTGGGTGACTGGCGGATCTGGAAGAGTCTGGGTGACTGGCGGATCTGGGTGACTGGCGGATCTGGAAGAGTCTGGGTGACTGGCGGATCTGGAAGAGTCTGGGTGACTGGCGGATCTGGAAGAGTCTGGGTGACTGGCGGATCTGGAAGAGTCTGGGTGACTGGCGGATCTGGAAGAGTCTGGGTGACTGGCGGATCTGGAAGAGTCTGGGTGACTGGCGGATCTGGAAGAGTCTGGGTGACTGGCGGATCTGGAAGAGTCTGGCGGATCTGGAAGAGTCTGGCGGATCTGGAAGAGTCTGGCGGATCTGGAAGAGTCTGGCTGACTGGCGGATCTGGAAGAGTCTGGCTGACTGGCGGATCTGGAAGAGTCTGGCTGACTGGCGGATCTGGAAGAGTCTGGCTGACTGGCGGATCTGGAAGAGTCTGGCGGATCCTGGCAGACTGACGGCTCTGGCTGCTCCATGAGGCGAGAGGCTCCGGCAGCGCAGGAGAGGAGAAAGGCTCCGGTAGCGCTGGAGGCGAGGCGCACTGTAGGCCTGATGCGTGGTGCTGGCACTGGTGGTACTGGGCCGAGGACACGCACAGGAAGCCTGGTGCGGAGAGCTGCCACCGGAGGACTGATGTGTGGTGGTGGCACTGGATAGACCGGACCGTGCAGGCGCACTGGAGCTCTTGAGCACCAAGCCTGCCCAACCTTACCTGGCTCGATGCCCACTCTAGCCCGGCCAATACGAGGAGCTGGTATGTACCGCACCAGGCTATGCACCCGCACTGGAGACACCGTGCGCTCCACAGCATAACACTGTGCCTGCCCGGTCTCTTTAGCCCCCCGGTAAGCGCAGGAAGTTTGCACAGGTCTCCTACCTGGCGTAGCCCTATTCCCTGTGAGCCCCCCCCAATACATTTTTGGGGCTGACTCTCGGGCTTCCTTCCGCGCCGCCGTGCTTGCTTCGCCATCTCCATTCTTCTATAACCCTCTTCGCACTGCTCCAGTGAATCCCAGGCGGGCTCCAGCACTCTCCCTGGGTCGACCGCCCACCTGTCTATTTCCTCCCAAGTAGTGTAGTCCAGATATTGTTGCTCCTGCTGCCGCTGTTGCTTCTCCTCATACCAGCACCTCTCAGCTCTCTCCGCCTCCAGTTCTTCTTTGGGGCAGCGATATTCTCCAGGCTGATCCCAGGGTCCTTCTCCAAACAATTCGTCCTCCCATGTCCATTCCTCTTTTTGTTGCTCCTGCTGTTGCTTTTGCCTGTTACCACGCCGCTTGGTCCTGTTGTGGTGGGTGATTCTGTCACGGCTTTCGTCTGTCGAAGGAGGAGCGGACCAAAATGCAGCATGGTTGTTATTCATTTTATTTTAATAAAGAAACTGTACACGAATAAACTAACAAACGTGCGAAAACCTAAAACAGTCCTATCTGGTGCAAAACACAGAGACAGGAACAATCACCCACAAACACACAGTGAAACCCAGGCTACCTAAATATGGTTCCCAATCAGAGACAATGACAAACACCTGCCTCTGATTGAGAACCATATCAGGCCAGACATAGAAATAGACAAACAAGACATCCAACATAGAATGCCCACTCAGATCACACCCTGACCAACCAAAACATAGAAACATACAAAGTAACCTATGGTCAGGGTGTGACAGTTTAAGAAGTATTTGTGCTATTTATATATGTTCTTAAATATATATATATATATATATTTATTGATTTAAACAGTAACCCCTTTCTCTCCTATCTCTCAAATACCACTAAGCATCTCACGGTTTGACTTTATCTAAAATCGTTGATTTTAGAAAAAAACATGTCTATGAGTGGCAATCTCTAAAGTCCTTACATTTCCTTAATCTTAATCCTAACAAAAATCCTAAATCATCACAGATGTCATATATTCCTGTCAAATGTAATACTATTTAAATAAAAACCTCCTAATAGTCAAACAAAGCCAAAATAAATGCTAAACATATCAAATCCTTCCTACACTAATAAGCTTTTTCCTTCAGGGATCCACAGTATTTTATCTGACAATAACATGAATTAAACTTAAAATCAGTTTCATCAATAATTTAATATATGTTGTATAGTGTGTGGAATACCTTATCTACAGTAATTTATCACCCCTAAAAACGGAGACTGTGTCCTGTCCAAACCTCAAAGGACCATCCACCCCCATTTATTATCGATGATTAATATGATTTCTGTTCCTGTTGCAGTACTATAAACTCCATTATAATACATTTACTTTAAAAACCAGTATGTCCCATGACCACAAATTCATTATTCAAATGGCTCCCCCTGTGGCTGATCAGAACAACTGGGAGAGCCATGGAAGCTTGGTCAATGGTTATACCACCCTTTAATAGTCATGTTCCATACCACATTAGACCTATTAAAGAACCCTTTATCCTTAAAATCAAAATTCACTTTTGTAATTAAAACTCATAAAATAAAAACTCAAACAGTTCCATATGTTAACAATTTCTTTGTTGTTTGGCCGGGTGTGGTTCTCAATCAGAGGCAGCTGTCTATCATTATCTCTGATTGAGAACCATACTTAGGAAGCTTTTTCCCACATGGGTTTTGTGGGTGGTTTTCTGTTTTTGTGTCTTCACCAGACAGAACTGTTTCGTGTTGTTACATTTTGTTATTTTGTCTCAGTGTTCAGGTTGTTTAATAAATAAGTATGAACACTTCCCATGCTGCGCTTTGGTCCACACCTTCTTCCAACAGCCGTTACAAAGTAATCCTTCTTTGAAAGTTGACAAACTTGTAAACTTACTTTTGAAAAAATGGCCTTTGAAAGTTTTGGTACCAACTGGAGAGCTCTCCTTTCCCTACACCCATTCAGCATTGTTCACAACCTCTAAAACCATCCCCACCAATCTCTTTAAGGTTTCACATATGAGGTCATGTGCTAAACAGCGAGTAGCTTCGCACACCTGTATTTGGGCAGTTTCTCTCATTCTTCTCTGCAGATCCTCTCAAGCTCTGTCGGTTTGGATGGGGAGTTTTGCAGCACAGCTATTTTCAGGTCTCTCCAGAGATGTTCAATCTGGTTTGAGTCTGGGCACTGGCTGGGCCACTCAAGGACATTCAAAGACTTGTCCCAAAGCCACTCTTTTGTTGTCTTGGCCGTGTACTTAGAGTTGTTGTCCTGTTGGAAGGTGAACCTTCACCGCCCTCTGAGGTCCTGAGCGCTCTGGTGCAGTTTTTCATCAAGGATCTCTGTACCTTGCTCTGTTCATCTTTCCCTTGACCCTGACTAGACTCCCAGTCCCTGCCACTGAAAAACATCCCCACAGCATGATGCTGCTACCAGCATGATGCTGCTACCAGCATGCTTCACTGTAGCTATGGTGCCAGCTTTCCTCCAGGCGTGTCGCTTGGCATTAAGGCCAAAGGGTTCAATCTTGTTTTCATCAGACCAGAGAATCTAGTTTCTCAAGGTTTGAGAGTCTTTAGGTTCCTCTAAGCTAGCTGTCATGTGCTTTTTACTGAGGAGTGGCTTCCGTCTGGCCAATCTACAATAAAAGCCTAATTCATAGACTGCTGAAGAGATGGTTGTCCTGGAAGGTTCTCCCATCTCCACAGAAGAACTCTGGAGCTCTGTCAGTGACCATCGGGTCACCTCCCTGACCAAGGCCCTTCTTCCCCGACTGCTCAGTTTGGCCGGGCATCTGTCGCAAATTCTGCAGTTTTCTTGCTTACGGAATAGATGGGGTTTATAGAAGATATGATATGCATATAACTGGTAGATGTGGATAGGAAACACTCTAAAGTTTCCAAAACTGTTAAGTTCTTGATGCACCCATCCCGTTAGCAGGATCATTTACGTCAACATTCGCTGAATTACAGTGAGTCAAATTCAAATGAAATTACTAAAAATATTTAATTTACAAGAAATTTCAAGTGCAATATAGAAAAACACAGTTTAGCTTGTTGGCATGTCAGATTTCAATAAAGCTTTTTGGCGAAAGCAAGCGTTTCTGTAAGAACATCTCTCTCACTAGACAAAATATTACAAACAGCTAGCAGCCAAGTAGATTGGTCACGAAAGTCAGAAAAGCAATAAATTAAAATGCTTACCTTTGATGATCTGTGGATGTTTGCACTCATGAGACTCCCAGTTACACAATAAATGTTCATTTTGTCCATAAAGATTATTTTTATATCCAAAATACCTCCATTTGTTTGGCGCATTATGTTCAGAAATTCACAGGCTCGAGCAGTCAAGACGCTCACAGACGAAAACTATACGTAATGTTCACAGAAACATGTCAAACGTTTTTTTATAATCAATCCTTGTTTTTAAAATATATAATCAATAATATATCAACCGGCACTGTCTCTTTATCAGTAAGAGAGGGAGAATCAATGACTGCCCCACTGTGTTACACAAGCAAAACTCATGGAACACCCAGCTATCCACCTTAACGATATCTTTCTCACTCATTTTTCAAAATGAAAGCCTGAAACTATGTCTAAAGACTGTTGACACCTTGAGGAAACGATAGGAAAAGGAATCTGGTTGATATCCCTTTAAATGGAGCGAAGGCAGGCTATGGAACATGGAGCTTTCAAAATAGAAGCCACTTCCTGGTTTGATTTTCCTTAGGTTTCGCCTGCAATATCAGTTCTGTTATACTCACAGAAAATATTTTGACAGTTTTGGAAACTTCAGAGTGTTTTCTATCCCAATCTGTCAATTATATGCATATTCTATGCTGTTTACTTTGGGAATGTTATTTTTCCAAACATAAAAATAGTGCCTCCTAGCTTTAAGAGGTTATTAAGGTCCCCAAAGCACACACAACCCTGGGGCAAATCAAATCAAATTGTATTTGTCACATACACATGGTTAGCAGATGTTAATGTGAGTGTAGCGAAATGCTTGTGCTTCTAGTTCCGACAATGCAGTAATAACCAATGAGTAATCTAGCTAACAATTACAAAACTACTACCTTATACACAAGTGTAAAGGGAAAAAGAATATGTACATAAAGATATATGAATGAGTGATGGTACAGAGCGGCATAGGCAAGATGCAGTAGATGGTATCGAGTACAGTATGTACATATGAGATAAGTATGTAAACAAAGTGGCATAGTTTAAAGTGGCTAGTGATACATGTAATACATGTAGATGCAGTAGATGATATAGAGTACAGTGTATACGTATACATAAGAGATAAATAATGTAGGGTATGTAAACATTATATTAAGTAGCATTGTTTAAAGTGGCTAGTGATATATTTTACATAAATTCCCATCAATTCCCATTATTAAAGTGGCTGGAGTTGAGTCAGTGTTTTGGCAGCAGACACTCAATGTTAGTGGTGGCTGTTTAACAGTCTGATGGTCTTGAGATAGAAGCTGTTTTTCAGTCTCTCGGTCCCAGCTTTGATGCACCTGTACTGACCTCACCTTATGGATGATAGCGGGGTGAACAGGCAGTGGCTCGGGTGGTTGTTGTCCTTTATGATCTTTATGGCCTTCCTGTGACATCGGGTGGTGTAGGTGTCCTGGAGGGCAGGTAGTTTGCCCCCGGTGATGTGTTGTGCAGACCTCACTACCCTCTGGAGAGCCTTACGGTTGTGGGCGGAGCAGTTGCCGTACCAGGCGGTGATACAGCCCGACAGGATGCTCTCGATTGTGCATCAATAGAAGTTTGTGAGTGCTTTTGGTGACAAGCCGAATTTCTTCAGCCTCCTGAGGTTGAAGAGACGCTGCTGCGCCTTCTTCACGATGCGGTCTGTGTGGATCGACCAATTCAGTTTGTCTGTGATGTGTACGCCGAGGAACTTAAAACTTACTACCCTGTCCACTACTGTTCCATCGATGTGGATAGAGGGGTGTTCCCTCTGCTGTTTCCTGAAGTCCACAATCATCTCCTTAGTTTTGTTGATGTTGAGTGTGAGGTTATTTTCCTGACACCACACTCCGAGGGCCCTCACCTCCTCCCTGTAGGCCTTCTCGTCATTGTTGGTAATCAATTCTACCACTGTTGTGTCGTCCGCAAACTTGATGATTGAGTTGGAGGCGTGCGTGGCCACGCAGTCGTGGGTGAACAGGGAGTACAGGAGAGGGCTCAGAACACACCCTTGTGGGGCCCCAGTGTTGAGGATCAGCGGGGTGGAGATGTTGTTACCTACCCTCACCACCTGGGGGCGGCCCGTCAGGAAGTCCAGTACCCAGTTGCACAGGGCGGGGTTGAGACCCAGGGTCTCGAGATTGATGACGAGTTTGGAGTGTACTATGGTGTTAAATGCTGAGCTGTAGTCGATGAACAGCATTCTCACATAGGTATTCCTCTTGTCCAGATGGGTTAGGGCAGTGTGCAGTGTGGTTGAGATTGCATCGTCTGTGGACCTATTTGGGCGGTAAGCAAATTGGAGTGGGTCTAGGGTGTCAGGTAGGGTGGAGGTGATATGGTCCTTGACTAGTCTCTCAAAGCACTTCATGATGACGGAAGTGAGTGCTTCGGGGCGGTAGTCGTTTAGCTCAGTTACCTTAGCTTTCTTGGGAACAGGAACAATGGTGGCCTTCTTGAAGCATGTGGGAACAGCAGACTGGGATAGGGATCGATTGAATATGTCCGTAAACACACCAGCCAGCTGGTCTGCGCATGCTCTGAGGGTGCGGCTGGGGATGCCGCCTGGGCCTGCAGCCTTGCGAGGGTTAACACGTTTAAATGTTTTACTCACCTCGGCTGCAGTGAAGAAGAGTCCGCATCTTTTGGTTGCGGGCCGTGTCTGTGGCACTGTATTGTCCTCAAAGCGGGCAAAAAAGTTATTTAGTCTGCCTGGGAGCAAGGCATCCTGGTCCGTGACTCGGCTTGTTTTCTTTTTGTAATCCGTGATTGACTGTAGACCCTACAGTTGAATTGCGATTCTACTTTGTCTCCATACTGATGCTTAGCTTGTTTGATTGCCTTGCAGAGGGAATAGCTACCCCTTTGAATTGCGATTCTACTTTGTCTCTATACTGACGCTTAGCTTGTTTGATTGCCTTGCAGAGGGAATAGCTACACTGTTTGTATTCGGTCATGTTTCCAGTCACCTCGCCCTGATTAAAAGCAGTGGTTCGTGCTTTCAGTTTCACGCGAATGCTGCCATCAATCCACGGTTTCTGGTTTGGGAATGTTTTAATCGTTGCTATGGGAACGACATCTTCAACGCACGTTCTAATGAACTCGCTCACCGAATCAGCGTATTCATCAATGTTGTTGTCTGACGCAATACCAAACATATCCCAGTCCACGTGATGGAAGCAGTCTTGGAACGTACAGATGCCCAGCGGGACACTGGAGGGGAGTGGGTTCTGCATGTAGCGCCTGCTCAATGTCCGCATCCAGCTCCCACACTACCGACGCCACCAGGCAGGTGGCCGGGAGTATGGGGGTGGGATCCATGGGCCTCTCCTCTGTGTCATACAGCCGGGACAGTGTGTCTGCCTTAGCATTCTGGGAACCTGGTCTGTACGAAAGGGTGAAAACAAAACAGGTGAAAATTCAGGAAAAGTGACATACAAAAAAATGTGTTTAACAGAGGGCTCTGGGTGAGAATGGTGTCAGCTCACCTGGGGTGACACCAGACTGCCCTGCCAGCTGCCTCGATCCGCAGAGGAACCGACCGGCAGTGTGACCTCTGTGGCCACAGATGGTGCACGAGACGGAACCTCCTCCGGTCTCCCTGCGCACTGCACCTCCCAACTCCGTGGGCATCGGTGTGGTGGTGCTGGGGGATGGAACCGACAGACCCCGCTCTGGACGTCCCCGGGTAGCCAGCAGGTTATCCAACCGAATGGACAGGTCCACCAGCTGGTCGAAGGTGAGGGTGGTGTCCCTGCAGGCCAACACCCGACGGACGTCCTCGCGCAAACTGCAGCAATATTGGTCAATCAGGGCCCTGTCGCTCCATCCCACGCCGGCGGCCAGGGTCCGAAAGTCCATTGCGAAGTCCTGGATTCTCCTCGTCCCCTGCCTCAGATGGTAGAGACATTCACCTACCACTCTACCCTCGGGCGGGTGATCGAAGATGGGTGAAATCCTCGAAATGGTCCAGCGCCGCGTCTCCTTCTCCACACACGGCGTTGGCCCACTGCAGGGCTTTCCCTTAGAGGCACAAGACGAGGACGGACACCCACTCACGGCCCAAAGAAGCTGGGTGAACGGTTGCCAGGTAGAGATCTAGCTGCAAGAGGAAACCCTGGCAGAGTGCAGCCGTCCCGTCGTACTCCTGGGGAAGGGCGAGACGAATCCCACTGGTACAGAATGAAGTGGAGGCGAGTAGTGGAGGCCCTGGTTGGGCTGGTGGAGGCGCTGTAGGAACTCCCTGTCTCTCCCAGCGGTCCATGGTTTGGACGATGCGGTCTGTGGCAGCGCCGAGATGGTGGAACATCGCCGCTTGCTCCTGGACGTGCTCCTGGACTCCTATACCAGGGGCACCTGCTCCTGTTCGGTGCGTAATTCTGTAAGGGGTGCGTAACTGGTGGCAGGGAAGTCAGACGCAGGAGAGCAGAACTAGGTAATAGCTGGAGCAGTTTAATTTCAAAACGAACGGCATAAAGAAATAACCAACATGGGAACAAAACCTGACGCGCACCAGTAAACATGTGCACAAGCACTTACAACAAACAATTCCGCACAAAGACATGGGGGAACAGAGGGTTAAATACACAACAATTAATGAGGGACATGAAAACCAGGTGTGTAGGAAAACAAGGCAAAACAAATGGAAAATGAAAGGTGGATCAAGGATGGCTAGAAGACCGGTGACACCGACCGCCGTACACCGCCCGAACATGGAGAGGAACCGACTTCGGTGGAAGTCATGACAATATGTTTATTTTTGTTTATTGTGCTGAATTATATTCTGTTAAACACATATGTGTATGTTGTTTTAATATTCTGTTTGTATTGAAATGTGTACAGGGCTCTCTTGTAAAATAGATTTTTAATCTCAATATGACTCCCTGTTTAAATTAAGGTTAAAACCATCAAGCGGTATGATGAAACTGGCTCTCACGAGGACCGCCATAGGAAAGGAAGAACCAGAGTTCTCACTGCTGCAGATTAGTTCATTAGAGTTACCAGCCTCAGAAATTTCAGCCCAAATAAATGCTTCAATGAGTTCAAGTAAAAGACACATCTCAACAACAACAACTCAGAGAAGTCTGTGTGAAACAAGCCTTCGTGGTTGATTTGCTGTGGGGAAAAAACACGACTAAAGGACACCAATAAGATGAAGAGACTTGCTTGGGCCAAGAAACACAAGAAATGGACATTAGACCAGTGGAAAACAGTCCTTTAATCTTATGAGTCCAAATGTGAGATTTTTGGTTCCAACCTCCATGTCTTTCTGATACGCAGTGTAGGTTCCCACCGTGAGGCATGGAAAAGGAGATGTGATGGTGTGGGGGTGCTTTGCTGGTGATTTATTTAGAAGTCAAGGCACACTTAACCAGCATTGCCACCACAGCATTCTGCAGTGATACGCCATCCCATCTGGTTTGCTCTTATTGGGACTATCATTTGTTTTTCAACAGGACAGTGACCCAAAACACACCTTCAGGCTGTGTAAGTGCTATTTGACCAAGAAGGAGAGTGATGGAGTGCTGTATCAGATGAGCTGGCCTCCACAATCATCCAAACTCAACCCAATTGAGATGGTTTGGGTAGAGTTGGATTGCAGAGTGAAGGAAAAGCAGCCAACAAGTGCTCAGCATATGTTTGAACTCCTTCAAAAAAGTTGGAAAAGCATTCCAGGTGAAGCTGGTTGAGGGAATGCCAAGAGTGTGCAAAGCTGTCATCAAATGGAGGCTACTTTGAAGAATCTAAAATCAAAAATCTATTTTGAATTGTTGAGCACTTTTTTTGGTTACTGTCTGATTCCATGTGTTATTTCATGATCTTCACTATTAATTCAAATTCAGCAAAAAAAGAAACGTCCCTTTTTCAGGACCCTGTCTTTCAAAGATAATTAGTTAAAATCCAAATAACTTCACAGATCTTCATTGTGAAGTGTTTAAACACTGCTTCCCATGCTTGTTCATTGAACCAAAAACAATTAATGGACACTTGTGGAATGGTTGTTAAGACACTAATAGCTTACAGATGGTAGGCAATTAAGGTCACAGTTATGAAAACTTAGGACACTAAAGAGGCCTATCTACTGACTCTGAAAAACACCAATAGAAATACGCGTCCCTGCTCATCTCCGTGAACGTGCCTTAGGCATGCTGCAAGGAGGCATGAGGACTGCAAATGTGGCCAGGGCAATAAATTGCAATGTCCGTACTGTGAGACACCTAAGACAGCGCTACAGGGAGACAGGACCGACAGCTGATCGTCCTCGCAGTGGCAGACCAAGTGTAACAACCCGTGCACAGGATCGGTACATCTGAACATCACACCTGCGGGACAGGTACAGGATGGTAACGACAACTGCCCAAGTTACACCAGGAACGCACAATCCCTCCATCAGTGCTCAGACTGTCCGCAATAGGCTGAGAGAGGCTGGACTGAGGGCTTGTAGGCCTGTTGTAAGGCAGATCCTCACCAGACATCACCGGTGACAACGTCATCTATGGGCACAAACCCACCGTCGCTGGACCAGACAGGTCTGGCAAAAAGTGTTCTTCTCTGACGAGTCGCGGTTTTGTCTCACCAGGGATGATGGTCGAATTCGCATTTTTCGTTGAAGGAATGAGCATTACACAGAGGCCTGTACTCTGAAGCGGGATCAATTTGGAGGTGGAGGGTCCATCATAGTCTGGGGCGGTGTGTCATAGCATCATCGGACTGAGCTTGTTGTCATTTTAGGCAATCTCAACACTGTGCATTACAGGGAAGACATTCTCCTCCCTCATGTGGTACCCTTCCTGCAGGATCATCCTGATATGACCCTCCAGCATGACAATGCCACCAGCCATACTGCTTTTTCTGCGCGTGATTTCCTGCAAGACAGGAATGTCAGCGTTCTGCCATGGCCAGCGAAGAGCCCGGATCTCAATCCCATTGAGCACGTCTGGGACCTGTTGGATCGGAGGGTGAGGGCTAAGGCCATTCCCCCCAGAAATGTCTGGGAACTTGCAGGTGACTTGGTGGAAGAGTGGGTAACATCTCACAGCAAGAACTTTCAAATCTGTTGCAGTCCATGGGGAGGAGATGCACAGCAGTACTTAATGCAGCTGGTGGCCACACCAGATACTGACAGTTTATGTCTCAGATGTTGAATCGTGTTATGTTCACACAAACATTTACACATTTTAAGTTTGCTGAAAATAAACACAGATGACAGTGAGAGGACGTTTCTTCTTTTGCTGAGTTTACAATGTAGAAAATATAAAAAAATAAAGAAAAACCCTTGAATGAGTAGTTGTGTCCTAACTTTTGACTGGTACTGTATATGGCAATAATTTTCTGGGAGTCTGTGCTTACTCCTTTTTGGGTTTGTGAGCGGAGTCTACAAACAAACATACAACTGCCGATTAATACTTTGCAAGTGAAACACAATATTTTCCGCTAAACTTACTATTTTGACTGTAGGTATATACTGGGTGTACAAAACATTATGACACATTTCCATGAGAGGTGCATCCTTTTTTGTATTTATTTTTAATTTACCCTTATTTTACCAGGTAAGTTGACTCAGAACACATTGTCATTTACAGCAACGACCTGCGGAATAGTTACAGGGGAGAGGAGTCCAGGTGAAAGGTATGATCCCTTATTGATGTAACTAGTTAAACCCGCTTCAATCGGTGTAGATGAAGGAGAGAAAATAGATATGTGTGCCATTCAGAGGGGGCAAGACATAAGATTTACGTGTCTTTGAACAGGGTATGGTAGTATGTGCCATGCGCACCGGTTTGTGTCAAGAACTGCAATGCTGCTGGGTTTTTCACACTCAACAGTTCCCTGTGTGTATCAAGAATGGTCCACCACCCAAGGGACATCCAGCCAACTTGACACAACTGCAACATGGGACACCATCCCTGTGGAACGCTTTCAACAGCTTGTCCTTGTAGAGTCAATGACCAAACATGGTGAATTAAGGCTAGGGCACCTCAATAATAGGAAGGTGTTCTTAATGTTTTATGCACTCAGTGTATATGGGACAGATAGGACACATATTTAAGCTGTCTGTATATATTCTCTGTTTTCGTTGTCGTGTGTGTGTGTGTGTGTGTGTGTGTGTGTGTGTGTGTGTGTGTGTGTGTGTGTGTGTGTGTGTGTGTGTGTGTGTGTGTGTGTGTGTGTGTGTGTGTGTGTGTGCGTGCCTGAGGCTGTGTGTGTATGTGTGCACGTGGGTGCATCAGCTGTCATAGTTATGGGCAACTTGGTAATATGGAGGAGAAGGTGCTTTTTGGGTCCATGATTGTGTCCTTGCAGCTATGACATTTGGTATGTCTGAATCATTTTGCATATGTAATGTGATTTATGGATGAAACAAAATTATTTAAAAAGATGTTTCCTGGCAGGATCGGTGAGGATGTGGCGAGGGTGACGGAGGGAAGCTACGCAGGGAAACACTTCCGCATGGGTTTCATGACCATGCCAGCGCCCCAGGACCGCCTTCCCTCCTCCTGTGGCCAGGGCTTCACTGTGCGTTCCCAGTCTCTACACTCTGTCGGCGGGGGTGATGAGGATGGGAGCCCCAACTCCCGTAAGCTACCGCCGCCCAAACCCAAGAGAGACCCCAACACCAAGCTCAGCATCTCCTCTGAGGGTGTGAACTCTGGATCTGCCTCCAGCAATTGCAACAGAGACAGCCTGGTCAAGTTTGACCGTGAGTGGCCTGGGCTGTGTGTGTATGTGTGTGTCCATGTCAACTTCAAATTAGATTTATGTTCTTATGAGGAAACCTTTTAGGTAGCCTGGTCCTATATATTGCATATGGCATGACAACAAAAGAGAAGTTGGCTACAGTACATACAATATGGGAATTGGCATAATTTTTTGGTACATACAACAACACAAAACAGTCAACATAAAGTATACCAAGTTGCATTACTTTAATTTTAACATTCCAGAAGTTATATCCCTAAATTTGCTATAATGCTATTAACTGGCCTGGAATGTCCATCTTTTTTTTAAAGATAGCAACACCAAACTTGATATGTACCATCTGGATGGTGTCATTGACCGACATGACACGTTTCATGTTAATGGAGCAAAGTGACATGCAGTTATCATGCGTTTAATTAAAAGGGGAAACAGTTTTACATTTTTTGATTGGCCAATTTTCATGCCATCTTGGGAGATATCAAACTTTTAAAAACTTGTTAAAGACAAGTGCCCTGAGCATACATACCATGTTTCGAGTCAATAGGACTAACAGTTCATGAGAATATGATTTTTTAAGGGTTTGACAAAATTAGGCCTATACACTGTTTCGCATTTGCAAACAGCTATTGTTTCAATTCAATCCATAATGTATCTAAAAATAGACAGTTCAATAGGCCAAGGGATTCCTAGGATTTCAGATGTAATGATAAGTGCCCAACATATATGAATTAAAGCCAGAGGTTCAGATGGAACTATCCAAGCAGTAGACACATCTCTTTTAAATGTTGATATTTGTGACATGTTTCAGGAAACTAGACATATGTCACGGGTCACTACATTTGAACATCTTTAAAAAAATCTAAATCAAATCAAATTTATTTGAAAAGCCCTTCTTACATCAGCTGATATCTCAAAGTGCTGTACAGGAACCCAGCCTAAAACCCCAAACAGCAAGCAATGCAGGTGTAGAAGCACAATGGCTAGGAAAAACCCCATAGAAAGGCCAGAACCTAGGAAGAAACCTAGAGAGGAACCAGGCGCTGAGGGGTGGCCAGTCCTCTTCTGGCTGTGCAGGGTGGAGGTTATAACAGAACATGGCCAAGATGTTCAAATGTTCATAGATGACTGGCAGGGTTAAATAATAATAATCACAGTGGTTGTCGAGGGTGCATCAGGTCAGCACCTCAGGAGTAAATGTCAGTTGGCTTTTCATAGCCGATCATTCAGAGTATCTCTACCGCTCATGCTGTCTCGAGAGAATTGAAAACAGCAGGTCTGGGACAGGTAGCACTACAAAATGCATTCTTTTGGCAGAAATGCCTTCTGGAACATGTGAACTTTCATGTGCCTTAATTAAAAATGTGTATGCCATCTGTAAATACAAATAAAATAGTTAAATTATGAGCCTAGTTGGTTTAGCCACAGAGAAAGTAAGCAACCTTCCTGCTAGCCATGATTGGCTGAGATAATGAGTGGGCTGGACATGTCGAGAGATGAGTTTGGATTGGTTTGCCATATAGCGCACTTCTGTCTATTTGAGCTGGCTAGTATGTGTAGGTAATCATGTCTAAAGCGGCTTTTTAAAACAAGTATATTGCTTAGTAGAACTGCATAAGTGTTGATCTCCACTTTCTGGAGGACCGAGTTTTGAAATCAGTGGATTTAGAGTATGACAGCTAAGGAAATGGAGAAAACATCCTTCTCCATGCTTCTCCAGATTACATCTTCAAACTAAGGGCAACCATGGCATCCGTGACAGGGAGAAGCATCTGACCATAATGTATACGGACGGGTAAGATAGTCTAGCCAGCTACCTTTTCCGAAATTACATGTTTCTAATTTGGACATAAAGTCTTTTCATTTCAAGTTAGTGTACTGTTAGCTAGCTAGCTAACATTAGCTGGCTGTCTCGCTAGCTAATGTTACATGTATGATCTTATTATTCATATCTCAGAGCCATTTGCTTGGCTAGTTATAGCCTAATGTTAGCTAGCTAACATTGAACCTGGTTGGTTAGCTACCTGCAGATTAATGCAGGGTAGTAAATGTAATGAGTTGAGATTATGGTTCATTGTGTACCTAGCTAGCTAGCTACTTATCTTAACAAAATACTCCACTATGCAGGGAACCTCTACTCCAATTTCAGAGCACTATCGCCTGAGTGTGCCAGAGTGCAGAATAACTGATGAATTTACAAATGCTCAAAGATAGAGTAATTAAATTGTGGCGAGCTGCAGTTATAGCTGCACAGCTCTGGCAAACATGAAAATAGCCTAGCCAGCTCTGCTAGGGCAAGTAAAATGGTCAGAAGGGGGTGTTCTCTCATGTGTGTCTGGAAGTAGCTCGCAAGTTAGCCACTGTTAGCCAGTTAGCTTGGGTGTTTGACTGCTGTTGTGAGGTCAGAACATTCGGATCAACCCTACTCATCGGCCAGATCGTCCAGTGTGCATCCTGAATGCTCCGAGAGCGAAACCTTCTAACCTTACAAACGGACAATCTGACAGCACAGTTGCAGTCACCAACACTCTGGATAACATAACCAGCTCCGCCACAGCAACTAATGTTGAATGAGCTGTTCTCTCATTTGTGTCTGGAAGCATCTAGCAAGTTAGCTTGGGTGCTTGCCTGCTGTTGTTAGTACAGACTGTTCAGATCAAACTTTAAAGAGATGGGTGGGACTATTAGATGCTATTAGATGAAGCACAGTGATGTTGTAGATTTATAAATAAACAGAATATCTGACATTGTATTTCCGTTGCAACTTTGCTGTGCTTTTAAATATTTGAAAGCACATGTAGTGATAGACATTTGGGTGACAACTAAACAAAAAATTGGGTGTTGTTTTTCCATTGGAATTGGTTGTGCTTTTAGATGGTTGAAAGCATAGTAATAACACAAAAGGAAATTCATCAAACCTTTGGCTGTCTTTTTGAGCAGGTGAATATAGGTTGTAATCTCATTGATCAACATCTCAAATAAATATTACCCAATTATTCACTTTCCTCCACCTACAGTACATGCACATATTACCTCAATTACCCTGACAACCTGTACCCCCGCACATTGACTCTTTAAAAAAAAAAAACTTTAGCCTATTTAGCAAATATTTTCTTAACTCTTATTTTTCTTTAAACTGCATTGTTGGTTAAGGGCTTGTAAGTAAATATTTCACCTGGTGTATTAGGCGCTGGAGTATCTGGGATCTACATCTGTTTATATTAGTTACTGTGCTGTTACTAAGCAGTAATGCATTACGGCAGTGTTACTTTACTACACCTAATAGGAAATGCACATGCGCACTGGGGTGCCGCGAACTGTAGAGCACGAGGGGTTTTGACTACACGAAAACTAACTGTACTCCCGTCTCCTGCCTGGTCATTTCTCCACAACACAAATATTACAGTGGCGACGAGGATGTGTACATTATTACAAATGATTGCAGTGAATTAAGTAATTGCAGAAACTTCTGAAGTGAAGAATTAGATGAAAATTAAGGAATACAAGGAATAAGGAAACTGAACAATTAACTGTGAAAATGGCAACCATTTGTCAAGTACCAGAGTTTGAGGCTACAAAAGAGGATTTTGATTCCTATTTGGAGCGTTTTGAGCATTGGCTGGCTGCAAATGAAATCAAAGATGGAAAGAAAGCAGACGTATTTCTCAGTGTTTTGGGTCCAACTGAGTATGGATTGCTGAAAGGTCTCATTGAACCAATGAAAGCAGTGGAGTTTAACTATGCAGAACTGACTGAAACTCCTGCAAGGTATTTCAAGCCTAAGCCAATTCTCATTGCAGAACGTTTCAGATTTGACCAAAGTCACCAGAGTCCAGGGGAAACCGTGGCTTTGAAAAGGCTGGCAAGTACATGTGAGTTTGCACAATTTCTTGATGATGCTCTCCGAGACAAGTTTGTATGTGGTCTCACAGGTGAAGCATATCACAGAAGGCTCCTGTCAGAGAAGGACCTGACCTTTAAGAAAGCCTGTGATATAGCACTTGGACTCGAGCTTGCCCACAGGGATACTATTGAGCTATCGGGACATGCAGAACGTCAGAAAGGTGTTCACAAGGTCAGTGATGAACGTGGTGAAAAAATCTCACAAAAGTCACACTTTTTTCAGTCCCGTCCTCAAGGTTACACAAGAACAAAGCAGCCCACATCTCAAAGGTTTAAGCCAAGTTGCTACAGATGTGGGAGAGACAATCATCAGCACAGTGAATGTCGATTCCAAAATGAAAAGTGCCACAATTGTGGAAAGGTTGGACATTTACAGAGAGTGTGTAAAGCCTCGAAACGCACAGCAAGAGCGCACAAAGTGTCAGACGCTGCACAAGAAGAGGAAGGTACAACTGAAACAGTAGTGGAACTGTTCACAGTGTACACAGCTCAACAACTAAAAGATGGAATCTATCTCAACATGGAGTTAGTGGGAAAACCAGTAAAAATGCAGTTGGACACTGGAGCGTCTGTATCTCTGGTTCCAGAGAGACTCTACAAAGAAAAACTGAGAGTGCCCTCTTCAGTCCGCGTCCATCCGCCTTTCTTCATACACTGGTGACACTATTCCTGTCTTAGGGCAGATCCAGGTACCAGTCCGGTATGAGGGGAAGCAGTGGACGCTACCGCTTGTCATTGTTAACCTCTTACACTTATGGTGGCGCTATTTCATTTTTGGAAGAAAAACGTTCCCGTTTTAAACAAGATATTTTGTCACAAAAAGATGCTCGACTATGCATATAATTGCTACTGTTCGAAAGAAAACACTCTGACGTGTCCAGAAATACAAATATCTTCTCTGTGCGTGCCCTGTAACGTGAGCTTCAGGCAAAACCAAGATGACTTGGCATCCAGGAAATGACAAGGATTTTTGAGGCTCTGTCTTTCATGATATCCTTATATGGCTGTGAACGCAAGAGGAATGAGTCTGCCCTTTCTGTCGTTTTCCCAAGGTGTCTGCAGCATTGTGACGTATTTGTAGGCAGATCGTTGGAAGATTGACCATAAGAGACCACATTTACCACGTGTCCGCCCGGTGTCCTGCGCCGAAATTGGTGCGCAAAAGTCACCTGCCAGTATTTTTCCATGGGGCACAGAGAGAGAAGCAAGCTTCCACGAACTGCATGTCAATGAAGAGATATGTGAAAAAACACCTTGAGGATTGATTCCAAACAACGTTTGCCATGTTTCGGTCGATATTATGTAGTTAATCCGGAAAAAGTTTCACGTTGTAGGTGACTGCATTTTCGGTTCGTTTCGGTAGCCAGGCGCAATGTAGAAAACGGAACGATTTCTCCTACACACAGACGCTTTCAGGAAACACTGCGCATTTGGTATGTGGCTGGGAGTCTCCTCATTGAAAACATCAGAAGCTCTTCAAAGGTAAATGATTTTATTTATTTGGTTATCTGGCTTTTGTGAAAATGTTGCGTGCTACATGCTACACAAAATGCTATGCTAGCTTTGCATACTCTTACACAAATTAGTCAATTTCTATGGTTCAAAAGCATATTTTGAAAATCTGAGATGACAGTGTTGTTAAGAAAAGGCTAAGCTTGAGAGCAAACGCATTATTTTAATTTTATTTTCGATTTTCAGAAATCGTTAACGTTGCGTTATGCTAATGAGCCTGAGGCTTAGTCACAATCCCGGATCCGGGATGTGGAGTTTCAAGAGGTTAAAGGAGAAAAATCAGCCTTGCTAGGCAGAAACTGGCTACAAAGGATCAAGTTGAACTGGGGAGAAATATTCAGTCTCAGAAATGACAAACCAGTGAGTCAGGCTACACTCACTAACATGCTGGAGACGCACAAAGAACTTTTCAAAGATGGCTACGGCGAAATACAAGACTTCACAGGAAAAGTCAGAGTGCAAGAAGGAACCAAGCCTATCTTTCACAAACCACGTCCGGTTCCCTATGCTCTTAAGGAAGCAGTAGAGAAGGAACTGGACCGCCTACAGAAGAATAACGTAATCACGAACGTAGCGAGGAACCACTGGGCCGCTCCGATTGTTGTAGTCCCAAAGAAAGACAAGACCGTCAGAATGTGCGGTGACTACAAGGTCACAGTAAATCGCTGCATACTACCAGAGGAATATCCACTACCAAACGCTGAAGATCTGTTTGCCACTCTAGCTGGTGGGAAGGTTTTCAGTAAGCTGGACCTGGCATTCGCTTATCAGCAACTGAAGCTGGATCCGGAGTCAGAACAGTATCTGACCATCAATACACACAAGGGGCTATTCAGATTCAATCGCTTGGCCTATGGAATCTCCACAGCTCCAGCGATATTCCAACAAACAACGGATCAGATCTTGGACGGTATAGACCATGTTGTGTGCTTCATGGACGACATCCTCGTGTCAGCACCAACCATTGGAGAGCACCTTGTAGTGCTGGACAAAGTGATGTCAAGACTGGAGAAATACAGACTGAGAATGAAACGCAGCAAGGGTGAGTTAATCCAGGACTCAGTGGAATATCTCGGATACAAGATTGATGCACAAGGCCTGCACCCAACCAACAGCAAGGTGGAAGCAATCATAAACGCACCAGAACCCACAAATATCTCAGAGCTGAGGTCATTTTTGGGGCTCCTGAACTATTACGGAAAGTTTGTGGCAAACTTGTCCACATTGTTGCATCCGCTTCACCAACTGCTGCAGGCCAATACAAAGTGGAATTGGTCCCCACAAGCATTCAAGACTTGCAAACAGCGTCTGCTAAAGAGCAAGTGGCTTGCCCACTATAACACAGAGATGAAGCTGAGACTCGCGTGTGATGCATCTCCATACGGAGTAGGAGCCGTCATCTCACATGTTCTACCGTCAGGTGAAGAACACCCTATTGCATTTGCATCA
This sequence comes from Oncorhynchus masou masou, assembly GCF_036934945.1. NCBI lineage: Eukaryota > Metazoa > Chordata > Actinopteri > Salmoniformes > Salmonidae > Oncorhynchus > Oncorhynchus masou. The sequence goes on from NC_088237.1 coordinate 2,299,942, forward strand.
CAGACTCTGTGACCAAGTGAGAGAAATTATGCTCAAATTGAGAAGGAAGCCCTGAGCATAATATTCGGAGTGAAGAAGTTTCACAAATACCTCTACGGAAGGAAGTTCCAACTGCTGACAGATCACAAGCCTCTGTTGGCCATCCTTGGACCAAAATCAGCTATACCAACCCTTGCTGCACTTCGAATGCAACATTGGAATCTGATATTGTTAGCCTACGACTACGAGATTGAGTACAGACGATCCAGTGATCATGCAAATGCCGATGCACTATCGAGACTACCGTGCAATAGTGACTCCGACAGTGAAGATGATAGAGCAGTCTTCCCGATCTCTCTCATTGATGAACTGCCCATATCTGCTTCTGACATAGCAGAGGAAATAAGGAAAGACCCCATGCTTTCAAAAGGTCTTGGACCTAACATTTGGCGGTTGGCTAACCTTCGTCCATTCATCGACAAGAAAGACCAGTTGTCCACTGATCAAGGGTGTGTTCTGTGGGGATCAAGGTTGGTGGTACCTCACAAATTCCAGAGGAGACTGCTATCTGACCTGCATGAGGGACATCCAGGGATCACTCGAATGAAAGCACTCGCTCGCAGTTATCTGTGATGGCCTGGACTGGATCAGGACATTCAACAGCATGTAGGCCACTGCTCACCTTGTGAAGCTGTTCGCAACAAGCCTGCTGCTGCACCTCTTCATCCATGGTCCTGGGCTGCTACACCTTGGGAACGCATCCATGTGGATTACGCCGAAATTGACAAGCAACATTTCCTTGTTGTCGTCGATGTCCATTCCAAGTGGATGGAAGTGTCAGTCTTTTGTCAACTGACCACAGCTGAGAAGACCATCAATCTTCTCAGACACCTGTTTGCATCCTTTGGACTAGTCAAGGAGCTTGTATTCGACAATGGCCCTCCGTTCACGTCAAACGATTTTGAAATGTTTCTCAAGAACAACGGAGTAAGGCACATCCTGTCACCTTACCATCCGGCATCAAACGGAGCAGCGGAGAGAGCCGTGCAAACCTTTAAGAAGGCCTGGACGAGACTCGAGGTTCAGTCTGTGCCCATCCACCAAAGGCTTCCTCGGTTCCTGTTTACTTACCGTAACACCCCACACACAGTAACGGAATGTACACCAGCTGAACTGTTTCTGAAACGCCAACCACGTACCCGCCTGACATTGTTGAAACCAGACTTGTCAAGCACTGTGGCAAAGCACCAGCTACAGCAGATGAAAGCTCATGACAGACACTCAAAGACTGTCAGAGAATTCAAAGAGGAAGAGAGGGTGATGGTACATGATTTCAGACACCCTAAGCGCCTGTGGAACTCAGGTGTGATCTTGCAACGGAGAGGACCTTTGACTTACCAAGTCCAAATTGGTCATCGTTGGGTCAACGTTCATGTGGATCATCTGCTACGGTCCAACGCCCCAGCAGAGACATGCAGAGAGAACAAGAACAATAACGACCCCCAGGACTATTCTCCTGACTGTGGACGTACAGGAGAGACAGAGCCTGACCTTCCACCCGAACCTGGCCCACCACAGGAAGCCCAGGAGGAGCGGAGATATCCTATTCGACAGCGAAGGGCACCTCAAAAGCTTGACCTGTGAGTTGAGCTGGTTAGGGAGGTAACCAGACAGTAAAACAAACATTTTAATATGTCCTAGATAAAAGGAAAGAAAAAGGACATTACCTGGGTTAGTTATTAGGACACAAACTCCATCTTCGGGCAGAATAATCCCCTGGATTTGTGCTGGGCTCTGAAAAGTCTGCTTCAACCCAGTAGTTGAAAAATGTTTAAGAATGCATTGTTTAGATATTGCATTAGTAGTTACCTAACATATTTACCTTGTTCTCCGGGAGTTAAACACTATGGGGGAGGAGTGTAGTATCTGGGATCTACATCTGTTTATATTAGTTACTGTGCTGTTACTAAGCAGTAATGCATTACGGCAGTGTTACGTTACTACACCTAATAGGAAATGCACATGCGCACTGGGGTGCCGCGAACTGTAGAGCACGAGGGGTTTTGACTAAACGAAAACTAACTGTACTCCCGTCTCCTGCCTGGTCATTTCTCCACAACACAAATATTACAGGCGCATGTGACGAATAAAATGTGATTTTATATTCACATTGAAATGACATGGTGTTCCCATGTGGGATGGGGCTGAAGAAATCTACACACTCAAATTATTACCTGTAACTAGGCAAGTCAGTTAAGAACAAATTCTTATTTTCAATGACGGCCTCAGAACAGTGGGTTAACTGCCTGTTCAGGGGCAGAACAACAGATGTGTACCTTGTCAGCCTGGGGATTAGAACTTGCAACCTTCTGGTTACTAGTCGAACACACTAACCACTAGGCTACCCTGCCACCCCAAATGTATGGATAGAGCTATGTATGGAAGGATTAACCATTCATAATAACAAAATCATAGTTTAAACCTTGTTTTGTGGCAATACAGTGTTTGTTTACAATTCCTTTGTTTTACAAGCAAAGGAGTAAAAACAGTTTATAGTTTGGGTTCTGATGGGGTACATCTGTTGAACTAAGCTCCTGAAACATTTAAGTTATATTCTTCAATAATTAATCAGTATGAATCATTAATTAAAAGTAAAAAATTGATGTTTCAACTGCAGATTGCCCCTTTGAGGCAAATGTGTTCCTCGTGAGGAGAGAGGCCTCTATACCCAACTTAGTAATTTTGTCAAACTGGGTTGTATCTTTGTGTGTGTCAAATAAAATAAAATTGTATTTGTCAAATACGCCGAATACAACAGGTGAAGACTTTACTGTAAAATTCTTACTTACGAGCCCTGTCCCAACAAAGCAGAGTTAAAAAATGTTTATGGTAAAAAAGTAAATAGCAATAACAAGGTCATGTACATGGAATACCGGTACATAGCCAATGTACAAGGGGGTATGACATACAGTGGGGGAAAAAAGTATTTAGTCAGCCACCAATTGTGCAAGTTCTCCCACTTAAAAAGATGAGAGAGGCCTGTAATTTTCATCATAGGTACACTTCAACTATGACAGACAAAATGAGAAAAAATATCCAGAAAATCACATTGTAGGATTTTTTATGAATTTATTTGCAAATTATGGTGGAAAATAACAAAAGTTTATCTCAATACTTTGTTGGCAATGACAGAGGTCAAACGTTTTCAAACTTTCTATCCAAGATGGCATTGCAGTTCAGATGTCTTTTGTCCTCGTCTTGTCGTGTCCCGTATATATATATATATATATATATATATATATATTTACAACTTTTTTCACATACATTTTTTCAATTTTCCATAAACTCATCTTCAAAACACTCTCCTGCAACCCGCCTCACCAATTTATATTTATAAAAAAGTATTATTTACCTCAAATCTGTAATCCTCCAAGAAGCTAGCCAGAAACTAGCCAGAAGCTAGCCAGGAGCTAGCCAGAAGCTAGTTCAGAAGCTAGTTAGCTTCTTTACTGGCAAATCGTTAGTATTCAGCTAACCACGGTTTGTGGTCATCAGCTATCCTTTAGCTCAAAAATCTATCGGCAGTTTTGTACGGCGCAGCGCGGCTCGGAACAGAACATACCGGACCAATTTTTCTCTCCATGTCCCTGGATTTCAACCACTAACTCTGGACATTCATACCTGGATCTCACAGCTAGCTAGCTGCTATCCGTGTGACTATCGGCTTTCTTCGATTCCGGAGCAAACATCAATTATTCCGGAGCTAGCCAGCTGAAGAGTTCCATCAATCACTCCTGGGCTGCAGTCACCTATCCGGACCCGTTTTACTGCCTACGCAGAGCCCCACCGGGCCTTCACAACTGGACTGCCGACGTTATCTACCCAAAGGAGATATCCGGCTGGCTCATCCGTCGCGTCGTTACCTGAACGCCCATCTGCGGCCTGCTAACCGTTAGCTGTCTTATCGGCTGCTATCTGAATAGACAATCGGACAATTTATTTATTTATTTTTATTATTATTATTTTATTTTTTCTTCTTCTTAAGCCTCTATAACTATATCTATTGTTTTTATTTTTGTTGTTGTTGTGTGATTTGGATGAATCCCCTCTACCACACGGAACCCAGACTGTATGTTTGTTTTACTCCATGTGTAACTCTGTGTTGTTGTATGTGTCGAACTGCTTTGCTTTATCTTGGCCAGGTCGCAATTGTAAATGAGAACTTGTTCTCAACTTGCCTACCTGGTTAAATAAAGGTGAAATAAAAAATAAATAAAAAATAAAGTTAGAAGCAATAGGATATGAATCATTAGCCTACAACTATTTCAGCATCTTTTCACGCTGCTCTGAGACGAGCATGGGGACTGGTCTTGATAAATCAACAATATTTGTACTTGGACTGAATCTCCATTTGGGAATTGGTTTGACTACAATTATGGTGTAGAAATGTTATGCTCTTAGTGTAACCTTTAGTTAAGAACAAATTCTTATTTACAAGGACAGCCTACTCATTCCTCCCAATTGAACCCCGGTCTCCTGCATGCCTGAGCACAACACAGGAATTCTTTAGCTAAATAGCCTAATACTGTGGAGACTACTCCCAACCATCAAGTTGTACAGCGACTTATTTTCCGTTCCATCCTAACTGAAACCGAGAGGATTTTTCGTTTTTCTTGGAATATCAACAACATAATATTAATCAAATGAATCCCAAACTCTAAAAGTAATTGGAAAGGTAGATACAAATTATTTGTGACATTGTGATTAAGTTAAAGAATGTAAACAAGATGCTGTGTTTCATTTACAGTAGTGATGGACAGCTGGTGGCATATTGAAAACAGGTTTTTGAGCATTTGTAGCCCGATTATCAGGACAACATATTCTTTAAAGACCGGCTTCTGTATGTCTGAACACCCCCCGAACTGCAATACATTAAACGCTTAAGTACTCTGAAGTGTTACATTTCTCACTCAAAACGGGCGATACGGTATTTCTTCATCTTTATGCTTTCGTTAATAAAATAACTTGAAAAAAGACATTCAAAATGCAGATGGTTATTTAAACCGCATTTTAGTTGCACTTCCACCCTGCTCCACGACCAAGTGTAAAACCTTGCTGGGATGATCAATGTATTTGTTGCATTGTTGTATCGTCAATTTCTGTAGTCAAAATGTCTTGATGGCCTCAAAAGTTTGGCGACATCTTCTAATTCCATGGTTTTTCATTATTTTTTTTAACTTCTTTTTTTTTACATTGTAGCATAATAGTGAAGACTTCACAACTATGAAATAACACATATGGAATCAGTTACAAATTCTTATTTACTAGGACAGCCTACTCCTTCCTCCCAATCAGGAATTGAACCCCAGTCTCCCACATGCTCACACAACACAGGGATAATTTAGATTAACAGCCCAGCACTGTAGCAGACTCATGACCGTCACGTTGTACAGTCTTCGGCCAATCGTTTTGAGAATGACACAAATATTAATTTTCACAGTCTGCTGCCTCAGTTTGTATAATGGTAATTTGCATTTACTCCAGAATGTTATGAACAGTGATCAGATTAATTGCAATTAATTGCAAAGACCCTCTTTGCCATGCCAATGAACTGAATCACCCCCAAAAAACATTTACACTGCATTTCAGCCCTGCCACAAAAGGACCAGCTGACATGATGTAAGTGATTCTCTCGTTATTAACACAGGTGTGAGTGTTGACGAGGAAAAGGCTGGAGATCACTCTGTCATGCTGATTGAGTTTGAATAACAGACTGGAAGCTTCAAAACGAGGGTGGTGTTTGGAATCCTTGTTCTTCCTCTGTCAACCATGGTTACCTGCTAGGAAACACATGCCATCATCAATGCGTGGCACAAAAAGGGCTTCACAGGCAAGGATATTGCTGCCTGTAAGATTGCACCTAAATCAACCATTTATGGGATCATCATGAACTTCAAGGAGAGTGGTTCAATTGTTGTGAAGAAGGCTTCAGGGCGCCCAAGAAAGTCCAGCAAGCGCCAGGATCGTCTCCTAAAGTTGATTCATATGCGGGATCAGGGCACCACCAGAACAGAGCTTGCTCAGAAATGAAAGACTTTTGGAGGATGGCCTTTTGGCAAGAAGGGCAGCAAAGAAGCTTCTCTCCAGGAAAAACATCAGGGACAGACTGATATTCTGCAAAAGGTACAGGGATTGGACTGCTGAGGACTGGGGTAAAGACATTTCCTCTGATGAATCCCCTTTCCAATTGTTTGGGGCATCCAGAATAAAGCTTGTCCGGAGAAGACAAGGTGAGTGCTACCATCAGTCCTGTGTCATGCCAACAGTAAAGCATCCTGAGACCATTCATGTGTGGGGTTGCTTCTCAGCCAAAGGAGTGGACAATTTTGCCTAAAAACACAGCCATGAATAAAGAATGGTACCAACACATGCTCCGAGATCAACTTCTCCCAACCATCCAGGAACAGTTTGGTGATGAACAATGCCTTTTCCAGCATTATGGAGCACCTTGCCATAAGGCAAAAGTAATAACTAAGTGGCTCGGGGAACAAAACATTGATATTTTGGGTCCATGGCCTTATCGTTCGGGAAGGCTTATATTTTAGCATAGGTATGATTTTACAAGCCCTACATTCATTAGATACTTCCTGACTGTTTGAAACGCAGTGTATTGACCTATAATTGCAAATCTTTTTTCTATTGTGAATCGCCCACAAGTTTTTGAAACAATCGAGTTATGATTTTTAGGCCACATCGCCCAGCCCTAGCTTGGAGGGGACTATGGTGTTGAATGCTGATCTTGTCCACGTGGAAGAGAGAAGTGTGGAATGCAATAGAGATTGCGTCATTTGTGGATCTGTTGGGGCGGTATCTGAATTGGAGTGGATCAAGAGTGTCGGATGATGATGTTGTGTACCATGACCAGCCTTTAAAAACATGGTTACATGTGAGTTTAGGCAGGTTACCTTTGAGTTCTTAGGAACAGGGACAATGGTGGTCTGTTTGAAACTTGTTGGGATTACAGACTGGGACAAGGACATTTTGAAAATGTCCATGAAGACACTTGCCAGCTGGCAATTATTGATGAAACTCCTGAGTGATGTGGTAAACTCCTCATTGTTATCGGATATTCCAGTCTGTGCTAGCGAAGCAGTCTTGTAGCTTAGCGTCCGCTTCTTCCGACCACTTCCATATTGACCACTGGTACTTCCTGTTTGAGTTTTTGCTTGTAAACAGGAAACAGGAGGATAGAGGCATGGATGCAAGGGCCTTGTATGCATTTCTGTCGGTTAAAGTAAAAGTGGTCCAGAGTGTTAGCGCCTCTGGGGCACAGGACAGGTGTTGGTAAAAGTGTTTGTCTCCCCACATTAAAGTCTCCTCCCACTAGAAACGTTACCTTTGGGTGAGCATTTTCTCATTTATTTACGTCACAGTCATTTCCCCCATCGCAGTAGCAGCATGATGGTAGCAGCAGTAGCAGTGTGCTGCTGATGTGCAGTATATGTCTATACTCTGAATCTTTCAGGAGAGAAATATAGGATTCTTCTTCTTCTCCTCACCATTGTCTGTATGCAATTGTCATCACTTCCCTCTTTCATATCTCTCTCTGTTCCCCACTCCGCATTCCTAACTTAGGCTTTCACATGTCTTCCTACATACTACGGTTGAATATTTTCATGATATTTTGCTAATCTTCCATCCTGAGAATAAATAACTTTTCTCCCGGGTAACCCGGTGTTTCCTGTCAAAACCGGAAGTGTCATTTCAAAGCATATAAAGCACATAAATATGTCTGAATTTCTTTTGAGCTTTGATCTGCTTTAAAATTCAAGCCTGATGCTACCTGAGCATGATGAGCCAAACATTACTGATATTTTATGAGCTAAAGATGTTTTTATGAGCCCAAGTCCAAAAAAGCCTAAATGACCGTGCCGTTATCCAACACATGGATAGCACATTACACATTACAGAAAAACATAAAAGCCCATACATGTAGCTATGCTGTCTTGGATAAATAAATTAAACAAGCTCTAGTAGGCTAATCTTTTTGAGTGTGGACTGTATTACTGTTTGTAATATAATGTATTATATACTGGAATTACACACCTCATTCAAACCATGAAGCTGGGAGAGAACATGCAATGCTGGTGCAGGACATACGGCCCACAAAGTTGCAATTATTTATTTTATTTATTTATTTTATTTAACCTTTATTTAACCAGGTAGGCTAGTTGAGAACAAGTTCTCATTTACAACTGCGACCTGGCCAAGATAAAGCATAGCAGTGTGAACAGACAACACAGAGTTACACATGGAGTAAACAATTAACATGTCAATAACACAGTAGAAAAAAAGGGGAGTCTATATACAATGTGTGCAAAAGGCATGAGGAGGTAGGCGAATAATTACAATATTGCAGATTAACACTGGATTGATAAATGATCATGTACAGGTAGAGATATTGGTGTGCAAAAGAGCGGAAAAGTAAATAAATAAAAACTGTGGGGATGAGGTAGGTGAAAATGGGTGGGCTATTTACCAATAGATTATGTACAGCTGCAGCGATCGGTTAGTTGCTCAGATAGCTGATGTTTGAAGTTGGTGAGGGAGATAAAGGTCTCCAACTTCAGCGATTTTTGCAATTTGTTCCAGTCACAGGCAGCAGAGTACTGGAACGAAAGGCGGCCGAATGAGGTGTTGGCTTTAGGGATGATCAGTGAGATACACCTGCTGGAGCGCGTGCTACGGATGGGTGTTGCCATCGTGACCAGTGAACTGAGATAAGGCGGAGCTTTACCTAGCATGGCCTTGTAGACGACCTGGAGCCAGTGGGTCTTGCGACGAATATGTAGCGAGGGCCAGCCGACAAGAGCATACAAGTCGCAGTGGTGGGTAGTATAAGGTGCTTTAGTGACAAAACGGATGGCACTGTGATAAACTGCATCCAGTTTGCTGAGAAGAGTGTTGGAAGCAATTTTGTAGATGACATCGCCGAAGTCAAGGATCGGTAGGATAGTCAGTTTTACTAGGGTAAGCTTGGCAGCGTGAGTGAAGGAGGCTTTGTTACGGAATAGAAAGCCGACTCTTGATTTGATTTTCGATTGGAGATGTTTGATATGGGTCTGGAAGGAGAGTTTGCAGTCTAGCCAGACACCTAGGTACTTATAGGTGTCCACATATTCAAGGTCGGAACCATCCAGTGCGGTGATGCTAGTCGGGCATGCGGGTGCAGGCAGCGATCGGTTGAAAAGCATGCATTTGGTTTTACTAGCGTTTAAGAGCAGTTGGAGGCCACGGAAGGAGTGTTGTATGGCATTGAAGCTCGTTTGGAGGTTAGATAGCACAGTGTCCAATGACGGGCCGAAAGTATATAGAATGGTGTCGTCTGCGTAGAGGTGGATCAGGGAATCGCCCGCAGCAAGAGCAGCATCATTGATATATACAGAGAAAAGAGTCGGCCCGAGAATTGAACCCTGTGGCACCCCCATAGAGACTGCCAGAGGACCGGACAGCATGCCCTCCGATTTGACACACTGAACTCTGTCTGCAAAGTAATTGGTGAACCAGGCAAGGCAGTCATCCAAAAAACCGAGGCTACTGAGTCTGCCGATAAGAATATGGTGATTGACAGAGTCGAAAGCCTTGGCAAGGTCGATGAAGATGGCTGCACAGTACTGTCTTTTATCGATGGCGGTGATGTTGTTTAGTACCTTGAGTGTGGCTGAGGTGCACCCGTGACCGGCTCGGAAACCAGATTGCATAGCGGAGAAGGTACGGTGGGATTCGAGATGGTCAGTGACCTGTTTGTTGACTTGGCTTTCGAAGACCTTAGATAGGCAAGGCAGAATGGATATAGGTCTGTAACAGTTTGGGTCCAGGGTGTCACCCCCTTTGAAGAGGGGGATGACTGCGGCAGCTTTCCAATCCTTGGGGATCTCAGACGATATGAAAGAGAGTTTGAACAGGCTGGTAATAGGGGTTGCGACAATGGCGGCGGATAGTTTCAGAAATAGAGGGTCCAGATTGTCAAGCCCAGCTGATTTATACGGGTCCAGGTTTTGCAGCTCTTTCAGAACATCTGCTATCTGGATTTGGGTAAAGGAGAACCTGGAGAGGCTTGGGCGAGGAGCTGCGGGGGGGGGGGCGGAGCTGTTGGTCGAGGTTGGAGTAGCCAGGCGGAAGGCATGGCCAGCCGTTGAGAAATACTTGTTGAAGTTTTCAATAATCATGGATTTGTCGGTGGTGACCGTGTTCCCTGGCCTCAGTGCAGTGGGCAGCTGGGAGGAGGTGCTCTTGTTCTCCATGGACTTCACAGTGTCCCAGAACTTTTTGGAGTTGGAGCTACAGGCTGCAAACTTCTGCCTGAAGAAGCTGGCCTTAGCTTTCCTGACTGACTGCGTGTATTGGTTCCTGACTTCCCTGAACAGTTGCATATCGCGGGGACTGTTCGATGCTATTGCAGTCCGCCACAGGATGTTTTTGTACTGGTCGAGGGCAGTCAGGTCTGGAGTGAACCAAGGGCTGTATCTGTTCTTAGTTCTGCATTTTTTGAACGGAGCATGCTTAACTAAAATGGTGAGGAAGTTACTCTTAAAGAATGACCAGGCATCCTCAACTGACGGGATGAGGTCAATGTCCTTCCAGGGTACCCGGGCCAGGTCGATTAGAAAGGCCTGCTCACAGAAGTGTTTTAGGGAGCGTTTGACAGTGATGAGGGGTGGTCGTTTGACTGCGGCACCGTAGCGAATACAGGCAATGAGGCAGTGGTCGCTGAGATCCTGATTGAAGACAGCGGAGGTGTATTTGGAGGGCCAGTTGGTCAGGATGACGTCTATGAGGGTGCCCTTGCTTACAGAGTTAGGGTTGTACCGTGTGGGTTCCTTGATGATTTGTGTGAGATTGAGGGCATCTAGCTTAGATTGTAGGACTGCCGGGGTGTTAAGCATATCCCAGTTTAGGTCACCTAACAGAACAAACTCTGAAGCTAGATGGGGGGCAATCAATTCACAAATGGTGTCCAGGGCAAAGCTGGGAGCTGAGGGGGGTCGGTAGCAGGTGGCAACAGTGAGCGACTTATTTCTGGAGAGAGTAATTTTCAGAATTAGTAGTTCGAACTGTTTGGGTATGGACCTGGAAAGTATGACATTACTTTGCAGGCTCTCTCTGCAGTAGACTGCAACTCCTCCCCCTTTGGCAGTTCTATCTTGACGGAAGATGTTATAGTTGGGTATGGAAATCTCTGAATTTTTGGTGGCCTTCCTGAGCCAGGATTCAGACACGGCAAGGACATCAGGGTTAGCAGAGTGTGCTAAAGCAGTGAGTAAAACAAACTTAGGGAGAAGGCTTCTGATGTTGACATGCATGAAACCAAGGCTTTTTCGATCACAGAAGTCAACAAATGAGGGTGCCTGGGGACATGCAGGGCCTGGGTTTACCTCCACATCACTCACGGAACAGAGAAGAAGTAGTATGAGGGTGCGGCTAAAGGCTATCAAAACTGGTCGCCTAGAGCGTTGGGGACAGAGAATAAGAGGAGCAGGTATCTGGGCATGGTAGAATATATTCAGGGCATAATGCGCAGACAGGGGTATGGTGGGGTGCGGGTACGGCGGAGGTAAGCCCAGGCACTGGGTGATGATGAGAGAGGTTTTATCTCTAGACATGCTGGTTGTAATGGGTGAGGTCACCGCATATGTGGGAGGTGGGACAAAGGAGGTATCAGGGGTATGAGGAGTGGGACAAGGGGCTCCATTGTGAACTAAAACAATGATAACTAACCTGAGCAACAGTATACAAGGCATATTGAGAGAGAGAGACATACAGCGAGGCATACAGTAATCACAGGTGTTGAACTGGGAAAGCTAGCTAAAACAGTGGGTGAAACAACAGCTAATCAGCTAGCATAACAACAGCAGGTAAAATGGCATTGACTAGGCAACGAGGCCGACAGATAAAACAAACAAGCAGAATGGAGTACCGTGATTAATGGACAGTCCAGCGTGCATCAGCTATGTAGCCAAGTGATCAGAGTCCATGGGGCAGGGGGGCTGGACTGGCGAGTGTTATCCAGGTTAAAAAACTAACAATGACTAAATAGCTTGTAGCTAGTTAGCTGGTTAGCTTCTGGGGGTTCTTGAGTGTGTTCTAAAAATTAAAAATAATAGCGATTCCGTATCACATTGGTTGAGGCAGGTTTCCGGAAGGTATAAAAAAATAAAAAAATCAAGAAGAGATAGAAAGTACATATGGGCCACTGCGTGTTTGGGATGCGGCAATGCAGACGGTTAGCAGGCCTGTGCTAACAAGCTAACAGATTAGCAGGCCTGTGCTAGCAGATTAGCAGGCCGGGGTAAACAAGGTAGTAGTTAGCGGACCTGGGCTAAACAAGCTAGCAGTTAGCATGCCGAATTAGCAAGCAAGGAGATAGCGAGGGCTAGAGAGTTCGCCTTTGGAGGGCGTCGCGATGGGGTGAGTCTGTTTATTCCTCTTCATGCAGTGACATCGATAGACCGGTCGTGGGTCCGGGTATTGTAGCCCAGGAGTATGCTATGAGCACAGGAGCTCTGGCCGGGCTAGCTTCAAGCTACGTGGGTGGAAACACTGTCCAGGAGTAATCAACCAGGGTTGCGGTTTAGCTTGATAGCTAGTTGTGAAGATCCAGCTGAAAGATGTTCCGTTTGCGGTGGGAATCCGGGGTTAAAAAAAATAAATAGGTCCGTTATGCTCTGGTTAGCGTCGCGTTATTCAAACTGGCGAGAGCTTTCCGAGCTAAGGGTTAGCTGAAGACCGCTAGCATAGCAGGTGGATTAGCTGGCTAGCTTCAGTTGAGGGGTTCCGGTTCCGAAGTAAATATAAATACTTTAGGAAAAGTAGCTACATTGGGTGAGGCGGGTTGCAGGAGAGTATTTGGAAGCGAGCAAAAATGTTTTTAAAGATATGCGAAGAAAAATATCTAAAACGAAAAAGAGACGATATTTACAGATATTTACAGAGAGACGATACGACAGGACGACTTACTGCTACGCCATCTTGGAACACGAACCATAGGCTAGCGAATTTGATTTTAATTTTGAAATATAATACGACCTATTTAAAATTGTTATGTTTAGTAGGCTGACCCATATATACCATTCATAATATTTATCCTAATGTTGTGCGATGTGCGTTTACGCTGCTGCTACCTTATGTTTATCATGTATGCATAGTCACTTTAATAACTATACATTCATGTACATACTACCTCAATTGGCCTGACCAACCAGTGCTCCCACACATTGGCTAACCGGGCTATCTGCATTGTGTCCCGCCACCCGCCACCCGCCAACCCCTCTTTTACGCTACAGCTACTCTCTGTTCATAATATACAGTGGGGAGAACAAGTATTTGATACACTGCCGATTTTGCAGGTTTTCCTACTTACAAAGCATGCCGAGGTCTGTAATTTTTTATCATATGTACACTTCAACTGTGAGAAACGGAATCTAAAACAAAAATCCAGAAAATCACATTGTATGATTTTTAAGTAATTAATTTGCATTTTATTGCATGACATAAGTATTTGATCACCTACCAACCAGTAAGAATTCCGGCTCTCACAGACCTGTTAGTTTTTCTTTAAGAATCCCTCCTGTTCTCCATTCCTTACCTGTATTAACTGCACCTGTTTGAACTTGTTACCTGTATAAAAGACACCTGTCCATACACTAAATCAAACAGACTCCAACCTCTCCACAATGGCCAAGACCAGAGAGCTGTGTAAGGACATCAGGGATACAATTGTAGACCTGCACAAAGCTGGGATGGGTTACAGGACAATAGGCAAGCAGCTTGGTGAGAAGGCAACAACTGTTGACGCAATTCTTAGAAAATTGAAGAAGTTCAAGATGACGGTCAATCACCCTCTGTCTAGGGCTCCATGCAACATCTCACCTCGTGGGGCATCAATGATCATGAGGAAGGTGAGGGATCAGCCCAGATCTACACGGCAGGACCTGGTCAATGACCTGAAGAGAGCTGGGACCACAGTCTCAAAGAAAACCATTAATGACACACTACGCCATCATGGCTTAAAACCTCTTAGAACTACCCATCCCGGATCCGGGAGAATTGTCATCAACTACACTAATTAGCATAGCGCAATGGTCAAAAAATATTACTAGAAAATATTAATATTCATGAAATACCAAGTGAAATATAGTGAAACACAGCTTACCTTTGGTTAATCACCCTGTCATCTCATATTTTGAAATTATGCTTTACAGCCAAAGCAAGACAAGCGTTTGTGTAAGTTCATCGATAGCCTAGCATAGCATTATGTCCAGCTAGTAGCAGGAAGATTGGTCACAAAAATCAGAAAAGCAATCAAATTAACCGTTTACCTTTGATCTTCGGATGTTTTTACTGACGAGACTCCCAGTTAGACAGCAAATGTTCCTTTTGTTCCATAAAGATTATTTTCATACCCAAAATTCCTCCATTTGTTTGTCACGCTGTGTTGAGAAATCCACTGGAAATAGCGGTCACGACAACACCGTAAAAAAAGTATATCCATAATATCGACAGAAACATGGCAAACGTTTTTTATAATCATTCCTCAAGGTGTTTTTCAAATAACTATTCGATAATATATCAACCGGGACAATTGGCTTTTCAGTAGGAGCGAGAGGAAAAATGACTTCCTCTGTCTTTTACGCAAGTATCACTCTGAGAGCCCTCAGCTGGCCACTTACGCAATGTAGTCGTTTACGTTCATTCTTCAACATAAAGCCGTGAAACTACGTCTCAATGCTGTAGACACCTTAGGGAATACGTAGAAAAGGAATCTGGTTGATATCCCTTTCAATGGCCAATAGGGATGCATAGGAACACAACAGTTTCAAAATAAGAGGCAATTCCTGATTGGATTTTCCTCAGGGTTTCGCCTGCAATATCAGTTCTGTTATACTCACAGACAATATTTTGACAGTTTTGGAAACTTTAGAGTGTTTTCTATCCTACGCTTACAATTATATGCATATTCTAGCATCTGTTCCTGAGAAATAGGTGGTTTACTTTGGGAATGTTATTTTTCCAAAAATGAAAATAGTGCCCCTTATTTTCAAGAGGTTTACCCCCTGCTCAAGCCAGCGCATGTCCAGGCCCGCCTGAAGTTTGCCAATGACCATCTGGATGATCCAGGGGAGGAATGGGAGAAGATCATGTGGTCTAATGAGACAAAATAGAGCTTTTTGTTCTAAACTCCACTCGCCGTGTTTGGAGGAAGAAGGATGAGTACAACCCCAAGAACACCATCCCAACCGTGAAGCATGGAGGTGGAAACATCATTCTTTGGGGAGGCTATTCTGCAAAGGGGACAGGACGACTGCACCGTATTGAGGGGAGGATGGATGGGACCATGTATCATGAGATATTGGCCAACAACCTCCTTCACCCAGTAAGAGCATTGAAGATGGGTCGTGTTGGGTCTTCCAGCATGACAACGACCCGAAACACACAGCCAGGGTTCCTAAGGAGTAGCTCCGTAAGAAGCATCTCAAGGTCCTGGAGTGGCCTAGCCAGTCTCCAGACCTGAACCCAATAGAAAACCTTTGGAGGGAGCTGAAAGTCCGTATTGCCCAGCAACAGCCCCGAAACCTGAAGGATCTGGAGAAGGTCTGTATGGAGGAGTGGGCTAAAATCTCTGCTGCAGTGTGTGCAAACCTGGTCAAGAACTACAGGAAACGTATGATCTCTGTTATTACAAACAAAGGTTTCTGTACCAAATATTAAGTTCTGCTTTTCTGATGTATCAAATACTTATGTCATGCAATAAAATGCAAATTAATTACTTCAAATTCATACAATGTGATTTTCTGGATTTTTGTTTTAGATTCCGTCTCTCACAATTGACATGTACCTATGATAAAATTACAGACCTCTACATGCTTTGTAAGTAGGAAAACCTGCAAAATTGGCAGTGTATCAAATACATGTTCTCCCCACTGTATGCATGTGTCTGTATGTAGCCTCGCTACTTTTATAGCCTCGCTACTGTACATAGCCTCGCTACTGTTATGTCTTTTTACTGTTGTTTTTATTTTTTTACTTTACTTTACTATTGTTCACCTAATACCTTTTTTGCACTATTGGTTAGAGCCTGTAAGTTATCATTTCACTGTAAGGTGTTGTTGTATTCGGTGCACGTGACAAATAAACTTTGATTTGATATATTACTCTTTCTCTTGCTTCATTCCTTCCTCGCTTTCAACAGTTAACTGAAATCCGGTTCGTTGTCCTTATCGTCAGCATTGTAATGACATGCTTGAATAATATTGGACGAGAATAAGATACAGACAGCCTTCACTTCTCTTCACGAAGACTGAATGGTTATGGGTCTGAATAAATAACTGCTCCTTTTTTAAATGAACTCCAGGAGCTAAGAAGCATTTTTTAAGGCATGAGGCCATGCATAACCCATTATTCATTAGCTAAATATAAGGCTAACACTGCATAGAATGTATTACCTGAAAGAGTTAGGGTAGGACATTATCATCATTAACAAAAGTATGTGGACACCTGCTTGTCAAACATCTCATTTCAAATTCATGGGCATTAATATGGTGTTGGTCCCCCCTTTGCTGCTATAACAGCCTCCAGTCTTCTCTGAAGACTTTCCACTAGATGTTGGGACATTGCTGCGAGGACTTGCTTCCATTCAGTCACAAGAGCATTAGTGAGGTCGGGCACTGATGTTGGGCGATTAGGCATGGCTCACAGTCGGCGTTCCAAATAATCCTAAAGGTGTTTGATGGG
The DNA here is from genome assembly GCF_036934945.1 of Oncorhynchus masou masou. Lineage (NCBI taxonomy): Eukaryota > Metazoa > Chordata > Actinopteri > Salmoniformes > Salmonidae > Oncorhynchus > Oncorhynchus masou. The sequence goes on from NC_088237.1 coordinate 2,316,712, forward strand.
GTTGTGAGGTCAGGGCTCTGTCTCGGCCAGGCAAGTTCTTCCACACCGATCTCGACAAACCATTGCTTTATGGACCTCACTTTTGTGCACGGGGGCATTGTCATGCTGAAACAGAAAAGGGCCTTCCTCAAACTTTTGCCACAAAGTTGGAAGAACTGAATCATCTGTATGCCATAATGTATGCCATTATGCGGTAAGGTTAAGATTTCCCTTCACTAAAACTAAGGAGCCTAGCTTGAACCATGAAAAACAGCCCCAGATCATTATTCCCCCTGCACCAGACTGTAGATTCGGCACTATGTATGGTGGTGAGCTTTACACCACTCCAGCCAACGCTTGGCATTACGACATGATAATATTAGGCTTGTGTCCGTGCGGCTGGTAGGCCATGGAAACCCATTTCATGAAGCTCCCGATGAACAGTTCTTATGCTGACGTTGCTTCCAGAGGCAGTTTGGAACTTGGTAGTGAGTGTTGCAACAAAGGACAGACCACTTTTTATGCTCGATGCACTTCAGCCCTCGGCGGTCCCGTCTGTGAGCTTGTCAATGTAAATAGTCCAGGTGACCATTTTATTAATTGTTCAGCAGTCTTATGGCTTGGGGGTAGAAGCTTGTAGCGTCATTCCCAAGAAGACTCGAGGCTGTAATTGCTGCCAAAGGTGCTTCAACAAAGTACTGAGTAGTGTCTGAATACTTATGTAAATGTATTATTTCATTTTATTTTTATTTTGCAAAAATGTCTAAAACTTGTCTTTGCTTTGTCATTATGGAGTATTATTGTGTGTAGCTTGATGACGGGAAAAAACATTTCAATATATTTTAGAATAAGGCTGTAACGTGACAAAATGTCGAAAAAGTCAAGAGATCTGAATACTACTGCATTGTAGTTCTGTATTTCAAAATGTTCAGTGGTGATAAATACAAAAGATTTAACTGTTCTTTAGTTCCAAAAACATGTGGTATTTTCTTTCCAAAATGTGTCATTGTTCCAAAGAGAATCTCTGCTGCTATTACATTCAATGGAGAATATGGTTGATGGTAACTTCCTGTTGGTGTGGGCTTTTCGGATTCTTCTGTGGGGTTTAAGAGGTGCCACCACCTACTGTACGTAGTGTGCATTTCTCTAGTATAGACAGTGTTGTACTGAGAGTACGAATCATAGACTGTAGCATATATCAAAAGACTTAATAATGCAAAAAAAAATGTATTGTCTTTCAAATGAACCCATTGCGAGATTGCTTGATGAGGGTTTACAGTGGTCCTCTGAGTGGGGGCTACCTGCCAGAGATGCAAATAACATCTAAAAATGGGCAAACTCTGCTCTCCCTCTAGTGGTAGGAATGTAATGCCTTGGGTATAGGGAAATGGAAAATATCAAGTCAGAGGCCTTCTTTTGCGTACTGGGTAGTGAAGTATTTCAAGATGATAGGTTTGTTTGCTATTGAGATTGTGCATAGTAGGAACAGTGTGTGCACAGGAAAAAGCCTATAGGAAATAGGAGGCCATCAATGGTCTATTGTGTGGGTGCTATTATTTCCTACAATTGACAAGAACTTTTGAACATCATCTTGGCAATTACTTACCCCAATTCTGGCTTCAACTTTGACTCTTCTGCCCTGGGCTCTCTGTAATTCCAACCCAATTTTTGGGCTACACAAGAGGAAACTCTGGCGTTACAGAGGCAAGAGTGTGGATGAAGGCAAATGGTAAACCGGCCACCTCTTCCCTCCATTCTACTGGCCAGTCACTTGATAATAATCTGGATGACTTCCTATCGTGGATATACCACCAACGGGACTCTCGAAACAGCAATGTTCTTTGATTTTCTGAAACATGGCTCTCCAACTTGATGGATTCTCCATCCACTGGGCGGACAGGACAGTGGAGTCTGGAAATCTTCATCAAAACCAACTGGTGTGCTAACTCCTGCACGGTGGAAGAGTCCACCTGTCTTGGAATACCTGATGGTCAAACGCTGACCCTTCTACTCCCCGAGGGAGTTTACATCTGTTATCATGAATGCTGTATTACATTCCACGTCAGGACTAAACAAATAACAAGCGAACTGTACAAGTCTATAAACATGCAAGAAAACCTGTATCGAGAGGCTGCTTTTCTAGTTGCCACTGATTTTAATTCTGTGTCACTAAGACACGTGATGCCCAACTTCCATCAACACATCTCCAACGGCACTAGGGGCGATAAAGTCCTAGACCACTTCTATTCTACCTACAAGCAAGAATACAAGGCCCTCCCTCGTCCACTATTCGGAACATCCGATTATGACTTTACAAACAGAAATTCAAACAGGGAGTACGTGTGACTCGCTCCCGTTGAGAATAGGCCACCGGAATTAGAGATTATGCTACAGGACTGCTTTGCTAGCACTGATTGGAATATGTTTCGAGACTTCACCGATAGCATTGATGAGCTAACCACCTCTGTCCCCAGCTTCATTAGAAAGTGCATTGACTGCATTTCCCCACGGTGATGGTTCCCTGCTTCCCCAATCAAAAGCCCTGGAATAACACAGAGGTTGAGAACAGGGCTACCACACACAGAATTATCGTAGACAACCCTGAGGCTACGCCGACAGGAATAAGTACAAGTCCCACAATGACCAGTTGCCAGGCATATTCACAATAATTTTCAACCTATCCTAGTACCAGTCTGTAATCCCCACATGTTTTAAGATGATCATGCTCATTCCTGTTCCCAAGAACTCTAATGCTTCATGCCACAATAACTACCGCCCTGTAGCACCCACTTCTGAATTCATAAAGTGCTTTGAGAGGCTATTTATGGCACACATTAACTCCACCACCCCAGATACACTCGACCCACTCCAATTTGCATACAGCCCCAACAGATCCATAAATGACGCAATCTCAACATGGCTTTGAGTAAGGCCAATGTGTCTATGTATGCGGGTGACTCAACACTATGCACGTCAGCTACTACAGTGACTGAAATGACTGCAACACTTAATTTCGGAATGGGTAGCAAGGAATAAGTTAGTCCTAAATATTTCCAAAACCTAAAGCATTGTATTTGGGACAAATCATTCACTAAACCCTAAACCTCAACTACATCTCGTAATGAATAATGTGGAAATTGCGCAAATTGAGGTGGCTAAACTGCTTGGATTAACCCTGGATTGTAAACTGTCAAGGTGAAAACATATTGATACAACAGTAGCCAAGATGGGGAGAAGTCTGTCCATAAAAAAGTGCAGGTCCTACAGGCCCTGGTTTTGTCACACCAGGACTACTGTTCAGTCGTGTGGTAAGGTGCCACAAAGAGGGACTTAGGAAAATTGCAGTTGGCTCAGAACAGGGCAGCACACCTGGCCCTTAAAAGTACACGGAGAGCTAACATTAATGAGATGCATGTTAATCTCTCATTGCTCAAAGCGAAAGAGTGATTGACTCCCTCATTACTTGTTTTTGTAAGAGGTGTGGACAAGCTGAAGGTACTGAGCTGTCTGTTTAAAATACTAGCACATAGCTCAGACGTCCATGCATACCCACAAGACATACCACCAGAGGTTTCTTCACAGTCCCCTAATCCAGAACAGACGCACACTACTACATAGAGCCATGACGACATGGAACTAACTATATTCCACATCAGGTAACTGATGCAAGCAGTAGAATCAGATTTAAAATGCAGGTAAAAATGCACCTCATGGAACAGCGGCGACTGTGAAGTAACACAGGCACATAGGCACAGACACATGTATGCACATACATGATAACACACGCACTGTAGACACACATACACATGTATTTTGCGTTGTAAATATGTGGTAGTGGAGTATGGGCCTGAGGACACACACTTAGTGTGATGTGAATTCTGTAATAAATGTAATGTAAAAAAAAAATGTTTTATGTATAACTGCCTTAATTAGCTGCTGCCTTGGCAACAGCTAATAGGGATCCATAATAAATACAAATACTAATTTCTCTTCTCACTGCCCTCACCCAAATAGATAAGAGGAAAATTTGTGAGAATGTTGTTCATTGACTACAGTTTAGCTTTCAACACCATTGTCCCCTCCAATCTCGTCACCAAGCATAGGACTCTCGGTGTGAACACCTCCCTCCTGCAACTGGATCTTGGACTTCCTGACGGGTCGACCCCAGTTGCTGAGGGTAGGCCAAATCATCTCTGCCACGCTGACCCTCAAGACAGGGGGTCTACAGGGGTGTGTTCTTAGTCCTCTACTCCCTGTTCACCCATGATTGTGTGGCCATGCTCGACTCCAACATCATCATCAAGTTTGCTGACGACACTACGGTGGTAGGCCTGATCACCAGCGACGATGAGTCAGCCTACAGGGAGGAGGTCAGTGTCCTGGCGGTATGGTGCTAGAGCAACATTCGTAAGACAAAGGAGCTGATCGTGGACTACAGGAAATGGGGCGGGGGCGAGTACAACCCCCTTGGGCTGCAGTGGAGCAGGTCGAGAGTTTCAAGTTCTTCTGTGTCCAAATCACTAAAGCCGTAAAATGATCCAAACACACAGTCATAGTTTTGAAGAAGATGCGACAGTGGCTCTTCCCCTTCGAGAGGTTGAAAAGGTTTGGCATGGGCCCTCAAATCCTCAAAAAGTTCAACATCTGTAGTATTGAAAGCATCTGGACTGGAGGAATCACTGCCTTGTATGGCAATAGCACCGCCCTCAATCACACGGCACTACAGAGGGAGGTGCGGAGAGCCCAGTACAGAACTGAGTACAGAACATTGCATTCGGAAAGTATTCAGACCCCTTGCCTTTTCATACATTTTGTTATGTTATAGCCTTATTCTAGAATGCATTAAATTGTTTTATCCCCTCATCAATCTACATACAATAGCCCATAATGACAAAGGAAAAAATGTTTTCTAGACATTTTTGGAAATGTATTAAAAATAAAAAAACTGAAATGTCACATTTACATAAGTATTCAGACCCTTTACTCAGTGCTTGGTTGAAGCACATTTGGCAGCGATTACAGCCTCAAGCTTTCTTGGGTATGACGCTACAAGCTTGGCACACCTGTATTTGTGGAGTTTCTCCCATTCTTCTCTGCAGATCCTCTCAAGCTCTGTCAAGTTGTATGGGGAGCGTTGCTGCACAGCTATTTTCAGGTCTCTGCAGAGATTTAGATCGGGTTCAAGTCTGAGCTCTGGCTGGGCCACTCAAGGACATTCAGAGACTTGTCCTGAAGCCTTTCCTGCGTTGTCTTGGTTGTGTGCTTAGGGTCGTTGTACTGTTGGAAGGTTAACCTTCACCCCAGTCTGAGGGCCTGAGGGCTCTGGAGCAGGTTTTCATCAAGGATCTCTCTGCACTTTGCTCCGTTTATCTTTCCCTCGATATTCTACAGACAGACAATTCCTTCGACCTCATGGCTTGTTTTAAGGCTCTGGACCTTATACAGAGAGGTGTTTGGCTTTCCAAGTCATGTCCAATCAATTGAATTTACCACAGGTGGAATCAAGTTGTAGAAACATCTCAGGGATGATCAATGGAAACAGGATGCACCTGAGCTCAATTTCGAGTCTCATAGCAAAGGGTCTGAATAGTTATGTCAATAAGGCTTTGTCATTATGGGGTACTGTGTGTAAATTGATGAGGAAAAACATGATTTAATACATTTTAGAATAAGGCTGTAATGTAAAATGTGGAAATAGTCAAGGGGTCTGAATATTTTCGAATGCACTGTATATCAGGTAGGCCCGAAAAAATTGTTAGACTCCAACCACCCAAACTATAGACTATTCTCTCTGCTTCCGCATGGTAAGCGGTACTGGTGCATCAAGTCTGACACCAACAGGCTCTTGAACAGCTTCTATCTCCAAGCAATGAGGCTGATAAATAGCTAACAAAATAGCTACACAGACTGTATCTTTATTGACCTTTTATTGACCGCTCAAAGGGCCCACACACTCACACACACAAACAAATGTTAATCTTTTATCCTGTTGCCTAGTCACCTTACCCCTATATGTACAGTATCTACCTCCATCACTCCAGTATCTCTGCAAATTGTAAATATGGTATTGACCCTGTATATTATTTGCTTACTGACTTACTTATTGTGTTCATCATATTTCTTCTTTCTTGTGTTTTTTTGTATTACATTGTTATTGATTATTGCATTATTAGTTTGAGTTTGTAAGAAAGGCATTTCACTGTACTTGCATGTGAAATGTAAAAAAATGTACACTTGAAATTTTTTTTTGTAAGAGCATATGTCCTGAGATGTGGAAACAGTCCAACAGGGAGATTGTTTTGGATTTGGTCAGTACTAAAGTCCATGGTGAATTTCCGGTTTGTGTTCCATTGCTCCAGGATAACAAATAATTCAAGGAGCTCTTCTTCACTGCCTGTCCACAGCGTCAGTATGTCGTCAACGTATCTGTACCAACCCATGATGTTGAGTAGGAAAGAGGGTAACACTTCATTTGGATAGTCTCAAGTAGATGGTTTGTAGATGTTCATATGGAAGCCCTGAAGCACAAGGCAAAAAAAATAACAAATATATAGACTCTTGGAATTATCTTGTTTGAACGACTTAGTACCTTGTTCGAATGACTTAGTGTCTCGTTTTAATGACTTAGTAAAAAGCTTGTCAGAACGTGTAATGGTTGCTGTAGCCATTCATTCACTAATTCCATCCATTCATATTATTATTCATGTACAGTTCTTTGATAGCCTAAATTATGGCTGCTTTTGAATGCTAGAACAGTGGGCCAGTGTGGAGCAGAGCGTAATCGAGCAGATTTTTAAAAAAAATGTCAGCCGTCTCTCCCTTTTCACAAGCTCTGGGCATGCTCTGCCAAGCATTTTCATTTCCTTTATCACTATTCTTTTAATTAGGCCTATGTGGTGGTAATATTTTAGCCTACCTCACCAGCAGTAGCCTATATCTAGTTTATATTGTAAGTGGTGCGTAACTGGTGGCAGGGAAGTCAGAAGCAGGAGAGCAGAACTAGGTAATAGCCGGAGCAGTTTAATTGCAAAACCAACGACAACAAAGAAATAACCAACATGGGTACAAAACCCGACGCGCACCAGTAAACGTGCACAAGCACTTACAACAAACAATTCCGCACAAAGACATGCGGGGAACAGAGGGTTAAATACACAACAATTAATGAGGGGAATGAAAACCAGGTGTGTAGGAAAATAAGACAAAACAAATGGAAAATGAAAAGTGAATTGATGATGGCTAGAAGACCGGTGACGCTGAACGCCACCCAAACAAGGAGAGGAACCGACTTCTGTGGAAGTTGTGACATATATTCTACCTTCTAACATTAGGATATGTAGTTAGTTAGGCTAATGTAAAATGTATTTTTGTTTTTCTTGGAATAGAACCACCATATAAATCAAAGTAATTCAGTTAAAATATCTAAAATAAATTAGAAGGCCAGGGTCAGCTTATTTTCATTAATAAAAGCAAATAAATTTCAAATTGCAGCGGACAAATGATTTGAGCACAAAAGCAAGCAACAAGCTTCACGTGCATTGAGCATGGGAAATGTGCTCTACAAATTCATTATTATTTTTGTCAGGTAAAAATACACACGTAAAAATGTAATTACATAAAGGAATGTTAGTGGGAATCTTACAGTAGACTATGTATTAACTACATATCCTAATGTAGAATATAAACTAGATATAGGCTACTGTGGGTGAGGTAGGCTAAAATATTACAACCGAGTAGGCCTAATTAAAATAGTGATAAAAGAAACAAAAATGTTAGGCTGAGTATGCCTAGAGCTTGTGGCTGAGCAGTACCAGAGCAAAATTGGAGCGGGAGAGATGGCCGACACCATTTTGTTATCTGCTAAATTTACACTCGCTCACTTACATGTTATGGCATTCAAAAGCAACCCTGCTTTAGGCTATCAAAGAACTGTCAATGAATAATCATATCAACGGATGGAATCAGTGAATGAAAGGCTGCAGCAACTATTACCCAGTCTGACAAAATATTTTTTTATTGAACACACACGAATGGTGCATAAGTACTTTGTAGAAAAGACAAGTTGACAACCTATTTTTACTAAGTCATTCAAATGAGATAGTAAATTGTTCAAATGAGATCATTCAAGAGTCTACATATTTGTTATTTATTTTTGGCCTTGGGCTTCAGGGCTTCCGTATGAAACCATCTACAAACCATAATACGTGGGACTATACAAATAAAGTGTTATCCCCTTTCCTACCCAACGGCATGGGTTGGTACAGATACATTGACAACATACTGATGCCGTGGACAGGTAGTGAACAAGAGCTCCCTGACCTTTGCTCTCCTCAACACATGGAACAAAAACCTGACATTTACCATGGATTTTAGTACAGACCAAATCCAAGACAATCTCCCTGTTGAAAGGTTTTCACATCTCAGGAGATGTGCTTGGACTGAAATTAGTTAATTAAAAGTTTACAAAATGTATGCCTTTCTTGCAAACTCAAAACCCAACAATGCAATAATCAACAACAATGTAAAACTAGAAAAAAAACACGAGAAACATGAAGAACACAATAAGTAAGAAAATAGCTGCAACCATATAGGCCTAATTAAAAGAATAGTGATAAAAGGAAACCAAGCGTGCCCAGAGCTTGTGGCTGAGGAGTACCAGAGCAAGAGAAAAGGCTGACACCATCTTGTCACGAAACGATAGAAACGGACCAAGGCGCAGCGAATGTTGAGTTCCACATAATTTAATAATAGTGAAAACTTAACAATAAAAGAACAACGAACCGTGACTGCAGAGGTGCTACATACCTGTACACTTAGTCAAAATACAATATCCCACAAACACAGGTGGGAACAAACACTACTTAAATATGATCCCCAATTAGAGACAACAATTACCAGCTGCCTCTAATTGGGAATCATACAAAACACCAACATAGAAACATGAAAACTAGAACACCCACATAGAAATAATAAACTAGACTAACCCGCCAGTCACGCCCTGACCTACTCCCCCCTAGAAAATAAGACTAATAAATAAGACTCTCTATGGTCAGGACGTGACACATCTTCGTACTTACATGCTCTGGCATTCAAAAGCAGCCCTTTCTTAGGCTTTCAAAGAACTGTCAATTTATAATCATATCAATGGATGGAATCAGTGAATGAATGGCTTCAACAACCATTACACAGTCTGACAAGCTGCATAACAAATGGGGCCTAATTAAACTAAATGACAATTAAGTTGTTCAAACAAGATAAGTAGTTCAAAGACTTAGTAACTCGTTTGAACAACCAAGTATATTTTTTGAACGGCTTAGTTAAAAACAAAAAATAGATACTAAGTAATTTAAACAAGATATAAGGTACTATTATTTTGTTTTGCCTTGGGCTTCAGGGCTTCTGTATTTTCAGTAGATGTTCAATAACTGTCAACAACATTTCAACCAACCCTACCCTGAACCCTCATCCTAACCCTAAACTTAACCCTAACCCACTGACATGATAACATTGTACATATTTTGTTTACAGTTTATTTTCCTAGCACTGATGTTTACAATGGCTCCACCTCTATTGCTCGAGACACGTCAACTTCTGTCCTCAACGCTGCCTGAAGAAGACTATTGCAGTCGAATTACGCTGCAGTTGTCCATCCCAATTTTATGTAAACTATAGCCCAATCTGCTCCTACTTATGTATTCTTTGTAAATATTATCTGTAAATTGTTTACTAAAATGTTATTTACTGTATGACAAATGATTACTACAATCAATATTCTTTATACAGATTTCTAATGCAATTGATTTATATTCCCCAATCATCTCTCACTGCAAAGTTACAGAATCAAGGAGTTAGATGGCCAATCCTTAAGGAGTCAATCCTACCATACAGAAGACCCAATCTGATGAGATTTGTATCGAAACAAAGCCAAAAACAAGAACAACCAAACAACAACAGCAATACACATATATCAACAAAAACAACACACATACAGTTGAAGTCGGAAGTGTACAAAACTCATTTTTCAACCACTCCACAAATTTCACAAACTATATTTCTGTCAATTCGGTTAGGACATGTACTTTGTCCATGACACAAGTATTTTTTCCAACAATTGTTTAATGACAGATTATTTCACTCTTTTCACTTCTATCACAATTCCAGTGGGTCAGAAGTTTACATATACTAAGTTAACTGTGCCTTTAAACAGCTTGGAAAATTCCAGAAAATTATATAATGGCTTTAGAAGCCATTGATAGGCTAATTGACGTCATTTGAGTCAATTGGAGGTGTACCTGTGGATGTATTTCAAGGCCTACCTTCAAACTCAGTGCCTCTTTGCTTGACATCCCGGGAAAATCAAAAGAAATCAGACCTCAGAAAAAAAATTGCAGACCTCCACAAGTCTGGTTCATCCTTGGGAGTAATTTCCAAATGACGGAAGGTACCACGTTCATCTGTACAAGCAATAGTACGCAAGTATAAACACCATTGGACCATGCAGCCATCATACCGCTCAGGAAGGAGACGCGTTCTGTCTCCTAAAGATGAATGTACTTTGGTGCAAAAAGTGAAAATCAATCCCAGAACAACAGCAAAGGACCTTGTGAAGATGCTAGAGAAAGCAGGTACAAAAGTATATGTATCCACAATAAAACGAGTCCTATATCAACATAACCTGAAAGGCCGCTCAGCAAGGAAGAAGCCACTGCTCAAAAAAACGCCATAATAAAGCCAGACTACGGTTTGCAACTGCACACAGGGACAAAGATCATACTTTTTGGAGAAAGGTCCAAAGATCATACTTTTTGGAGAAAGGTCCTCTCGTCTGATGAAACAAATATAGAACTGTTTGGCCATATTGACCATCATTATGTTTGGAGGAAAAAGGGGGAGGCTTGCAAGCCGAAGAACACCATCCCAAACGTGTTCTGCAGGAGGGACTGGTGCACTTCACAAAATGGATGGCATCATGAGGCGGAAAATGATGTGGCTGTATTGAAGCAACATCTCAAGACATCAGTCAGGAAGACGGATGGTCACAAATGGGTATTCAAAGTGGACCGTGACCCCAAGCACACTTCCAAAGTTGTGGCAAAATGGCTTAAGGACAACAAAGTCAAGGTATTGGAGTGGCCATTTATAAAATACATTTATAATGCAGAATTTCACTAACTGCTCTCCCAAGGCAACAGCCTCGGGAAACATTTCAAATGGAGAGGAAATAAACATTTTGTTAGTTTTCACTTTGCGAAATCTTAATCAGTCCAAACAATTCAAATTCGAAATTCTTACTTTCCAATTAACTTTGCATTTCCATTGTTACTTTCACTAGTCTACATCTCTGTTTCCTTTTAAATTACAGTTGAAACAAACATAATTACTCGTGACCCCTCCTCCGTTTCATCAATTCAAGAATTGTTAAGAATAAGACGGAATAATGTATCTCACGAGATTAAAACCCCTAGGGTTTTCCTGAGTCAACTTGGAGTGTTTGGTTGTGACAAAGAATGCATTTTGTTATACATTTATTTGAAGAAGAAGAAAAGAAGTGAAGAAAAGACTTGCTTGGGCCAAGAAACATGAGCAATGGGCATTAGACTAGTGGAAATCTGTCCTTTGGTCTGATGAGTCCAAATTTATGATTTTTGGTTCCAACCGCCATGTCTTTGTGAGACGCCTAGTAGGTGAAGCATGGAGGAGGAGTGTGATGGTGTGGGAGTGCTTCGCTGGTGACATTGTCAGTGATTTATTTAGAATTCAAGGCACTCTTAACCTCTCTAGGGTATGTGGGACGCTAGCGTCCCATCTGGCCAACATCCAGTGAGGTTGCAGAGCGCCAAATTCAATTACAGAAATGCTCATTATAAAAATTCAGAAAACAAAACATATTTTACATAGGTTTAAAGATTAACTTCTTGTTAAACCAACCACAGTGTCATATTTATAAAATGCTTTTCGGCGAAAGCATACCTATTACAGAACATACCTATCCCAGAATATAGCCCAGTTGACAAATTATTACAAACAGCAACCAGCCAAGCAGAAGCGTTACAAAACTCAGAAAAGGAGATAAAATGAATCCCTTACTTTTGATGATCCTCATATGGTGGCAATCAGAAGACATTGATTTAGTCAATAAATGTTCCTGTTGTTCGATGAAGTCTCTTTATATCCAAAAACCTTTTTGTTAGAGCGTTTTCTTCAGTAATGCACAGGCTCAAATTCAGTCAAAACAATCAGACAAAAAAATCCAAATTGTATCTGTAAAGTTCATAGAAACATGTCAAACGATGTTTATATTCAAACCTCAGGTTGTTTTTTAGCCTAAATGATCTATAATATTTCAACCGGACAATAACGTTGTCAATATAAAAGGTAAACCAGAAATGCACATGCGCCTGAAAAAATGTTAGGGTCCACTCGTTCAGACTGGTCTTACTCCCTCATTTATAAGAATACAAGCCTGAAACGATTTCTAAAGACTGTTGACATCTAGTGGAAGCCATAAGAACTGCAAATGGAGTCCTAAGTCAATGGATACTGTAATGGCATTGAATAGAAAACTTACAAAACCCCCCAAAAAATGACTTCCTGAATGGATTTTTCTCAGGTTTTCGCCTGCTAAATCAGTTCTGTTATACTCACACTATTGTAACAGTTTCGGAAACTTTAGAGTGTTTTCTATGCAAATCTACCAACTATATATGGGGCGGCAGGGTAGCCTAGTGGTTAGAGTGTTGGACTAGTAACCGGAAGGTTGAAAGTTCAAACCCCCGAGCTGACAAGGTACAAATCTGTCATTCTGCCCCTGAACAAGCAGGTAACCCACTGTTCCTAGGCCGTCATTGAAAATAAGGATTTGTTCTTAACTGACTTGCCTGTGTAAATAAAGGTAAAATAAAATAAAAATATGAATATCATATCTTCTGGGCTCAAGTAGCAGGCTGTTTAATTTGGGCATGCTTTTCATCCAAAATTCCGAATTCTGCCCCCTACCATAGAGGTTAAACATTATGGTTACCACAGCATTCTGCAGCGATGCGCCATCCCATCTGGTTTGCGCTTAGTGGGACTACCATTTGTTTTTCAACACGACAATGACCCAAAGCACATCTCCTGGCTGTGTAAGGGCTATTTGACCAAGAAGGAGTGTGATGGAGTGCCCCATCAGATGACCTGGCCTCCACAATCACCCAACCTCAACCCAATTGAGTTGGTTTGGGATGAGATGGACCGCAGAGTGAAGGAAAAGCATCCAACAAGTGCTCAGCATATGTGGGAACTCCTTCAAGACTGTTGGATAAAATGCCAAGAGTGTGCAAAGCTGTCATCAAGGCATTGAAGAATCTATAGTGTTAAAATATATTTTGATTTATTTAACACCTTTTTTGGTTACTACATGATTCCATAAGTGACAATTTATAGTTTGATGTCTTCACTATTATTCTATGATATAGAAAGTAGCAAAAATAAAGACGAAACATTGAATGAGAAGGTGTGTCCAAACTTTTGACGTATTATACATGTTGTTGCTATTATTAGGCTAACAGAAGAACACATATCTTTGGACAGATCCAGGGAGGCCCGCCCCAAGTCTCAGGGATTGCTGGTGGTCATAGGGACAAAGAAAGTCACTTCCTGCCGCTAATTAACTAATGGATAGTTAATTAATAATTTAATAGGCAACTTATTGGAAATGTCAGAATAATTGGCATACCAATAGCTACTGCAGGCCATATGAATTTAAATTTAATTTCAAAGTTCCAATTAGTTGTTTACTCACATAAATGCTGCATATTATTGTTAAGAAAAATGATCACTTCCACGGTGGAGGGTTCAGGCATGTTTCACCTTTTGTCTATGGTCCAGCTTGCCGAGTCGGATACTATTTCACTGCTGCTGCTGCTGTTGGCCGGCACGCAAATCACACTTCTCACCAACTTGGCTAGCCGTGGATATACTGTGCTCTTTTGGACTTCCACCAGCCCAACATATCTCTTTTGTCTGCCATCACAGGCCGCTGTTGTATATCTTGTCACGTCATCATCATCTTCTTCATCAGCATTCTCTGTGACTTTTTTCCACTCTGAAAAGTCCAACTCTCTTCTCTTGGCGCGGGTTGTGGCACAGACACAGTATTCTGTAGACTCCTCTGATGGTGGCACAGCCATGGATTGTAAAAGTTTGCACACATGGTCATAGACATCTTGCCTGTCTTGGGCGGGCAGCATCCTCAACTGGTTGAACTTGGGCCAGATGAATGTTGCCACCTTGTAGGTCTTTGATGTTCACCTTCCTCTCCAATCAACCGCTGTGATGCTGTCGCACAGCAGCCTGCTGTTGCTAGGCAAGTGCGTGGGGCTGACAGTGATACCTTAGTCTCTCTGACCTGAGACAAACCAGGTTAATTAAGAGTAAGATACTTTTCCAGTTCCTTCTGTGTGTCAAAAAAATGGCTTTAGGAACTCCAGGGGATACTGCATGTAATTCTTTTGACTCTCTCTGTTGGGCTCTTTCTGCGGACCTACAGCTTCTCGTGCACTTCATTGTACATGTCCTGAACAGAGTTGAGGGTCAGGTACACCGTATTAAATCTTGTGTCTCCCATCTGCAGCTGGCTCTTTGAGAGTTGCACAGCCATCCCAGACTGCTTGACATAGCTGTAGAGAGTATAATAAGCACATCATAAACTTTCAAACCCGTTTCATGGCAAATACTATGCCCATGGAAAGCTATATGAATGAATTAGGTCTAAGTTATTATTATTATTATTATATTGGCTATATTCATTATGTTCCTAAATGCACTGTTGCTAAAGGTATTACATGTTTATATAAAGCAAAATACTGCATTGTATTTATTTTGCTTATATCATCATATCATAAGTAACCTACCTGACAAGGTACTTTACTGCTGTGAGCGTTTCAGCAATGTCAGGTGCATCGATGGCCAGTGCTGCTCTCTCAAGGCCATGTCACAGCACCGTGTATAGAACTTGGTTCTGGCAGTCCAGTATCTGATATGGCCGAAGGGCTAGAACGATGTTAGAGCCCTGGTCAGTTTCCCAAACAATGTTGCTTAATGACGTAGAGTTGAGGCCAAATTTGGTCACTAGCAGCTTCACTATTTCTCCCGGTTTTGGCATCTTCTGCTGGAAACTGTGCTGTGGTCAGGTTGGAAATCTGGAAATCTGCAGTAATATAATGGCATGTTATCGTCAGATAACTAAGCTGCCGATAGTCGTCAGTCCGTATGTCAGGATGTTTTAACTTCTCTGTCAGGTTTTCTCTCTTTTCGTCTGCCAGGCTCAGACATCTGGCGGAGACAGTCTGGTGGAGGGGCAGAACAGAGGTAGCATGCACCTTCCCGTAAGTAGCCAGCACATCAATACGCTTTTGGGCAAGCTCGTCAAAGCCTGCCCCTTCTACAGTATTGAAGGGCCAAACATCCTTGCCAAACATCCTTGTCATGTACCGACTACTTTACTTTAACTTCTTGAAGCTACCAATCCCTGTAGCGGGATAATTTTCATCTTCAACCGCTGAATAGCATAGCGCAACAGTCAAATAATATTACTAGAAAATATTCATATTCATGAAATCACAAGTGCAATACTTTGAAACACAGCTTAGCCTTTTGTTAATCACCCTGTCGTCTCAGATTTTGAAATTATGCTTTACAGCGAAAGCAATCCAAGCGTTTGTGTAAGTTTATTGATAGCCTAGCATAGCATTATGTGCACTTAGCATCAGGAAGCTTGGTCACGAAAATCATAAAAGCAATCAAATTAACCGTTTACCTTTGATGATCTTCGGATGTTTTCACTCACGAGACTCCCAGTTACACAGCAAATGATCCTTTTGTTCCATAAAGATTATTTTTATACTCAAATTACCAACGTTTGTTTGTCGCGTTATGTTCAGAAATCCACAGGAAAGAGCGGTCACGACAACGCAGACGGAAATTCCAAATAGTCTTCATAATGTCCACAGAAACATGTCAAACATTTTTTATAATCATTCCTCAGGTAGTTTTTAAAATATATATTCGATAATATATCAACCGAGTGTGTAGCTTTTTCCATGACAGCGGGAGAAACAATGGCCACTTCACTCAATTGCGCACCATCTCACTCTGAGAGCCCCCACCTCTCCACTTACGCAATGTGATCCTTCACGCTCATTTTTGAAAATAAAAGCCTGAAACTGTGTCTAATCAGTGTTGACACCTTAGGGAAGCCACAGAAAAAGGAATCTGGTTGATATCCCTTTAAATGGAGGACAGGCATGCATAGGAACACAGAGGTTTCAAAATAATAGGCACTTCCTGATTGGATTATCCTCATGCTTTCGCCTGCAATGTCAGTTCTGTTATTTTTACAGTATTGGAAACTTTAGAGTGTTTTCTATCCTAATCTGTCAGTTTTATGCATATTCTAGCATCTGGTCATGGGAAATAGGCCGTTGACTTTGGGAACGTTATTTTTCCAAACATAAAAATAGTGCCCTTCGCATCCATTTTGCTGTGTTACAACAGTTTTCTCAGTGTTTATAACCAATTTATTAATGCAATTATGATTGGCTCTCCTATGGTCCGGCCCTACCTTATCGGTCATGCCCTACATGCACGGTACATGAACTACATGCAAGTGCCACGTGAATAGAGCATTGTAATGGTTGAAGGGAATAGGGAATGTTTTTGCTGTCTAAACAAATGAGGGATTTCATTAACATAACTTTTCAGTAAGAGAAACAACAAGTAAAACAATGAATTAAAATGACTGTAATTAGGTATAGCGTCAGGAACATGGACAACAGGACACAATGTTGATGGCTGCACTGTCTGTCCTGCTCGTTGACAGAGAGGAGGAGAGAGACAAGGTGCTGCATTTAAAAAATATATATAATATGTACACAGCCAGACAAGCCCGAGCTGGAATTTGAGCCTGGCTTGGAATGACAACTCTACCCCCAACCTTAAGCCTAATGCTAACCCTAACTAAACAAATATCCATGTACATGCAAGTGGGGGAAAAAAGTCCAGTGTGGCAGTCTCCTGCACCTCTCCATGTATATTTATTTATATGTGTCTTTCAGAAGGGTTAAAAAGCGCAAGTAAAATTTTGGCGTGACCAATAAAGTGAACAATTCTGCCTCTATTGCCCTTTGTATCATGGTCATCTGCTGATGACCTGTTTTAACGCTACTGTCTGTCTGTCCCCCATGCAGGGTCCAAGTCGCGACCTTTCAGTGAGGAGTACAAGCGGATCCCTCCTCCCAAGCCAAAGAGGAACCCTAACACGCAGCTGAGTACCTCCTTTGATGAGTCCTACATCCAGAATCATGGCAACAGGAAGGAAGGAAGGAGGGAAAAGTCCTCATCGCAGAGCCAGAGCCCAGCCCCAGATACGGAGGACGAGGATGAGCCTGTCTACATCGAGATGGTGGGTAACATTCAGAGGGAACTGAAGCAACACCTCCTGGAGGACGAGGACCAGAGTGAGTCGGTCTACGAGGAAATGAAATATCCCATGTTCGACGACATGCTCCAGGACGCTAAGTGGGAACAGGACATGGAGCAGGGTCGTTCCTCCTCCTCCCACACCACCCCCCGGGGGTCCCTCTGTGACATCCCCGCCCCCTTCCCCAACCTGCTCACCCATCGGCCGCCCTTGCTGGTATTTCCGCCAGCCCCTGCCCAGTGCTCGCCTAACTCGGATGAGTCACCCCTCACCCCGCTGGATGTCACAAAGCTGCCCATGCTGGAGAATGTTGCCACTGGGTACACCAACAAGCCCGGGGGAGGTGCCTCTCCCACAACCTCTGAGGCTCCGCCCCCCTCCTCCTCCCCCCACCACCGCAAGGGGGAGAGAGAGAGAGACAGGAAACGAGAACGGGAAAAGGAGAAGGATAGAGAGCGGGATCTCCAATTCACCCACACTATCACTGCGTCTGGTCGCTCCTCTGCCCCTCCCCTGCCCTCCACTCTCTACAAGGCATCGGCGTCGGCTCATGGGTATCCCAGAAGCCATTCCGCGTGTCCCTCACCTGTAAGCATGGGTCGCTCGGTCACACCGCTCAGCCTCAAGCGCCCACCACCTTATGACGCCCTGAAGATAGGTGGCAGCATGCCCCGATCCACCTCCTCCGTTGCGCATGCCGCCAAGAGCTCAGTTGGTCAGGAAGGGGGAGGCAAACTGAGTAACTCTTCTTCGGCCCACAGCTCCATGCAGAATGTGTCGCGTTCCCGCACCCCTACAAGCCCTCTGGATGAACTCACCAACCTGTTTACTGGTGGCCGGAATATGCTAAAGAAGGGATCGGGAGGGAGGAAGGTCAAGGAATCCGCTGAATGTGAGTGCCTATGATTAGGTATTGGCACATACAATATTTTGTTCATGAGGGTTAAATTGTCTCAAATGATGTAAATTGTAAATTCAGAGGGTGACTGCTAAAAAGTTGCTAAAAGGTATTGAATAAATTCACACATGGATTATACCTGTCAATCTGTCTCCTAACCAGAGACCATGAGCAATACCTAGAGTGACACAGGCCATGTCAGTGAGAAAAAAGAGTGAGAGGCAATGTCAGAGGGAGAAATATAGAGAAACAGTGTTGGGAATAGAGGAAAAAACACAAAGAGGGAGGGAGGCAGTGTCAGAGGTGTTTTCAAGACGTTCAAACATTCATAGATGACCAGCAGGGTCAAATTGTAGAGGGTACAACAATTCAGCACCTCAGGAGTAAATGTCAGTTAGCTTTTCATAGCCAAGCATTGAGAGGTTGAGACAGCAGGTGTGGTAGAGATAGAGAGAGGGAGGGAGAGATGGTCGAGAACAGCGCATCTGGGACAAGATAGCATGTCTGGTGAACAGGTCAGGGTTCCATAGCCACAGGCAAAACAGCAGAAACTGGATCAGCAGCATGGTCAGGTGGACTGGGGACAGCCAGGAGACATCAGGCCAGGTAGTCCTGAGGCAGTCCTGAGACATGGTCCTGTAGAGATGAGTCAGAACAAGCCAGGACTGTGCGATATAATAGGGAGTTGTGGTTTCCAACAGACCAATATTATATTCAGTTTAGTGCAGAACATGTGGCAATAAACTACAATGACCATAATGTATTGCTCACCCACTTTGGGGCGTCAAGTAGCCTAGTGGTTAGAGCATTGGGCCAGTAACCAAAAGGTTGCTGGATTGAATCCCAGAGCTGACAAGGTAAAAATATGTCATTCTGCACCTGAGCAAGGCAGTTAACCCACTTGGATGTTGATTATGGCAGCCCCCCGCACCTCTCTGATTCAGAAGAGTTGGGTTGAATGCGGAAGACACATTTCAGTTGAAGGTATTCAGTTGTACAACTGACTAGGTATTCCCCTTTCCTTTCCTTACTTGTCAGGGAGAGAAGAGAGAACACATAAGAGGGAAAGAAAGCAGTTGCTTTGTGAGGTACAGTATCTCTACCTGAAAATACATGATCTTAGTCAGTGGTTACCAAAAATATATATTTTTAAAACATGTTTTAAAAAACACAAGCCTATGCAACATTAACTTATATAAAAAAAGTCTAAGCCTTTATTTAATACATTTTCTTTTGCCTTTACTACTGTAGCCCATAGAAACGCATTGAATAACACAGTCATAAATGGCCAAAAAGTAACATAAATAATCAGGAATAAGGTTTTGAAGTTTCTGTCCTGTATCTAGGAGATATAAAAAAGCTCAGGAAATACAGTTGGAAATACAGTTAAAGTCGGAAGTTTACATACACCTTAGCCAAATACATTTAAGCTCAGTTATTCACAATTCCTGACATTTAATCCTGGTAAAAAAATCCCTGTCTTAGGGTCACCACTTTTTTTTAAAGAATGTGAAATGAATAATAGGCTAGAGAATGATTTATTTCAGCTTTTATTTATTTCATCACATTCCCAGTGGGACAGAAGTTTACATACACTCAATTAGTATTTGGTAGCATTGCCTTTAAATTGATTAACTTGGGTCAAACGTGTCGGGTAGCCTTCCACAAGCTTCCCACAAAAAGTTGAGTGAATTTTGGCCCATTCCTCCTGACAGCGCTGGTGCAACTGAGTCAGGTTTGTAGGCCTCCTTCTACAGGACTGAGGTCAGGGCTTTGTGATGGCCACTCCAATACCTTGACTTTGTTGTCCTTAAGCCATTTTGCCACAACTTTGGAAGTGTGCTTGTGGTCGTTGTCCATTTGGAAGGCCCATTTACGTCCAACCTTTAACTTCCTGACTGATTTTGCTTTACTATAGCCACATCATTTTCCTTATTCATGATGCCATCTGTTTTGTGAAGTGCACCTGTCCCTCCTGCAGCAAAGCATCCCAACAACATGATGCTGCCACCCCCGTTCTTCACGTTTGGGATGGTGTTCTTCGGCTTGCAAGCCTCCCCCTTTTTCCTGCAAACATAACAAAGGTCATTATGGCCAAACAGTTCTATTTTTGTTTCATAGACCAGAGGACATTTCTCCAAAAACTACAATCCTTGTCCCCATGTGTAGTTGCAAACTGTAGTCTAGCTTTTTATGGCGGTTTAGGAGCAGTGGCTTCTTCCTTGCTGAGCGGCCTTTCAGGTTGTCGATATAGGACTCGTTTCACTGTGGATATATATACTTTTGTACCTGTTTCCTCCAGTATCTTCACAAGGTCCTTTGCTGTTGTTCTGGGATTGATTTGTACTTTTCACAACAAAGTACGTTCATCTCTAGGAGACAGAACACATCTTCTTCCTGAGCGGTATGATGGCTGCGTGGTCCCATGGTACTTATACTTGCATACTATTGCTTGTAAAGATGAACGTGGTACCTTCAGGTGTATGGAAATTGCTCCCAAGGATGAACCAGACTTGTGGAGGTCCACAATTTTTTTCTGAGCTCTTGGCTGATTTCTTTTGATTTTCCTATTATGTCAAGCAAAGAGGCACTGAGTTTGAAGGTAGGTGCTTGAAATACATCCACAGGCACCTCCAATTGACTCAAATTATGTCAATTAGCCTATCAGAAGCATCTAAATCCATGACACAATTTTCTGGAATTTTCCAAACTGTTTAAAGGCACAGTTATTTTATTGTATGTATACTTCTGACCCACTGGAATTGTGATATAGTGAACTATAAGTGAAATAATCTGTCTGTAAACAATTGTTGGAAAAATGACTTGTGTCATGCACAAAGTAGATGTCCTAACCGACTTGCCAAAACTATAGTTTGTTTACAATAAATATTTGGAGTGGTTGAAAAATGAGATTTAATGACTCCAACCTAAGTGTATGTAAACTTCCGACTTCAACTGTATTGTGTATGGGTTACCTTCAGACGAGTCCCGTGACACTTGTGAAAAAAAACAGAGATTATCATTGTGTATTTGAGAGTCTCCCCTTTCCACATAGTGGTCATACTAGTTTGAAGGCCAAACCGTTCGTACGCTACTGTTTTCACAAGAAGGCCAATTTTCGGGACGTCTCATGCTCTGACAAACATAGCTGTATATCGGCCGACATTGGCAGATGTGGAGGATTGAAATGCAGTCCATGCAAAAAACTGATATCTCTAGTTTAAATTGACAGAATCTGTCGGGATTTTTTAAATTATGTTACTTGAAGGGTGTGTCAATAGAAACTGTTCTGTAAGCAATGTTTGTACAGTAGGCTATAGGCCTATGTTGGCTTTGGTTGAATTGCCCTGCCAGTGGTGTTCTTCTCAGACCATTTAGAAATTATACATATTTTTAAATCTATGTGACCACAATGGTAATAGATTATTTGTTGTATTCGTTGTGAGACACAGTGGAGTGAGCCTAATAATTTGCCTTCTTTATTTGACTGGACTGATGGCCTGCATCTGATGGTCTGAGGAGAGGGAGGAAAGGATGCTGCCTCACCGTTCCTCTGCTCTCCCTCCTTGCGCTGAGAAAAGGGGACACAGTCTTCCAGCTGATGTACCAATTCATGTTGTTACACCTATGACCAGAGAAAGTTAAATATTCCTCGATACTAAAAAAGCCACATGCTACTAATAATAACAATGCAAGCTTATTGAAACACTTCGTTATACTCATTGATTGCATCTCCAGTGCTGGTTATAGCATGAGTGCAAGTATGGAGAACATGCATTTTATGACTTAAAGTGGCTTCGGAAAGTATTCAGACACCTTGACTTCTTCCACATTTTTTTACATTACAACCTTATTCTAAAATGGATTTAAAATAAATAAATAAAATCTCATAAATCTACACACAATACCACATAACAACAAAGCAAAAACTGTTTTTTAGACATATTAGCAAATTTATATATGATTTTTTTTTTTTAAATCCCATTTACATAACTAGTCAGACTATTTAGTCAGTAGTTTGTTGAAGGACCTTTAAAAGTGATTACAGCATTGAGTCTCTTGGGTATGTTGCTACAAGCTTGGCACACCTGTGTTTGGGGAGTTTCTCCCACTCTTCTCTACAGATTATCTCAAGCTCTGTCAGGTTGGAAGCTCTATGGACAATTCCGTGAACCTCATGGCTTGGTTTTGCTCGGACATACACTGTTAACTGTGAGACCTCATATAGTCAGGAGTGCCTTTCCAAATCATGTCCAATCAATTACATTTAACACAGGTAGAATCCAATCAAGTTGTAGAAACATCTCAAGGATGATCAGTGGAAACAGGATGCACCTGAGCTCAATTTTGAGTCTCAAAGAAAATACTTACGTGAATAAGATATTTTTATTGTTAAAAAATGTGTACAAATTTCTAAAAAACTGTTTTTGCTTTGTCATTGTTTGTAGATTGCGATTTATTTTTTCATCCATTTCAGAAATAGGCTGTAAATTATCAAAATGTGGAAAAAGTCAAGAGGTCTGAATACTTTCCGAAGGCACTCTATAAAAGTGTTGAAGATGTTATTCAGCACTGTCAATACTAATTTAAGCAGGAACTTATAAAAACATCAGCTCTTTGTTGTATTAAATGAGTCTCTCTCTAGTCAGGGTTTTAAAAGTTTTGAAATCTCACTGTATCAACTTTGCTGTCCGCTCGAGGCTTGTTTTTACAGTCTTTGGCTCGATGAAACTGTGCAAACACAGTAATCTGAGCTTTCTGATTGGTCGGCAGTAGGCCTATAGCTGCATTTAATTTTCTCTCTGGGCCTGCAGGGTATGCAGAGTTCTACCTTCAAACACATTAAATGGTTAAAAATGGGAAGTCATTAAATAAAACAAATATTTTATTAAGTAAATTAACGTCAAGAAATTATTGTTAATAAGTGAGAAGCAGTAATGGGCAGTCACTACCATCATGTGACTTTTATTTTAAAAAAAATATTCTGTGTTGTTTACAGCATTCAACCCACATAATGCATATTGCATCTACTGTACTGTGTAAAAATCGAAATAAAAAACTGTGATCATTTTTTCAACATCGAAATGTAACCAAACCGACCTCAAAAAATACTAATCACTCAGCACTAGTGTGTGAGCCCGGATGTATCAGAGAGCCAGCGAGATGTGGAGAGAGACAGCAGACAGTGTGTGCTGTGGGATTGAGGGAGCATGGAGGAGGCCAAATCAGCAGGTGGTGTGTGTGCACAGGCACTGTCAACCAGTGTTAGGAGAATGTGCCCAGCAAGGAGGATTAGCATGAGCCTAGAACTTCTGTGACACACTGCCTCTCCCATAAACCTGTCATGATGCAGATCACAAGCACGGGCACACACACAGAAAGACTCCCTCAATCTCACACACTCATCCCCCCACACATGTGCAGACTAAGAATAAAAAAGCAACTGAAGTACTCAACTCAAAACATGTTCCAGACCAGTTTTCTCAATGAGATTATTAATCCCCACTTGGAATCCTGTTAGATAGGAACTTTAACGTTGCTGTGGATGTCAAAGATTGAGCCAGATTATAGTGCAAGTGCGCCACAGATTATAGTAAACTCTCATGAGGACCTCTTCACCATCAACCACATACTGGCATGCAAGGCAAGCCACACAGTAATGCACGGCAAGGCAAGCCATAAAGTGATGCACCCTAAATGGGATCAAGAGGGTAAGGTCTGATTTCTGTGTCTAGAATGGCACTGATTTAGGTTAAATCCATTGATTTCAGTTTTTATGAAATAATACACAGAGATTTTTAATTTTTGGTGTCCATATTAGGAATCTATTCTTCGCAGCAACACTATAATTCTGTGTTGACTTGCAAGGCTGATATCAGTCTCCTGTCAATGGACTTGGCTGTGCTTGTCTTATTGTTTTATAGTTTCTGATTGGCTTTTGCTCTGTGCCATGGGGGAGATTTTTGGGGCCCTCTGATTGGCTGCGATACCTCAACGAAGCTCTGTGCATCCAATAAAAGTATAACCTCCACGATCCAGCAGCATGGGGCTAGAGAGGCAGGGGAGGTTAGAACACAGCATGGCTGGCCTATTTATAGGCCTGGCATTGCATGCATCCTGAGACTCACAGCACAGCACAGCACAGAGAGTAGCAGGAATACAAAACGCGAACAGGAATAGGAACAAACACATGGTATGGATGATAGTTGAGAGTCGTAGTGTTTACCCACATGCAAAATATGTATACAGTACCAGTCACAAGTTTGGACACACCTACTCATTCAAAGGTTTTCTTAATTTATTCTATTTTCTACATTGTAGAATAATAGTGAAGACATCAAAACTATGAAATAACACTCATGGAGTCATGTAGTAACCAAAAAAGTGTTGAACAAATAAAAATATATTTAGATTTTAGATCCTTCAAATTAGCCACCCTTGGCCTTGATGACAGCTTGCACACTCTTGGCATTCTCTCAACCAATTTCACCTGGAAAGCTTTTCCAACAGTCTTGAAGGAGTTCCCACATACGCTGAGTACTTTTTGGCTGTGTTTCCTTCACTCTGCGGTCCAACTAATCCCAAACCATTTCAATTGGGTTGAGGTTGGGTGACTGTGTAGGCCAAGTCATTTGATGCAGCACTCCATCACACTCCTTCATGGAGGTGTGTTTTGGGTCATTGTCCTGATGAAAAACAAATGATAGTCACACTGCTGTGGTAGCCATGCTGGTTAAGTGTGCCTTGAATTCTAAATAAATCACTGACAGTGTCACCAGCAAAGCACCCCCACACCATCACACCTCCACCTCCATGCTTCACGGTGGGAACCACACATGCAGAGATCATCAACCATTCACCTACTCTGATTTTCACAAAGACACAGCAGTTGGAACCAAAATTTGGACTAATCAGACTAAAGGACAGATTTCCACCGTCTAAATGTCCATTGTTCGTGTTTCTTGGCCCAAGCAAGTCTCTTCTTATTGGTGTCCTTTTGTGGCGTTTTTCTTGCAGCAATTCGACCATGAAGGCCTGATTCACGCAGTCTCCTCCGAACAGTTGATGTTGAGCTGTGTCTGTTACTTGAACTCTGAAGCATTTATTTGGGCTGCAATCTGAGGCTGGAAATTCTAATGACCGTATCCTCTGCAGTAGAGGGAAGTCTGGGTCTTCCTTTCCGAGAAACCTGAATTTTTCCGGATTTACTGACCTTCGTGTCTTAAAGAAATGATGGACTGTCATTTCTCTTCCTTTATTTTGAGCTTATTTGAAATTCCACAAATTAACTTTTAACAAGGCACAAATGTTCATTGATATGCAATTCCAGGTGACCACCTCATGAAGCTGGTGGAGAGAATGCCAATAGGGTGCAAAACTGTCATCAAGACAAAAGGATGGCTACCTAAGTATAAAATATATTTTGATTTGTTTAACACATTTTTGATTACTACATGATTTCATGTGTTTTTTCATAGTTTTGATGTCTACTATTATTCTACAAATCAGATACTAGTAAAAATAAAACAAAACCCCTGGAATGTGTAGGTGTGTCTGAACTTTTGACTGGTACTGTAGACGTTTACTCAAATATGGAAATTATTTTTTTAATGACAGATGGCTGCTATATTTATTTTTATTTTGGTTGAGAAAGGTTGGTTTGAGAATTTTTTACTAAGAGAGACTGAACCAGATTTTCCAGGAGCCCCACCTCAAGTGTAGCTTCTTAAAGTAATACTTCAATGAATTTTTTTATTTTATTTCACCTTTATTTAACCAGGTAGGCAAGTTGAGAACAAGTTCTCAAATGTTAATCTTCAGTTCTGTTACAAATGTCTCAAAATATCTAGGTAAATTCAGAGTCACTTCTAAAAAGTTGCAAAAAAGTATTGAATATATCCACCTACGGATTATACCTGTCTTCTACCCAGATACCCTGAGCGATAAATAAAGAGAGACAAGCCATTTAAGAAAGAAAAAAAGAGGAGGGGCAGGTGGAGGCATTGTCAGAAGGAGAAAGACAGACAGTGTTGGAAATAGATTAAGAGGCACAAAGAGAGAGGGAGGCAGTGTCATATGTGTATGTGTGTGTTTGTGTATGTGTGTGTGTCGTGTGTATCAGAGAGCCAGTGATATGTGGAGAGAAAAAACAGACAGTGTTTGTATTTATAATGGATCCCCATTAGCATCTACCCTTTCTGGGGCCCATCAAAATTAAGGCAGTTATATACCATTTAAAAAAAAATACAATACATTTCACAACATACAGTTGAAGTAAGAAGTTTACGTTCACCTTCAGCTTTTATTTCTTTCTTTCATCACATTCCCAGTGGGTCAGAAGTTCACATACACTCAATTAGTATTTGTTAGCATTTCCGTTAAATTGTTTAACCTGGGTCAAACATTTTGGGTAGCCTTCCACAAGCTTCCCATAATAAGTTGGGTGAATTGTGGCCCATTCCTCCTGACAGAGCTGGTGTAACTGAATCAGGCTTCGAGGCCTCCTTGCTCTCGCAAGCTTTTTCAGTTCTTCCCACAAATATTCTATGGGATTGAGGTCAGGACTTTGGGATGGCCACTCCAATACCTTGACATTGTTGTCCTTAAAGCCATTTTGCCAAAACCTTGGAAAATGCTTGGGGTCATTGTCCATTTGGAAGGCCCAATTGTGACCAAGCTTTAACTTCCTGACGGATGTCTTGAGATGTTGCTTCAATATATCCACACAATTTTCCTACCTCATCTCGCCATTTATTTTGTGAAGTGCACCAGTCCTTCCTGCAGCAAAGCACCCCTACAAAATGATGCTGCCACCCCCGTGCTTCACGGTTGGGATGGTGTTCTTCGGCTTGCAAGCCTCCCCCTTTTTCCTCCAAACATAACGATGGTCATTGTGGCCAAACAGTTCTATTTTTGTGTCATCAGACCAGAAGACATTTCTCTAAAAGTACGATCTTTGTCTCAATGTGCAGCTGCAAACCTAGGTCTGGCTTTTTTATGGCAGTTTTAGAGCAGTGGCTTCTTCCTTGCTGAGCGGTCTTTCAGGGTATGTCGATACAGGACTTGTTTTTAGTGTGGATATATATACTTTTGTACCCGTTTCATCCAGCATCTTCACAAGGTCCTTTGCTGTTGTTCTGGGATTGAATGGCACTTTTCGCATCAAAGTACTCTCTAGGAGAGAAAGTGCATCAAAGTACATCTCTAGGAGACAGAACGCGTCTCCTTCCTGAGCGGTATGGCGGCTGCGTGGTCCCATGGTGTTTATACTTGCGTACGATTGTTTATACAGATGAACGTGGTACCTTCAGGTGTTTGGAAATTGCTCCCAAGGATGAACCAGACTTGTGGAGGTCTACATTTTTTTCTGAGGCTGATTTCTTTTGATTTTCCCAGGATGTCAAGTATAGAGGCACTGAGTTTGAAGGTAGGCCTTGAAATACTTCCACATGTACACCTTCAATGAACTCAAATGATGTCAATTAGCCTATCAGAAGCTTCTAAAGCCATGACATCATTCTCTGGGATTTTCCATGCTGTTTAAAGGCACAGTCAACTT
Organism: Oncorhynchus masou masou; assembly: GCF_036934945.1. Classification (NCBI taxonomy): domain Eukaryota; kingdom Metazoa; phylum Chordata; class Actinopteri; order Salmoniformes; family Salmonidae; genus Oncorhynchus; species Oncorhynchus masou. Next base: position 2,344,609 of record NC_088237.1, read on the forward strand.
AGTGTATGTAAACTTCTGACCCACTTTGTGATACAGTGAATTATAAGTGAAATAATCTGTCTGTAAACAACTGTTGTAAAAATTACTTGTGTCATGCACAAAGTAGATGTCCTAACCGACTTGCCGAAACTATAGTTTGTTAACAAGAAATTTGTGGAGTGGTTGAAAAGCTAGTTTTAATGACTCCATGTATATGTAAACTTCCGACTTTATTAAGTGTGTGCCCTCAGGCCACTACTATACTATCACATATCTACAACACAAAATCCATGTGTATGTGTTTATAGTGTGTATGTTATCTGCTGTGGAATTGAGGGAGCATGGAGGAGGCAAGACTAACAGGTGGTGTGTGTGTGTGTGCACAGACGCTGTCAGTCAGTGTTTGTCCAGCAAGGAGAAGTAGCATGAGCCCAGAACTTAAATATATTTCTTTACCCCGTTTTGTCCCCAATTTCATTGTATCCAATTGGTAGTTAGTCTTGTCTCATCACTGCAACTCCCGTATGGACTCGGGAGAGGCGAAGGTCGAGGGCCGTGCGTCCTCCAAAACACAACCCAGCCAAGCCGCACTGCTTCTTGACACAATGCCTGCTTCACCCGGAAGCTAGCCGCACCGATGTTTCAGAGCAAACGCCGTACACCTGCACCCGGCCCGCCACAGGAGTCGCTAGGGTGCGATGGGACAAGAACATTCCTGCCGGACAAACCCTCCCCTAACCCGGACGACGCTCGGCCAATTGTCTGCCACTCCATGGGTCTCCCGGTCGCGACCAGCTGTGAGAGAGCCTGGACTCGAACCAGGATCTCCAGTGGCACATCTAGCACTGCGATGCAGTACCTTAGACGACTGCGATGCAGTAGCTTAGACCACTCGGGAACCCAGAACTCCTGTGAAACACTGCTTCTCCCATAGGCCTATCATGATGCAGATCAAACACACACGCTCCTGACCAATTGTGCTATTTTGTGTTTTTCAACCTCTCCTTGACCAAGTCTGTAATACCTACATGTTTGAAGCACACCACCATAGTCCCTGTGCCCAAGAATGCCAAGGTGCTCAATGAACAGCATTCTCATGTAGGTGTTTCTTTTTTCCAGGTGGGAAAGTGCAGTGTGGAGTGCAATAGAGATTACATCATCTGTGGCTCTGTTGGAGCAGTATGCGATTTGGAGTAGGTCCAGGGTGTGATGATGGTGTTGATGTGAGCTGTGACCAGCCTTTCAAAGCATTTCTTGACTAGAGATGTGAGTGCTACAGGGCGACATAGCCACACGAAAACACACTCTCTCTCTCTCTCTCTCTCTCTCTCTCTCTCTCTCTCTCTCTCTCTCTCTCTCTCTCTCTCTCTCTCTCTCTCTCTCTCTCACCCCTCTCTATCCTCTGCTCTGGCTGGCAAATGGACCGTGCTCAAGAAGTTTATTACGGCTCATACACTTGCCAGTGAATATAATTGAAAAAAGCTTTCATCTGCGAGCAAAGCAATTTCCTTAATGCCTTTAGCGCACATGAAGGACGTGATGAATGTGGTGGCAAATGGACAGGCTGTGAGCGCAGGTTGCATGGTTTAAAAAGACAGCCCAGCCGCCCAGCAGAGGACAGGAAAAGAGGCATGAGGACGTGTGGGCGGGCGGAGAAAGCATGAGTAGAATAAGCATGCATAAATGGACAGTGTAGAAGAGAAGGGATGACCAGAACACGACACCATGATCTCGCTGGTGTTGGGTGCTAGACCATTCAACCTGAGGGGTTGTACAGAGATAATAGGCCATCTGGCATTGCTATAGCTTCCTCTTGGCACAATGTACACAACCTAAAACATCTGCAACATTTTTGGAAATATGGCCTCCTCCTTTCTAGCTACACACCTCTGCACCCAACAGTATTCAGCTCTATAGTGACACCCCGTGGTCATATCATACTGCAGTATCTTAACATCCCGAAAGACCCAAGGACTCCTTAGGGACCTGTGCAGTGTTGATTGGAGTGGTGCCCTGATTGAAGATCTGATCCTTTCTTATCTACATACATTTTTATTTATATTTATTTGGGGTGATTTAACATTTATTTAGTCAGGGATTGTCACGTTCGTCATAACGAGGAGACCAAGGCGCAGCGTGAGATGAATTACATTCCTCTTTATTTAAACAAAGAACACTGAAGAACACTGAAGAACACTGAAGAACACTGAAGAACACTGAAGAACACTGAAGAACACTGAAGAACACTGAAGAACACTGAAGAACACTGAAGAACACCGAAGAACACCGAAGAACACCGAAGAACACCGAAGAACACCGAAGAACACTAAACAAACGTGCCGCTATAAACACGAGTGCTGACATGCAACTACACATTGACAATAACCCACAAAACCAAAATGGATAATGGCAACTTAAATAGGATCCCCAATCAGAGACAGTGATAAACAGTTGCCTCTGATTGGGAACTAATTCAGGCCACCATAGACCTACATTTAGCTAGACAAACCAAAACCCCATAGATATACACAAAACCCTAGAGAAGTTAAAAACACACATACCACCCTCGTCACACCCTGATCTAACCAAAATAATAAAGAAAACAAAGATAACTAAGGTCAGGGCGTGACAGGGATGGCATACATCAATACAAAATAAATACACTCTGGAAGTAAATATGAACCTTTGCTTAGACAGGGAAGTCATATCAAATGTAATGTATACACCAGGGAAGCAAATACAAAATACACATAATCAATCAACCAATCATGGCATTAAAACAACCATAGGGGAATTGGTTTGTCCAATTTTTCCTGGAGTTCATTCCATGTTTGGGTAGCATATAATCGAATGCAGTTTTCCCTAATCATGATGAGGTACGGGGGACATCAAGAACAAGCCAGTTCTGTGAGCAAGTCAATGGCTGTGTTTGCACAGGAAGCCCAAATCAGATCTTATGCTAATTATTTCCATATCTGATACCGATCTGATCTTTTCACTAATGGGTGAACAGGTGAAATGGGTGAACAGACAAAATAAATATGGAATCTAATCTTTTGACTTCCAATTTATACCACTTCCAAATGCGGATCTCAGTGGAGGCTCTTTCCGAGGAGGAATGGAAGAACTATCCTCCTCAGTGAAGTTCATAAAAATGTAAATTGTAAAACATTTTAAAAGTAAAACCTTTTAGATAATACTATACTAAACATAATCACATCACCAAATAACTGATTAAAACACACTATTTTGCAAAGGTCTACAGTAGCCTCAACAGCACATTGTAGGATAGCACCATGGTGTAGCCGGAGGACAACTAGCTTCCGTCCTCCTCCGGGTACATTGAATCCAATACAAAACCTAGGAGGCTCATGGTGTTCCCCCCCTCCCATAGACTTACACATTATGACAACTTCAGGAGGTTGTTCTCCAGCCTATCAGAGCTCTTGAATGATGAACTGACATTGTTGTCCACCAAATCAAAGGATAAGATAATTAATCTAGCACTGACAGCATAAGCTACAGCTAGCTAGCACTGCGGTGAATAAAAGGTGGTGAGTACTTGACTCGAAGAGAGAGGGAGACAATAGTTGAACAGTTTTGTGTAAATTAATTTCTTCCAAAAAGAAGGAGAAGCAAGAGAGAAATAGAGAGAGAGAGAGATTTTGTCATTTCTTTCACTCCCAGTTTCAGCAAATGCATCTAGCTAGCTTAGCCTACTAGCCTACTGAAACACACTGCTTAAACAGAGGGATGCTATGTTAGCTAGCTGGCTATGACTTTCCAACACAACACTGGAACTCTTCCAAGTCAAGGTAAGCTTTTGATTTGTTGTACATTAAAGTCCACAAACAAATACTATGTGGCTGTTATGAGAGTGAACTCTGTTTACGTGTGATCAAAGGTGTATTCATTCCGCTGATTCTGTTAAAAAATGTTTCTTAAAAGTAAAAAAAACTGCAACTGTTGGACTAATGATTACATAGCAGCTAGATGCAGGCTAGAGTGTACAAGGTGGTATTGAATGTCACTGTCTATCACCTCAAATTTGTTTCTCGACCTGTGTGCACCTATGTTGTAAACTTTCATTCATAGGCTAGGGTGTAGGAACCTCATGAGTATAGGGAAAATGAAAGTACCATGTGAACTGGGTGAATTGAATATGAATGAGAGTCATCCATATGCAGTAATAGAAATAAGGCCTTGCTCATAAAACATTTTTTGTCCTCCCTCATCATAAACGGCACTGACCACCACTGGTAGATCTCAATCCTAATACTATTCTCATGTTCCATATGTGACCTCAGTCTGGACCCTCAGATCAGATTTTTTTGCTGTGAATTGGCTTTTTTGCATATGACCTGCCGCTACTATGACAAGCACCCAAAATGTAAAGGAATAGTGACAGAAATGAGCATTCCATCTGTATGCTACTTCATTGGCTATATCAGTGTAAATGCACAAATCTGATATGGGTCACATGTAAATCTGAGTGTGGACAGTCATAAATAGGAATTGGATATGAAAAACAAATCTGAATTAGGTTCTTAGTGTGGTGGTATAAACACAGGTGGTATGCCTCCAATGAAAAAGAGATGAAAGATCGGTATGCTGCGCTTAAACAGGCAGACAAATTCTGGTATTATTTCCATGTATTGGTCTTTTGACAGCTCTTTCTACAATATTTGGGGAAAAGATCAGAATTGGGCTGTATGTGTAATTGCAGCTGTAGCAGAGTTTCTGTAAAACTGCATTATACAGCAATGGAAACCAGGCCACCCTAGATGGTGGCCTGGTTTCAGTAATAACAGGAAGGGGACTATGGTACACTGAGTCCAGAGTTTTTAGTGTAGTGGTGGCGTGCATATAGATTGTGTATAAGCATTTACTAAATGTAAAAGCCTTTTCAAAACAACCCTCTCCCTCCCAGGTGAGGCCAAGACCAGGAGCCACAGTACAGAACCTCTATCTAGGCACGAGAGCAAAGCTCACCACGGAGGCAGCCAGGAGTCTCCCAAATCCCAGGAGTGGGATGGGCCCTCCGGACATTCATCCAACCCCACTGCCATGCCCAGCCGCCTGGGACGCTCTTCTGTCAGCCCCACCATGATGCTGGGGAGTGGGGTCACAGGTGAGTGCCTCTGCCTGGAGTTACACACAAATTGTTTTTAATTACAGAAATGTAATGTATAAGAGAATGTGTTTTAGATGGAAATAGTTAAACAATTATTAGACTTCCAATGTTGGAGCCCATAGTGTTCGATTGGTAAGAGCTAATAATTTGGAAGACACATGAAAAGTGTCTACAAAATGTATTGGCATGACATCGGAGAATTAAAAGTAGGCTATATGAGTATTTTATAACAGAAAAAAATGCATTATATCATGGAAGGCTAAATAATTCAGATATGGTGAAAGAAATTAATGTTTACATCATCAAATTTTAATGTGTACAAAATGTGGCTCAGAATCCTTGATACAGTGCATTGGGAAAGGATTCAGACCAGTTGACAATTTGTGACGTTGCAGATTTACTCCAAAATGTTTTATTTGTATTTTTGATTCCCTCATCAATATACACACAATACCCCGTAATGACAACAAAAACAGGTTTTTAGACATTTTTTTAATGAAATATCACAATTACATAGCTATTCAGATCCTTTACTCAGTACTTTATTGAAGCACCTTTGAGTCTTCTTGGGTATGATGCAACAATCTTGGCACACCTGTATTTGTGGAGTTTCTCCCATTCTTCTCCGCAGATCCTCTCAAGCTCTCTCAGGTTGGATGGGGAGCGTTGATGCACAGCAATTTTCAGGTCTCTCCAGAGACGTTTGATCAGGTTCAAGTCTGGGCTCTGGCTGGGCCACTCAAGGACATTCATAGACTTGCCCCGAAGTCACTCCTGCGTTGTCTTGGCAGTTTGCTTAGGGTCATTGTCCTGTTAGAAGGTGAACCTTCACCCCAGTCTGAGGTCCTGAGCGCTCTGGAGCAGGTTTTCATCAAGGATCTCTGTGTACTTGGCTCCGTTCATCTTTTCCTCGATCCTGACAAGTCTCCCAGTGCCTGCTGCTGATGAGGGAAAAAAACATTTAATTAATTTTAGAATAAGCCTGTGACTTAACAACATTTGGAAAATGTCAAGGGTGCTTAATACTTTCTGAATGCACTGTAAATTAAGATTGATCTCTTGTTGAATTTACTGTTGAGTTGGTTAAAGTCATATGCAACTGAAATGCAACTTGTGTGACCACTATGCATTTCTGACATATTCAGTGCAACTGAGATGAAGTTAATAAAACGCAGGTGCTGAGGACAGAGCAGTCAAGGTTAGCTAACCGAAAAAATTATGTTTCATTATTTGGGTTTTAACTCCTTTTGAAGACTAAAGCACAGCTAAACGAAGGACAGGGCAAATGTGCCTATAGGTTCTGACAACACTATCGGCCCTTACAACACAGATCCTCAGACCATCCCTAGCAACAATGTACTGTACATCCTAACCGACTGAGCATGTCTCCCTACAGAATCCAAAGCGGTGTGTAAGCTGGGCCGGTCAGCCTCTACATCGGGGGTTCCTTCCCCGTGCGGGACTCCCCAGCACCAGCCCTCCGAGCCCCAGCCAGGCTACAGTCAGGTACCGCCGCATGCCACCACAGAATAAGAGAGCAAGCTAGAAAGAAAGTGCTTGTGAGCCCATGTGGGGCCCTTGTCCCTGTCTCTCTGTGTTCACCTGTGTGTCGGCTGTCTGACCCCATCCCCAAATTGTATTTTCCTCATCCCGTAGCACCATCCCCCTGTCACCTGTCCCACCACTATGTAGCTGTTTTGTCTCGTCTGTATTGCATTTATCCAGGGTCACTCTGCTTATTTGTGTTTTGTTTTTGTGGAGACATCTTCATCCTGTGGTATTTCAGGTTAATTGGTATACTCATATATACAGACATCAAACCTCAGTGATATAATAATCTGTTTCCATCTCAGGACAAGGAGCCAGGGCAAATTTTCTTCCTCCTCCTCCTTTTACTTTTAACACTATACCTACCTGTCCCTCCTTAATTTAGCTGGCCCTTACTTACTTACTTCAGCTAAGAACTTCCCTTTGTACACTGACTGAAACTTCCAATTTACTGGAACCGTACCACTGCACTTTGACCTTACCTCCACCTGTGCCTTTAGCTGGCCCTTAACCTGGACTTCGATCTGGTCCATAACTGGCACCTTCCATCTTCCCTTTTCTTTTACCTCTATGACCATCTATGCTATAACCTGACCCTTTAATCTAAACATTGACCAGGACTTTGACCTATGCCTGGCATTTTAACTGTTCTGTCTTTTACACAGCATTTTACCTGCTTTTCTCCCTGGCAGCACCTTGAGTTCCCAAACCCCTAGCAGATGTGCAGCTTCTACTTCTAAAAATGACCAAACGTGACTAATTTCATGTTTGATGTATGTATATACAGGGCCATGAAAAAGCATTTGCCCCTTTCTGATTTGCTCTATTTTTGCATACTTTTGATACTGAATGCTATCAGATCTTCAACCAAAACCTAATATTAGATAAAGGGAACCTAAGTTTACAAATAACAGAAAATCGATCTATTATTTGTATTTATTCAATTAACAAAGTTATGCAACACCCAGTTCCTCTGTGTGAAAAAGTAATTGCCCCCTTACACTCAATAACTGTTTGTGCCACCTTAACTGCAATGACTGCAAAGAAAGCTTCCTGTAATTGTTGATCAGTTGCATAACTTTGTTTATGAAATAAATTAAATCATGTTGTAATTGTTGTGTTATTTGTTCACTCAGGTTCCCTTTATCTAATATTAGGTTTTGGTTGATTACAAAATCTAATAATAAATATGCAAAAATTTTGAAAATCCGAAAGGGGGCAAATGCTTTTCCGCAGCACTGTATGTATACACAACATACAGTGCCAGTTAAAAGTTTGGACACACCTACTCATTCCAGGGTTTTTCTTTATTTTGACTATGTTCTGCATTGTAGAATCACAGTGAAGACATCAGTGAAGACAAATTATGAAAAAACACATATGGCGTCATATAGTAACCAAAAAAGTGTTAAACAATTCAATATATATATTTTAGATCCTTCAAAGTAGCCACCCTTTGCCTTGATGACAGCTTTGCACACTCTTGGCATTCTCTCAACCAACCTCATGAGGTAGTCACCTGGAATGCATTTGCTGCAGGGTATAACTTTCATTAGAGTTACCAGCCTCTGAAATTGAAGCCCAAATAAATGCTTCACAGAGTTCAAGTAACAGACACATCTCAAACTCAATTGTTCAGAGGAGACTCTGTGAATCAGGCCTTCATGATTGGATTGTTGTGAAGAAACCACTACTAAAGGACACCAATAAGAAGAAGAGACTTGCTTGGTCCAAGAAGCACGAGCAATGGACATTAGACCGGTGTAAATCTGTCCTTTGGTCTGATGAGTCCAAATTTGAGATTTTTGGTTCCAACCGCCATGTGACTACCTCATGAAGCTGGTTGAGAGAATGCCACGATTGTGCAAAGCTATCATCAAGGCAAAGGGTGGCTGCTTTCAAGAATCTAAAATATACTTTTTTGTTTACTACATGATTCCATATGTGTTATTTTATAGTGTTGGTGTCTCCACTATTATTCTAAAAAGTAGACAATAGTAAAAAATAAAGAAAAAACGTTGAATGAGTAGGTGTGTCCAAAGTTTTGACTGGTACTATTTGTGGAATGTTTATTGAGAGCACTATGTGTTTGTGTATGCTGTTGGTTATGGAACAAGTTTTTAATTTTCTTATATCTCTTTATGAGTGATCAACCATTCTTGAACATGTCTCATTGATGTATACATATGTATCTCTCTTCTGGGGAGGCAGCATATGATGCTTCAGAAGTGACATGCTACACACACAATACACAAACAACATGCACACACACTCACTCACACACACAAACACTCACACACACAAACATATATACACACACACACACACGCACACACACACACACACACACACACTATGACAGGTCACTCAACCATTTGCACGAATCAGAAGCCTTCTTCATTCTAACTCCCTAGCTCTTAGAAAAAGTAGTCTAACTAAAAACAGAAGGCCTATCCTACTGAAAGTGATCCAATCAAAACAGAGGCCAAGAAAATAAAACCTTGTCAAGTCGTTCTGTCATTCCTCCCTTTCTGTGTCCTTTTTGTGTCTGTGTCCTTGTCTATATATTGTGAGAATGCTGAAAAAGCATTTGTTGTTATGTGTGTTTTCAAATGAATGTCTTACTGTGTGCATGTTTGTGTACTTGTGTGTTTGTGTGTATGAACATGCAGTGGGCCATGTTTCACAATTACATAAATACTGCTTAAATTTCCTATCTGAATAATTGAATATTTGATGACCGTAATGTCTACACTTGAATTTACTGTTATATAAGCCTTGGTCAATGATGACACTGTGTTTTACTGTTCATGGAAAGGAGGACAGTCTTATACACATCAATACATCATATAGTGTTATACACACAGAGACTACGTAGGCTACTGACAATACATACCTGATCTATTCAGACAAAATCAACACACACTTCACAAACAACACATCTGCCAAGACAATACATACATTAACATATACTTGTGGTCTCATTCAACAAACACTACTGTCTGTACCTTTCCTTAACATTAGGAAAGTAGTAGCACTCACTTCCAGCTATTTTCTACTTCTGTCTATAACATAAACCTAGACCATTGGTTCCCAACCTTTTCTTAGCCGTGGCACACCTTGATGGGATAAAACATTCTGTGGCACAGCTAAACTTTTCCTAATCATTTATTTTGTGGTAATCTGATCCATACTGCAAATAATCAATTTTCTGTGCCATTTTTTCTTTCATAGAATAAATAGGGTTTATTTAAACTACTTTCATAGTTCCTTACTCATGTTTAATTTGTGTGGACCCATTTAAAGCATCCTGCAAATCTCCAATATAAAGAAAACCTCTTGTAGCTCCAGTAAAATAGGTCTATAGGTTAATAGGTTAATTTTGAATGGAAGAATCTAGAGATGAGAGGTTTTCGGCATTGTAAAGGTGCAACCACAAACACAAAGCAATGCTCTGTTTGATTCTTTGGCAGAGGCTGTGGTACTGCTGAGCCTCGTCAGACTTGCCTGTGCAAAGGGTTCTCACAAGAGAAGTAAAATTATACGAATGACCATGCTCGTTGTGCACCCCTCAAATGATACAAATGTAACAACAGCTCCAGCGCATTGGACTTGAAACAATGGTACAGATGCAACCATGTGTGCCATTCAATATATTATCTACAGTCATGGCCAAAAGTTTTGAGAATGACACCTGCCTCAGTTTGTATGATGGCAATTTGCATATACTCCAGAATGTTATGAAGAGTGATCCAATGATTTGCAATTAATGGCAAAAAGCTTGTCTGGAGAAGATAAGGTGAGCGCTACCATCATTCCTGTGTCATGCCAACAGTAAAGCATCCTGAGACCATTCATGTGTGGGGTTGCTTCTCAGACAAGGGAGTGGGCTCACTCATAATTTTCCTAACACAGCCATGAATAAAGAATGGTACCAACACATCCTCAGAGAGCAACTTCTCCCAACCATCCAGGAACAGTTTGGTGAAAAACAATGCCTTTTACAGCATTATGGATTACCTTGCCATAAGGCAAAAGTGATAACTAAGTGGCTCGGTGAACAAAACATCAATATTTTGGGTCCATGGCCAGGAAACTCCCCAGACCTTAATCCCATTGAGAACTTGTGGTCAATCCTAAAGAGGCAGGTGAACAAACAAAAACCCACAAATTCTGACAAACTCCCAGCATTGATTATGCAAGAATAGGCTGCCATCAGTCAGTAAGTGGCCCAGAATTTAATTGACAGCATGCCAGGGCGGATTGCAGAGGTCTTGAAAAAGAAGGGTCAACACTGCAAATTGACTATTTGCATCAACTTCATGTAATTGTCCATAAAATCCTTTGACACTTATGAAATGCTTGTAATTATACTTCAGTATTCCATAGTAACACCTGACAAACATATCTAGACACTGAAGCAGCAAAATTTGTGGAAATTAATATTTGTGTCATTCTCAAAACTTTTGGCCACGACTGTAAGTGGCACTGGTCAAGTCCAAGTCAAAATCCCATGTCCATTCCACAGGTGACGTTTATAAGTGTTAGAAGAGTGTTCCAAAAAATTTAATTAACCTGAGAGTTCCTCAAGTCACACCAGTGTGCTGCGGTAAACCGGTTAAAAACCACTGACCTAGACTACTCACAATTTGTACTCTTTCCAGACACCAACAACACACACTTCAGGACACATACATCTATCATACAAATACAGTGTCTAGTGAAAGTCTACACACCCCTGTCACAATTGTCACATTTTGCTGCCTTAAAATTGGATCTAAAAGGGGATTCAATTAGATTTTTCCCATGTGAAACTTATGATCCCTTATTGATTTCACTGGTTAAATCTACCTCAGTGTAGATTAATGGGAGGAGATCGGTTAAATATGGATTTTTAAGCCTCAAGACAACTGAGACATGGATTTTGTATGTGTGGCATTCAGAGGGTGAAAGGGCAAAACACAAGATTTAAGTGCCTTTGAACAGTGTATAGTAGTAGGTGCCAGGCACACTGGTTTGAGTGTGTCAAGAACTGCAATGCTTATGGGTTTTTCATGCTCAACAGTTTGCCGTGTGCATCAAGAATGGTCCAACACCCAATGGATATCCAGCCAACTTAACACAGCTGTGGGAAGCATTGGAGTTGACATGGGCCAGAATCCCTGTGGAAAGCTTTCAAAACCTTGTAGAGTCCATCCCCAATGAATTAAAGCTGTTCATCGTGGCAAAAAGGGTGCAACTCAATATTAGGATGGTGTACCTAATGTTTTGTAGACTCAGTGTATATCCATTGTTTTTTGTAAAAAATGCTGAAGCTCGGTAGATTTGGTTGAGAATCATTATTGGCGGCAATCTTCAAACCTTTGCAAGCTGTTTTAATGTCAGGACTGAGAATGGACCCCTCGGGAACACTCAACAACTTTTGAACAGCCATTCTGTTATCTTTGGCAAAAACATTTGTTTAATTGTCCCACGGAAAAATACAACTCTATTCCAGGGTTCAGAACATATATTCAGAAGACTGAGGCACATTTTCCTCTACCTTTTAACCGGGGCGTTGCTCCTTTCATATTCTTTTGATCCTTTTATAACTCTACAGCCCCTGCCAGTGACAAGCATACTCATAACATAATGCTGCCAACACAAAAATTGCTGGCCAGTATGACAACATGAAAAGAAGGAAGCCTTTATTAAAACAAATCTATTTCAAATAATCCATTATATATGTTTGCAAAAAGGTCCTTAAGTAACACTGCAAGACAACATGGCAAATAAATACACTTTTTGCCTTCAGGTTTTGGACAAATCCAATAAAACACATCACAGAGTGAACCCCTCTGTATTTTGAAGTAATGTGGTGGCAGCATTATATTATGTTCATGCTTGTTACCAGCAGGGAAAGATGAATTTGTCAGGATCAAAATACATATATATACAGTACCAGTCAAAAGATTGGACACACCTTTTCATTCAAGGGTTTGTCTTTATTTTTACAATTTTCTACATAGTATAATAATAATGAAGACATCAAAACTTTGAAATAAAACATATGGAATCATGTAGTAAAAAATGATTCCATATGTTTTATTTCATAGTGTTAAACAAATCAAAGTATGTTTTATATTTGAGATTCTTCAAATGTAGCCACCCTTTGCCTTGGTGACACCTTTTCACACTCTTGGCATTCTCTCAACCAGCTTCATGAGGTAGTCATCTGCAATGCATTTCAATTAACAGGTGTGCCTTGTTAAAAGTTGATTTGTGGAATTTCTTTCCTTCTTAAATAATGCGTTTGAGCCAATCAGTTTTTTATTTTTATTTTTTATTTTATTTAACCAGGTAAGCTAGTTGAGAACAAGTTCTCATTTACAACTGTGACCTGACCAAGATAAAGCAAAGCAGTGCGACAGAAACAACAACACAGAGTTACACAAAAAATAAACAAGCGTACAGTCAATAACACAATAGAAAAAAAAGAAAGTCAGTGTGTGCAAATGGCATTAGGCAATAAATAGGCCATAGTAGCAAAGTAATTCCAATTTAGCAGATTAACACTGGAGTGATAGATGAGCAGATGATGGTGTGTAAGTAGTAATACTGGTGTGCAAAAAAAGCAGCAAAGTAAAAAAAAAATATATATATATGAGGATGAGGAAGGTAGATTAAGTGGGCTATTTACAGATGGACTAGGTACAGCTGCAGAGATCGGTTAGCTGCTCAGATAGCTGATGTTTGAAGTTCGTGAGGGAAATGTAAGTTTCCAGCTACAGCGATTTTTGCAATTCGTTCCAGTCAATGGTGGCAGAGAACTGGAAGAAAAGGCAACCAAAGGAGGTGTTGGCTTTTGGGATGACCAATGAAAGACACCTGCTGGAGTGTGTGCTAGGGGTGGGTGTTGTTATCGTGACCAGTGAGCTGAGATAAGGTGGAGCTTTATCTAGCATAGATGTATAGATGACCTGGAGCAAGTGGGTCTGGTGACGAATATGTAGCGAGGGCCAGCCGACTAGAGCATACAGGTCACAGTGGTGGGTAGTATAAGGTTGGCAGGTTAGCCTAGTGGTTAGAGCGTTGGACTAGTAACCGAAAGGTTGCAAGTTTGAATCCCCGAGCTGACAAGATATCAAGGTACAATTCTTATTTTCTGTCATTCTGCCCCTGAACAAGGCAGTTAACCCACTGTTCCTAGGCGGTCATTGAAAATAAGAATTTGTTCTTAACTGACTTGCATTGTTAAATAAAGAAAAAATAAATAAGGTGCTTTGGTGACAAAACGGATGGCACTGTGATAGACTACATCCAATTTGGTGAGTAGAGTATTGGAAGCTATTTTGTAGATGACATTGCCGAAGTCGAGGAATCGGTAGGATAGTCAGTTTTACAAGGGTACGTTTGGCGGCGTGAGTGAAGGAGGCATTGTTGCGAAATAGAAAGACAATTCTAGATTTGATTTTGGATTGAGGATGTTTGATATGAGTCTGGAAGGAGAGTTTACAGTCTAGCCAGACACCTAGGTATTTGTAGTTGTCCACGTATTCTAGGTCAGAACCATCCAGAGTAGTGATGCTAGTCGGCCGGGTGGGTACGGGCAGCGAACGATTGAAAATCATCCATTTGGTTTTGCTAGCGTTTAAGAGCAGTTGGAGACCACGGAAGGAGTGTTGTATGGCATTGAAGCTCGTTTGGAGGTTTGTTAACACAGTGTCCAAAGAAGGGCCAGATGTATACAGAATGGTGCCATCTGCATAGAGGTGGATCAGGGAATCACCCGCAGCAAGAGCGGCATCGTTGATATATACAGAGAAAAGAGTCGGCCCGAGAATTGAACCCTGTGGTACCCCCATAGAGACTGCCAGAGGTCCGGACAACAGGCCCTCCGATTTGACACACTGAACTCTGTCTGTGAAGTTGTTTTTTGAACCAGTCGAGGCAGTCATTTGAGAATCCAAGGCTATTGAGTCTGCCAATAAGAATACGGTGATTGACAGAGTCGAAAGCCTTGGCCAGGTCGATGAAGACGGCTGCACAGCACTGTCTGTAATTGATGGCGATTATGATATCGTTTAGTACCTTGTGCATAGCTGAGGTGCACCCATGACCAGCTCGGAAACCTGATTACACAGCGGAGAAGGTATGGAGGGATTCGAAATGGTCAGTGATATGTTTGTTAACTTGGATTTCAAAGACTTTAGAAAGGCAGGGCAGTATGGATATAGGTCTATAACAGTTTGAGTATAGAGTGTCACCCCCTTTGAAGAGGGGGATGACCGCGGCAGCTTTCCAATCTTTAGGGATCTCGGACGATACTGAAGAGAGGTTCAGAACATCTGCGATCCGGATTTGGGTGAAGGAGAAGCTGGGGAGGCTCGGGCAAGTAGCTGTGGGTGGTGCAGAGATGTTGGCTGGGGTTGGGGTAACCAGGAGGACAGCATGGCCAGCTGTAGAGAAATGCTTATTGAAATTTTTGATAATCATGGATTTATCGGTGGTGACCGTGTTGCCTAGCCTTTATCGGTGGTGACCGTGTTGCCTAGCCAGCTGGGAGGAGGTGCTTATGTTCTCCATGGACTTTAGTGTCCCAAAACGTTTTGGAGTTAGAGCTACAGGATGCAAATTTCTGTTTGAAAAAGCTAGCCTTTGCTTTCCTGACTGACTCCGTGTATTGGTTTCAGACATCCCTGAACAGTTGCATATCGCGGGGACGATTTGATGCTATTGCAGTCCACCACAGGATGTTCTTGTGCTGGTCAAGGGCAGTCAGGTCTGGATTGAACCAAGGGCTATATTTGTTCTTAGTTCTACATTTTTTGAAAGGGGCATGCTTATTTAAGATGGTGAGGAAATGTATTGTGGCAAAGAAGGGGGACGAGTGATAAATGGCAGATAAGTGAGAGCAGAACTAATAAACGGGCTATGCCCGATCACTAAAATGGCCACCCCTGTCAGAACTACAGATCACAAAATGGCCGACCGCCAAAACTACAAGTCCCAGAAGCAAGGGGAACCCTCAGAAGGTGGAGCCGACCCAGAGATAAAGGGTCAAGGAAAACCAGGAAGAGGAAGAGAGAGGGCTGGAAGGATCTATGAACATTAGAGAAAGAGACAATAGAGATTGGCTGGATTTACCGTGTATGAGCTGGATTGTTTTGGACTTACCTGTTGGCGTTTGGACCTGGACCTACCGAGAACCCGATTCGTGTATCGAACCCTGCTATCCTTGACCTCGCCTACGGCCTGGGTGGACCAGGACGGAGAAACAAACACACAGGAACTGTCCTGTTCGAAAGAACTCTCATTCTTTGGTGATTTGGTGACAGTTTACCACTTAATTTGTGACAAACGCTCCTAACCTTGATGAGGTTTGCCACAGTATGTTAAAGGATACCTGGGCCAGGTCGATTAGAAAGGCCTGCTCACATAAGTGTTTTGGTGAGCTTTTGACAGTGGTGAGGGGTGGTCGTTTGACCGCGGACCCATAGTGGATGCAGGCAATGAGGCAGTGATCGCTGAGATCCTGATTGAAATCAGCAGAGGTGTATTTGGAGGGCAAGTTGGTCACGATAATATCTATGAGGGTGCCCATGTTTACAGAGATTGAGGGCATGTAGCTTAAATTGTAGGACTGCCGGGGTGTTAAGCATATCCCAGTTTAGGCCACCTAACAGAACAAACTCTGAAGATAGATGGGGACAATCAATTCACATATGGTGTCCAGGAGGCTTCTAATGTTAACATGCATGAAACCAAGGCTTTTTCGATTACAGAAGTTAACAAATGAGAGTGCCTGGGGACACACAGGGCCTGCTTTAGCCTCCACATCACCCGAGGAACAGAGGAGGAGTAAGATGAAGGTACGGCTAAAGGCTAGCAAAACTGGTAGTCTAGTGCGTTGGGGACAGGGAATAAAAGGAGCAGATATCTTTGCGTGGTAGAATTGTTTCAGGGCATAATGTGCAGACAGAGGTATGGTGGGGTGTGGGTACAGTGGAGGTAGCCCAGGCACTGAGTGATGATAAGAGAGGTTGCATCTCTGGACACGCTGGTTATACTGGGCGAGGTCACCTCATGTGTGGGAGGTGGGACAAAGGCATGTACAGTGGGACTAGGAGCTCTGCAGGTAACTAGAACAATGATAATTATCTTAAACAACATTATACAATGCATATTGACATTTGAGAGAGACATAAAGTGATGCATAAAGCAATCACAGGTGTTGATTGGGAGAGCTAGCTAAGACGACAACGGGTAAGACAACAACAGCTAATCAGCTAAGACAACAACAACAGGTAAAATTGCGATGAATGGGCAGAGAGGGTCGGTTAACTACACACAGGGCCTGAGTTCGGGGCTAGGGCCGACAGAAAACAAAGGTAAACAAAGTGGAGTACTGTGATAAATGAACAGTCAAGCAGGCATCAGTTATGTAGCCAAGTGATCATAGGGTCCAGTGTACAGCAATAGATGGAACAGGGAAGCCTCGGGGTGGTCGTTGCTACGCTAGCACGCGGGAGACACAGCGTTTAAAGTTAGCAGTCTGGGGTAAGGAGAAGCGTCTGCTCCGACATCTGGCAATGGCCGGATGAAGGCACAGCTGATGGAATTATGTCTGCGGACCAGTCGTGGTGGTACGGCGGGGCGCCGGATCGAGGAAGGGACCGGGCCAGATGGCGAAAGAGGTATTGTAGTTGTGGTAAATACATTTGCTAGCCGGGAGATGCACCTGGCTCAGATCTAGCTTCGGGGCTGGGTCAGTCAGTGGCAGCTAGCTAGCTGTGATGATCAATGGTCCAGGATTTACGGCAAGAATCCGGCGTTGAAGTGGAGATTAACAGTCCGAGGCTGGCAGGTATTATCCAGGCTAAAAAACAGGCTGCTGCCTGAGCAGAGGGTAAAGGTTGCTAGCAGTGGCTAACAATGACTAAATAGCTAGTAGCTGCCTAGCTTCTGATGCAAGTTTTGGCTATAAGGTCTAATTGCGAATCGGTGTCATATTGAGTGAGGCAGGTTACCGGAAGGTATATTTAATTTTAAAATGGAAAAAGATATTGAAAAATAAATTGGAATATATATATACAAAAAAAGACGATAAAATACAAAAAGTAAACGAGAGGACGAGAAACCACGTCTGCGCTGCTACATCATCTTGGTTCACAGTTGTGTTGTGGCAAAAACCATCAAGTGCTATGATATACAGTTGAAGTTTACATACACTTAGGTTGGAGTCAATACACGTTTTTCAACAACTCCACAAATTTCTTGTGAACAAACTATAGTTTTGGCAAGTCGGTTAGGACATCTACTTTGTGCATGACACAAGTAATTTTTCCAATAATTGTTTACAGACAGATTATTTGACTTATAATTCACTGTATCACAATTCCAGTGGGTCAGAAATGTACATACATTAAGTTGACTGTGCCTTTAAACAGCTTGGAAAATTCCAGAAAATTATGTCATGCTTTAGAGGCTTCTGATAGGCTAATTGACATAAGTCAATTGGAGGTGTACCTGTGGATGTATTTCAAGGCCTTCCATCAAACTCAGTGCCTCTTTGTTTGACATCATGGGAAAATCAAAAGAAATCAGCCAAGACCTCAGCAAACTATTGTAGACCTCCATAAGTCTGGTTCATCCTTGGGAGCAATTTCCAAACACCTGAAGGTATCACGTTCATCTGTACAAACAATAGTACGCAAGTATAAACACCATAGGACCACGCAGCTGCCATACCGCTCAGGAAGGAGACGTGTTCTGTCTCCTAGCGATGAACGTACTTTGGTGCGAAAAGTGCCATTCAATCCCAGAACAACAGCAAACGACCTTGTGAAGATGCTGGAGGAAACAGGTACAAAAGTATTTTTATATACAATAAAACGAGTACTATATCGACATAACTTGAAAAGCCGCTCAGCAAGGAAGAAGCCACTGCTAAAAAAACGCCCTAAAAAAAGCCAGACTACGTTTTGCAACTGCACATTGGGACAAAGATCATACCTTTTGGAGAAATGCCCTCTGGTCTGATGAAACAAAAATGGAACTGTTTGGCCATAATGACCATCGTGCAAGCCAAAGAACACGATCCCAACCGTGAAGCACGGGAGTGGCAGCATCATGTAGTGGGGGTGCTTTGCTGCAGGAGGGACTGGTGCACTTCACAAAATAGATGGCTTCATGAGGAAGAAAATGATGTGACTATGTTGCAGCAACATCTCAAGACATCAGTCAGGAAGTTAAAGCTTGGTCGCAAATGGTTCTTCAAAATGGCTTAAGGACAACAAATTCAAGGTATTGGAGTGGCCATCACAAAGCCCTGACCTCAATCCTATAGAAAATGTGTGGTCGAATTGCTACGCTTTATCTTGGCCAGGTCTGACCCACTGGGAGTGTGATGATCATCTCTACTATTATTCTGACATTTCACACTCTTAAATACGTGGTGATCCTAACTGACCTAAGACAGCGAATTGTTTTAATAGGAGGAGAGAGAGAGAGAGAGAGAGAGAGAGAGAGAGAGAGAGAGAGAGAGAGAGAGAGAGAGAGAGAGAGAAGGTTCATGTCCGGGCTCTGGCTGTGCCACTCAAGGACATTCGGAGACTTGTCCCAAAGCTACTCCAGCGTTGTCTTGTCTGTTTTCTTAGGGTTGTTGTCCTGTTGTAAGGTGAAAACCTCCCTTCTGAGGTACTGAGCGCTCTTAAGCAGCTTTTCATCAAGGATCTCTGTGTACTTTGCTCCGTTCATCTTTGCCTCGATCCCAGTCCCTGCTGCTGAGAAACACCCCCACATCATGATGCTACCACCACAATGCTTCACCGTAGGGATGGTGCCAGGTTTCCTCCAGACGTGCCGCTTGGTATTCAGGCCAAATAGTTCAATCTTGGTTTCATCATAACAGATAATCTTGTTTTTCATGGTCTGAGATACATTAGGTACATTTTGGCGAACTCCAAGCGGGCTGTTATGTGCCTTTTACTGAGGAGTGGCTTCTGTAGTAAAAGGCCATAAAGGCCTGGTTGGTGGAGTGCTGCAGAGAAGTTTGTCTTTCTGGAAGGTCCTCCCATCGCCACAGAGGAACTCTAAGAGCTCTGTCAGGGTGACCATCGGGTTCTTGGTCACCTCCCTGACCAAGGCCTGTCTCTCCCGATTGCTCAGTTTAAAAAAAAATCAATTTTAGAATAACGCTGTAACGTAACAAAATGTGGAAAAGTTTGAGGGGTATGAATACTTTCTTAAGGCACTGGAAAAAAGGTTAAATGCTTTGTCACATTTTTGGCAGTATTGCTTTAAGTGCATGTTTTGGAATATTTTGATTCTTTAGATTTCCTTCTTTTCACTCTATCAATTAGGTTAGTGTTCTTGAGTAACTACAATCATCAAATCAAATGTATTTATATAGCCCTTGGTACATCAGCTGATATCTCAAAGTGCTGTACAGAAACCCAGCCTAAAACCCCAAACAGCAAGCAATGCACGTGTAGAGGCACGGTGGCTAGGAAAAACTCCCTAGAAAGGCCAAAACCTAGGAAGAAACCTAGAGAGGAACCAGGCTATGTGGGGTGGCCAGTCCTCTTCTGGCAGTGCCGGGTGGAGATTATAACAGAACATGGCCAAGATGTTCAAATGTTCATAAATGACCAGCATGGTCAAATAATAATAATCACAGGCAGAACAGTCGAAACTGGAGCAGCAGCACAGCAAGGTGGACTGGGGACAGCAAGGATTCATCATGTCAGGTAGTCCTGAGGCATGGTCCTAGGGTTCAGGTCCTCCGAAAGAGAGAATTAGAGAGAGCATACTTAAATTCACACAGGACACCGGATAGGACAGGAGAAGTACTCCAGATATAACAAACTGACCCTAGCCCCCCGACACATAAACTACTGCAGCATAAATACTGGAGGCTGAGACAGGAGGGGTCAGGAGATACTGTGGCCCCATCCGATGACACCCCCGGACAGGGCCAAACAGGAAGGATATAACCCTACCCACTTTGCCAAGCACAGCCCCCACACCATGAGAGGGATATCTTCAAACACCAACCTACCATCCTGAGACAAGGCCGAGTATAGCCCACAAAGGTCTCCGCCACGGCACAACCCAGACAGGAAGATCACATCAGTGACTCAACCCACTCAAGTGACGCACCCCTCCTAGGGACTGTATGAAAGAGCCCTAGTAAGCCAGTGACTCAGCCCCTGTAATAGGGTTAGAGGCAGAGAATCCCAGTGGAAAGAGGGGAACCGGCCAGGCAGAGACAGCAAGGGTGGTTCGTTGCTCCAGATCCTTTCCGTTCACCTTCACACTCCTGGGCCAGACTACACTCAATCATATGACCCACTGAAGAAATGAGTCTTCAGTAAAGCCTTAAAGGTTGAGACCGAGTTTGCGACTCTCACATGGGTAGGTAGACCATTCCATAAAAATGGAGCTCTATAGGAGAAAGCCCTGCCTCCAGCTGTTTGCTTAGAAATTCTAGGGACAATTAGGAGGCCTGCGTCTTGTGACCGTAGCGTACGTGTAGGTATGTACGGCAGGACCAAATCAGAGAGAGGTAGGAGCAAGCCCATGTAATGCTTTGTAGGTTAGCAGTAAAACCTTGAAATCAGCCCTTGCCATGACAGGAAGCCAGTGTAGGGAGGCTAGCACTGGAGTAATATGATAAAAAAAGTGGTTCTAGTCAGGATTCTAGGAGCCGTATTTAGCACTAACTGTAGTTTATTTAGAGCTTTATCCGGGTAGCCGGAAAGTAGAGCATTGCAGTAGTCTAACCTAGAAGTGACAAAAGCATGGATTAGTTTTTCTGCATCATTATTGCACAGAAAGTTTCTGATTTTTGCAATGTTACTTAGATGGAAAAAAGCTGTCCTTGAAGCGGTCTTGATATGTTACGTAGATGGAAAAAAGCTGTCCTTGAAACAGTCTTGATATGTTCTTCAAAAGAGAGATCAGTGTCCAGAGTAATGCCGAGGTCCTTCACATTTTATTTGAGACGACTGTACAACCATTAAGATTAATTGTCAGATTCAACAGAAGATCTCTTTGTTTCCTGGGACCTAGAACAAGCATCTCTGTTTTGTCCGAGTTTAAAAGTAGAAAGTTTGCAGCCATCCACTTCCTTATGTCTGAAACACATGCTTCTAGCGAGGGCAATTTTGGGGATTCACCATGTATCATTGAAATGTACAGCTGTGTGTCATCCGCATAGCAGTGAAAGTTAACATTATGTTTTCAAATGACATCCCCAAGAGGTAAAATATATAGTGAAAACAATAGTGGTCCTAAATCGGAACCTTGAGGAACACCAACATTTACAGTTGATTTGTCAGAGGACAAACCATTCACAGAGACAAACTGATATCTTTCCGACAGATAAGATCTAAACCAGGCCAGAACGTGTCCGTGTAGACCAATTTGGGTTTCCAATCTCTCCAAAAGAATGTGGTGATTGATGGTATCAAAAGCAGCACTAAGGTCTAGGAGCACGAGGACAGATGCAGAGCCTCGGTCTGATGCCATTAAAAGGTAATTTACCACCTTCACAAGTGCAGTTTCAGTGCTATGATGGGGTCTAAAACCAGACTGAAGCATTTTGTATACATTGTTTGTCTTCAGGAAGGCAGTGAGTTGCTGCGCAACAGACTTTTCTAAACATTTTGAGAGGAATGGAAGATTCGATATAGGCCGATAGTTTTTTATATTTTCTGGGTCAAGGTTTGGCTTTTTCAAGAGAGGCTTTATTACTGCCACTTTTAGTGAGTTTGGTACACATCCGGTGGATAGAGAGACGTTTATTATGTTCAACATAGGAGGACCAAGCATAGGAAGCAGCTTTTTCAGTAGGTTAGTTGGAATAGGGTCCAGTATGCAGCTTGAAGGTTTAGAGGCCATGATTATTTGCATCATTGTGTCAAGGGATATAGTACTAAAACACTTGAGTGTCTCTCTATATCCTAGGTCCTGGCAGAGTTGTGCAGATTCAGGACAACTGAGCTTTGAAGGAAAACACAGATTTAAAGAGGAGTCCGTAATTTGCTTTCTAATAATCATGATCTTTTCCTCAAAGAAGTTCATGAATGTATTACTGCTGAAGTGAAAGCCATCCTCTCTTGGAGAATGCTGCTTTTTAGTTAGCTTTGCGACAGTATCAAAAAGGAATTTCGGATAGTTCTTATTTTCCTCAATTAAGTTGGAAAATAGGATGATCGAGCAGCAGTAAGGGCTCTTCGATACTGCACAGTACTGTCTTCCCAAGCTAGTCGGAAGACTTCCAGTTTGGTGTGGCGCCATTTCCTTTCCAATTTTCTGGAAGCTTGCTTCAGAGCTCGGGTATTTTCTGTATACCAGGGAGCTAGTTTCTTATGAGAAATGTTTTTAGTTTTTAGGGGTGCAACTGCATCTAGGGTATTGCGCAAGGTAAAATTGAGTTCCTCAGTTAGGTGGTTAACTGATTTTTGTCCTCTGGCGTCTTTGGGTAGACAGAGGGAGTCTGGAAGGACATCAAGGAATCTTTGTGTTGTCTGTAACAATGTTATTGATCCATCCTCAGTTTTCTCCTATCACAGCCATTAAACTCTGAAACTGTTTTAGTCACCATTGGCCTTGTGGTGAAATCCCTGAGTGGTTTCCTTCCTCTCCGGCATCTTAGTTAGGAAGGACGTCTGTAACTTTGTAGTGACTGGGTGTATTGATAACCATCCAAAGTGTAATTAATAACTCTCCCATGCTCAAAGGGATATTCAATGTCTGTTGTTTTTCCCCACCTACCAATAGCTGCCTTTCTTTGGTAGGCTATGTAAAACCTCCCTGGTCTTTGTTGTTGAATCTGTGTTTGAAATTCATTGCTCGACTGAGGGTCCTTACAGATAATTGTATTTGTAGGGTCCAAAGATGAGATAATTAAAGAATCATGTTAAACACTATTATTGCACACAGTGAGTTGGAATGCCAAGGTTGTGGGTTCAATTCCCATGGGAGACCAGTAAAAAAACATTTGAACTCATTACTGTAAATTGCTCTGGATAAGGGCATCTGCTAAATGTTTAAAAATAAGCTTAATGACCTTTATGGGATCGGTGTCCCTCCACAAGTATGGTTGAGCTAAAGTGATTAGCATGACGTGGTAAGTAACAAGACCATTTCCTGGGACACAGACATTTCTTATATGGTCAGAAAGCTTAAATTCCTGTTCATCTAACTGAACTGTCCAATATACAATAGCTATTACAGTGAACAAATACCATGCTGTTGTTTGAGGAGTGTGCACAACAACAAAAACATTTCATCATGGCAACTGGTTTGATACATTCACCTCTGAAGGTAAATAATGTACTTACATTCAGTAATCTTGCTCTGATCTGTCATCCTGAGGGTCCCGAGGATAAAAATGTAGCATTGTTTTGTTTAATACAATCAATTTTATATTCAAATGTAGGAACCGGGTTCACTTTTTCTTTCACATTGAACATGTGGATCAGGTTGTGTAGATATGTAGTTAAACCATCTAATGTAAATCCCTTTTTGATTAAATTTTAAGGCAGCAAAAATGTGATAGCTTTGCAAGGGGTGTGTAGACTTCACTAGGCACTGCACATATTATTGACTGAGTTTATTACACTCAACTTACTTTGCCAGTAAGATTGCACATGTCTGTTGAATTACACTCATAGTCTCTCTCTTCGAATGCTACTGTCTGTCTATGGCAACACCAACATTCTGGGCAACCCCCTCATACCCTCTGTCCCCCACCCCTCCTCACCCCAGATGATCCCTCCCATGCTGTGGGCTTGCGGAGACAACACCATGATGGAGATGATTGAGAAGAAGCGCAGCCTGTGTCGGGAGATCAAGGCCCGCCGGGGGCCAGCAGACAACAACCTGTGTAAGCAGGACAGCATGCCCATCTTGCACAGCTGGAGGAAGAGCAGCAATGGGACCAAGAAGTATGGCGGCCCTCCCCCTTACTCCACACAGACCACCGTCTTCTGGGACACGGCTATCTGACAGGAGTGATCCACCCTGTCCTGGGCCTTGTAACGGGCCTTGTTCAAATGGAAGAACCAGGACTTGACCGGTATGTCCAGGACTACCTGGACTTGACTAGTAAGAAACACATTTTGTTTTCCGTTGCAAAACATTTTAAAACGTTTCTGTTGCGTGCCCTAATGAACACAACCCTGTCATCAGACTCCTCCCCCTTCCTTTCACAAGCCAGAGATGGGTTTTGAGCTGGTGACCAATCAGAGCACAGGGAGACAAGAGTTTCCCCCCCACCTCTCTGTTGTAGCAATTCAAATATCTGGTATATTTCCCTGGTTTGGTATTGCTAATTTATATTTTAAAAAATGGTACCTCAGTAATTGTCTTAATATTGAATATGCTTAGTACAATTATATATTTTCTAAAGATTAAAAAATATAAAATAATTTGGAAATTTTAGTCTACAGTTGTTAAATGGTTTTTCAAACCTTGTCTTGGATATTTATGTTGCAAAGACACTTGTCTGTGCGTTGGAGAAAAAAATATGTTGCCAATACGTTGAGCCAATTTAGTAAGAACACTATGGTTTTTTATACAAAAAAATCGAAAGGATAAATGTTCTTATAACGATGAAAAAAGCACTAATTTTAAATTGAATATATTTTGGCATCTTGAATTTAGATGTTGTTGTATTGGAATGCTGTTGTGAACCATTTGAATGATCCACAATGTAGGTTTGGCTTGCTCCACTGCCCTGACAATCACTATTACCATGTCCCAATACTTAGGGCAAATCTGCCATATCATATAGGGCCAGGACCAAAAGTAATATGGTAGCACCTTGGGGCAAATCATATCAAATCAGTGGTCGGACAAAGAGACAAGGTAACAATTTACTTGACACCCAGCGTCATAACACGTTATGACATGGTCTTAACATGTCATATGTCATAACAACTGACGTAACCTGTCATAACCTGTCATAATATAGTCATAACACTATCATGACACATATTTTTTGTTGTGACATTTATTGCATTATTTTATGGCTGGTTATGACACCTACATAAGTGTCAAACCCACAAAACCCACCACACAAGGCAAAACATTCCATTACACCGTAGCCTACTTGTCAACAGTATATTTATGTTATATAACATTTTCTGACATTGAACATATTCAATTATTATTGTAATTGCGCACAAATTATTGTCAGACATTCACCTACCCCAATGCTCTGTTGCTGATGACTGAGATGAATGCAGGAGAAGATATCAGGAGCAGGACAAGACAACTTCTTTACGACTGATTACTGACATAAGGGCATATATGGCTTATATGATTATGATGGTCATAATACCTCTTGACAGTGTCATAAAGTATATTTTCTTAATCCAAGTAAAATGACACAGGAAGGTCATAATGCTTCATGACAGTGTCATAAAGTGTATTTTCTGCAAGTGATTTAAAATATGATGAAAAACAACATGACTGTAAATAATGAATTACGACAACAACAAAGCACTTATTAAGAAACAATCTTTCAAATGAAAGGAACCTTGTTGGTTCCGAAAAATGTCATTTTAATCCAAAGAGACGTGAAGGAGAAGCTCGTCGGATGTTGATCTCTTCTCGGCTTTTTGTTTTTAAATAAATGTGGGTTTTGACCGTCTTATGTATGTCATAAAATAATGCAATATATGTCACGTTTGTAAATATATGGGTAATGACAGTGTTATGACCATATTATGACAGGTTATGACAAGTTATATCAGCTATTATGGCATATTATGACATGGTCATGACCGTGTCATAAAGTATTATGAAGCTGCGTGTCAAGTAAAGTGTTACCGGGACAAGAATATAGGAGACAAGGAGATAGGACGGAAGGATGCCATTTATTAAGAGTGTTGGGACAAGATGGTTTGTACAGTACCCAACATAATCTTTTCACACGACTGAGTCCAGCCAAACTTCACTGCCCTGGCTTGCCCTGGTTACACATCAACCATAGTTGCTGGAACTGAGCTGGAAAGAACAATGTGAAAACAAAATGTTGACACTAGCAACTACGGTTCGGGTCTACACAAAAGTGCTTAAAAAGTACAAGAGATTATAAGAGAGTCAGTGACCCATATCACCGTGCCAGAATAGTGACTGACCGGGCAGTGGAAGACTCGGCCATAGGGATGGAGATACTGTCATGGTGTATTTAATAAAGGCAGTTAAGATTATCCACCTATTCAGACAGGAACTAAGCTTGAATTAAAATTATGTCTTATCTGAGTCTGGGGGTATTTCTCTTGCCTCCAAATGAAAACAATTATAGTGAGTTTGAACTTTCTAGTTCAAACACGTTTGAGTTCTGCACATGTTATATAGTTCTACACATGTTAAATATTTCCAAATCGAGTTGTATCAAAATAATGTGAGGAGACATGATTATTGTTTATAAATGACCACACATCATACCATAACATATATACACACACCAGGAGCCTATTCAGGAGGATGTAGCCTCCGGAGCTAAGGTGTCTCACATTCTGTTTGAAAGCCTGGGGAAGTTCTCATCAGAAAAGATGATCAAAAGTGGTGGATCAAGGCAGTCTAGTGACACATTTCCACTTCTCAAACAAATAAAGTATTTTACATGGTTGGAGCTGCAAAAAGAGCTGATGTTTCTGAAAAACGTTCTGACTTGCAACAAGCAAGCTAAGATCAAAACAACAGTGATTAGCTAGTTGTGTCATCTAATCATTTGTGATTTGCTGGCTGTGTTATACTGTCATCCGTGATTGGATGGCTGTGACATTTGATTAGTCATGTTTTGCCGGCTTCCTTGATGAGGAATGATGAGTCTACAGAGAGTAGTCTACTGTCAGTTGTAGATCATTCCGCTAATAAGGACAGGATCTACAGTGGCCCAAAATTGTGTCATCACTGTCAATCAGTCTATCAGTGAGCTGTCTGACATCAGCCCCTGGTTGAAGTTGCCCTTGAACACAGATCTAACCATTTAAGGGGGAAAAGACACAACTGCCCTCAGGTCAGTGTCTGGTGACAACTTCATCCTTCTCCCTGACACAGCCAAACTGGCCTGTGAAGTTCTAACACTACACATCTGCTCGGTGAGAAATGTACACTTTGAGCACACATGAGAAATTGTAGAATGCTCAGGGGAGCTATGGCAGTGGCTATGGAGGGACCAGCATGGACTAGCACTCTTGCCATCTCCTTACTCCTCGTCACTATTTTCTTTAATCTTTCTTAACCTGCTATTTTCTCCATTGCATTTATCCTCAATTGCCCTTGTCGCCTCATTCTGCTTCTCTCTTCATCCTGTTTTAATCCTTTCCCCTTAGAATATTGTGTGAGGCACGCACACACAGTATTGACAATGATGTACGCCATTGTGGAAATCCTTGCTATAAACATTGCTTTGGAGACCAGGGTTCACTGTGACTCAGAGAGATGGTCACTAAAGCTCACAGAAATAGATATATGACCTAAACATTTATGATTACAGACCAGTGACAAGGTTTTACTTCAGAGAACGGATCTATCTAACCACACAGTAGGCAGGTTTTCATTGACCCAGGTTTGTTTGACAAAAGCAATGTCGCAACATGTGTAATGGAAAAGGTAGATATACTGTATATAGGAGACCTTTTCTAAAGATCAACAACATTTGTATCCGTTCGACAGGGGTGGATTATTCTTTTGTCAAACATTATTGGGACAAATCACAATGGAAACGATGTTTTTCAAATAAATGATTGCCCAATATTTTTGAAGGCACTTGATGTCAACACGTAACTCTGAAAATCCACACCACATTTTATTATAAATGCCTACTGCCTTTTTAAATCTATTTTTCAACTATACAAATAATGTTTCTTTGCAGGATCCTTCCAAGACTGGCTGAATTGCTTTGCCTTGCTTTTCTGGTTGGCTGGATGCAAGTTTCACCATCTAATTACTTCACCATGGCATAGACTGTGGAGAAAAGTTGGCACAATTCTTGCATTCTATCCATGCTGGCTTCTGCGGGTTACCAGAGACATGAAACAGATAGTCTGTATGCCCTCCCACCTGTCACCAATTTATGAATATCCAATTTGCCTAAATATGTAAAGTAAACTTGATTTTTATTAGACTGTAGATTTTTGCAAAAAATATGTTTTTAAAGGTGTTATGTCATTACGTTCAGCTGTTCTTATTATCGAAACAAGATGGTTAAATTATTAAGTGTAGGGGAGAGTGGCATAAGTTGAGCTAAAGGGTTAGTTTATCCACCTCTTGTTTTTACATTAACATTTTTGTCAATTAGCAGATGCTCATATCCAGAGCAACTAACAATTAGGGCATTCATCTTAAGATAGCTAGGTGGGACAACCACATATCTCAGTCACAGTAAGTACATTTGTACATTGTTTCTAGGAAACCATACACAAAATGAATAATGTCACCAAATATGTAGGAAGAGGTCATCATTTCATGGAATCTGTGAAGGAAGAGACCACATGGAAAAAGTCAAATCGAAACACATTTTATTGGTGTTACGGCTTTCTTTTGTTGAAGGAGAGTCGGACCAAAATGCAGCGTGTAGATTGCGATCCATGTTTAATGAAAAAAAACGTAAAACACGAATCAATACAAATACTACAAAACAAAAAGAACGTAACAAAAACCGAAACAGCCTATACTAGTGTAAAACTATCATAGCGATAGGAACAAGGACACTAAGGAAAATCACCCATGAAACACACAAAGAATATGGCTGCCTAAATATGGTTCCCAATCAGAGACAACGATAATCACCTGACTCTGATTAAGAACCGCCTCAGGCAGCCATAGACTAACGCTAGACATCCCACAAAACCCCAAGACAAAAACACACCACAATAACCCATGTCACACCCTGGCCTGACCGAATAAATGAAGAATAAACATAATATATTTCGACCAGGGCGTGACAGAACCCCCCCCTAAGGTGCGGACTCCCGGACGCACATCAAAACAATAGGGAGGGTCCGGGTGGGCGTCTGTCCATGGTGGCGGCTCAGGCTCCGGCGCGGGACGTGGAACCCACTCTATAAATGTCTTAGTCCCCCCTCCTCGCATCCTGGAATAGTCCACCTTCGCCGCCGACCATGGCCTAGTAGTCCTCACCCAGAACCCCACTGGACTGAGGGTCAGCTCGGGAAAGAGGGGCAGCTTGGGACAGGGGCAGCTCGGGACAGGGGCAGCTCAGCACTGAGGGGCAGCTCGGGACTGAGAGGAAGCCCAGCACTGAGAGGAAGCCCAGCACTGAGAGGAAGCCCAGCACTGAGAGGAAGCCCAGCACTGAGAGGAAGCTCAGCCAGGTAGTTGGATCCGGCAGATCCTGGCTGGTTGACGGTTCTGGCAGATCCTGGCTGACTGGCAGATCTGGAAGAGTCTGGCTGACTGGCGGATCTGGAAGAGTCTGGCTGACTGGCGGATCTGGAAGAGTCTGGCTGACTGGCGGATCTGGCAGAGTCTGGCTGACTGGCGGATCTGGCAGAGTCTGGCGGATCTGGCAGAGTCTGGCGGATCTGGCAGAGTCTGGCGGATCTGGCGGATCTGGAAGAGTCTGGCTGACTGGCAGATCTGGCTGCTCCATGCTGACTGGCGGCTCTGGCTGCTCCATGCTGACTGGCGGCTCTGGCTGCTCCATGTAGACTGGCAGCTCTGGCGGCTTCTTGCAGATTGACAGCTCTGGCTGCTCCATGCAGACTGGCAGCTCCATGCAGACTGACAGCTCCTTGCAGACTGACAGCTCTGGCTGCGCTAAACAGACGGGAGACTCCAGCAGCGCAGGAGAGGAGGAAGGCTCTGGCTGCGCTGAACAGGCGAGGCGCACAGTAGGTCTGATGCGTGGTGCTGGCACTGGTGGTACTGGGCCGAGGACATGCACAGGAAGCCTGGTGCGGGGAGCTGCCACCGGAGGGCTGGGGTGTGGAGGTGGTACTGGGTAGACCGGACCGTGCAGGCGCACTGGAGCTCTTGAGCACCGAGCCTGCCCAACTTTACCTGGCTCGATGCCCACTCTAGCCCGGCCAATACGAGGAGCTGGAATGTACCGCACCGGGCTATGCACCCGCACTGGGGACACCGTGCGCACCACTGCATAATCAAATCAAATCAATCAAATCAACACGGTGCCTGCCCGGTCTCTCTAGCCCCCCGGTAAGCACAGGGAGTTTGCACAGGTCTCCTACCTGGCGTAGCCCTACTCCCTGTGAGCCCCCCCAAGACATTTTTGGGCTGACTCTCGGGCTTCCTAGCCAACCGTGTTCCCTCATATCGCCGGCTCCTATCTCCGGCTGCCTCTGCTCTCCTAAGTGCCTCCAACTGTTCCCATGGGAGGCAATCTCTTCCAGCCAGTATCTCCTTCCAAGTGTAACAACCTTTGCCATCCAAAATGTCTTCCCATGTCCATTCCTCCTTTCGCTGCACCTGCCTGTTAACACGCTGCTTGGTCCGTTTGCGGTGGGTGATTCTGTTACGGCTTTCTTTTGTTGAAGGAGAGTCGGACCAAAATGCAGCGTGTAGATTGCGATCCATGTTTAATGAAAAAAACGTAAAACACGAATCAATACAAATACTACAAAACAAAAAGAACGTAATGAAAACCGAAACAGCCTATACTAGTGTAAAACTAACATAGCGATAGGAACAAGGACACTAAGGACAATCACCCATGAAACACACAAAGAATATGGCTGCCTAAATATGGTTCCCAATCAGAGACAACGATAATCACCTGACTCTGATTAAGAACCGCCTCAGGCAGCCATAGACTAACGCTAGACATCCGACAAAACCCCAAGACAAAAACACACCACAATAACCCATGTCACACCCTGGCCTGACCGAATGAATGAAGAATAAACGTAATATATTTTGACCAGGGCGTGACAATTGGTCACATAAACATGGTTAACAGACGTTAATGCGAGTGTAGTGAAATGCTTGTGCTTCTAGTTCTGAGAGTGCAGTAATATAGAGCAAGTAATCTAACAATTCCACAACAGCTACCTAATACACACAAATCTAAAGAGATGGAATAAGAATATGTGCATATAAATATATGGATGAGTGATGTCCCGAGCGGCATAGATGCAATAGATGGTATAAAATACAGTATATACATCTGAGATGCGTAATGTAAGATACGTAAACATTATTAAAGTGGCATTATTTAAAGTGACTAATGATCTACTTATTAAAGTGGCCAATGAATCGAGTCTGTATGTAAGCAGCAGCCTCTCTGTGTTATGACAGCTGTTTAACAGTCTGATGGCCTTGAGATAGAAGCTGTTTTTCAGTCTCTCGGTCACAGCTTTAACCTCTAGCGACTCCCAAACCCGCATGCGGGAGCGTAATCATCGCCTGAAACTAATTGGCATAACGCAGCGGACATAAATATCCCTAGAAAATATTCCTATTCATGAAAATCACAAATGAAATATATTGAGGCACAGCTTAGCCTTTTGTTAATCACCCTGTCATCTCAGATTTTCAAAATATGCTTTACAGCCAACGCGAGACAAGCATTTGTGTAAGTTTATAATAGCCTAGCATAGCATTATGCCTTGCTAGCAGCAGTCAACGTTGTCATGGAAATCAGAAAAGCAATCAAATTAAATCGTTTACCTTTGATGAACTTCGGATGTTTTCACTCAAGAGACTCCCAGGTAGATAGCCAAAATATTATTTTTATAGGCGAAACAGCTCCGTTTGTTCTTCACGTTTGGCTGAGAAATCGCCCGGAAATTGCGGTCACCACAATGCCAAATTTCTTTCCAAATTAGCTCCATAATATTGACAGAAACATGGCAAACGTTGTTTAGAATCCATCCTCAAGGTGTTTTTCTAATATCTATTCGATAATATATCCATCAGGACAATTCGTTTTTCTCTAGGACCGATTGTAGTAATGGCTACCTCTGTATTTTACGCGAGAATCTCTCTCGGAGCCACCATGTGACCACTTACGCAATGTGCCCCCATACGGCTATTCTTCAACAGAAATGCGTAAAACTACGTCACAATTCTGTAGACGCCTTGGGGAATACGTAGAAAGCGTAAGCTCGTTGATGGTACATTCACAGCCATATAGGGAGTCATTGGAACGTAGCACTTTCAAAACCTGGGGCACTTCCAGATTGGATTTTTCTCAGGCTTTCGCTTGCAACATCAGTTCTGTTATACTCACAGACAATATCTTTACAGTTTTGGAAACGTTAGAGTGTTTTGAAATGGGAACATTTTTTTTTTTTTTTTCTCCAAAAATGACAATACTGCCCCTAGAGTTCCAAGATTAATCCACCCGTACTGACCTCGCCTTCTGAATGGTAGCGGGGTGAACAGGCAGTGGCTCAGATGGTTGTTGTCCTTGATTATCTTTTTTGGAATTCCTCTGACATCGGGTGCTGTAGGTATCCTCGAGGGCAGGTAGTTTGTCCCCGGACATGCATGATATGCACCACCTTCTGGAGAGCCTTAAGGTTGAGGGTGGTGCAGTTGCCATACCAGGCGGTGATACAGCCCGACAGGATGCTCTTAATTGTGCATCTGTAAACGTTTTGTGGGGGTTTTAGGTGACAAGCCAAATTTCTTCAACCTCCTGAGGTTGAAGAGACACTTGCGCCTTCACCACAGTGTCTGTGTGGGTGGACCATTTCAGTTTGTCTGTGATGTGTACACCGAAGAACTTAAAACGTTTTACCTTCTCCACTGCTGTCTCATTGATGTGGATGGGGGGGTGCTCCCTCTGTTGTTTCCTGAAGTCTACGATCATCTCCTTTGTTTTGTTGACATTGAGTGAGAGGTTATTTTCCTGCCACCTCAATCCGAATGCCTCAGCACCTCCATGTAGGATCGTCATTGTTGGTAGTCAAGCCCACTACTGTTGTGTTGTCTGCAAACTTGACAATTAAGTTGGAGGCGTGCATGGCCACACATTAATGGTGAACAGGGAGTACAGCAGGGGGATGAGCATGCACCCTTCTGGGGCCCCAGTGTTGAGGATCAGCGAAGTGAAGATGTTGTTTCCTACCTTCACCACCGGGGGGCCGCCCTTCATAAAGTCCAGGACCAAATTGTACAGAGCGTCGTTGAGACCCAAGGCCTCAAGCTTAATGATGAGCTGGAAGGGTACTATGGTGCTGTAATCAATGAACAGCATTCTTATATAGGTATACATAGGTTTTCCAGATGGGATAGGGCAGTGTGCAGTGTGATGGTGATTGCATCATATGTGGACCTGTTGGGGTGGTATGCAAACTGAAGTGGTTCTAGGGTGGCATGTAAGGTGGAGGTGATATGATCCTTGACTAGTCTCTACTCCCAGTCATCTTTCCATGGTTAAATGCAGTTGTTGGCGCTTCCAGTTTTGCGCGATCAAAACAATCTTGAAGAGTGGATTCCGATTGGTCAGACCAGCGTCGAATGGTTCTTGTCATAGGTACATCCTGTTTGAGTTGCTGCATAGAGGACGGTAGGAGCAAAATGGCGGGGGAGGGTCTTGTATGTGTGTAGCGGAAGTTAGAGTAGCAGTGATCCAGCGTATTGCTATACTCAATATGCTAATAGAATTTATGGAGCCTTGTTCTCAAATTTGCTTCGTTAAAATCCCAAGCTACAATAAATGCAGCCTCAGGATATATGGTTTCCAGTTTCTATAGTCCAGTGAAGTTCCTTGAGGGCCAACGTGGTAGCTGTTTGAGGGGGGATATACACGGCTGTGACAATAACCGACGAGAACTCTCTTGGGAGATAATATGTTCGCCATTATATTGTAAGTAATTCTAGGTCAGATGAACAAAAGGACTTGAGTTCCTGTATGTTTTTACGATTACACCATGATTCGTTAATCATGAAGCATACACTCCACCATTCTTCTTCCCAGAAAGATGTTTATTACTGTTGGCGAGACGCATGAAGAAACCCGGTGGCTGAACTGACTCCGACAACATTCAGAGAGAGCCATGTTTCCGCGAAACAGAGAATGTTACATGCTCTGATGTCTCTCTGGAAGGCAACCCTTGCCCTAATTTCATCTACCTTGTTGTCTAGAGACTGGAAATTGGCGAGTAATATACTTGGAAGCGGTGGGTGGTGTGCACGCCTTCGAAGTCTGACCAGGAGGTCTCTCTGTCTACCTCTTCTGCAGCGACGTTGTTTTGGGTCGCCTCTGGGATTAGATCCAATGTCCTGGCTGGTGGTCAGAACAAAGGATCCGCTTCGGGAAAGTCGTATTCCTGGTTGTAATGTTGGTAAGTTGACGTTGCTCTTATACCCAATAGTTCTTCCCGGCTGTATGTAATAACACTTAAGATTTTCTGGGCTGACAATGTAAGAAATAATACATAAAAAAGAAAATACTGCATAGTTTCCTAAGAACTCTAAGCGAGATGACCATCTCTGTCGGCTCCATCTTGCTAGGTAAGCAGGTAAGTGGTAAGCAAGTTAGGTCCAACTAAGATTTTCACAAAATCAAATACATTTCTTGTGTTTATAAGTTTCATTTTTGCTTGTTCTAAACCAAAATAGATAATTGTAAGATTGTTTTATATATCAGTTGGGGTCTCTATAAGCTAAATTGTAATATTCTAAACCTAGCATGAAAGTGCATCCTTGTAGCTATGTGGGCTAATATAGTGAAAATATTTGCCATGGGGTAACTTGAGGTATTGGCCACCATACCCCATACAAATGATGATAGCATTTTGTTTGTTTTATGCATAATAGGCCCGATTCAGAATCTATTCCATTTTTTTGCATTTTGATTTAAGCACTTCTCAGTATTTGGTAGTCAGACCTGATGCGCTTCAAACCTTTGATATGCTAAACGGTCGCGGTATACAGCCACCCCTTCATCCCCTTCCAACCTCCCTACATTCATTTCTGTCTTAAATGACCATACAATTATTATCATCTCATGAGTCCAGTCTGATAATATGAATCAAAACACAGGAAAAACTGAATTTTGACTGCACTGTGCCCTTTCAATAAGTAATCTCAATGAGCTGGCGAATCGGCTGCTGAATCGGGATTACACTGAAAACAATTACAGTATATTACGGTTTTATGTGCCTTCTGATATTCTTAAAGTTGAAGGATGGCAATATTTGTAAAAAAAAAAGGCTATATCAAATAGGCAAATACATAATGACAAAGATACAAACATATAGGCAATATCAGTGCTTTAATGGTGAATAAAGAAGGAAAATTGTTCATTAGGAAGTGATGATCAAGTTTAATAATAGGCCTACTGCTTCAGAATTCCATCTTACAAGAGCTCAAAACGTAGCCACATTAAAGAGGAAGTCTGCATTCTTAAATATAACAAAGGAACACCCCATCACTGTTCTGGTAAAAAGCTGAGGTATGGGGACAAATGTAACCTCTCTCAAATTCATAGACAGAGCTCTGGCTGCAAGGACTGACCATCCATGATATCCAAAGAACAATCAGACACATTCTTTGGTTAAAAGGTCATGGAAGTTTATGCAAAAGGTTTTATAGACAAAAAGAGCTCAATGCATCGATCCACGGGATTTCAAGGAGGGCCAGTCCACGTTATGATACAAAAATGCAATGAGGTATACTTTCATAAATTGCTATGATAAAGTGCATCCAATAGCTTCAGTAAGCTGCATTCTACATTTATATACAGATGTAGGATCTTAATTTGAGCCAGTTTGCTAGAGCAGGAAAATAATCCTGCAGTAACAGGAAATGTAATTTGATGAATGGACCTTTTTTGTAGGGGTTGATACATGTTTCATTAGGGCATGGAAAGACAGGACATGTTCCTATAGAAGGAGCCTATTGAATATTGAACTAGGCCTTTATAAGTTATATTTTTCAAGAATCAATGGGTATATACAGTCGTGGCCAAAAGTTTTGAGAATGACACAAATATTAATTTTCACAGTCTGCTGCTCAGATTGTATGATGGCAATTTGCATATACTCCAGAATGTTATGAAGAGTGATCAGATGAATTGCAATTAATGGCAAAGTCCCTCTTTGCCATGCAAATTAACTGAATCCCCTAAAAACATTTCCACTGCATTTCAGCCCTGCAACAAAAGGACCAGCTGACATCATGTCATTGATTCTCTTGTTAACACAGGTGTGAGTGTTGACGAGGACAAGGCTGGAGATCACTCTGTCATGCTGATTGAGTTTGAATAACAGACTGGAAGCTTCAAAAGGAGAGTGGTGCTTGGAATCATTGTTCTTCCTCTGTCAACAATGGTTACCTGTAACGAAACACATGCCGTCACCATTGCTTTGCACAAAAAGTGCTTCACAGGCAAGGATATTGCTGCCAGTAAGATTGCACCTAAATCAACCATTTATGGGATCATCAAGAACTTCAAGGAGAGTGGTTCGATTGTTGTGAAGAAGGCTTCAGGGCGGCCAAGAAAGTCCAGCAAGAGCCAGGAAGGTCTCCTAAAGTTGATTCAGCTGCGGGATTGGAGCACCACCAGTACAGAGCTTGCTCAGGAATGGCAGCATTCAGGTGTGAGTGCATCTGCACGCACAGTGAGGCGAAGGCTTTTGGAGGATGGCCTGGTGTCAAGAAGGGCAGCAAAGAAGCCACTTCTCTCCAGGAAAAACATCAGGGACAGACTGATATTCTGCAAAAAGTACAGGGATTGGACTGTTGAGGACTGGGGTAAAGTAATTTTCTCTGAATCCCCTTTCCGATTGTTTGGGTCATCGGGGAAAAGCTTGTCCTTAGAAGATAAGGTGAGCGCTACCATAATTCCTGTGTCATGCCAAAAGTAAAGCATCCTGAGACCATTCATGTGTGTGGTTGCTTCTCAGATAAGGGAGTGGAGTCAGTCACAATTTTGCCTAAGAACACAGCCATGAATAAAGAATGGTACCAACACATCCTCAGAGAGCAACTTTTCCCAACCATCCAGGAACAGTTTGGTGACGAACAATGCCTTTTACAGCATTATGGATTACCTTGCCATAAGGCAAAAGTCATAACTAAGTGGCTTGGAGAACAAAACATCGATATTTTGGGTCCATGGCCAGGAAACTCCCGAGACCTTATTCCCATTGAGAACTTGTGGTCAATCCTCAAGAGACGGGTGGACAAACAAAAACCCACAAATTCTGACAAACTCCAAACATTGCTTTTGCAAGACTGGGCTGCCATCAGTAACCCAGAAGTTAATTGACAGCATGCCAGGGCAGTTTGCAGAGGTCTTAAAAAAGATGGGTCAACACTGCAAATATTGACTCTTTGCATCAACTTCATGTAATTGTCAATAAAAGCCTTTGACACTTATTAAATGCTTGTAATTATACTTCAGTATTCCATAGTAACATCTGACAAAAATGTCTAAAGACACTGAAGCAGCATACTTTGTAGAAATTAATATTTGTGTCATTTTCAAAACCTTTGGCCACGACTGTACAGTATTATTGGTTTAAAAGTAAAAAAGAATTGAAGTAGCAATCACAGATTGCTCCTTTAAATGAGACACAGACAGGCCTACTTAAAACCCAGAATATGAATGGCAAATATAAAGAGTAGCAACAACATCAAAACTTTAAAGTGTATGATATTGCAGATCATTTTTCATCGACTATTGTTGTCCTAGTTTTTCTAAAATGTCTTGATATATTCATAAACATGATATGGAAAGGCTAATAAACATACTACTGCACACATTCCTGTGACACTCCCATTTCCTGCTCCACCTACATACAGTAGATGCAAAGTGTTACAGTATCTGTGTAATCCAAATTTGCCAATGCTAACTTTTTTGTTGTTGTAGCTTTTGTTTTAAAGAGAAGAAAATGTCGCCCTGAATCTCACACAACTCTGTTGCAATGTTAGAAGACAATCACACTTGCAAACTTACTGCTGCAAGGTGCTCGCTCAGTCGAACTGTGCTGCACGGAGAGAAAAAAATCAAATTTTCAAGCAGTGAATCTGCTTGTTTGCATAGAAATAGGATGGATAGAAAGGGCACAGTCCTATTTCACCCAAGCCCATTCATGATAGATTGTGTCAGGAGCATTGAGTGCATTAACCATTTGATGTTCAATCACTGAGTACATAAGCAGTTATGTCCATTCTATTCAATCCATCTCAATATGTGTTCCAACTCTTATGAATACATTACAGCTCTTCTTTGATTGTCTAGCTTCCACTTATTTGTCCTGTGGGGAGAAGATCTTGAATCTAAGGGTACGTATATATATTATATTTTGTGTATACGTTTGCACTGTGGGGCTAAGACAGAAGCACTGTGATGTCACACTTTTGTCTTTCTTGCAATGAGAGTGTTTGAGTGTTTTTTTATGACTATGTCCGAGGACAAAAAAAAGAGTATGCTTATTGTAATATTAATAAATATTTATTGAGTATGAGATAAATAAATATGTTTTTGCATTTCGCTGTGTGGAGTGGTTGTTTTGCCAAGACAAAGTTAGTTCTCTACAATTAGATCAGTCTCACAAGGATCTACACAACAGTATGACTTTATTTCCACAGTGCTTGGTAGGCTACATTCCCTTGTAGTGAGGGCAGATCATGATGGCTTATGAAGACTTCGGCCTGTAGGCCATTTGATATCATTAATAACACCCATTTGGAGATATTATACTGGAAAGAGCCAGAAACCCCACAGATGACTTGCTGGCTGCTTCAGATCCACTAGACACAGACGTCAATTCAATGTCTATGTCACGTTGGTTCAATGTAATTACATTGAAATGGGGTGGAAACAACATTTTTCAAATAAAAAAATCTAATTTTGTTAACGACAGATGTAGACTAACAGCGAAACACTTACATATGGGCCCTTCCCACCAATGCAGAGAGAAAGAAAATAGAGAAATAATAATAAATACACAATTTGTATTGATAACTTGGCTATATGCATAGGGTATCCAGTACCAAGTCGATGTGCATGGGTACGAGGTCATTGAGGTAAATACTGTATGTACATATAAATAGGAATAAAGTGACAGATTATAAACAGCAGCAGCAATGTATGTGATGAGTCAAAAAAGTTAGTGCAAAAAGGATAGATGCAGATAGTCTGGGAAGCTATTCGGTTACCTATTTTGCAGTCCTATGGCTTGGGAGTAGAAGCTTTTCAGGGTCCTGTTGGTTCCAGACTTTGTGCTTCGGTACCACTTGCCGTGCGGTCGCAGAAAAAACAGTCTATGACTTAGGTGGCTATGACCATTTTTAGGGCCTTCCTCTGACACCACCTGGTATAGAGGTCCTGGATGGCAGGGAGCTCGGTCCTGGTGATGTACTGGGCCATACACACTAAGTGAGGATGCAGCCAGTCAAGATCATCTCAATGGTGCAGCTGCAGAAATTTTTGAGGGCACATGCCAAATCTTTTCAGCCTCCTGAGGGGGAATAAGTGGTGACAAGCCCTCTTCACGACTGTGTTGGTGTGTGTGGACCATGATCTTTAGTGATGAAAGCTTTACATTTCTCTGTATCTACGAGAGACCCTCTCCAATACAGCCCTTTTGATGTGAATGGGTTCGAGCTCGGCCCTTTGTTTCCTGTAGTCCACGATCAGCTTCCTTGTATTGCTGACGTTGAGGAAGAGGTTGTTGTCCTGGCACCACACTGCCAGGTCTGTGACCTCTCTATAGGCTGTCTCATCATCATCGGTGATCAGGCCTACCACCAGGATGCGTAGTGTAGTGATGAGCTTTGAGGGCACTATGGTGTTCAACGCTGAGCTATAGTCAATGAACAGCTTCTCACATAGGTGTTATTCTTGTCCAGGTTGGAAAGGGCAATGTGGAATGCAATAGCGATTGCGTCATCTGTGGATCTGTTGGAGGCGGTCTGCGAATTGGAGTGGGTCCAGGGTATTTGAGATGATGGTGTTGATGTGAGCCATGAACAGCCTTTCAAAGCATTTCATAGCTACATATTTGAGTGCTACGGGGCGATAGTTATTTAGACAGGTTACCTTGGCGTCCTTGGGCACAGGGACAATAGTGGCCTGCTTGAAACATGTATGTATTACAGACAGGGTCAGGGAGAGGTTGAAAATGTCAGTGAAGATACTGGTCAATGCATGCTCTGAGTACACATCCTGGTAATCAATCTAGCCTTGCAGCCTTGTGAATGTATACCTGTTTAAAGGTCTTACTCACATCGGCTGGTGATCACACAGTATTGCGGAACAGCTAGTGCTCTAATGAATGGTTCAGTGTTGCTTGCCTCAAACGAGCATAGAAAACATTTAGCTCATTTGGTATGCTCACGTCACTGGGCAACTCGCGGCTGGGGTTTCCCTTTGTAATCCATGATATTTTACAAGCCCTGCTTGATCTGACAAGCGTAAAAGCTGGTATAGTAGGATTTGATCTTAGTCCTGTATTGATTCTTTGCCTTTTTGATGGTTCGTTGGAGGGCGTGGCAAGATTTCTTTTATGTGTCCATTTTAGTTTCCCGTTCCTTGAAAGCGTCAGCTCTAGCCTTTAACCTAGGGTCCTGTGTGGCTCAGTCGGTAGAGCATGGCGCTTGCAACGCCAAGCGTCGTGGGTTCGATTCCCGCTGGGGCCAACCATATGTAAAAGTAGTGGCCCCAGCCGACTTGTAAGTCGCTTTGGACAAAAGCGTCTGCTAAATGGGATATATTATTATTATTATTAACCTCTAGCGTCGAGCAATCCCGTATCCGGGAGCGTAATCATAGCCTCAAGCTCATTAGCATAACGCAACGTTAACTATTCATGAAAATCGTAAATGAAATAAATATATTGGCTCACAAGCTTAGCCATTTGTTAACAACACTGTCATCTCAGATTTTCAAAATATGCTTTTCAACCATAGCTTCAAAAGCATTTGTGTAAGAGTATTGATAGCTAGCATAGCATTAAGCCTAGCATTCAGCAGGCAACATTTTCACAAAAACAAGAAAAGCATTCCATTAAAATCATTTACCTTTGAAGAACTTCGGATGTTTTCAATGAGGAGACTCTCAGATAGCAAATGTTCAGTTTTTCCAAAAAGATTATTTGTGTAGGAGAAATCGCTCCGAAAATTAAGTCATTACGCCAAACATTTTTCCAAATTAACTCCATAATATCGACAGAAACATGGCACACGTTGTTTAGAATCAATCCTCAAGGTGTTTTTCACATATCTATTCGATGATAAATCATTCGTGGCAGTTGCCTTTCTCCTCTGAACCAAATGGAAAAGTGGACGCAGCTGGAGATTGCGCAATAATTTCGACGGAGGACACCAAGCGGACACCTGGTAAATGTAGTCTCTTATGGTCAATCTTCCAATGATATGCCTACAAGTACGTCACAATGCTGCAGACACCTTGGGGAAACGACAGAAAGTGTAGGCTCATTCCTGGCGCATTCACAGCCATATAAGGTGACATTGGAACACAGCGCATTCAAAATCTAGGGCATTTCCTGTATGAAATTTCATCTTGGTTTCGCCTGTAGCATTAGTTCTGGGGCATCACAGACAATATCTTTGCAGTTTTGGAAACGTCAGAGTGTTCTTTCCAAAGCTGTCAATTATATGCATAGTCGAGCATCTTTTCGTGACAAAATATCTTGTTTAAAACGGGAACGTTATTTTATCCAAAAATTAAAAGAGCTATATCGAAGAAGTTAACTCAGTGTGGATGTGCCTGTTATCCATGGCTTCTGTTTGGGATATGTACACTGTGGGGGCGACGTCATTGATACACTTATTTATAAAGCTGGTGACTGATGTGGTAAACCTCAATGGAACACAATGGAACAGTCCTGTAGCTTAGCATCTGCTTCATCGGACCACTTCCTTGTTGATTGCCCCACTGGCACTACCTGTTTGAATTTTTTGCTTGTAAGTAGGAATAAGGAATAAGGAGAATAGAGTTGTGAGGGTGATGGAGTGCTTTGTATGCATTTATTTTTGTAGAGTAAAGGTTATCTAGAGTTTTTTTTGTCTCTAGTTGCACAGGTGACATGCTGGAAGAACTTAGCTTAGAAGGATTTCAGTTTTCCTTCATAAAAATCACCGGCCAGTAGGAGCACCGCCTTCAGATGAGCATTTTCTTGTTTGCTTATGGCCCCATACAGCTCCTTGAGTGCGGTCTTAGCGCCAGCATCAGTTTGTGTCAGTCACAACACCTCAACACTGGGATGCGAGGTTCGATTCCAGGCTGTATCACAATTGGCCCAGCATAAACTCAGGTTTTCCGGGTCTCTATGTTTTTGGTTGGACAGGAAACATAACTCGACCTTCGCCTCTCCGGAGCCTTTTGAGGAGTTGCAGTGCTGACACAAGATTGGATCTCAATTGGTTATCACGAAATTGGGGAGGGGGAAAAATAATAATACATATACTGTAAATGAATAAGAATGGTCCATCACCTAAAGGACATCCAGCCAACTCAACAACTGTGGGAAGCATTGGAGTCAACATGGCCAGCATCCCTGTTGAACGCTTTCGACACCACACTCCTAGAAAAAAGGGTTTCAAAAGGGTTCTTCGGCTGTCCCCAGGTAGACCTATTTTGGGTTCTATGTAGAACTCTCTGTGTAAAGGGTTCTACATGGAACTCAAAAGGGTTTGTCAAAGGGTTATTCAATGGGAACAGCCAGAGAAGGTTCTAGATAGCATATTTTCTTCTAAAACTGTCAATGCCCCGATGAATTGAGGCTGTTCTGAGGGCAAAATGGGGTGGCTAAGGCAATATTAGGATGGTATTCTCAATGTTTTGTACACTTAGTGTATATTAGAGGTTCACACAGGAGTGAAAATTCATACCTGTCCTGTCAATTATTTTTCTGTACTGTTCTGATCCTGCACAGTCCTATAACTCTGGAACTTTCCTGTCCTTTCCCGATACATTTCACTCCCATCCCGTGCTCATTTTTGCATGCAGAAATAAGTTGGTTATTGTGTTTGTTTAAGAAGTATTGAAAATTATTTCAGTAATGCAATATGTGACTGTGAGATATCTTATTTAAATGCACTGACTGTAGGCCAAGTGGCTCTGAATAAGAGTTTATTCTAAATTACCTAAATGCAGATTAAGCTGGAGGATGAGGATTGAGACCCCAGCAGGATGGTCTGCTCAGCAAAATAGTCAAAATATTCACCTCAGATTGCATGGGTTTAGTTAAAAATGCAAACAATTTAGCTTGAGGGTAAAGCTGTTGGGAGTAAAGCAGCTTTGCCCACTCAGTCCTCTTGTCCCGCTCTCCAGTTGGTAGCCTATTTGATTAAACCACAGGATTTTTTTTATAAACTGTGTACTCTGTTCCTTCATTGTCAAAGACAAATCCAAAAAAATTTTCTTTCCTAACATCACTCTAATGTTAACTTCTTGAAACTCCCCATCCCGGATCCGGGATCGTGACTAAGCCTCAGGCTCATTAGCATAACGCAACGTTAACGATTTCTGAAAATCGCAAATAAAATTAAAATAATGCGTTTGCTCTCAAGCTTAGCCTTTTCTTAACAACACTGTCATCTCAGATTTTCAAAATATGCTTTTGAACCATAGAAATGGACTAATTTGTGTAAGAGTATGCAAAGCTAGCATAGCATTTTGTGTAGCATGTAGCACGCAACATTTTCACAAAAGCCAGATAATCAAATAAATAAAATCATTTACCTTTGAAGAGCTTCTGATGTTTTCAATGAGGAGACTCCCAGCCACATACCAGATGCGCAGTGTTTCCTGAAAGCGTCTGTGTGTAGGAGAAATCGTTCCGTTTTCTACATTGCGCCTGGCTACCGAAACGAACCGAAAATGCAGTCACCTACAACGTGAAACTTTTTCCGGATTAACTACA
This sequence comes from Oncorhynchus masou masou, assembly GCF_036934945.1. Classification (NCBI taxonomy): domain Eukaryota; kingdom Metazoa; phylum Chordata; class Actinopteri; order Salmoniformes; family Salmonidae; genus Oncorhynchus; species Oncorhynchus masou. Next base: position 2,389,102 of record NC_088237.1, read on the forward strand.
TAATATCGACCGAAACATGGCAAACGTTGTTTGGAATCAATCCTCAAGGTGTTTTTTCACATATCTCTTCATTGACATGCAGTTCGTGGAAGCTTGCTTCCCTCTCTGTGTCCCATGGAAAAATACTGGCAGGTGACTTTTGCGCATCAATTTCGGCGCAGGACACCGGGCGGACACGTGGTAAATGTGGTCTCTTATGGTCAATCTTCCAATGATCTGCCTACAAATACGTCACAATGCTGCAGACACCTTGGGGAAACGACAGAAAGGGCAGACTCATTCCTCTTGCGTTCACAGCCATATAAGGAGATCATGACAAACAGAGCCTCAAAAATCCTTGTCATTTCCTGGATGCCATCTCATCTTGGTTTTGCCTGAAGCTCACGTTAAAGGGCACGCACAGAGAAGATATTTGTATTTCTGGACACGTCAGAGTGTTTTCTTTCGAACAGTAGCAATTATATGCATAGTCGAGCATCTTTTTGTGACAAAATATCTTGTTTAAAACGGGAACGTTTTTCATCCAAAAATGAAATAGCGCCACCATAGATGTAAGAGGTTAATGTTAGTGATGGGTCCTTGGCTACAACAAGACTTTGCATTTCCTTTATTGAAGGCTTCATAATTTATCCTTCTGAGGTAGCCTATAGTGACTAACTAAATTTGGAGCGAGGCACGAGAGTGAGCGGGGGAGGGAGGGGGGGGAATTACATTTACTTTGTATCGAATTTTTTAAGTAAACTGTATTAGGCCTAACCCCACACATGACATGTTTCCACCGCAAAAACAATGTTTAGAACTATTCCTGTACTGCCCTTTCCTGTGGACTGTTGATCCTGTCCCATCCTGTCCAGAACTTGACTCATGAACTTCACTCCCATTCCTGCCAGAATCCCAAGAGACCCGCAAGACCTGCTTCCATGTAAACCTCTAGTCAGTCCCTCCAAGATTCTGCAATTCTGCGATTGCATAATTAAATCCAAATCAACCAATCCGAGCATATTATGAGAGAGCTGAGAAGATGATGGCTGATTGTTGATGGCTGACAGGTAGTACAATGAACAGAAATGTCATTTGCCAACAAAAATAACAGCTAAAGACCGTGCGAAACAATTTCCAAATGTTTTACATCGCGAAATCTTGGAGGGTCTGTCTAGTGCATATTATCCATGTCCTTGTTCAGCCACAAATTTGAGAAATATATGTTACCAGAAATCTTCAGGTCCCGTTGATTGATAGTCTCAAATGGAGCTGTCCAGTTTGTTCTCCAATGATTGTACATTTGCCAATAGAATGGAGGATAGAGGCAGTTTATGTACTCGCCGACATAGTTTCGTCAAGGTGCTCGCGCGCCGTCTTTTTCTTTTCCAAGTCAGGGACTGGTCCGGGGTGAGCAGTATGTCCTGCGCCTCCAACTCATTGAAGTAGAAATCTTCATCCAAATTTAGGTTAGTGATCGCTGTTCTGATGTCCAGAAGCTCTTTTCAGTTATAGGAAACGGTGGTGGAAACCTTATGTACAAAATAGTAGAATTGGTGAGGAACCCTTAAAACGTCTGCTATCTACTGCACCGTGATTCTTTCATTCTTCTCATTCAACCAGTTTGTGCACAGTAGGATGTACAGATGCACTCTAAACAGCCTATAGACATTAGTGGATCAGGTACAATTTGGGGTCCCAACATACTATTGAGAGTATGAATATGTGCAATTTCGAAATTTGCTTGTGCATCTGCATTTCTTCTCTTGTTATGTCAGTCACTGAGTCACTCAATTAGCATTTTTTTATTTGTAGTTAGTCTAGCCATCTATCTAGTTATCATGGACGAATACCGACCGAGCACACAGGGCATATGCCCAGGGGCTCTGATCTCCAGGATTCTCACTCAGATATTATATTAATGTGGCACAAGTGTCACATCCTGATCTATTTCACCTGTCTTGTGTGTCACGCCCTGATCTGCATCACCTGTTCTTGTGATTGTATCAGGACCTCCTGGAGGTTTTCAGCAAGGCCCAGGCTACCTTCCTTCCTACACATCGTCCCTACGATTGTGCTATTGACCTCCTCCCGGGCACCACACCGCCTCGAGGTCGGCTATATTCCCTGTCCGGACCTGAGACCATGGCCATGGAGGAGTAAATTGAGGACTCACTGGCTGTTAGGAGCATTTTCCCTTCTGCCTCTCCTGCTGGCGCAAGACCCTGCATCCATGTATTGATTACCGGGGTCTCAATGATACTACGATTAAAAATCGGTACCCTCCACCACTCCTGTCCTCAGACGAGTGGAAGATAGCTTTCAATACTGCCAGTGGACATTATGAGTACCTGGTTATGCCGTTTGGTACCCTCGGTAAATGGTTACCGTCTACTACTCCTATCCTCAGCTTTCAAACCTCTCCAGGGGGTACTATCTTCACCAAACTGAACCTTCGGAATGCCTACCATCTTGTGCGGATACGCGAAGGAGACGAGTGGAAGACAGCTTTCAACACTGCCAGTGGGCATTATAAGTACCTGGTTATGCTGTTGAATCGTTTTGTTTTTGTCTACTTCGACGACATCCTGGTTTTCTCTCATTCTGCCCAGGAAGACATTTTCCATGTTCGACAGGTTCTTCAGCGCCTCTTGGAGAATCAGTTGTTTGTAAAGGCTGAGAAATGTGAATTCCACCGCTCCACTATCTCCTTTCTAGGATACATTATTGCTGAAGGGAATGTACAGATGGATCCGGAGAAGGTGAGAGCGGTACTGGGTTGGCCCCAGCCCAAGTCCAGGGTGCATCTCCAACGGTTTCTGGGTTTAGCCCATTTCTACCACCGTTTAATTCGGGGTTACAGCAACCTGGTGGCTCCGCTCTCTGCACTCACCTCTCCCAAGGTATCGTTCACATGGTCTCCAGCAGCTGGACAAGGCTTTTGGGGATCTTAAGCAGCGATTCACTACTGCTCCTATCCTCATCCATCCAGACCCAACTCGTCAGTTTGTGGTGGAGGTTGATGCTTCCGACATGGGAGTAGGGGCTGTTCTTTCCCAGCGATCCGTCCAGACCAAAAACTTCATCCCTGTGCCTTCATGTCCCATCATCTCAACTCTGCATAGAGGAACTATGATGTTGGGAACTGGGAACTCCTAGCTGTGAAGATAACTCTGGAGGAGTGGAGACACTGGCTGGAAGAGGCGGAACATCCATTCCTGGTATGGATGAACCATAAACATTTTGAATACCTCTCTACTGCCAAGCGTCTTAACCCAAGGCAAGCTTGTTGGGGTCTGTTATTTACCAGGTTAAATTTCACCATCTCCTACCGACCAGGGTGAAAGAACATGAAGCCAGACTCTCTATCCCATCTGTACAGTTCCACTGCCACTCCCTCTGAGTCTGAGACCATCCTCCCTGCCCCTTGTTTGTCGGCTTCTGTCATTTTGGGAATTGAGGCTCTGGTTCGCAAGGCACAACATTCCCAGTCGGACCATGAGGGTGGTCCGGCTAACCGGCTGTTTGTTCCGGATTCGGTCCTGTCTCAGGTTCTGGAATGGACTCATTCCTCTAGGCTTACCTGTCATCCTGGTACTCGTCGAACACTGGCTTTCCTCCGTCAACACTTCTTGTGGCCCACCATGGTCCCTGATGTCTCGACCTTTGTCACCCCATGGATGGTGTGCACAAAAGCAAGACTATGCGGCAAACTCCGTCTCGCCTCCTACAGCCACTCCCTGTCTCTCATCGCCCCTGGTCCCATATTTCCCTGGATTTTGTCACTGGACTTCCTCTGTCATGACGGCAACACCACCATCCTGACAGTAGTTGTCAGATTCTCCAAGGCCGCCCATTTCATCCCTCTTCCAAAGTTACCTTCAGCCAAGAAGACAGCCCAGCTAATGGTGCAGGATGTCTTCTGAATCCATGGACCGTCAATTTACATTGTCTCGGACCAGGGTCCTCAGTTCTCGTCCCAATTCTGGAAGACGTTTCATCCCCAATATAATGGCCAGTCGGAGAGAGCCAATCAAGATATGGAGACGGCACTCCGGTGTCTTGTTGCCAGTAACCCCACCACCTGAGGTCAGCAACTGGTCTGGGTGGAAAATGCCAGGAACACTCTCCCCTGCTTGGCTACTGGACTATCCCCCTTCAAATGCTCCATGGGGTATTAACCCCCACTCTTCCCTGAGCAGGAAGTGGAGGTCAACATATCTTCAGCTCAGATGTCTGTCAGCCACTCTCAGCGTACCTGGAGAAGAGCTCGGGCGGTTCTTCTCAAGACCACCTCCAGGTATCGTCGACAAGCGGATCGCCACCGGACTCTGGCTCCTCGCTGTCAGGTCGGGCAGATAGTATGGTTGTCCACTCAGGACCTACCCTTCCGGGTAGAATCCTGCAAACTTTCCCCCCGTTTCATTGGTCCTTTCCCCATTTCTAGAGCCATTAGTCCCACTGCTGTCCATCTGTTGTTGCCCAGTATCATCCGTGTTCACCCCACGTTTCATGTGTCCAGGATTAAGTTCTTGTCTCACAGTCCTATTTCTTATGTTTCTAGGCCCATCCCTCCCCCCGGATCATCGATGGCCAGCCAGCATATACGGTGAGACGCCTCCTGCGGGTTCAACCACAGGGCAGGGGTTTCCAGTACCTGGTTGACTGGGAGGGTTATGGCCCGGAGGAGAGGTGCTGGGTTTCTGCTAAATGTGTCCTGGACCTGGCCCTAATCGCTGATTTTTCACCCCTGACAACCCAGTCAGCCAGGTATGCCCCTAGGGAGGGGGGGGGTACTGTCACACCCTAATTTGTTTCACCTGTCCTTGTGATTGTCTCCACCCCCTCCAAGTGTCGCTTATTTTCCCCAGTCTATTCATCCCTGTGTTTCCTGCCTCTCTGTGCCAGTTCGTCTTGTGTGTTTCAAGTTAATCAGATTGTTTTTCCCGTGCTCCTGCTTTTGCTATTCTCTCTTTTGCTAGTCCACCCTTGCCTGTTTTTCTGGACTCTGTACCCGCCTGCCTTTCCTGTCATGTCTTATTATGTCTGTTCCTGTCCTTTCTCTTCACTCTGTCTCTCTCTGCTGGTCTTATTAGGTTACCTTCTCTGTCTCTCCTTCTTCAGCTGTTCTACATCTCCCCTAACTAGCTCATTCATCCTTTCCCACCTGTTCTCTCTTTCTCCTCTGATTAGGTCTCTATTTCTCTCTCTGTTCCTGCTACTTTCAGTGTCAGATTCTTGTTTGTGTTTTTCATGCCAGAAGCAAGCTATCGTCTCGTTTGCTTCCACCTTGTCCTATCCTGTCGGAGTCGGCCTGGCAGGTGCATCCTGCACTATACAACGTCGGAAGAGGATTTATGCCATTCCTGTTTTTTCATTAAAGAACTCTGTTTTCTGTTAAAACCGCTTTTGGGTCTTCACTCAAGTACATAACATTTCCAGTCTGCCTGCCCTGACCTCAAGCCTGTCTGGCACATTGTACCTCCTGGACTGTGATCTGTTTTTTTATGTTTGTCTGTTGCCAGTTCGTCTTGTCTCGTTGAGCCTACCATCATGTTTTTCCGTACTCCTGTTCTCTTTAGTCCCTGTTTTCTAGTTCTTCCGGTTTTGTTCATTCGTCCTGTCCTGAGCCTGTCTACCAATCTGTACCTTTTGACACTGTCCTGGATTACCGATTTCTGCCTGCCCTTGACCTGTTGTTAGCCTGCCCCTTGGATTGCAAATAAACTGCTGTGATTCGAACAGTCTGCATCTGCAACTGATTCTGATAGTACGAACTGGCCATGACTGACCCAGCAGACTCGGACCAGCTCTGCAACGCCATCTCTTCTTCACGATGAGATACTTTGAAGTACTTTGCCTTGAATACATTGCTGGAGCAATTTCGCAAATTGTCTGTTAGGCAGCCAGCCAAGACAGTAACCGCACAGCCCCTAAGTAACTCCGCTGTCAGTCTCCCCAGGTTACCCCGGCTTGCCGAGAACCCTGCTTACCTCCTCCGGAACGCTTTGCTGGAGAGTCAGGAACCTGTCCCATATTTCTCTCCCTGTTTTCTCTCATATTCGAGCTGCATCCCTCGTCCTTTCCCTCGGACCGCTCGAAAATAGCATACCTCATAACGCTGATGTCCGGGAGGGCCCTCACCTGGGCTAGGGCAATGTGGGAACAACAATCTGCCTTCTGCTTCAGTCTGGAGGAGTTCATGGCTGAGGTGAAAAATGTTTTGAAAAATGATTCTCTATTGTCTGGGAGAAAGGCTGCACGGAAGTTACTCCAGCTTAACCTGCAGGCGCGACACAAAACGAAGAAATAAAAATATAAATCATGCCTTACCTTTGACAAGCTTCTTCTGTTGGCACTCCAATATGTCCCATAAACATCACAAATGGTCCTTTTGTTTCATTAATTCCGTCCATATATATCCAAAATGTCAATTTATTTGGCGCGTTTGATCCAGAAAAACACCGGTTCCAACTTGCGCAACGTGACTACAAAATTTCTCAAAAGTTACCTGTAAACTTTGCCAAAACATTTCAAACTACTTTTGTAATACAACTTCAGGTATTTTTTAAAGTAAATAATCAGTAAAATTGAAGACAGGATGATCTGTGTTCAATACAGGAAGAAAACAAACTGACACTAGCTTTCTGGTCAACTGCCTCTAACAAACAGTATTTATTTTATTTTTATTTTTCCTTTATTTAAACAGGCAAGTCAGTTAAGAACAAATTCTTATTTTCAATGACGGCCTGGGAACAGTGGGTTAACTGCCTGTTCAGGGGCAGAACGACAGATTTGTACCTTGTCAGCTCGGGGGTTTGAACTCGCAACCTTCTGGTTGCTAGTTCAACGCTCTAACCACTAGGCTACCCTGCCGCCACGATGAAGTGACCCTCATTTTGACCAGGGCTACTTCTTGGATGGGTGCTCACCCTCAATAGGCCCACTATAGGCAGTGTCACCCACAATACCACTCCTATGAACCTGCGAGTGTCAGGGAACCACAATTAGACAATACAGTTCATGCTCTTCAAGTCTGCTCAGGTACCTGTGGTTTTAGGGTTTTCAAGGCTCCAGCGTCACAATCCCTTCATCGACTGTTGGTGCTATCATCGGCTGGAGTGGTTCTGCCAAGCTCATTGCCTGAAGTCGGCACACACTGCCCCGCGATGTCTTCCTGTAGGCTCGGAAGAAGCCTCAGACCTCACCGCCTTCCCCCTCGGAGTACCAGGACCTCCGGGAGGTTTTCAGCAAGGCCCAGGCCACTTCGATTCCTCCGCATCAACCCTATGACTGCATGATCAACATTCTCCCGGGCACTACACCACCCCGGGGACAGCTATATTCACTGTTGTGTCCGGAGACCAGGGCAATGGAAACGTAAATCGAGGACTCCCTGGCTAAAGGGTGTATCTGTCCTTCTGCCTCCCCCGCCGGGGCAGGGTTCTTCTTTGTGGAGAAGAGGGCCAAAACCCTGTGCCCGTTCATTGACTATCGGTGTCTCAATAACATCATGGCTAAGAACCGCTACCGCCACTCATCACCTCGTCTTTCGAGTTGCTCCAGGGAGCCACCATTTTCTCTAAGTTGGACCTGCGGAACGCCTACTATCTGGTGTGGATACGGGAAGCTGACGAGTGGAAGACTAGTCACCTTCAACATGGCTAGCGGACACTATGAATACCTGGTGATAACATTAGGTCTGACCAACGCTCCTGCTTTGTTCCAGGCCCTGGTTAACGCCGTTCTCCACTACATGTTGAACTGGTTCGTGTTTGTCTACCTTGACAACATCCTCATCTTTTCCCGCACAGCTCAAGAACACGTTCTCCACGTCCGACAAGTTCTCCAGCTGGAGAACCAGCTTTTAGCGAAAGCAAAAAATGCTAATTCCATCGCTCCACCATCTCCTTCATTGGATGCATCATCACTGCTGGTAATGGGCAGATGGATCCCGGAAAGGTGAGAGCAGTGATGGATTGGCCCCAATTGCCAATTTCTATTGCCGTTTTATCTGGGGTTACAACACCCTGGCTTCTCCCCTTTCATAAAAACAGTTTGCATTGACTTCTCTCCCCATAGGAATACATTGGCTTCACCTCTAAATTCAACCTGAAGCCTATGTGGGTTATGAATGCCTTATGAACCTGTTTTCTATGACAGTCCATCAGACCAATATGAGGTCTACCTGTGTCGATTCTAAGCTTCCTGGAGCAACCGGAAGTGGTTAAATTCAAACAAAAGTTATTTGGATGTACATCACCAGCAAAGGTGAAAATGTCTCTGCATTCAACCCTGTGTAGATCAGTCAATTCTCAACGTAAAGACTTAAAACTCAGGATTCTGTAAATGTCTATGTCAATCAAGACATGTGTGTACTTATAGCTTCCTGTGCCAACCGGAAGTGCCATAATTGGTGTCTAAGGGGCTGTTTGGAAGGGTTAAAAAAATCAGATCTGTCCAAAACTTCATATGTGTGATTAGGCAACCCCCATGAACTATAAATCAGTAATTTTTCCCATAAAAATTCAAAGGAAAACTAAATCACACAGATACACAACTTGGATGGAGGGACGTATTGAGGTGCGTAGAGACTGACAGTGCCTCCAATAGTTAGCTTTGTTCGAGCTAAAAAAGAACCGTCAGACCTAGAGTTCCGAAACTTTAGAAACCTGTTCTAGACCTCAGGTCGATAGTGCGTGGTGAGTTAGGTGGCTCTAGAAGGTTCTCGGACCGAGAAACAGCCTCGTACATTTGCAATGACTTCAATTCATTTTGACCATTACTAAAATGGCGACATTTAGAAAAGTCTCAGAGACACAAGACTAGGTGCATTGTGACCGGCTCGGCCCATAGACACGGACCCCAACGTTTCTGTCCGATAGCTCATTCAAGGACCCCATAGCAAGGCATGGAAAAAAGTGGATTTTCAGCACCAATTAGGGTTTTACTCGGACACCAAATGACCTATCGAGCCGAAACTCAGGATTCGGGGTCGCCTCACATAGGACTACACATAATGTCCGAACTGGACCCACAGCTAGAACATAACTATGTGTTTTACGTTTTTATTATGTTTTAAACTAAAGGTGCTATGAATTATGGGCCTGCTCTGACATATGTGATAGTTGGCTTCTAAATGAGTTGGAAAAAGTGGGTTTGGTGTCAATTGGTATCAGTTTGGTGTTAGAATGACATCTAATTGACTGATGGACACTGACTTGCTAGTTGACTTTTGTTAATTTGCAATATGTTTAATAAGTGGAGAGGGACCATCACCAAAATGGCATTCTGAAATCAACACAAAAAATGTCATCACCATAGTGTCCAGACTGTGCCGAGTCCAACGAGGTGCCCCGCTTGACGGTAGCTCGCTCGGTCTGAGCGCAGCGACCATGAGAAAAATAGGCCCACAATGAAGCCTGCACCACAACATCATTTGATTTTGGGTGACAGCGGCGGAACCGTTAGGTTTAGAAGGACAATTCAAACACAGGAATGTTCCTAAGGTCCTCCCGATCTGTGCAAGCCTAACCTTGACCGTGTGACATTAACCCTTCACAGTTAAAAGAAGGTGTTTACATAAAAACAGTTTGCATTGACTTCTCTCACCATAGGAATACATTGCCTGCTCCCCTAAATTCAACCTGGAGTCTATATGGGTTATGAATGCTGTATGAACCTGTCTTCGGTACCAGTCCATCAGGCCACTATAAGGTCTACCTGTGTCGATTCTAAGCTTCCTGGACCAACCAGAAGTGGTTAAAATCGCCCTAAAAGTGTATACCCATACCCTGCCTGCAGTTTGATAGACATAGTGCATTCAACCCTGTGTAAATCAGTCAGTTTTTATGGTAAAGTCTTAAAACTCAGGATTCTGTAATAGAATACCCCAATGAGGATGTGTGTTGAGTTATAGCTTCCTGTGCCAACCGGAAGTGCCATAATTGGTGTCTCATGGGAAGTTTCGAGGGGTTAAAAGATCTTTCCAAAACTTCATATATGTGATTAGGCAACCCCCATGAACTGTAAATCAGTCATTTTTCCCATAAAATTTCAAAGGAAAACTAAATCACACACACACACAGCTTGGAAGTAGGGACCCATTGGGGTGCGTAGAGACATACACTACCCTGCATTAGTTAACCTTGTTGGAACTTTTAAAGAACCGTCAGACCTAGAGTTCCGAAACTTTAGAATCCTGTTCTAGACCTCAGGTCGATAGTGCGTGGTGAGTTATGGCGCTCTAGAAGGTTCTCGGACCGAGAAACAGCCTCGAACATTTGCAATGACTTCAATTCATTTTGACCATTACGAAAATGGCGACATTTAGAAATGTCCCAGAGTCACAAGACTAGGTGCATTGTGACCGTCTCGGCCCATAGAGACAGAACCCAACGGTTCTGTCTGATAGCTCATTCAAGGACCCCGTAGCAAGTAATTGAAAAAAGTGGATTTTCAGCACCAATTAGGGTTTTACTCGGACACCAAATGACCTATCGAGCCGAAACTTGGGATTCGGGGTCGCCTCAGCTAGGCCTACACATAACACAAGAAATGGACCCGCATCTAGAACGTAACTACGTGTTTTATGTTTTTTTTATGGTTTGAACCGAAGGCGTTGTGAATTTTGGCCCAGCTCTGAAGTATGTGATACTTGGCTCCTAAACAAGTTGGGAAAAGTGGGTTTGGAGCCAGTTTGTATCAGTTTGGTGTCAGAATGATATCAAATTGACTGATGGACGGTGACTTGCAGGTGACTCTTGTCCATTTGCAATATGTTTAAGCGGTGAGGTACCATAACCAAAAGTGACATTCTGAAATCAACCCTAACGTGTGATGGAGAGGTACCAGAATCACTGCCCAGCCATCCCGAGGTCATCGGGCCAGTCAATTTGGCATTCCTGCACGATTTTTATAGCATGACAAATTGGTGATGGTGAATGCCCAGTTAACCATATTGCAAATGCACAGTGACTTTGCAAGAGTGAGAAAACATCACCAAATGGACATTCTGAAATCAACCCTAACGAGCGATGGAGAGGTACCAGAATCACTGCCCAGTCATCCCGAGTTCATCGGGCCAGTCAATTTGGCATTCCTGCACGATTGTTATAGCATGACAAATTGGTGATGGTGAATGCCCAGTTAACCATATTGCAAATGCACAGTGACTTTGCAAGAGTGAGAAAACATCACCAAATGGACATTCTGAAATCAACCCTAACGAGCGATGGAGGTACCAGAATCACTGCCCAGCCATCCCGAGTTCATCGGGCCAGTCAATTTGGCATTCCTGCACGATTTTTATAGCATGACAAATTTGTGATGGTGAATGCCCAGTTAACCATATTGCAAATGCACAGTGACTTTGCAAAAGTGAGAAAATATAAACAAATGGACATGATGAAATCAACACCACAACGAGTGATTGAAAGGAACAACAATCACTGCCCGGCCATCCCGAGTTCATCAGGCCAGTCAATTTTGCATTTCTGCAGGATTTTTGAGCATGTCAAATTTCTTATGACATTTGGCCCCCACAAAACATATGCCTTATGCACAAGTAAAAAAATAATAAAAAATTCTGATAATAAAATATGACTAAAGTATGTTGATACAGTTCTTATACGTGTGTAATTGACACAAAATTCTAAAGAATTTCGAAAAATGGTCCAGAAAGCACGTTTTTATGGGTGTGTGAAGTTTTTTATGAAATTTTGCAATTTTTGACTTTTGACTTCCTATGAAATCATGTTCCAAATGGGGAAAACATATGCCTAATGCACAAGTAAAAAAAATAAAAAAAATAATGATAATAAAATATGACTAAAGTATGTTGATACAGTTCTTATACGTGTGTAATTGACACAAAATTCTAAAGAATTTCGAAAAACGGTCCAGAAAGCACTTTTTTAGGGGTGTGTGAAGTTTTTTATGAAATTTTGCAATTATTGACTTTTGACTTCTGACTTCCTATGAAATCATATTGCAAATGGAGAAAACACATGCAATAATGCGCGAGTAATAAAATAAAAATTATGATAATAAATATGGACAAAAGTATATTCATACAGTTCTTACACATGTGTAATTGACAAAAAAAGCGAAAGAATTTCGAAAAACGGTCCAGAAAGCACTTTTTTAAGGGGTGATAAAATTCATTTTTTCAAAATTTGGCTTTTGGATGTTGACTTGGGGTCCATTTCCTATATGAAAAACCAAGGTGGAGCGCACACGCCACCTGTTGGATTTTTGAAGTGTTACAACTGGCAATTGCCATATAGCATTTGCAAAACATTTTGCATGAATCAACGCCGATTTGGGTGGTATTGTCCATTGTGTACATGGTTTGTACTATGCCAATGGTTTCCCATTCATTTTTGTCCATTTGAGGGGGGAATTCCCTTACAGCACTCACCTCTCCCAAGATCCTGTTCACATGGTCCCCAGCTACTGACCGGGAGTTCCTGAACCTTAAGCACTGCCTCACCACGGCTCCCATATGAATCCATCCGGACCCGTCCCGTCAGTTTGTGGTGGAGGTTGACGTCGTGGCTGTCCTGTCCAAGCGTTCTACCCTGGACCTAAAGCTGCAACCCTGTGCCTTCTCCCATCGTATTAATGCTTAAGAGGAATTATGATGTGGGAAATCGAGAACTACACACGGTGAAGATGGCGTTGGAGGAGTGGAGTCACTTGGTAGATGTGATGGAACATCCATTCATTGTGTGGACGGATCACAAGAACCTGGAATATCTCTGCACTGCCAAGCGTCTCAAGTCCAGACAAGCTTGATGGACCCTGCTTTCACTTGGTTCAACTGTACGGTTCTCACGCCCAGGGTCCAAGAATAAGACTTTCCCGATGCGGTCCTCTGTTTGGTCCACCACCCAGGACAATGGATCGGATCCCAGCCGGCCACCAAAAACAAAGGCGGGTTTAGACGGAGCGGTCAGGCTCCGTAGACGGGCACATCGTGCACCACTCCCGAGAATACTACTTGCCAATGTCCAGTCTCTTGACAACACGGTAGACAAAATCCGAGCAAGGGTTTCCTTCCAGAGAGACATCAGAGATTGAAATGTTCTTTGTTTCACAGAAACATGGCTCACTCGGGATAAGTCATCAGAGTCGGTACAGCCAGCTGGCTTCTTCACGCATCGTTCCGACAGAAATAAACAACTCTCTGGTAAGAAGAAGGGCGGGGTGTATGCCTTAGGACTAACGAGACGTGGTGTGATCATAACAACATACAAGAACTCAAGTCCTTTTGTTCACATGACCTAGAATTCCTTACAATCAAATGAATGCCGACCGCATTATCTACAAAGAGAATTCTCTTCGATCATAATCACAGTCGTGTATAGGCCCCCCAAGCAGACACATCGATGGCCCTGAAAGAACTTCATTTGACTCTATGTAAACTGGAAACCACATATCCTGAGGCTGCATTTATAGTAGCTGGGGATTTTAACATGGCTAATCTGAAAACAAGGCTCCCTCCATTTTATCAGCATATCGAATGCGCGACCTGTACTGGCAAAACCCTGGATCATTGTTATTCTAACTTCTGCAATGCATATCAAGCCCTCCCCTGCCCTCCTTTCGGAAAATCTGACCATGACCTCATTTTGTCACTCCCAGCCTATAGACAGAAACTAAAACAGGGACCGCCCGTGCTCAGTTCTGTTCAACGCTGGTCCGACCAATCGGATTCCACGCTTCAACATTGCTTCGATCACATGGACTGCAATATGTTCCGCATAGCGTCGTACAATAACATTGATGAATACACTGATTCGGTGAGCGAGTTTATTAGCAAGTGTATCGGTGATGTTGTACCCACAGCAACTATTAACCTCTTGGAACTCCCTCTCCTGGATCCGGGAGAATTGTCATCAACTGACACTAATTAGCATAACGCAACGGACAAAAAATATTACTCGGAAATATTCATATTCATGAAATCACAAGTGAAATATATTGAAACACAGCTCAGCCTTGTTAATCACCCTGTCATCTCAGATTTAGAAATTATGCTTTACAGCCAAAGCAAGACAAGCATTTGTGTAAGTTTATTGATAGCCTAGCATAGCATTATGCCTAGCTAGCAGCAGGCAGCTTGGTCACGAAAATCAGAAAAGCAATCAAATTAAATTGTTTACCTTTGATGAGCTTCGGGTGTTTTCACTCACGAGACTCCCAGCAAATGTTCATATTGTCCCATAAAGATTATTTTTATAGCCGAAACACCCCCGTTTGTACTTCACGTTTGGTTGAGAAATCCACCCGAAACTGCGGTCACACCAACGCCGAAAAATATTCCAAATTAGATCCATAATATCGACAGAAACATGGCAAACGTTTTTTATAAACAATCCTCATGGTGTTTTTCAAATATCTATTTGATAATATATCAACCGGGACAGGTGGCTTCTTAGTAGGAAAGAGAGAAACAATGGCCGCATTTGTCTTTTGCGCACAAATCACTCTGAGAGCCCACACCTGTCCTGAAAGCGTGAACTACTGCTTTTAATCAGGGCAAAGTGACAGGAAACATGTCCGAATACAAACACTGTAGCTTTTCCCTCCGCAAAGCAATCAAACAAGCTGAGCGTCAGTATAGAGACAAAGTAGAGTCGCAATTCAACGGCTCAGACACGAGAGGTATGTGGCAGGGTCTACAGTCAATCACGGACTACAAAATGAAAACCAGCCTCGTCGCGGACCACAATGTCTTGCTCCCAGACAAGCTAAACAACTTCTTTGCTCGCTTTGAGGACAATACAGTGCCACTGACACAGCCCGCTAACAAAACCTGCGGGCTCTCCTTCACTGCAACCAACGTGAGTAAAACATTTAAACGTGTTAACCCTCGCAAGGCTGCCTGCCCAGAAGGCATCCCCAGCCGTGTCCTCAGAGCATGCGCAGACCAGCTAGCTGTTGTGTTTACGGACATATTCAATCAATCCTTATCCCAGTCTGCTGTTCCCACATGCTTGAAGAGGGCCACCATTGTTCCTGTTCCCAAGAAGGTCCACAGACGACGCAATGGCAATCACACTGCACACTGCACACTGCCCTAACCCATCTGAACAAGAGGAATACCTATGTAAGAATGCTGTTCATTGACTACAGCTCCGCATTTGACCTCTTTCAGCTGGGGGGCACTATTTTTTTATGTTTGGAAAAATAACGTTCCCAATGTAAACGGCCTATTTCTTAGGCCCATATGCCAGAATATGCATACAATTGACAGATTAGGATAGAAAACACTCTAAAGTTTCCAAAACTATCAAATATTGTCTGTGAGTATAACAGAACTGATATTGCAGGTGAAAACCTGAGGAAAATTAAACCAGGAAGTGGCTTCTATTTTGAAAACTCCATGTTCCATAGCCTGCCTTTGCTCCATTTAATTAAAGGGATATCAACTAGATTCCTATCGCTTCCTCAAGGTGTCAACAGTCTTTAGACATAGTTTCAGGCTTTTATTTTGAAAAATGAGCGAGAAAGATAACATTGCGTTATTGTATGGCTGGGTGCCAGCAGCGTTTTGTAAGCACAACAAAGCTTGGGCAGCCATTGCCGTTCCCTCTCCGACTGAAAAATACAGTTGCAGTTGATATATTATCGATTATATATTTTAAAAACAACCTGAGGATTGATTATAAAAATGTTTGACATGTTTCTGTGGACATTACGGAAACTATTTGGAATTTGTGTGCGTTGTCGTGACTGCTCTTTCCTTTGGATTTCTGAACATAACTCGCCAGACAAACAGAGGTATTTTGGATATAAAAATAATCTTTATGGAACAAAAGGAACATTTATTGTGTAACTGGGAGTCTCGTGAGTAAAAACACCCGAAGATCATCAAAGGTAAACGATTAATTTGATTGCTTTTCTGATTTTCGTGACCAAGCTACTTTGATGCTAGGTGTTTATAATGTTTTGTCGAGCGATCGATAAACTTACACAAACGCTTGGATTGCTTTCACTGTAAAGCATATTTTCAAAATCTGACACGACAGGTGGATTAACAAAATGCTAAGCTATGTTTTGCTATATTGCACTTGTGATTTCATGAATATAAATATTTTAAGTAATATTATTTGAATTTGGCGCTATGCAATTCAGTGGTTGTTGATGACAATTATCCCGCTAAAGGGATGGGTTGCGTCAAGAAGTTGACACCATAGTGCCCTCCAAACTTGTCATTAACCCCACCCTGTGCAACTGGGTCCTAGACTTCCTGACGGGCCACCCCCAGGTGGTGAGGGTAGGTAACAACATCTCCACCCCGCTGATTCTCAACATTGGGGCCTCACAAGGGTGCGTTTTCAGCCCTCTCCTGTACTCCCTGTTCACCCATGACTGCGAGGCCATGTTGTCAGGACCCGGTTTCGAACCTGGGTCTCCGGAGTGAGAAACAGACACTTAACCAACTGAGCCACGAATAGAGAGCAGAACCCAGAAGATGAGGCAGACACAGCAGTACTTAAGACGGTGTATTTAATAAAGAAAAAATCCTAAAATAAAAAATGGCAAATCCAAAAGGTGGTAGGTAAAACACAAAAAGACCTAAAAAGAAACTCACCAAAACTAAACAAAAACAAAAAACAGAATACCACAAGAACGTCACCCGGAATCGACAAGAGCACACAGAACACTAGGGCAGGGTGCTAACATACAAACACAGAGCACAGAACAGAGGGAAACTAAGGGTTTAAATACACTCAGGGGAAACAAGACACAGGTGCAAATAATAATGGGGAACAAGGGAAAAACATAAGGACAAAAAGCACAATGGGGGCATCTAGTGACCAACAACTGGAACAACCCTGGCCAAATCCTGACAGAATCCCCCCCCTAGGAACGGCTCCTGACGTTCCTACCAGCTCTCTCAGGGTGGAGGACCCTGAACTGACGAATGAGGTCAGGGTCCAGGATGTCTTTGGCAGGAACCCAGGAGCGCTCCTCAGGACCGTAGCCTTCCCAGTCCACCAGATACTGCCAGGACCGCT
Source organism: Oncorhynchus masou masou (assembly GCF_036934945.1). Taxonomy (NCBI): domain Eukaryota; kingdom Metazoa; phylum Chordata; class Actinopteri; order Salmoniformes; family Salmonidae; genus Oncorhynchus; species Oncorhynchus masou. Next base: position 2,406,111 of record NC_088237.1, read on the forward strand.
GCACCCGGCGGGAATCCAGTATCCGGTGGATGGTATAAGCCGGCTGGCCTCCAATGACACGAGGCGGAGGGGGAGGTCTGTCTGCCGGGACAAGGGGAGAAAAACAACAGGTTTTAACAAAGACACATGAAATGTGGGATTAATCTTAAGGGATCTGGGTAAGTGTAGGCGATAAGAAACTGGGTTAACTCTCCTGGCAACCTTGAAGGGACCGATGTATTTTTGGGACAGCTTGCGAGACTCCACCCGTAGAGGTAAGTCTCTTGTGGAGAGCCAGACTCTCTGGCCGGGCGCAGGGTAGGCCCGGGACGGCGACGTCTGTTGGCTTGTTGTTGATACCTCTGTGAGGAACGCATCAGATTAAGACGGGTCTTCCTCCACATAAGCCGACAGCGTCTGACGAATCTTAAGGCTGAAGGCACTCTCACTTCTGCCTCCTGGTCCGGGAACAATGGAGGAGCATAGCCAAACTGACACTCGTGCGGGGACATACCAGTGGAGGAGGAGCGCAAGGTGTTGTGCGCGTATTCGGCCCAAACAATAAAGGATGACCATGTGGACGGGTTGTCACGAGTCATACATCGGAGGGTGGTTTCCAGCTCTTGATTCATCCTCTCTGTTTGGCCGTTGGACTCCGGATGGTACCCTGAAGATAGACTGGCAGAAGCCCCCATGAGTTGGCAGAAGGCCTTCCAAAACCTTGAGGCGAACTGGGGACCTCTGTCAGAAACCACATCTTGAGGAATGCCGAAGACTCGGAACACATGATTAATTACCAACTCAGCCGTTTCCTTGGCAGAAGGTAACTTAGTCAGAGGGACGAACCTGGCCGCCTTTGAAAACCTGTCGATTATGACTAGGATAGTAGTATTGCCATGGGATGGAGGAAGTCCAGTAATAAAGTCCAATGAGATATGGGACCAGGGTCTGTGGGGAACAGGTAAAGGGTGAAGGAGTCCTTGAGGGCGGAGGTGAGAAGATTTGCCCTGGCAGCACACGGGGCAGGCATTGACGAAAGTGGCAACGTCTTCTCTTATGGTAGGCCACCAGAACTTACGCTGGATGAACTCCAAGGTGCGACCTACGCCCGGATGACAGGTGAGGCGAGAGGAGTGCCCCCACAGAAGGACCTGAGTCCTCACTGCCTTGGGGACAAACAACCGATTGGCAGGGCCTCCTTTAGGGTCCGGTTCGCTAGCTTGAGCACGTCTCACGGTATCCTCAACTTGCCACGAGATCGGAGCCACAATCTTAGCAGCAGGAAGGACAGGCATGTCCGTGTCATCTCGAATGGCAGGAGCGTAGACTCGGGACAGGGCATCCGGTTTGAGATTCTTCGACCCGGGCCGATAGGTGAGGATAAACTGGAATCGATTGAAGAAAAGAGACCATCTAGCTTGTCTAGAGTTCAATCGCTTCGCCTGCTGGATATACTCCAGATTTTTGTGGTCCGTAAGCACTTGAAACGGGTGAGAAGCCCCCTCGAGCCAGTGTCTCCATTCCTTCAATGCCATCTTAACCGCTAGGAGTTCACGATCCCCCACATCGTAGTTCCTCTCAGTCGGGGTAAGCCGGTGTGAGAAGAAAGCGCACGGATGAAGCTTCTTGTCTTCACCCCTCTGAGACAGGACAGCTCCAACACCAACCTCTGATGCGTCTACCTCCACCACAAATGGTTCATCCGTAGTCGGTAGTATCAGGATGGGAGCACAGAACAGAGGATGGGAGCACAGAACAGAGGGAAACTAAGGGTTTAAATACACTCAGGGGAAACAAGACACAGGTGCAAATAATAATGGGGAACAAGGGAAAAACATAAGGACAAAAAGCACAATGGGGGAATCTAGTGACCAACAACTGGAACAACCCTGGCCAAATCCTGACACATGTAACACAATCATCAACTTTGCAGGCGACACTACAGTGGTAGGCTTGATTACCAACAACGACGAGACGGCCTACAGGGAGTAGGTGAGAGTCCTTGGAGTGTGGTGTCAGGAAAATAACCTTACACTCGATGTCGACAAAACAAAGGAGATGATCGTGGACTTCAGGAAACAGCAGAGGGAGCAGCCCCCTATCCACATCGACGGGACAGTAGTGGAGAAGGTGGAAAGTTTTAAGGTCCTCGGCGTACACATCACGGACAAACACCAACAGAGACAGTGTGGGGAACAAGGCGCAGTAGCACCTCTTCAAACTCAGGAGGCTGAAAAAATTGGGATTGTCACCATAAACACTCACAAACTTTTACAGATGCAGAATTGAGAGCATCCTGTCGGGCTGTATCACCGCCTGGTACGGCAACTGCTCCGATCACAACCGTAAGGCTCTCCTGAGGGTAGTGAGGTCTGCACAACGCATCACCGGGGCCAAACTACCTGCCCTCCAGGACACCTACACCACCTGAAGTCACAGGAAGGACAAAAAGATCATCAAGGACAACAACTACCCGAGCCACTGCCTGTTCACCCCGCTATCGTCCAGAAGGGAAGGTCAGTACAGGTGCATCAAAGCAGGGACGAGAGATGCATCAAAGCAGGGATGACTGAAAACAACTTCTATCTCAAGGCCATCAGACTGTTAAACAGCCATAACTAACACAGAGAGTAAGCATTTCACTTTAAGGCTGTATTCCTGTTTTATTGTAACTAATACAACTTGATTTGAATGTCCGTAAACACACCCGCCATTTGGTCTGAGCATGCTCTGAGGAAGTGGCTAGGGATGCCATCTGGGCCAGCAGCCATGCGAGGGTTAACACGTTTAAATGACTTACTTACGTTGGCCACGGCGAAGGAGAGAGGGGGCCCGCTGTCCTTGGTAGCGGGCAGCATCGTTGGCACTGTGTCATCCTCAAAGCGAGCAAAGAATGTTAAGTTTGTCTGGAAGCAAGACGTTGGTGTTTTTGATGTGGCTGTTTTTGTTGTTGTCTGTAATTGCTTGTAGACCCTGCCACATACGTCTCGTCTCGTGTCTGAGCCTTTGGATTGCGATTCCACTTTGTCCCTATCCTGACATTTCGCTTGTTTGATTGCCTTGCGAAAGCAATTACTACACTGTTTATATTCAGCCATATTCCCAGACATCTTTCCATGGTTGAATGCGATGGTTTGCGCTTTCAGTTTTGCGCGAATGCCACCATCTGTCCATGGCTTCTGTTTAGGGTAGGTTGTAATTGTCACAGTGGGTACAACATCTCCAATGCACTTTCTTATAAACTCACTTACCTAGTCAGCGTATAAATCAATGTTATTCTCTGATGCTTCTCGGAACAGTTTCCAGTCCGCATGATCAAAGCAATCTTGAAGCGTGGATTCCGATTGGTCAGACCAGCGTTGAATGGTTCTAGTCACTGGTACATCCTGTTTGAGTTTCTGCCTATAAGATGGTAGGAGCAGGATGGAGTCAGGGTCAGATTTCCCGAAGGGAGGGCCTTATGTGCAGTAGTTGTCCAGTGTATTGCCTGTGCGAGTGCTACACTCAATGTGCTGATATAATTTAGGTAGCCTTGTTCTCACATTATCTTAGTTAAAATCCCCAGCTACAATAAATGCAGCCAGGAAATATGGTTTCCAGTTTACATCGAGTCCAGTGAAGTTCCTTGAGGGCCGTCGGGGTATCAGCTTGGGGGGGATATATACAGCTGTGACTATATTTGAAGAGAATTCTCTTGGGAGATAATGTGGTCGGCCTTTGACTGTAAGGAATTCTAGGTCAGGTCAACAGAAGGACTTGAGTTACTGTATTTTGTTATGATTACTTAAACATGAAGCATACACCCCCGCCATTCTTCTTACCAGAGAGATGTTTGTTTCTGTCGGTGCGACGCATGAAGAAACCCGGTGGCTGTACCGACTCCGATAACATATCATGAGAGAGCCATGTTTCAGTGAAACAGAGAATGTCTCTGATCTCTCTCTCTTTCATCCACCTTGTTGTCTAGAGACTGGACATTGGCGAGTAATTTACTTGGAAGAGGTGGGTGGTGTGCACGCCTTCGAAGTCTGACCAGGAGGCCGCTCCGTCTTCCCCTTCTGCGTCAATGTTGTTTTGGGTCTCTGGGATTAGATCAAATGTCCTGGGTTGTGGTCGGGACAAAGGATCCGCTTCGGGAAAGTCGTATTCCTGGTCGTAATGTGGGTAAGTTGATGTCGCTCTTATATCCAATAGTTCTTCATGGCTGTATGTAATAACTCTAAATAAGATTTTCTAGGCTGACAATGTAATAAATAATCTATAAAAAAATACTGCATAGTTTCCTAAGGACTCGAAGCGAGTCGACCAATCTCTGTCGGCGCCAGCTTGCATCAACACCCCATGGGCAAAGTCTTTACAATTGCAGGAAATTACATTTTTCTCTCCGTCGTCAAGAGGGGGCCACTCAAATGTTTTGCCGCAAGGTGGGGGGCCCCCCAACCAAATCTTGCCCCCAGAAGGCTAGATCAGGCCAAACTAGGGTTCAACATCCTTTTAACCTGTCCTGTACCTCTCAACTAGGCTGCTGTAGATGGGGCAGAATGCTATGCAGTGTGCTCGTGACATAAGCTCCCTTAAAATGCAACAATGTTCAAACTTTTGGGGGGCTTTAAATAATGCACGTTTAAATATTCTCCTATACTTTTTCAGTGCAATTTTGCTACAGTGGTAAATAAGAAAATAAAAGCTTATTCCAAATGAAACAAACACCCCACCCTCTCTGTCATGGTAATAAAACATTTAAAAACATGTGGATACACTTGTCATCCTGGGACCATCCCGTATTTCATCCCCTTTTCACACGGCCCGACTTTTCTTTTTGCAAAAAGGTCAATATATTAGCAAGACACATCAATTAATTCAAGCTACAAGAGTGGAGACCAAATGACAATCACCATAAATTATTACACTTTTTGGTGTTTTGTAACAGATGTCTCAGTCTTTCCATTCATTAAATGGTGGGTGCATGCTGGAATTATTTTGGAGTGGACGATTGTGAGCAGGTAGCCTACATTTTGAAGTCATTTGTTTGACAAGCAGATGAAAAAATCATGACATGTTAAAAATAAATGTATTTTTACCATTAAATGACGTCATTACAATTAGGTCCATAAATAACTATAAAAAGTGCACACATTACTCTATGAAGAGTGGATTTACCAATACTCTGAATAGGCCAAAAGCTTTCAGTTTTAGGGTATTCTGAATGTTGTTCCATGTGTGTGGTGCATAAAAACTACTGTTTGACCTAAATCTGTAGTGACAGAAGGAATTTCATAAGTTAGCCATCCCTGCGATTGGGTATGGTATCTCATACATACTTCAATAGGTTAGCCACGGTGTAAGGTAATACGGGAGTTTTGCACAAGAGTTTCATAAGTGAACAGAATGCAAGCCTAAGTTATGGCAAGCCTAAGTTCAGGAGGAAAAATGTGCTTAACAAGTCATATAATAAGTTGCACGGACTCACTCTGTGTGCAATAATAATGTTTCACATGGTTTTGTATTGGCCAGCTCATCTCTGTAGCCCACACATACAATTATGTGTAAGGTTGAGTTGAGTTGAGTTGAGCAGTGAATTTCAAACCCAGATTCTACCACAAATGCCAAGGAGGTGTTCCAATGCCTCACAAAAAAGGGCACCTATTGGTAGATGGGTAAAAATAAAACAGCAGACATTGAATATCCCTTTGAGCATGGTGAAGTTATTGATTACTATTTGGATGGTGTATCAATACACCCAGTCACTACAAAGATACAAGCATCCTTCCTAATGCCGGAGAGGAAGGAAACCACTGGTTTAATGGCTGTGACAGGAGGAAACTGAGGATGAATCAACAACAATGTAGTTACTCCACAATACTAACCTAATTGACATTGTGAAAGAAGGAAGCCTGTACAGAATAAAAAATATTCCAAAACATGCATCCCGTTTGCAACAAGGCACTAAAGTAATAATATAAACATTTTGACAAAGCAATTAACTCTTTGTCCTGAATAGAAAGTGTTATGTTTGGGGCAAATCTAATACACACATTACCACTCTCCATATTTTCAAGCAATGTGATGGCTGAATCATTTTATGGGTATGCTTGTAATCGTTAAGGACTGGGGATTTTTTCTGAATAAAAAATGAACCGAAATGGAGCTAAGCACAGGCAAAATCCTAGAGGAATACCTGGTTCAGCCTGCTCTCCACCAAACACTGGGAGTTGAATTCACCTTTCAGCAGGACAATAACCTAAAACACGGCCAAATCTACAGTGGTGTTGCTTACCAAGAAGACAGTGAATGTTCCTGAGTGGCCGAGGTGCATGTTTTACTTAAATCTACTTGAAAATCTATGTCTAGCAAGAATCACCAATCAATTTGACAGCGCCTCAAGACATTTTTAAATAATAATGGGCAAATGTTGCACAATCCAGGTGTGGAAAGCTCTTAGAAAGACTCACAACTGTATTCGTTGCCAAAGGTTCTTCTACAAAGTATTGACGCAGGGATGTGAATACTTATGTAAATTAGATATTTCTGTATTTCATTTTCATTTTCAATACATGTTTTCACATTGTCATTATTGGGTTTTGTGTGTAGATGGGGTAGAAATATTTCTTATTTAATACATTTTGAATTCAAGCTGTAATACAACAAAATGTTGAATAAGTCAAGGGGTATGAATACTTCCTGAAGGCACCGTAACTAGCAATTCAATTTTTATTTGTCAAGATGGCTAAGCTTTATGTGGTAGCATGGTGTAGCAAAACCTGCTATGCAAAAGTGAGTATGCCTCTATGGCCATGCAAATTAAACATTTTGTAAATAGAGGGATACATTTGTGAGAATGAGGTTTGGTGAATTGGGCATCTACTCGTCAACCTGCAGGGCACATTTCAACCTTGAGAACTTCCATGGCTATCAACAATGGAAGGAGAGCATCAGCGAAACGTTACTTTTGAAAGTGGATACTGTTCCTACTAACAACGTGGCGTATAAAGTATCACAAATAGAGAAAAAACCTTATCAGGGCTTCACGGGGTAAGTGAAAGAGCTAGTTTACTAATTCTATGCTAACATTAGCTAGCTATAGAGCTACCACATTTAGCACATGTCATCCATCTAAATAACACTGATTAATGTTAACGCTCAAGTAAAATATGTACTCGTCAGCCAGCTGATTATTGCTAATTTTCCTACTATAATCTGATTACATTCCGTTACGTTTAGATTACTTTCCCCTTAATAACCTCTCTTGGGTAGGGGGCAGTATTTTCAGCGTGCCCAAAGTAAACTGCGTGCCCAAAGTAAACTGCCTGTTACTCAGGCCCAGAAGCTAGGATATGCATATAATTGGTAGATTTGGATAGCGAACACTCTAAAGTTTCCAAAACTGTTTTCAAACTATTTTCATGTGGCTGTTTTTCAACTAAATGCCTATAGAGAATCCAATGAGTTAGGACCCAGATTGCAGTTCCTATGGTTTCCACTAGATGTCAACAGTCTTTAGACATGGTTTCAGGCTTTTATTTTGAAAAACGACGAGTAAACAGCCATTTTGGTCAGAGTTAAAATATTATTGATTATAAAGACAAAAAACAACCTGCGTATTAATTATAAACATCGTTTGACATGTTTCGACGAACTTTACCGGTACTTTTAGTATGTATTCGTCTGCCTGCTGTGACCGCCTTGGAACCATTGGATTACTGTACAAAACGTGCCAACAAAACTGAGTTTTTTGAACATAAAGAGGAACTTTATCGAACAAAACAAACATTTACTGTGTAACTGTTATGTACTTGAGTGAAGACCCAAAAGCGGTTTAACAGAAACAGAGTTCTTTTAATGAAAAAACAGGAATGGCATAGATCCTCTTCCGACGTTGTCAATGGCACAATAGAATACCCGCAGAGAGTGTGACAAATGAAACATAAAGTCCCTCTGATGAATAGCTGGGTAGCGGCGACAGGCTGCAGGTCGCTCTGGGTCGGTGCGGGTCACAGAGGAACGGTGGTAGCTGATCACACGTAGCATATGATGAACTGGACACGGTGCAAACAAAAGATAGTTAGTAGAGTACAGGATGCACCTGCCAGGCAGACTCCGACAGGATAGGACTAGGAGGAAGCAAACGAGACGATAGCTTGCTTCTGGCATGAGAAACACAAACGAGAATCTGACACCGAAAGTAGCAGGAACAGAGAGAGAAATAGAGACCTAATCAGAGGGAAAAAAGGGAACAGGTGGGGAAAGGGAGAACGAGCTAGTTAGGGGAGATGAGGAACAGCTGGAGAAGGAGAGAAAGAGAAGGTAACCTAATAAGACCAGCAGAGAGAGACAGAGTGAAGAGAAAGGACAGGAACAGACATAATAAGACATGACAGTAACTGGGAGTCTTGTGAGTGCAACCATATGAAGATCATCAAAGGTAAGTGATTCATTTTATCGCTATTTCTGACATTTGTGACTCCTCTACCTGGCTGGAAAATGCTTGTATGCTTTTGTGTGCTGGGTGCTGTCCTCAGATAATCGCATGGCATGCATTCGCCGTAAAGCCTTTTTGAAATCTGACACAGTGGCTGGATTAACAAGCAGTTCATCTTTAAGCCTATGTATAACACTATGTATGTTTTATGAATTTTTATTATGAGTCTTTCTGTTTTTGAATTTGGCGCTCTGGAATTTCACCGGATGTTGGCCAGGTGGGACGCTAGTGTCTCTCATACACTAGAGAGATTTTAAGAGGCATTAGAAGAAAAAAACGTATTTTTACCAATTGAAAGACATCTATTGCAGGATAAATCAATGTTAAAGTTTACATAGCTGGCCATAGATGGATGTTACATTTCACTTTATGTGTTGGTTATGTAGCCTTCCTCTAATCCATTGCTTTCTACTACATATGATGAAATTATATTCTTTAAAAACCAAAGTCCTTCAGAATTCCAGTCATTCCAATAAATGGTATACCTCTTGATCTTCAAGAATAGGACTTGAAAATATTGAAGTATAGATTAGCCAAATTGTTTTACTTGAGCATGACCCCAAAACTAAGGACTTATTAGCCAGCCCTACTCTGTCCTTTATGATTTGTTGTCATGGAGACAGATTCGATTTGAAAAATAAATGCTGGGCTCATGGAATGGCATGCTTTGCCAAGGGTGTGCAAAGCTTTCATCAAGGAAAAGGGTGGCTACTTTGAAGAATCTAAAATAAATTTGTATTTGTTTAACACTTTATTGGTTACTACATGATTCCTTATGTGTTACTTCATAGTTTTGATGTCTTCACTATTATTCTACAATGTAGAACATTTTAAAAAATAAACTTTTGACTGGTAGTGTATATATCATTATAAGTCCAAAACTAGATGTAGCAACTATAGATAAACTACAGCTACAGATAAACAAAAATAAGTCTATCAACAAGTGTGCAAGTTTGAGCATGTGTCCATTAAGCCTATGGATGTTTTCTTTTCATCAGCATGAATTAGATTGGAATAAAAGTGGGACTTTTATAGCTCAAAGGCTTTATCCACACTATGCAGCTGTTGAAGGGCACATTTTTCACTGGCTGACCAAAAGGGTTCAAAAACAATGATTGATAGGCAAATTAAACTTCTTGAATTCAACCATTATTGGGTTCAAATACACATTTAGATTTGTGAACAGCCATCCACAACAACCACACTCCGTGAGGCGCAAATATCTAAATGAGAGAGCAGCAGCGTGATAAAAAAAGTGGACAGATGAAGCACATGCGAAGCTACATGACTGTATTGCTAGCACAGACTGGAATATGTTCTGGGATTCCCCCGATGGCATTGAGGAGTACACCACATCAGTCATTGGCTTCATCAATAAGTGCATCGATGGCGTTGTCCCCACAGTGACTGTAAGTACATACCCTAACCAGAAGTCATCGATTACAGGCAACATCCACACTGAGATAAAGGCTATAGCTGCCGCTTTCAAGGAGTGGGACTCTAACCCCTAACTCTAACTCACAAACCATTCCAGACTACAAAGGGAAGCACAGCTAAGAGCTGCCCAGTGACACGAGCCTACCAGACGGGCAACACTACTTCTATGCTCGCTTCAAGGCAAATAACGCTGAAACATGCATGAGAGTACCAGCTGCTCCGGAACACTGTATGATCATGATCTCCGCAGCCAATGTGAGTAAGACCTTTAAACAGGTCAACATTCACAAGGCAGAAGGGTCAGATGATTTACCAGGACCTGTAATGTGAGCATGAGTTGATCAACTGGCAAGTGCCTTCACTGACATTTTCAACCTCTCCCTGTCCGAGTCTGTAATACCAACATGTTTTAAGTAGACCTGTGCCTAGTGCCTGTGCCCAAGAACACTAAGGTAACCTGCCTAAATCACTACCGACCCGTAGCACTCACGTCTGTAGCCATGAAGTGCTTTGAAAGGCTGGTCATGGCTCACATCAACACCACTATCCCAGAAACCCTAGACCCACTCCAATTTGCATACCGCCCAACAGATCCACAGATGATGCAATCTCTATTGCACTCCACACTGCCCTTTCCCACCTGGACAAAAGGAACACCTATGTGAGAATGCTATTCATTGACTACAGCTCAGTGTTCAACACCATAGTGCCTTCGAAGCTCATCAATAAGCTAAGGACCCTGGGACTAAACACCTCCCTCTGCAATTGGATCCTGGACTTCCTGACGGGCCACCCCCCGTAGTAAGGGTAGGTAACAACACACCAGCAATGCTGATCCTTAACACAGGGGCCCCACAGGGGTGCGTGCTCAGTCCCCTCCTGTACACCCTGTTCACTCATGACTGCACGGCCAGGCACGACTCCAACACAATCATTACGTTATTTGGTAGGCCTGATCACCGACAACGACGAAACAGCCTATAGGGAGGATGTCAAAGAACTGGCCGTGTGGTGCCAGGATAATAACCTCTCCCTAAACGTGATCAAGACAAAGAAGATGATTGTGGACTACAGGAAAAAGAGGATCGAGCATGCCCCCATTCTCATCGACAGGGCTGCAGTGGGACAGTTTGAGAGCTTCAAGTTCCTTGGTGTCCACATCACCAACAAATTAACATGGTCCAAGCACACTAAAACAGTCGTGAAGAGTGCACAACAAAACCTATTTCCCCTCAGGAGATTGAAAAGATTTGGCATGGGTCCTCAGATCCTCAAAAGGTTCTACAGGTGCACCATCGAGAGCATCCCGACTGGTATCGCAACTGCTCGGCCTCCGACCACAAGGCACTACAGAGCGTAGTGTGAACGGACCAGTACAAGCTTCCTGCCATCCAGGACCTCTACACCAGGCGGTGTCAGAGGAAGGCCCTAAAAATGGTCAAAGACTCCAACCACCCTAGCCATAGACTGTTCTCTCTGCTACCGCACAGCAAGCTGTACCGGAGTGCCAAGTCTAGGTCCAAGAGGCTTCCAAACAGCTTCTACCCCCAAGCCATAAGACTGCAGAACACCTAATCAAATGGCTACCCAGACTATTTGCATTGCCCCCCTTTACACCGCTGCTACTCTCTGTTGTTATCATCTAAGCATAGTCACTTTAAACACTACCTACATGTACATATTACCTCAACTAACTGGTGCCCCCGCAGAATGACCCTGTACCGGTACCCCCCCTATATATAGTCTCGCTATAGTTATTTTACTGCTCCTCTTTAATTGCTTGTGACTTTTATTTCTTATTCTTATCCATATATTTTTTAACTGCATTGTTGGTTAGGGGCTTGTAAGTAAACATGTCACTGTAAGGTGTAATACCTGTTGTATTTGATTTGATCCACATCAATGCGCTAATGTTTTGTAGATATCAATAATAACTGATATCCGTGTCGCCGTAGACTATTCAAGTTGGATAATCTTTGGATGCCGATAGCAGTCGCACCATTGGAAGACATAGCTTGGACTGTAGTCTACAAAAGCCTATTCCTACACTTTTTCTGTGATCCATCAAACACATTTGGTGTGTCATCATAGTAGTCTCTGACCTGTGGTCAGACTCGCTCAAGTAGAACTTGAGCGAGTCTGACCAGGTGGAACTTAAACTTGCGCCTTTTTTCAATGCTGATTTGAATGTCATTGAGAAAACAGAGAAGTGTCAAAGATTTTTTTCCGCAAACATCCTTTCTGAATTTAAAAGTAATCCTCAAAGTAATCATCTAATATCATTTCAAAATCATTTCAAAAGTATCGGTAATCTGATTACAATATTTTTGCAGGTAATGTAACGGATTGCAGTTTCCGTTTTTTTTGTAATCCGTTACTCCCCAACCTTGCCTACTACCATACCCTGTTCAAAGGCACCTCTTAAGGATCCAAACCTTTTTTCAATTTTCGCCTAAAAGTACATACCTTAATCTAACTGCCCTTAGCTCAGGACCTGAAGCAAGGATATGCTTATTCTTGATACTATTTGAAAGGAAACACTTTGAAGTTTGTCGAAATATGATATGAATGTAGGAGAATAACAAATTAGATCTGGTAAACGATAATACAAAGAAAAAAACATTCTTCTTTTGTACCATGATCTTTGAAATGCAAGAGAAAGGCCATAATGTATTATTACAGCCCATGCACAATTTAGATGTTAGCCACTAGATAGCAGCAATGTATGTGCAGAGTTTTAGATGGATCCAATGAACTATTGCATATCTGTTCAAAATGTTGTATCAAGACTGCCCAAATGTGCCTAATTGGTTTGCAGTTCATAATTGTTAACTCTCCTCAAACAATAGCATGGTATTCTTTCAATGCAATAGCTACTGTAAATTGGACAGTGCAGTTATATTAACAAGAATTTAAGCTTTCTGCCCATATCAGACATGTTTATGTCCTGGGAATTTTTTGGGTTACTTATTAAGGTGATTCCTCCATTTTAAAAATTGCGAGCTTACACTGCAGGACTTAGAGGTAACCAGCGTCACGGCTCCATTGCTCCAGACCACTGCAAGGTGGAGATAGAGCAGTCATTATGCATTTGGGTCCCAAGGTTTTTATGTGACAAATCATATCGAGTGGTTCCAATGATGAATTTGAAGTAAGCCACCCTTGCCTTTGTGGCATTCTTCAACAAATATGGCTGACAAAACATGGTGGAACCAGATGTAAGTTGTTATAACGTCATAATGAGTCAAGCAAAAAAGGTACAATTGAGAAGAATATGTTAGTTAATGTACAGCCAAGCGTTTGTGCATATTTTTTTGTCATTAAGTTAATTTACGAAAATCGCTATTTATCTGACTAGCTAATATTAGCCAGCTAGCTAGTGTTAAGAGAATGGATTTGAAATACAGGATAGTATTTCAATGAGATACTTAATTTCAAACAGTGGAGAATGTGAAAGGCTTTATTGAAATACGTTAATTATCCAGGTGTTATAAATACATAATAATTGTAATATATGATAATTGTAATATTAAGAATACAAGTTGAATTTGTACTTCAATGCACATATGGTATGCATTACAACTTCTGGTTAAACTGGAAGGTGCGCAATTCAAATAAATTCTAATAAATATTATTGATTTTAAATATTTAGGTACATACAGTGCCTTGCGAAAGTATTCGGCCCCCTTGAACTTTGGAACCTTTTGCCACATTTCAGGCTTCAAACATAAAGATATAAAACTGTATTTTTTTGTGAAGAATCAACAACAAGTGGGACACAATCATGAAGTGGAACGACATTTATTGGATATTTCAAACTTTTTTAACAAATCAAAAACTGAAAAATTGGGCATGCAAAATTATTCAGCCCCTTTACTTTCAGTGCAGCAAACTCTCTCCAGAAGTTCAGTGAGGATCTCTGAATGATCCAATGTTGACCTAAATGACTAATGATGATAAATACAATCCACCTGTGTGTAATCAAGTCTCCGTATAAATGCACCTGCACTGTGATAGTCTCAGAGGTCCGTTAAAAGCGCAGAGAGCATCATGAAGAACAAGGAACACACCAGGCAGGTCCGAGATACTGTTGTGGAGAGGTTTAAAGCCGGATTTGGATACAAAAAGATTTCCCAAGCTTTAAACATCCCAAGGAGCACTGTGCAAGCGATAATATTGAAATGGAAGGAGTATCAGACCACTGCAAATCTACCAAGACCTGGCCGTCCCTCTAAACTTTCAGCTCATACAAGGAGAAGACTGATCAGAGATGCAGCCAAGAGGCCCATGATCACTCTGGATGAACTGCAGAGATCTACAGCTGAGGTGGGAGACTCTGTCCATATGACAACAATCAGTCGAATATTGCACAAATCTGGCCTTTATGGAAGAGTGGCAAGAAGAAATCCATTTCTTAAAGATATCCATAAAAAGTGTTGTTTAAAGTTTGCCACAAGCCACCTGGGAGACACACCAAACATGTGGAAGAAGGTGCTCTGGTCAGATGAAACCAAAATTGAACTTTTTGGCAACAATGCAAAACGTTATGTTTGGCGTAAAAGCAACACAGCGCATCACCCTGAACACACCATCCCCACTGTCAAACATGGTGGTGGCAGCATCATGGTTTGGGCCTGCTTTTCTTCAGCAGGGACAGGGAAGATGGTTAAAATTGATGGGAAGATGGATGGAGCCAAATACAGGACCATTCTGGAAGAAAACCTGATGGAGTCTGCAAAAGACCTGAGACTGGGACGGAGATTTGTCTTCCAACAAGACAATGATCCAAAACATAAAGCAAAATCTACAATGGAATGGTTCAAAAATAAACATATCCAGGTGTTAGAATGGCCAAGTCAAAGTCCAGACCTGAATCCAATCGAGAATCTGTGGAAAGAACTGAAAACTGCTGTTCACAAATGCTCTCCATCCAACCTCACTGAGCTCGAGCTGTTTTGCAAGGAGGAATGGGAAAAATTTCAGTCTCTCGATGTGCAAAACTGATAGAGACATACCCCAAGCGACTTACAGCTGTAATCGCAGCAAAAGGTGGCGCTACAAAGTATTAACTTAAGGGGGCTGAATAATTTTGCACGCCCAATTTTTCAGTTTTTGATTTGTTAAAAAAGTTTGAAATATCCAATAAATGTCGTTCCACTTCATGATTGTGTCCCACTTGTTGTTTATTCTTCACAAAAAAATACAGTTTTATATCTTTATGTTTGAAGCCTGAAATGTGGCAAAAGGTCGCAAAGTTCAAGGGGGCCGAATACTTTCGCAAGGCACTGTATAAGTGTCTTACATCGGCTGAAAGCTTGAACTCTTGTTAATCTAACTTTCCAATTTACAGTAGCTATTACAGCGAAAACATGCCATGCGATTGTTTAAGGACCGCGCCCCACATCAAAATATTTTTTCACCGGCACAGGTTTCATACATTCCCATATAAAGATTAAATATTCACTTACTTTTTGAAAATCTTCCTTTGATTTGTCATCCAAAGGGTCCCAGCTATAACATGTAGTGTTGTTTTGTTAGATAAAATCCTTCTTTATGTCTTAGTTGATGCCATTGATTTGAGTAATCCACTTGTTCAATTTGCAGAGAAAGGAATCTGAAAATCTACCCCTAAACTTTGTTTCAACAAGTTGAAATACATTTCTATATAGTCCTCAGATACCCGAAAATGTAATCAAATGATAATATCTATTTCAAAAAGAAGTATGTTCAATAGGAAACCGATTTTAGCAGGTGTGTAATTCTTCATTGTGCGCGCAAACACTGAATTTCAAGACTGTGTCCTTCTACTAAAACTGATATTTCTTATTCAAGTTACAAACCTGAAACCTTGAACATAGCCTGTGGACACGCCGTGGAAGCCATAGGAATTGCATACAGGGAGCTAATTTACAATATGGCCTTTCTCTTGCATTTCTCAAAAAAAATGCTGGTTGGTTTTTCTTTGGATTTACTCCTACCATATCTATTGTGTTATATTCTCTTACATTATTTTAACATTTCTACACACTTCAAAGTGTTTTCTTTCCAATGGTACCAATTATATGCAAATCCTGGCTTCAGGGCCTCAGCAACAGGCAGTTTACTTTGGGCACGTCACTCAGGCGGAAATGGAGAAAAAAGGAGCCTAGTCCTAAGAAGATTTATAAAACGAGGAAGAAAGACGAGGTGGGGAGAGAGGTGAAGAAGACAGAAAGGGAAAGAGGTAATAACAGCGACAGAGAGCATATAATTCATGAATTACAGTGCTACCCTAATATTCTCTCAGTTAATCACAATTGCTGTGTCTCCTTACCAGCCTTGGGCCCCCAGTTGGCCCGAAGGTTATCTTAAGAGCGGGTGAAGTGGTGATGACGGGTCTGGCTTCCTCTTTCACATCAAAACATACCTGCAGATGAGAGAGCATGATTAAGCCTTGGTTTTTTATTCTAACACAGTCAGTCGTCTTAAATCAGGATGCAAAACTGACCTTGGATCATTAACTCTGGGACTACTACATCTCTGTCTGTATTTCAATGTAAAGCATCTCTTTAATAATACTTCCTGTTGACCTGACATCTCACCTATGATCATGTTGTGCCCTTTGTGTCAGCCAGTTCAGATGCGGGAGTGGTTCACCAAAACAGCTGATATAACCTAGAGGATATAGGGAGAAGGGGGAGAGGGATGAAGTGGAGAAGAGAGACTGTTATTTTGTGAGTGTGGTCTCACCTGGTGTCCACAATAAGTGGCTACAGAGTACTTTATGCTGAAAAACAGACAGATGAGGACAAACAATAGAAGATAATGTCAATAGAAGAGATACTGTATGTGACGCAGACACCTATCGGAGTGTACCTGAAACACTTAAATATAGAGGTCTATGTGTCTCACCACTTGGTTATTGCAAGGCTAACCCCCAGGGAAATCATGACTTGACAGCAACAGATAGTTCAGTGAAAATGGCTGTGTTTATGTGGTGTAAATCTGAAAATTAGCAGCTGACATCTTAAGGGTTTTTAATGAATGCATGTGAGACAGGTTCCATGTAAAACAAGACTGGCATAGATGGAGAAAAAGAACACAGAACAGTAATTACCTCTGGTAATTACCTCTGGTTATGGAATAAAGCTTCCATGGCCTGTTCCTCGGACAGTGAACAACTGGCAATATCTACATTTTCGACCCCTTGGTCAGCTCGCTTTCTGAAAGTAAAGAAAACAGCTTATTTTTTATAGATATGAAAACAATAACTGAGATATGACCGTTCAATCTAAAGCAGCCGATGTCATTTTTAGGATATGTAAATACAGCCCAGTGCTGCTTACCTGAGATGCCATCTTCGTAGGTGTCCGGTTTGACTTCCTTTGTGTCGGAAAAAAGTTGCTATCAGAACAATTATTTTTTATTGACAATTAAAAGGTTTTCCTCTCGACAAAAAGACACAAATGTACCTCCATATCGTATTGCTATTTGCCTGTGAATAACCACACCTTCATACAAACGTGCTACTGTATGCAGAATTCTTGACGCACAACGGAAGATGCTGCCACACCCTTCCAGCACGCCCACAAGCGAGCCACTCAGGAGCAGAATGATGAGGAGGGCTAATAGCTGAACTATAGACTATTCAACATTTATTAATGAATAGTCTAATAGCCATGCTAGGTGTGAAAACCCTGCCTCCTATCACAGACTAGATTTGCCCTAACGACCAAGGGGTAGCTTGCTACTCAATGTAATAAAGTAATGACTTTTCAAATAAGTTACCTTACACGTTATGTTGGCTGACAATTTGTTAGCTATGCTGTCCTTATGAACCGCATAGCATATCCTTACACCAGTATGTACCGGTATGTTAGCTAGTTAGTAGTTAATACATCAAACTTTCCAGTATATTAACTATAGGCTATCTAACTACCTAACGTTTATTGACTTGATTATTCTCGTCATTCTTAGCTTAGCTAAATGGTATAGTCGTTGTGCTTTCTCAAAGGACATTCGGGTGCTTTCGTAAATTCGCTCTGGCTATCTATAGGCTGGACAATAGAATGAGTCAAATTCCACCCAAGGCTGAAAAATGGCTTGAGAACGTTGCCTAAACTGGAACACTAGCGCGAGCCCGTAGCAAATTGATGGAATCAAAAGTTTGCAGAGCCTGTTTTGACTGGAGTGATGCTTAGAATTCCATTAAAAATGTATCCCTTTTAATATTACCACTACAATATGTTCATCGGGTGAAACTGGAGAAAAAAAATATTGTGTAGAGAGTAACTGTGTCAACTGTGTCAACTGTGCTTATGTCTGCGTAATGAAAAAGTAGGGAAAAAATAAAAACTTCTATTTCTGGTCTAGCAATCGATGACTAATGACCTCGCTGCCCAGACTTACATACTTACAAAGAGGAGATTCTCCTGATTAAAATGGTGCATGTTTAACAGTTTTGCTTCTCTCCCTCTCCTCGCCCCTACCTGAGCTCGAACCAGGGAACTACAGCCACCCTTGAAGCATCGTTACCCATCGCTCCACAAAAGCCACGGCCCTTGCAGAGCAAGGAAAACAACTACTTCAAGGTCTAAGAGCGAGTGACGTCACCGAATGAAACGCAATTAGCCATTTCACACCGATTACACCTGACTTTAAAAAAATCAATATATACTGTACACATTACGAGATATTTGGGCGAAATAGACAGACAGACAGACATGCCTATAATTCCCCCATAGGAAACAATGGGAAGACCGCAGAGTTCCAATATTATTTTTTGTTGTTTACAATTTGTTGTTTACATTTTAAATATTAAAAAACGTGAGCAGGTCTCATTGCCAACAATAGTGAAGCGGACATTGTGACGTTGAACAATAAGCAGGGAATAGAACGTTTGGAAGGCGAGTTGGTGCCACGGTGCTCAAAAGAACTAATAGGAGCTGACATGGTGAAAAGTGCACTAAAATAAGGCTTGTTTTTTCATGATTACTTCAAATGGACAACAAGCAGCTGGGAAACATGGTCATATTATGAAACTGGGCTTCACGGCGGATGCAATGAACTAGTTTTTATCAGAAAAGAACGTTGCTAAAAATTTCATGTGTCCAACCTACTATCTACACTGATTTCTGAGCACTTTCGTCAGAGCGCAGAAAAATTCATTTACGATCGCTCAATACCTGCTGAATATGACCGGTGTCAGTAAACGTTGGGGGGAAAAAATAATTAAATTGTTTCCAGCAGCACATTTACAGTCACCAACGCTCTGGTTAACACAAAAACTGCCTTACCAGCTCTGTTAGGGCGAGTAAAATGGTCAGAGTGGTCTCATTTGTGTCTGGAGGTAGCTAGCCAATGTTAACTTGAGTGCTTGACTGCCGTTGTAAGGCCAGAATGCTCAAATCAACCCTACTGCGCTCTGAGAGCAAAACGGTCTGAATTTACAAACTGACAATTTTTCTCTGAATTGAAACACCACAATATTAATCAAATGAATTCAGCCAAATCAAAACCAATCCCATATACTATGCTATTTCAAAAAAACGTTTTAAATTCTCTGGTGATACCAATACGGAATACTATCAAATGCTTCTCAAAGATGCCCTCTGGTGGTCAAACTAGCAATAACTTGAAGAAACAGAAGAAATGGCTGAGAACTAAATTCTTATAGATCAAATCCCTTTAGCGGGATCGATTTGACAACATCCAGTGAAATGGCAGAGTGCCAAATTCAAATTAAATTATTATAAACATTTAACTTTCATGAAATCACACATTCAATATACCAAATTAAAGCTACACTTGTTGTGAATCCAGCCTCAGTGTCAGATTTCAAAAATGCTTTGCGGCGAAAGCAAACTGGGCTATTATCTGAGGACAGCAACCCATCAATCAAAGACAGACAATCATAATTCAACCCGCCAGCCGCGACACAAAACTCAGAAATAAAGATATAAATCATGCCTTACCTTTGACGAGCTTCTTCTGTTGGCACTCCAATATGTCCCATAAACATCACAAATGGTCCTTTTGTTCGATTAATTCCATCGTTATATATCCAAAATGTCAATTTATTTGGCGTGTTTGATCCATAAAAACACTGGTTCCAACTCACGCTACATGACTACAAAATCTCTCATAAATTACATGTAATCTTTGTCCAAACATTTCAAACAACTTTCGTAATACTACTTTAGTTATTTTTTTTACGTAAATAATCTATCAAATTTAAGACAGGATAAACAGCGTTCAATTTCGGACGAAAACAAAGAAAGCATGTTCTAGGTCGCGCGTACCAAATCATTAGAGTGCACCTGGAGCGACACAGGAAAAGAACAGGGCTACTTCTTCATTTCTCTAAAGAAAAACTTCAACCAACTTCTAAAGACGGTTGACATCTAGTGGAAGCTATAGGAACTGCAAGGATATTTCTATTAAAACGGCCTTGCCATAAAAATTCAATGGAAAACAGATTGACCTCAAAAAAATTATTCCCTGGGTGGATTGTGCTTGGGGTTTTGCCTGACAAATCAGTTCTGTTATACTCACAGACTTTATTCAAACAGTTGTAGAAACATTAGAGTGTTTTCTATCCAATCTACCAATTATATGCATATCCAAGCTTCTGTGCCTGAGTAGCAGGCAGTTTACCTTGGGCACACATTTCATCTGGTACGTGAAAATAGCGCCCCCAAGCCATAAGAAGTTTTACATGACGTGCCACAGATTGCTGCAGCAGCATGCAGGGTGTGCTGCAGTAGGACACATCTTTTAAAGGAGGAACCACTGTAGCTTGCACATTATTGGGTTTTGAGTGAGTAGAATCTGCAAAGAAGATTTTAATCTATTTAAAGACGTTAATGGACCATCAAAACTGGATCAGTAATGTGGGAATTGAACGTGAATGAATTTACAAAATAATTTTTTAATTATGAATCAATGTTAATGATAAATGAAACCTGTATAGGTTATTTGGGAATTAAACTTTAATTAACCTGAAAGCAATGCTGTGGGATCTAGGTTAATGTAGGCAAGTTTAAATTGTCACATAGGCAGAAAGAAATCCATTTGGATATTATCCAACTGATCACCTGAAAAGATTTGATTGGCAATTAACTTCTTAGTTAAATTGAATAATATCCCTCTAGTGGTGTGGGGGCTGTGCTTTGGCAAAGTGGGTGGGATTATATCCTGCCTGTTTAGCCCTGTTCAGGTGTATTGTTGGACGGGGCCACAGTGTCTCCCGACCCCTCCTGTCTCAGCCTCCAGTATTTATGCTGCAACAGTTTATGTGTCGGGGGGCTAGGGTCAGTCTGTAATATCTGGAGTATTTCTCCTGTTTCTCCGGTGTCCTGTGTGAATTTAAGTATGGTCTCTCTAATTCTCTCTCTCTATTTCTTTCTTTCTCTCTCTCTCGGAGGACCTGAGTCCTAGGACCATGCCTCAGGACTACCTGGCCTGATGGCTCCTTGCTGTCCCCAGTCCACCTGGCCGTGCTGCTGCTCCAGTTTCAACTGTTCTGCCTGTGGCTATGGAACCCTGACCTGTTCACAGGATGTGCTACCTGTCTCAGATCTGCTGTTCTCAACTCTCTAGAGACAGCAGGAGCGGTAGATATACTCTGAATGATCGACTATGAAAAGCTAACTAACATTTACTCCTGAGGTGCTGACCTGTTGCACGCTCTACAACCACTGTGATTATTATTATTTGACCCTGCAGGTCATCTATTAACATTTGAACATCTTGGCCATGTTCTTTTTATAATCTCCACCCGGCACAGCCAGAAGAGGACTGGCCACCCCTTATAGCCTGGTTCCTCT
Organism: Oncorhynchus masou masou; assembly: GCF_036934945.1. Classification (NCBI taxonomy): domain Eukaryota; kingdom Metazoa; phylum Chordata; class Actinopteri; order Salmoniformes; family Salmonidae; genus Oncorhynchus; species Oncorhynchus masou. The sequence continues at coordinate 2,427,813 of NC_088237.1, forward strand.
CTAGGTTTCTTCCTAGGTTCTGGCCGTTCTAAGGAGTTTTTCCTAGCCACTGTGCCTCTACACCTGCATTGCTTGCTGTTTGGGGTTTTAGGCTGTGTTTCTGTACAGCACTTTGTGACATCAGCTCATGTAAGGAGGGCAATATAAATACATTTCATTGATTGATTGAATGATACAACGATATACAATCAGAGGAGGTTGGCTGAATATTGGAAGATTAATCACTTGTTACCAATGTGAGACAACGGTGGACAAGCATGGAATTTTTATTTAAAAGAAATGTGATTCTTTACCACCAGGAGTCACTTATCCCTGAGGGCTGAAACCACATGTGATTCCCCCGAAGGTGGGACTTCCATCAATATTGGATTAGTGCGGTGGGAAATGGCCTCAATGAGCTTGCAAAAGCACATTTAATTGATTAATCACTTTAATGATAAATCAAACTTGTATAGGCCATTTGGGAATTAAACTTTAATTAACCTGAAAGCTGTATTTAAGTTAATATCGAAAAATTGTAGAAACCAATCAATTTAGCATATTATTCAAAAGATCAACCTGAAAAGGGTTGGAAGGCAATTGAACAACCTAGTTTAATTGAATGTGACAACAACATCCAATCAGTTGAGATTGGTAGGATATCAGAAGTGTAACCACTTGTTACAAATGTGAGACAATGTTGGGTGTCACAGAAATAATTCTTAAAACAAAAAATTACTGCCGATTATTCTCCCCCAGGCGTCACTGATCGCAGAAAGCTGAAATCAAATGGGAGTCCAAAAAAAGGTGGAACTTCCATTTTCAAAGGCACTCTGTGTTGCCGTGTGAACAAAGGGAGAGAATTTTTTTTGCTTTAGCATCTCGTGCACGCTATCCTACTTTGTACACTTTCAAGCACAACAGTGAACCCATTTCAACAAGGGACTGGTTTTACTAATAACGTCTTACATTCAAACACTTTTGGAGATATTTTCTCAATGTTTTTACCTGAATTCAAGATGAAGGCCTCATTCTATCTTAGTTAGATTCCTCGCACGGGGCATCAATATGTCGTGTCTTGACTATCATTCATGTGTTTGACTGTTATTTTATAAAATAATTACATACCACGTTCAATTATTACGCAATTAAATGGGAAAAGTTATTTAACGAGTTACTATCTCTCGACTAAACTCTAAAGATGTAAATATCTCTTACATCTGTCACAATCAAGTAATTAATTCTTATTTACCTTATCAGTCTCATTCTGAACGTCATAATATCCTATAAATCTGCACGAACCCTAGTCTCTATGATGAATCAGCTATACACGAATTGGCTTAATTATGTATTGACTAACTAACTAAATAATCACACAGAATTACATAAACACACACACAGGAGAGATTATACATTGGTTACTAACATGATGCAATGAAAAGTCCCTAGTGGACTAAACCGATATGAAGGCTTGTTACACTAAATGTCAGATTCAAAAGAAAGGGAAAGGGAAAGACAAAGGAATTCCACTGACATACAGCTGATAACTATGCTCATGGAAATGTGAATACTTTGCATATTTTTGCACGGCAAGCGTTACTGGAGAGCCAAGTCTACGACCAAAAGGCTCCTTAACAGCTTCTACCCCCAAGCCATAAGACAACTGAACAATTAATCAAATGGCCACTGTACTGTTTCACATCCCTCCACTTGTTTTGTACACTGCTGCTACTCGCTGTTTATTATCTATGCATAGTCACCTCTGCCTACATGTGTCAGGATTTGGCCAGGGTTGTTCCGGGTTTTGGTCACTAGATGCCCCCATTGTGCTTTTTGACCTTATGTTTTTTCCCTTGTTCCCCATTATTATTTGCATCTGTGCCTCGTTTCCCCTGATTGTATTTAAACCCTTAGTTTCCCTCAGTTCTGTGCTCTGTGTTTGTATGTTAGCACCCAGCCCTAGTGTTCTGTGTATTCTTGTCGATTCCGGTGGATGCTCTTGTGGAATTCTGTTTTTGTTTTTGAGTATCTCTTGAGGCTTTTTTGTGCTATTCCGACCACCTTTTGGATTTGCCATTTTTTGTATTGAAGGACTTCTCCTTTTTACTTTATTAAATACACCGGAGACTGTCCAACGCCACGAAGCCGCCCTGGTTCAGCAAGAGGCCTTAATGGCTAGACATTCTCATCTTCTGTCGGAGATGCTGACTTCCATTAAGCAAATATCTGATCGTCTTACCCCGGCAACAGTTCCCGTCCCAGTACCTCAGATTCACGTGCCCATGGCAGTTAACCCCTGGCTGAACCTCGTCTTCCACCTCCCCAACGGTTCTCAGGTGATCCAAGTGCTTGTAAAGGGTTTCTCACCCAATGTTCTCTCTCCTTTGAGCTACAACCCTCGTCGTTTCCCACCGACCGGTCTAAGATCGCTTATATCATCACCCTGCTGTCGGAAAAAGCCCTGGCCTGGGCTACTGCTGTGTGGGATGCCCATAGTTCCTGCTGTGCCAGCTACTCTGCCTTTGCTGAGGAATTCAAACAAGTGTTTCAAGGCCCAAGCAGTGGTTCTGACTCAGCCAAACAGCTCCTGACTCTCCACCAAGGTTGGCGCAGCGTGACGGACTATGCCATCCAGTTCCGCACGGTGGCAGCAGCAAGTGGCTGGAACAACGAGGCGCTCACGGTGTGCTTTCTGAAAGGCCTTTCCGACACTATCCAAGATGAACTGGCCACTCGGGAACCACCGGACAATCTCGAGTCCCTGATCAAGTTGGCCTCACGCAATGACCAGCGTCTGAGAGAGAGAGAACTCAACCGTAGACCTCTAGCCCCTATCAGTCCCGGCTCCGAGTCCCCACCTTTATCCTCGCTGGCTCCATCGGAACCCATGCAGATTGGACGCATCTCCCAGGCTGAGAGAGACCGCCAGATGAGGGAGCGACGCTGTCTATATTGCGGCAAACCGGGCCATTTCCGTTCCACGTGTCCCGGGCTCCAGGGAAACGCTCTGTCCCGTACAGACCGGGGGGAACTGTAACGGGAAACATAACCTCCTCCCATCCGTCCAACTCTCGTCTGCGCATTCCAGTCACCCTCTCCTGGGACAACCACAAGCTTCACCTTCAAGCCTTGGTAGACTCTGGAGCCGCAGGTAACTTCATGGATGGTGTCTGGGCGAAGGAGAATGGCGTTCCCTCTGAACCTCTAAGTGAACCCATGAGGGTCACTACATTGGATGGAAGCCCTTTGGGATCTGGACTTGTCACTCATGTCACTACCTCCTTGCGACTTTCAGTTTCACAAAACACCAGGAATTGATGAACTTTCATTTGATCTCCTGTTCCGAGTTCCGTCTCGTCCTCGGATACCCCTGGCTTCACAGCCATAACCCTCACATCGACTGGTCTGTGGGCACTATCAAGCAGTGGGGTCCTACGTGCCAAGCTACTTGTATTTTCCAGAATTCCCCGAGTTCTACTCCCGAGTCTTTAGAGTCCATTGACCTGACCCGAGTTCCCGAGTGTTACCATGACCTCAAACTGGTGTTTAGCAAACAGAGGGCCACCATGCTACCACCCCATAGACCTTACGATTGCCCCATCGACCTGTTTCCGGGCACTTGCCCCCCCAGGGGTCGGATCTTTTCCCTATCTCCACCCGAACGAGCTGCTATGGATACCTACATCAAGGACGCTCTGGAAGCAGGCCTCATGCGTTCATCCACCTCCCCGGCGGGAGCAGGGTTTTTCTTTGTGGCCAAGAAAGACGGTGGATTACGTCCTTGCATCGACTACCGGGGACTCAATGCCATAACCGTCCGTAACCGCTACCCGCTACCCCTTATGGCCACAGCCTTCGAGCTGCTCCAGGAAGCAGTTGTTTTCACTAAGCTTGACCTGCGGAACGCATACCATCTTGTGCGGATCAGACCTGGTGACGAGTGGAAGACCGCTTTCAACACGCCTACTGGTCACTATGAATACTTGGTGATGCCCTTCGGCCTGACCAACGCCCCAGCGGTGTTCCAAGCGCTCATAAACAATGTGCTTAGGGATATGCTTAACATATTTGTGTTCGTTTACTTGGATGACATCCTCATCTTTTCGAGCTCCCTTCAAGAACACACTAAGCATGTCAGACAAGTACTCAAATGCCTCCTGGACAGCCATCTGTACGTTAAGCCGGAAAAATGTGAATTCCATTCATCCCGAGTACAATTCCTGGGATTTGTAGTGGAACCCGGTCGAGTCCAAATGGACCCCAGGAAGGTAGGGGCGGTAGCGGATTGGCCCACCCCAAATCCGTTAAGGAAGTTCAGCGTTTCCTGGGCTTCACAAACTTTTACCGCAAGTTCATCAAGAACTTCAGCTTGGTGGCAGCCCCTCTCTCAGCTTTAACCAAGGGTGGCAATGCAAGGTTTTTGTGGGGAAGAGAAGCTGAGACGGCCTTCCAAGGACTCAAGCAGCGCGTTCTCTCTGCTCCCATCCTGATACTACAGACTACGGATGAACCATTTTTGGTGGAGGTAGACGCATCAGAGGTTGGTGTTGGAGCTGTCCTGTCTCAGAGGGGTGAAGACAAGAAGCTTCATCCGTGCGCTTTCTTCTCACACCGGCTTACCCCGACTGAGAGGAACTACGATGTGGGGGATCGTGAACTCCTAGCGGTTAAGATGGCATTGAAGGAATGGAGACACTGGCTCGAGGGGGCTTCTCACCCATTTCAAGTGCTTACGGACCACAAAAATCTGGAGTATATCCAGCAGGCGAAGCAGTTGAACTCTAGACAAGCTAGATGGTCTCTTTTCTTCAATCAATTCCAGTTTATCCTCACCTATCGGCCCGGGTCGAAGAATCTCAAACAGGATGCCCTGTCCCGAGTCTACGCTCCTGCCATTCGAGATGACACGGACATGCCTGTCCTTCCTGCTGCTAAGATTGTGGCTCCGATCTCGTGGCAAGTTGAGGATACCGTGAGACGTGCTCAAGCTAACGAACCGGACCCGAAAGGAGGTCCTGCCAATCGGTTGTTTGTCCCCAAGGCAGTGAGGACTCAGGTCCTTCTGTGGGGGCACTCCTCTCGCCTCACCTGTCATCCGGGCGTAGGTCGCACCTTGGAGTTCATCCAGCGTAAGTTCTGGTGGCCTACCATAAGAGAAGACGTTGCCACTTTCGTCAATGCCTGCCCCGTGTGCTGCCAGGGCAAATCTTCTCACCTCCGCCCTCAAGGACTCCTTCACCCTTTACCTGTTCCCCACAGACCCTGGTCCCATATCTCATTGGACTTTATTACTGGACTTCCTCCATCCCATGGCAATACTACTATCCTAGTCATAATCGACAGGTTTTCAAAGGCGGCCAGGTTCGTCCCTCTGACTAAGTTACCTTCTGCCAAGGAAACGGCTGAGTTGGTAATTAATCATGTGTTCCGAGTCTTCGGCATTCCTCAAGATGTGGTTTCTGACAGAGGTCCCCAGTTCGCCTCAAGGTTTTGGAAGGCCTTCTGCCAACTCATGGGGGCTTCTGCCAGTCTATCTTCAGGGTACCATCCGGAGTCCAACGGCCAAACAGAGAGGATGAATCAAGAGCTGGAAACCACCCTCCGATGTATGACTCGTGACAACCCGTCCACATGGTCATCCTTTATTGTTTGGGCCGAATACGCGCACAACACCTTGCGCTCCTCCTCCACTGGTATGTCCCCGCACGAGTGTCAGTTTGGCTATGCTCCTCCATTGTTCCCGGACCAGGAGGCAGAAGTCAGAGTGCCTTCTGCCTTGAAGTTCGTCAGACGCTGTCGGCTTATGTGGAGGAAGACCCGTCTTAATCTTATGCGTTCCTCACAGAGGTACCAACAACAAGCCAACAGACGTCGCCGTCCCGGGCCTACCCTGCGCCCCGGCCAGAGAGTCTGGCTCTCCACAAGAGACTTACCTCTACGGGTGGAGTCTCGCAAGCTGTCCCAAAAATACATCGGTCCCTTCAAGGTTGCCAGGAGAGTTAACCCAGTTTCTTATCGCCTACACTTACCCAGATCCCTTAAGATTAATCCCACATTTCACATTTCATTGTTTAAACCTGTTGTTTTTTCTCCCCTTGTCCCGGCAGACAGACCTCCCCCTCCGCCTCGTGTCATTGGAGGCCAGCCGGCTTATACCGTCCATCGGATACTGGATTCCCGCCGGGTGCAGCGGTCCTGGCAGTATCTGGTGGACTGGGAAGGCTACGGTCCCGAGGAGCGCTCCTGGGTTCCTGCCAAAGACATCCTGGACCCTGACCTCATTCGTCAGTTCAGGGCCCTCCACCCTGAGAGAGCTGGTAGGAACGTCAGGAGCCGTTCCTAGGGGGGATTCTGTCAGGATTTGGCCAGGGTTGTTCCGGGTTTTGGTCACTAGATGCCCCCATTGTGCTTTTTGACCTTATGTTTTTCCCTTGTTCCCCATTATTATTTGCACCTGTGCCTCGTTTTCCCTGATTGTATTTAAACCCTTAGTTTCCCTCAGTTCTGTGCTCTGTGTTTGTATGTTAGCACCCAGCCCTAGTGTTCTGTGTATTCTTGTCGATTCCGGTGGATGCTCTTGTGGAATTCTGTTTTTGTTTTTGAGTATCTCTTGAGGCTTTTTTGTGCTATTCCTACCACCTTTTGGATTTGCCATTTTTTGTATTGAAGGACTTCTCCTTTTTACTTTATTAAATACACCGTCTTAAGTACTGCTGTGTCTGCCTCATCTTCTGGGTTCTGCTGACTATTTGTGGCTCAGTTGGTTAAGTGACTGTTTCTCACTCCGGAGACCCAGGTTCGTAACCGGGTCCTGACAACATGTACATATTACCTCAACTAACCTGTACCCCTTCGCACTGACCCGGTACCCCCTGTATATAGCCTCATTATTGTTATTTTGTTGTGCTACTTTTATTATTTTTTACTTGAGTTTATTTGGTAAATATTTGCTTTACTCTTCTTGAACTGCACTGTTGGTTAAGGGCTTGTAAGTAAGCATTTCACTGCAAGTGACACCTATTGAATTTGGAGTGTGTGACAAATAAAGTTTGATTTGATTTTTGATTTGAAGTATTCAGACCATTTGCTATGAGACTTGATATTGAGCTCAGGTGCATCCTGTTTGCATTGATCATCTTTGAGATTTTTCTACAACTTGATTGGAGTCCACCTGTGGTAAATTCAATTGATTGAACATGATTTGGAAAGGTACACACCTGTCTATATAAGGTCTCACAGTTGACAGTGCATGTCAAAGCAAAAAACCAAGCCATGAGGTAAAAGGAATTGTCCATAGAGTTCAGAGACAGGCTTGTGTTGGGGCAAAGATCTGGGGAAGGGTACCAAAACATTTCTGCAGCATTGAAGGACAATGACCCTAAGCACACAGCCAAGACAAAGTAGGAGTGGCTTCAGGACAAGTCTCTGAATGTCTTTGAGTGTCCCGGCAGTGCCCGGACTTGAACCCGATCGAACATCTCTGGAGAGACCTGAAAATAGCTTTGCCATACTTTTCCCCATCCAACCTTACAGTGCTTGAGAGGATCTGCAGAGAAGAATGGAAGAAACTCCCCAAATACAGGAGTGCCAAGCTTGTAGCGTCATACCCAAGAAGACTCGAGGCTGTAATCTCTGCCGAAGGTACTTCAACAAAGCACTGAATAAAGGCTCTAAATTCTTATGTAAATGTGATAGCAGTTTTGTTTTTGCAGACTTTTCTAAAAACTTGTTTTTGCTTTGCCATTATGGGGTATTGTGTGTAGATGGGGGAATTTTAATCCATTTTAGAATAAGGCTGTAACGTATCAAAATGTGGAAAAAGTCAAGGGATCTGAATACTCTCCACAAGCGTTTTGAGATTATGCCGTTGTAATTTGTGGTTTAGTACTTTACCCCGAGTCACTGCTTCATTGATCCAGACCACCGCAAGAGGGAGTTAGAGGGATGATGATGCTTTTGGGTCCCAAGGCACTAATGTCTCTACCTGAATGAATGCTGTAAATTAATGGGTGACATGAACAAAATAGAAACTGATAATTGTGTACAACTTCATTTGAATTAACTGAACAAGTTTTACCTTTAACTAAGCAAGTCAGTTAAGAACAAATTCTTATTTTCAATGGTGGCCTAGGAACAGTAGGTTAACTGCTTTGTTCAGGGGGAGAACAACATATTTTTATCTTGTCAGCTCAGGGATTCGATCTTGTAGCGTATTACTAAAACTTTTTAAGGTTTTTATTATAAATTAAACGAAAATATTCAGTGATATTCTTAAAATATACAGTGCCAGTCAAAGGTTTGGAAACTTTCCCATTCAATGTTTTTTCTTTATTTGTACTATTTTTGAAATTGTACAATAGTGATGATTTCAAAACTATGACATAACACATATGGAATCATGTAGTAACCAAAAAAAGTGTTAAACAAATCAAAATATAGTTGAGATTCTTCAAAGTAGCCACCCTTGAACACGCTTGTCATTCTCTCAACCAGCTTCATGAGGTAGTCACCTGGATTGCATTTCAATGAACAGGAGTGCCTTGTTAAAAGCTTCCATGTAATATCTCTGACTTTCTCAAATCTTACTAACAAACAGGAGTTTGACACGAACGGTGTGTGCCAATGAATTTGAAGATGGAAACGAGATCTACACTGAACAAAAAGTGAAACGCAACATGCAACAATTTCAAAGATTTTACTGAGTTACAGTTCATATAAGGAAATCAGTCAATTAAAAAAAAAATGAGACCCTAATCTATGCATTTCACGACTGGGAATACAGATATGCATCTGGTCACAGATACCTTTAAAAAAAGTAGGGGCGTGGATCAGAAAACCAGTCTGTATTTTTTTTATTTTAATTTTACCTTTATTTAACTAGGCAAGTCAGTTAAGAACAAATTCATATTTTCAATGACGGCCTAGGAAAAGTGTGTTAACTGCCTGTTCAGGGGCAGAATGACAGATTTGTACCTTGTCATCTCAGGGATTTGAGCTTGCAACCTTCCGGTTACTAGTCCAACGCTCTAACCACTAGGTTGCCCTGCCGCCCCATCTGGTGTAACTACCATTTGCCTCATGCAGCGCGACATGTCTCCTTCGCGTAGAGTTGATCAGGCTATTGATTGTGGCCTTTGGATTGTTGTCCCACTCGTCTTCAATGGCTGTGCTGTCCCGTTGCCTATATAAGAGATGTTAAACTATCTAAATCTCGCTCATGCATTATTAAAGATACATTTTAGGACATTTAATGAGCACATTTATTTTTGGTCTGAGCTGGGGTTGAGGGACTGGGGGATTGTCAACTATCACTACTTGGATTAGGCCCTTCATTGTTTTATTTCCCTGTTTAACTCTGCCGATTAACATTGCACATATAAACTAAGGGTAGAAGACCGACGTAATCCTTGGTTTATGCTTGAATTGTCTGAGAAATTACATTTGAGAAATAGATGTCTATCCCTGGTTTAAAAAGCTAAATGAATCTCTAACGACAAAGGATGAGACCCAGATGCAGACACAGGAGGTAGATGGTTAGAGTCTCTGATAATTATTAGAATACAAGGGACAGGCAGAATTTAATTGACCAGGTCAGAGTCCGATAGGTACGTGGGGACAGGCAGGCTCGATGTCAGGGCAGGCAGAAAAGTTCGGAACCGGGAGGGCTAGAAAACAAAGATTAGGAAAAACAGGAGCACGGAAAAACACGCTGGTATGCTTGACAAGACGAACTGGCAACAGACAAACCGAGAACACAGGTATAAATATAATGGGGACAATGGACGACACCTGTAGGGGGGTGGAGACAAGCAATTTCTTTTTCAGCTGGCCACCTGTTTTGAAAAGAAAATTAATCTCATCCCACTAGAGGGAGTCCTTTAGTCACCTCAGAACAGATTATAGAGAATAATGCACTAACAGACTCACATACTTTATTTTAATTTCAACCCTTTGATGTCTATGGTGTACTAAAGTGCTTTGCTGAAGATTGATGTTAAAAAAACATAGGCGCTGATTCAATTGATCGCTTATTACCACAGCTCTCTTATAAATGTATTGCAGAACCACTGACCTATATTTTTAGCCAATGCTACAGCTTTATGGTCTCTGTGACCTATATAATTGTAGTCATTCCAACGTGGGGACTCTGTCCCGGCATTCTCTGAATTTAATGTATATTTTGTAGGAAGTGGGTTTTATACTCTGGAAAAAGAGGCGGTTCTATGACGCCTAATGTGATGTCTGGGCTCATGGGGGTGTGTCCACTGATTTGGTTAGTCTTTATATGAAAATCCATACTCTCATTTAGAAGGTTAATATCACATTGCATCTTTTCACAAACAGGTTCATGTTTAATCCCATATGCTTCACAATATTTAGATGTAAACCTGACAGCTGGGAAATGTACACTTTAAGAGATACAGTCGTGTGTTTCCTGTCCTTCATGAGATCACCAAATGAAACACACTCGTCATGACTGTCCCTTAAGTGTCCACGGACCATTCCAACATTCTCAATTGTATAAATATTGTTTAATTCTACCATTTTGGGGATTAGGAGTTTGGCCAAGTCACTCTCACACATTTCAATCTCAATACTACAGACCCAGAAGCAGAGTATTTATGACTGTCATAAACTGTGGAGAAAGAAAGAGAGAGGGAGAGAGGGGCGGTGGCGGCTATGATCATCCCCCAGGGCATGGCATGACATGCCCATTTGGCAATGTCTTATTTTTGATTGTCTTAACTCACCACGCACACCACATTTTTCTTTGCCTCACACAAGTCTGTTTTTGTAACATCCATTACAAAGGATGGTTCCTCAATATTCAGAAAATCTTTCCACCCCGACTATTTTATTTGACATGTAGAAAAGGAGGCAATAGAGATTGTATCATCTGTTAGGGCGGTATGCAAATTGGAGTGGGTATAGGGTTTCTGGGATAATGGTGTTGATGTGAGCCATGACCAGCCTTTCAAAGCACTTCATGGCTACAGACGTGAGTGCTACAGGTTGGTAGTCATTTAGGCAGGTTACTTTAGTGTTCTTGGGCACATGTACATGTTGGTATTATAGCCTCAGACAGGGAGTGCTTGAAAATGTCACTGAAGACACTTGCCAGTTGGTCAGCGCATGCTTGGAGTACAAGTCCTGGTAATCCGAATGTTGACCTGTTTAAAGGTCTTACTCACATCGGCTACAGAGAGCGTGATCACACAGTTGACCGAAATAACCGGCTCGAAGCTAGCATAGAAATAATTTAGCCCATCTGGTAGGCTCGTGTCACTGGATAGCTCGCGGCTGTGCTTCCCTTTGTAGTCTGTAATAGTTTTCAAGCCCTGCCACATCCAACGAGCGTCGGAGCTGGTATAGTGTGATTCGATTTTCGTCCTGTATTGACGCTATTCCTGTTTGATGGTTCATCGTAGGGCATAGCGAGATTCCTTATAAGCTTTCGGGTTAGAGTCTCGCTCTTTGAAAGCAGCAGCTCTAGCCTTTAGTTCAGTGTAGATGTTGCCTGTAATCCATGGCTTCTGGTTGGGGTATGTATGTACAATCACTGTGGGGACGACGTCATCAATGATGAAGCCAGTGACTGATGTGGTGTACTCCTCAACGCCATCGAAAGAATCCCGGAACATATTCCAGTCTGTTGCCTAGAATCTGCTTCATCTGACTACTTTTTTATTGACCGAGTCACTGGTGCTTCCTGCTTTAGTTTTTGCTTGTTAGCAGGAATCAGGATAGAATTATGCCAAATGGTGGGCGAGGGAGAGCTTTGTACGCATCTCTGTGTGTGGAGTAAATGTGTTCTAGAGTTTCTTTTTCCCCGTTGGTTGCACATTTAACATTCTTGTAGAAATTTGGTAAAACGGCTTTTAAGTTTCCCTGCATTAAAGTCCCCAGCCACTAGGAGCGCCGCCTCTGAATGAGCGTTTTCCTGTTTTCTTATGGCCGCATACAGCTCATTGATTGTAGTCCTAGTGCCCACATCTGTTCGCGATGGTAAATAGACAGCTACAAATAATATAGATAGTGTGGTCTACATCTTAGCACCTCAGGCGAGCAAAACCTTGAAACTTCCTTAGATATCGTGCTCCAGATATTTGTTTACAAATATACATCGACCTCCACCCCTTGTCTTACCAGAGGCTGCACTTTTATCCTGCCGATACAATGTGTAACCCGCCAGCTGTATGTTATTCACGTTGTCGTTCAGCCACGACACGGTGAAACAGATATTACAATCATTTGTCCAGTTCTAGGTGAGTAATCGCTGTTCTGATGTCCAGAAGCTCTTTTTGGTCATAAGAGACGGTAGCGGCAACATTATGCAGAAAATAACTTTCAAAAATGCGAAAAAATAAACAAAATAGCACAGTTGGTTAAAACCTCTTAGAGATCGTGCTACTTTTTTCAACATTCTGTTAAAAATCGCGCAACATTTCAACGTCCTGCTACTCATGCCAGGAATATAGTATATGCATATGATTAGTATGTGTGCATAGAAAACACTCTGAAGTTTCTAGAACTGGTTCAATGGTGTCTGTGACTATAACAGAACGAGTTCCGTGGTCAAAATCGCCAGATAACCTGGTCACTAAATCGACTGAGAAAAAATCAATCCGCCAGTCCATGTATTGTCTATTGGAAGGAAAAATACTTAAGGCTGAGAATGCAGTTCCTATAGCTTCCACACGATGTCGCCAGTGTTGTGATTTCGATTCAACTAAATCGTTGGTCATCTGAGTAATAGCCACATCCGGTTGTCAAGTCCACAGCTGTAAACAATGGAACCGGAAAAGTTGGCTACGTTTCCCAAACTTGTGCCTATTGAATACAGATCGCTCCGTGATCAATTTAATCGTTTATTAACGTTTAGTAATACCTAAAGTTGGATTACAGAAGTAGTTTGAAGTGTTTTGTCAAAGTTTAAAGGCAACTTTTTTAATTTTAAAAAATAACGTCGCGTTTAAAAATGTGTTTTTCCTGGATCTGACGGTCTTCATAAATGGACATTTTGGGTACACAAGGACCGATTTAATAAAAAAAAAAGATCCAATTGTGATGTTTATGGGACATATAGGAGTGCCAACAAAGAATCTCGTCAAAGGTAATGAATGTTTTATATTTTATTTCTGCGTTTTGTGTAGCGCCGGCTATGCTAATTCCTTTGTTTACGATCCCTTCTGGTATTTCGGGGTGTTGCCTGTTATCAGATAATAGCTTCTCATGCTTTCGCCGAAAAGCATTTTACAAATCTGACTCGTTGGCTAGATTCACAACGAGTGTAGCTTGAATTGAATACCCTGCATGTGAATTTTAATGAACGTTTGAGTTTTAACGAGTGCTATTAGTATTTGGCGTAGCGCATTTGCATTTATTGTTGGCAGGGGGTGCGGTTGCGTCCCGGGTGGGCCAGAGAGGTTAAGAGTCCATAAAATGGCAGCCACCCCCTCCGGCGCCTTTACTGATTATTCTCTCTGTTACCGCATGTAACGGATGTGAAACGGCCAGCTAGTTAGTGATGGTGCGCGCTAAATAGCGTTTCAATCGGTGACGTTACTTGCTCTGAGACCTTGAAATAAAGTTATACTGTTACACGCATGGCAAGCGGTACCGGAGCGCCAAGTCTAGGACCAAAAGGGTTCTTATCAGCTTCCACCCCAAGCCATAACACTGCTGAACAATTAATCAAATGGCCACCCGGATAATTTATATTGACCCCCCTTGTTTTTACACTGCTGCTACTCGCTGTTTATTATCTATGCATAGTCTCTTCACAAATTACCTCGATAAACCTGTACCCACGCACATTGACTCTGTAGTGATACCCCCCCCCCGTATATAGCCTTGTTATTGTTATGTGATTTTCTTGTGTTACTTTTTTCCCCCTCTTTAGTTTTATTTAGTAAATATTTGCTTAACTCTATTTCTTGAACTGCATGGCAAGCACTTCACGGTAAGGTCTACACCTGTGTTGATTTGATCATTTGGTATCCTTTTTGTTTATTGTGAACTGCGTTCTTGAACTCAGACTTGAACTTTCTTTGTAAAAATATGTAGAAATAGTCAAATAAAGAAAATACCTTGACTGAGTAGGTGTGTCCAAACTTTTGAATGGTACTGTATGTGTCTCAGGGGCGAAAATCTGATATCAACTTTGGAGTGGACAATTACATTAAATTTTCTCGAGCAATTCCTGAGGGGGACACTAAAAGTAGTGCTGTAACACACATTGTAATATGTTAAGGATCATAAAACACGGGACGAGATGTGCCAATAGATGGAATGCACTCGCATGAGATTTGCCGTGATGTTGACAGAGTGGCATGGGATGTTTATTTCTTAGACTGGGTTAAGATATCAATTTTGGGACACATCCTCAGTAGTGTGCCTTCGAATCAGTGGGTGTTTCGGCTTTTAATCACCAAACACCCTCATCAAAGGTGGCCAGCTAAAGGGTGATCAAGCCTTAGCTTGTGTCCCATGCCCAATTAAGATGTCCCACGGGACTATGCAAGGCAGGGGCGTCCTCTTCCCTGAGCCAGCCCTACAGCTGACCGCATACCTTGGAGGAATCTGAATTGGGTTCTCAGGTGGGGGTGGGGGGTCATGAAGTTATAGCCCAGCAAGGGTCCTTCCGTTTGATCCAGATTCACTGGCTGCCTCTTTCAGCTGCTTGAGAAACTACTCTGACGGTCTGCCGCAGAGCCTGTCCATGGATTCCAAGTTCTTTCAGCAACCTGATGGTGGAAGAAGCCACAAATCCTCTGCATCCCACTTCAACTGGCCAGACTTTGCATTCCAGCCACGCTGAGTTGCGTCTGCTGCCAACTCTGTGTAACGCAGTTTCTTACGCTCGTAGGCCTCTTCAACAGAGTTTTCCCACGGGACTGTGAGCTCTATGATGTACACAGCCTTTCGTGAAGGGGACCAGAGTACCATGTCTGGCCTATGGTTGGTAGAAGCAATCTCAGGTGGAAAAATTAGTTGCTGGCCAATATCGACAAGTATCTTCCAGTCCCGGGCCATGGCTAGGTGTCCAGTTTCTGGCTTCGTAGGAGGATACTTGGGCCTTTTCTGTCCCTCCCGGATGAATGTTGTTGTTTTGACGGGATTGCTTGTTTTTGGAGGTAATGAATTGGTTGCACTCCTCTTGGTCTCAAGTGCTGCAGCCAGGCTCTTGAGGACCTGATTGTGCCTCCAGGTGTAGCGGCCTTGTGAGAGGCTGGTCTTGCAACCTGTCATTATATGCCTGAGAGTTGTTGGAGTTGGGCAGAGGGGGCAGGTCGAGTCCTCGCCATACCATTGATGTAGATTTTTTGGTGATGGAAGCACATCATAAACAGCTCTTATGATGAAGCTGATGTTTCTTGCCTCCATTTGCCAAAGCTCACTCCAGTTGATCTTTCTCCTCTCCAGGCCTTCCCACCGCATTCATTACCCTTGTTTAGCAAGAGAGACAGCCTTTGCACTTCTTGCAGTCTCCTCCTGTCTGCGCACCTCCTCGGCCACCAGCTTCCTGAGTTCAGATGTTGTTGCCTTATGGAACGTTGGTTTGCTTGCTGCCAGGCCAAAGCCTCCTCTTCCATGCTGGATATTCCCAACAATGTCTTGGTGTCTCAGGGCTGATGTTGCTTGCTGCACAGCCTTGGATGATGTCCATTTCCGTCCAGTTTGTAGGGGAGGTGCAGCCTTGCTAATGGTCTGGTCTTTGGAGTCCTTCAATGTCATCTGAAGTCTTACTTTAGAGCACTTGTACTCCTCCGTTAGACTTGTAAGAGGTAGTTCAAGGACCCCTTTGCCATAGAGGCCGATGTTACTCAGGCATCGTGGGACACCCAGACATTTCTTCATGTATGAGGTAATGGTTCGCTCCATCTTCTCCACTGTTGTTATTGGGACCGCATAGACGCTGAGTGGCCACATTACCTGCGGGAGAAGTCCAAACTGTAGGCACCAAAGCTTGAGCCTCCCCGGCAGTAGGGTCTTGTTGATGTTCTCAAGACCGTCGGCAATGTCCTGCCTTACTTGCTGCACTTGATCTTTATCCCGGAGGCTTTCGTTGTACCATCTACCCAGGCTCGTGATGGGTTGCTCAGACACCGTTGGTATCAGGTCATCTCCAATGCAGAACCTCACATCTTTAAGCTGTCCCTTGACTATTGAGATGCTTTGAGATTTGCTTGGCTTGATTTTCATCTGGGCCCACTTGATGTTATCCTGCAGTTTTGCAAGTAGCCGCCTGGTGCATGCTGCAGTGGTGGTCAGTGTAGTCATGTCATCCATGTATGCTCGGAAAGGTGGGAGACGGAGCCCTTCCTTAGTTCTCTCACCGCCGACCACCCATCTCGATGCCCTGATGATGACTTCCATGGCCATAGTGAAGGCCAGAGGAGAAATTGTACAGCCTGCCATTATGCCTACTTCCAAGCGCTGCCATGTTGTTGTGAAGTCAGGTGTTGTGAAACACAATTGCAGGTCTTGGAAATAGGCCTTTACCAGTGTAGTAATGGGTTCTGGTACGTGGAAAATGTTGAAGGATTCCCAGAGGAGTTCATGGGGAACTGAGCCAAAGGCATTGGCCAGGTCGAGGAAGATGACATAGAGGTCTCTTGTCCTTCTTAGCTGTTTGGATCTGGTGCCAAATCATACTAGTATGTTCCAGGCAACCAGAGAAACCAGGAATGTCTGCTTTCTGTACAGATGTATCAATGTACTTGTTCCTTTCCAGATAAGTGGACAGCCTCTGTGCTATTATACTGAAAAAGATCTTCCCTTCGACGTTGAGAAGGGAGATCGGAATTGACTGATGTCTGTCGCATCCTTCTCTTTCGGGATCAGCACACCACCAGCCCTTTGCCATGCCTTTGGTATTATTTCCTTCTGCCACACTATCCTCATGAGCCTCCAAAGAAAGCGTAGAACATCCGGGGCATTCTTGTAGAGCTTGTATGGTACTCCATTAGGCCCAGGAGCCGAGGCCGCTCTTGCTCTTCGGACAACGTTCTCTACTTCCCTCCATTTTGGAGGGTCAGTGTCCAGATTGAATTCTGGTGGTTGAATAGGTGGGATGTCATGTGGGATGATTATCTGCTCATGCCTTTTCATGTCCTGGTAGACCTTTTCCAGATGTTCTTCCAGTTCAGGCTTTGGAGTTTTTAGGATCCCTCACTTTTCCTTTGCGAAGAGATCTTTGACAAACTTAAAGGTTTTTTATAGAACCGTGTTCTTGAGTGTTCCTTCTTCCTACGAAGTTTCCTTAAGTTTTCCTCTCTTCGCAAGGTTGCCAGCCGACATTTAATGTCTGCTTGGAGTATCATGAGACCTTCTCTCTCTGCATCAGAGGCCTTCTTCCACTGCTTCCTCAGCTACCTTCTCTCTCTGACAAGTAATCTTGATCTCCTGCTGCCTCCTAGATTTGGCTGGCGCGGGTGGTGTCTTGCCATTTCTCCTTTTGTTTACTCCAAAGCGCTCTTCTCCGTAGTGGCAGATAATGTCTGCCATCCTTTCAAGCTTTTTCTCTGCTGTTCCTACCTGTTGTTCCAAGACTTTTGTCAGGTCGTTGTTGATTGTTTCCCACTCTCTCTTTTCAACAGCTTTGGGCCACTTCACACTCGGTCTGTGCCCTTTGATCTTTTCCTCTTTTAGAGGTCTCTGTGGTTGGGTGAGTTCATCCACCGTCATTGCTGTGCTTGTGTTATCCTCCTCGGTTACAGGGGTGCTGATGCTCTGCGAACTTTGGTTTGCGTCCCGTCGCTGTGCTTCATTCGACTGATTTGACTGGCTGCTTCGTAAGAAGTACTGGTCAATGCGAGGTCCCTGTCTCTGCTCTCCCAAGCATCTTTTCCTCCCTTGATGGATCCTTAACCACCTTGCCGATGTTACTCTCTCCCAACCACAGCTACACACCTGAAGTGTGTGTCCTGCTGCTGTTATGGTTGTCTCATGTGCTGTGTTCCTACTCGTAGTCGTTTCCGTTCCTGGGTCCGTAACCCAGGAACGTATATGTATATTGAGGAACCATAATTTCTACAACTGGATAATTGATAGGTACAGTAGTTAACTGAATGGTTTTCCAAACTTGTTAAAAGTATTAAATCATTATCATCATTACTCAAAAAAGTTCTGGGACACTGTAAAGTCCATGGAGAACAAGAGCATCTACTCCCAGCTGCCCACTGCACTGAGGCTAGGTAACACGGTCATCACCGATAAATCCATGATAATCTAAAATTTCAACAAGCATTTCTCAACGGCTGGCCATGTCTTCCTCCTGGCTACTCCAACCTCGGCCAACAGCTCCGCCCCCCCCCCCCCGCAGCTACTTGCCCAAGCCTCCCCAGCTTCTCCTTTACCCAAATCCAGATAGCAGATGTTCTGAAAGAGCTGCAAAACCTGGACCCGTACAAATCAGCTGGACTTGACAATCTGGACCCTCTATTTCTGAAACTATCCGCCGCTATTGTCGCAACCCCTATTACCAGCATGTTCAACCTCTCTTTCATATCGTCTGAGATGCTCAAGGACTGGAAAGCTGCAGCGGTCATCCCCCTCTTCAAAGGGTGAGACACCCTGGACCCAAACTGTTACAGACCTATATCCTATAGCCTATCTAAGGTCTTTGAAAGCCAAGCCAACAAACAGACCACTGACCATCTCGAATCCCACCGTAGCTTCTCCGCTGTACAATCTGGTTTCCGAGCCAGTCACAGGTGCACCTCAGCCACGCTCAAGGTACTAAACGATATCATAACCGCCATCGATAAAAGACAGTATTGTGCAGCCGTCTTCATCGACCTGGCCAAGGCTTTCGACTCTGTCAATCACCATATTCTTATCGGCAGACTCAGTAGCCTCGGTTTTTCTAATGACTGCCTTGCCTGGTTCACCAACTACGTTGCAGACAGTGTGTCAAATAGGAGAGCATGTTGTCCAGTCGTCTGGCAGTCTCTATGGGGGTGGCACAGGGTTAAATTCTCGGGCCGACTCTTTTCTCTCTATATATCAATGATGTTGCTCTTGCTGCAGGCGATTCCCTGATCCACCTCTACACAGACGAAACCATTCTGTATACTTCTCGCCCTTCCTTGGACACTATGCTATCTAACCTCCAAACGAGCTTCAATGCAATACAACACTCCTTCCGTGGCCTCCACCTGCTCTTAAACGCTAGTAAAACCAAATGCATGCTTTTCAACCGTTTGCTGCCTGCATCCGCACGCCCGACTAGCATCACCAGTCTGGATGGTTCCGACCTAGAATATGTGGACATCTATAAGTACAGAGGTGTCTGGCTAGACTGTAAACTCTCCTTCCAGACTCATATCAAACATCTCCAATCCAAAATCAAATCTAGAATTGGCTATTTCGCAACAAAGCCTCCTTCCCTCACACCACCAAACTTACCCTAGTAAAACTGACTATCCTACCGATCCTCAACTTTGGCGACGTCATCTACATAATAGCTTCCAATACTCTACTCAGCAAACTGGATGGAGTTTATCACAGTGCCATCCATTTTGTTACTAAAGCACCTTATACCACCCACCACTGCGACCTGTATGCTCTAGTCGGCTGGCCCTCGCTACATATTCGTCGCCAGACCCACTGTTCCAGGTCATCTATATGTATTTTTTTATTTTTTTATTTCACCTTTATTTAACCAGGTAGGCAAGTTGAGAACAAGTTCTCATTTACAATTGCGACCTGGCCAAGATAAAGCAAAGCAGTTCGACACATACAACGACACAAAGTTACACATGGAGTAAAACAAACATACAGTCAATAATACAGTATAAACAAGTCTATATATACGATGTGAGCAAATGAGGTGAGATAAGGGAGGTAAAGGCAAAAAAAGGCTATGGTAGCAAAGTAAATACAATATAGCAAGTAAAACACTGGAATGGAAGTTTTGCAATGGAAGAATGTGCAAAGTAGAAATTAAATTTTTTAATTTTACCTTTATTTAACCAGGCAAGTCAGTTAAGAACACATTTTTATTTTCAATGATGGCCTGGGAACAGTGGGTTAACTGCCTGATCAGGGGCAGAATAACAGATTTGTACATTGTCAGCTCGGGGGTTTGAACCCACAACCTTGTGGTTGCTAGTACAACGCTCTAACCACTAGGCTACCCTGCCGCCCCAAATAACAATAATGGGGGGTGCAAAGGAGCAAAATAAATAAATAAATTAAATACAGTAGGGAAAGAGGTAGTTGTTTGGGCTAAAATATAGGTGGGCTATGTACAGGTGCAGTAATCTGTGAGCTGCTCTGACAGTTGGTGCTTAAAGCTCGTGAGGGAGATAAGTGTTTCCAGTTTCAGTGCTTTTTGTAGTTCGTTCCAGTCATTGGCAGCAGAGAACTGGAAGGAGAGGCGGCCAAAGAAAGAATTGGTTTTGGGGATGACTAGAGAGATATACCTGCTGGAGCGTGTGCTACAAGTGGGAGATGCTATGGTGACCAGCGAGCTGAGATAAAGGGGGGACTTTACCTAGCAGGGTCTTGTAGATGACATGGAGCCAGTGGGTTTGGCGACGAGTATGAAGCGAGGGCTAGCCAACGAGAGCGTACAGGTCGCAATGGTGGGTAGTATATGGGGCTTTGGTGACAAAACGGATTGCACTGTGATAGACTGCATCCAATTTGTTGAGTAGGGTATTGGAGGCTATTTTGTAAATGACATCGCCAAAGTCGAGGATTGGTAGGATGGTCAGTTTTACAAGGGTATGTTTGGCAGCATGAGTGAAGGGATGCTTTGTTGCGAAATAGGAAGCCAATTCTAGATTTAACTTTGGATTGGAGATATTTGATATGGGTCTGGAAGGAGAGTTTACAGTCTAACCAGACACCTAAGTATTTGTAGTTGTCCACGTATTCTAAATCAGAGCCGTCCAGAGTAGTGATGTTGGACAGGCGTGCAGGTAGCGATCGGTTGAAGAGCATGCATTTAGTTTTACTTGTATTTAAGAGCAACTGGAGGCCACGGAAGGAGAGTTGTATGGCATTGAAGCTTGCCTGGAGGGTTGTTAACACAGTGTCCAAAGAAGGGCCAGAAGTATACAGAATGGTGTCGTCTGCGTAAAGGTGGATCAGAGACTCACCAGCAGCAAGAGCGACCTCATTGATGTATACAGAGAAGAGAGTCGGTCCAAGAATTGAACCCTGTGGCACCCCCATAGAGACTGCCAGAGGTCCGGACAGCAGACCCTCCGATTTGACACACTGAACTCTATCAGAGAAGTAGTTGGTGAACCAGGCGAGGCAATCATTTGAGAAACCAAGGCTGTCGAGTCTGCCGATGAGGATGTGGTGATTGACAGAGTCGAAAGCCTTGGCCAGATCAATGAACACGGCTGCACAGTAATGTTTCTTATCGATGGCGGTTAAGATATTGTTTAGGACCTTGAGCGTGGCTGAGGTGCACCCATGACCAGCTCTGAAACCAGATTGCATAGCAGAGAAGGTATGGTGAGATTGGAAATGGTCGGTAATCTGTTTGTTGACTTGGCTTTCGAAGACCTTAGAAAGGCATGGTAGGATAGATATAGGTCTGTAGCAGTTTGGGTCAAGAGTGTCCCCCCCTTTGAAGAGGGGGATGACCGCAGCTGCTTTCCAATCTTTGGGGATCTCAGACGACACGAAAGAGAGGTTGAACAGGCTAGTAATAGGGGTGGCAACAATTTTGGCAGATAATTTTAGAAAGAAAGGGTCCAGATTGTCTAGCCCGTTTGATTTGTAGGGGTCCAGATTTTGCAGCTCTTTCAGAACATCAGCTGAACAGATTTGGGAGAAGGAGAAATGGGGAAGGCTTGGGCGAGTTGCTGTGGGGAGTGCAGTGCTGTTGACCGGGGTAGGAGTAGCCAGGTGGAAAGCATGGCCAGCCGTAGAAAAATGCTTATTGAAATTCTCAATTATGGTGGATTTATGAGTGGTGACAGTGTTTCCTATCTTCAGTGCAGTGGGCAGCTGGGAGGAGATGTTCTTATTCTCCATGGACTTTACAGTGTCCCAGAACTTTTTTGAGTTAGTGTTGCAGGAAGCAAATTTCTGCTTGAAAAAGCTAGCCTTGGCTTTTCTAACTGCCTGTGTATAATGGTTTCTAGCTTCCCTGAACAGCTGC
This sequence comes from Oncorhynchus masou masou, assembly GCF_036934945.1. NCBI lineage: Eukaryota > Metazoa > Chordata > Actinopteri > Salmoniformes > Salmonidae > Oncorhynchus > Oncorhynchus masou. The sequence goes on from NC_088237.1 coordinate 2,449,924, forward strand.
ATATCACGGGGGCTGTTCGATGCTAATGCAGAACGCCATAGGATATTTTTGTGTTGGTTAAGGGCAGTCAGGTCTGGGGAGAACCAAGGGCTATATCTGTTCCTGGTTCTAAATTTCTTGAATGGGGCATGTTAATTTAAGATGGTTAGGAAGGCATTTAAAAAAATATGCAGGCATCCTCTACTGACGGGATAAAATCAATATCCTTCCAGGATACCCCGGCCAGGTCGATTAGAAAGGCCTGCTCGCTGAAGTGTTTCAGGGAGCGTTTTACAGTGATGAGTGGAGGTCGTTTGACCGCTGACCCATTACGGATGCAGGCAATGAAGCAGTGATCGCTGAGATCTTGGTTGAAGACAGCAGAGGTGTATTTAGAGGGCAAGTTGGTTAGGATGATATCTATGAGGGTGCCCGTGTTTATGGCTTTGGGGAGGTACCTGGTAGGTTCATTGATAATTTGTGTGAGATTGAGGGCATCAAGTTTAGATTGTAGGATGGCTGGGGTGTTAAGCATGTTCCAGTTTAGGTCGCCTAGCAGCACGAGCTCTGAAGATACATGGGGGGCAATCAGTTCACATATGGTGTCCAGAGCACAGCTGGGGGCAGAGGGTGGTCTATAGCAGACTGCAACGGTGAGAGACTTGTTTTTAGAGAGGTGGATTTTTAAAAGTAGAAGTTCAAATTGTTTGGGTACAGACCTGGATAGTAGGACAGAACTCTGCAGGCTATCTTTTGCAGTAGATTGCAACACCGCCCCCTTTGGCAGTTCTATCTTGTCTGAAAAGGTTGTAGTTTGGAATTAAAAATGTCAGAATTTTTGGTAGTCTTCCTAAGCCAGGATTCAGACACAGCTAGAACATCCGGGTTGGCAGAGTGTGCTAAAGCAGTGAATAGAACAAACTTAGGGAGGAGGCTTCTAATGTTAACATGCATGAAACCAAGGCTATTACGGTTACAGAAGTCGTCAAAAGAGAGCGCCTGGGGAATAGGAGTGGAGCTAGGCACTGTAGGGCCTGGATTCACCTCTACATCGCCAGAGGAACAGAGGAGGAGTATAATAAGGGTGCGGCTGAAAGCAATAAGAATTGGACGTCTAGAACGTCTGGAACAGAGAGTAAAAGGAGGTTTCTGGGGGCGATAAAATAGCATCAAGGTATAATGTACAGACAAAGGTATGGTAGGATGTGAATACAGTGGAGGTAAACCTAGGTATTGAGTGATGAAGAGAGAGATATTGTCTCTAGAAACATCATTGAAACCAGGAGATGTCATTGCATGTGTGGGTGGTGGAACTAATAGGTTGGATAAGGTATGGTGAGCAGGACTAGAGGCTCTACAGTGATATAAGCCCATAAACACTAACCAGAACAGCAATGGACAAGGCATATTGACATTAAGGAGAGGCATGCTTAGTCGAGTGATCAAAAGGGTCCGGAGAGGTTGGTTGGGGGTCACGGCGATTTAGACAGCTAGCCAGGCCATCGGTAGCAAGCTAGCATAGGATGGACGTCTGTTATTAGCCACCTCTTGCGTTCCGTCAGTAGATTAGTGGGGTTCCGTGTGGTAGAGGGGATTAATCCAAATCACACAACAACAACAAAAATAAAAACAATAGATATAGCTAGAGGCCCAAGAAGAAGAAAAATAAATAACAATAACAATAAAAATAAATTAATAAATTGTCCGATTGTCTATTCAGATAGCAGCCGATAAGACAGCTAATGGCTAGCAGGCCGCAGATGGGCGCCCAGGCAACGTCGCAACGGAGGAACCAGCCAGATAACTCCTTCGGGTAGATAACGTCGGCAGTCCAGCCGTGAAGGCCCGGTGGGGCTCCGCGTAGGCAGCAAAACGGGTCCGGATAGGTGACCGGAGCCCAGGAGTGATTGATGGAACTCCTCAGCTGGCTAGCTCCGGAACAACTGATGTTTCCTCCGGAATCGACGAAAGCTTTAACTAGCTTCTGATTAGCTTCTGGAATTAGCTTCTGATTAGCTTCTGGAATTAGCTTCTGGCTAGCTTCTGACCTAGCTTGTGATTAGCTTCTGGATTAGCTCCTGGCTAGCTCCTGGCTAGCTTCTGGCTAGCTCCTGGCTAGCTTCTGGCGAGTTTCTGGCTCGCTTCTTGGAATTTCTGGCTAGCTTCTTGGAGGAGTACAGATTTGAGGTAAATACTTTTTTATAAATATAAATTGGTGAGGCGGGTTGCAGGAGAGTGTTTTGAGGATGAGTTTATGGAAAATTTAAAAAAGAAATGTATGAAAAAAGTTGTAAATATATATATATATATATACGGGACACGACAAGATGAGGACAAAAGACGTCTGAACTGCTATGCCATCTTGGTATAGTATCTCTACCTGCACATGACCATCTGATCATTTATCACTCCAGTGTTAATCTGCTAAATTGTAATTATTTGCCTACCTCCTCATGCCTTTTGCACACAATGTATATAGACTCTTTTTTTTCTTCTACTGTGTTATTGACTTGTTTATTGTTTACTCCATTGTGTAACTCTGTGTTGTTGTCTGTTCACACTGCTATGCATTATCTTGGCCAGGTCACAGTTGTAAATGAGAGCTTGTTCTCAACTAGCCTACCTGGTTCAATAAAGGTGAAATAAAAAAAATAAAAAACCTCACGTCAATTACGTGCATTAAGTGCCTTTCAGACAGTAGATACAACCCTGTTACCTGCCAGATAAGGAACTGGGAGTGGAACAAACCATTGTGAGGCAAAGGGCGGGGGGTCGCAATCTTTTGAAACTTATAAACGCGCTATTAAGTGTCTATAATCAGCACAAGTGTTTTCATAGCGTATTATTAATATTATTGAAATTACAAAGTTATGTTTACATTGATATATTGGGGGGGACAAATCATATTTTTCCCAGGATGTGGGGGTCGTGTCCCCCCTGTGATTTCCACCTATGTGTGTGCTGTCTGGGAAACATAGCCACATTTGGTGCTGAGTGGGTACATTTTTAGTTTAAGCTATCTATGAATTAATAATAAACAATTTAAATATACCTGTACATAAAGTGTTTGGCTATATGTCATGTTTCAACCTTTGAATTGGAATTCACTTTAGGGACCGAATTCAATTACCCAAAATCAGACAGGTTTCGTTAGACGCAAAACCAGTAGGTGGCACTCTCAGCTATGAACCAGCTAACAGTGAAGAATGCCTAGGGCTACTTTATGATATAACCATTTTACTAGGTTTATCCCAAATTAACTTTCTGAGCAATAAACACACGCTCACATATTAAATGGCATTGTGATTGGCATAATGCACACAACAACAAAGTATTGTGATTGTCTCGGGACGGGAGCGGGTGTCCTTGATGATGCTGCCAAATTATTGTCCCTTATGCCATTCAAACAATCTATTCCCTCCCGGGAACGAGGCACATTGTTTTCCCCAAGTCGTTGTTAAACAAAACATTCAGGTGTAGGCCTATGCTGGTGGACATACAAGACCAAAAAACAAAGTACAACAACTGAGCCATGCTTCATTATATAAATCAGTAAAATATCGACTTTGAAAGCACGGTTCTGGAGCCCAAGACCATAACTTCCTAGTACAAGAACGCGTATTTCTACTGTTCCTCCCATTCAAAGGGTCGTCACTCGTTACAACAGCCACAAAGTCATAAACCCCGCCTATTTCTACAATGTATCTTCTTAAAATATCATTTTTAAACCTAACCACACTGTTAACCTTGAATAAATACGTTGTTTTGTTAATCATGAACTTCTACGATATAGGCAATTTTGATTTTGTGTCTTTGTTTAAGCGCAATTTCGTCACTCTAACGGATTGATATAAACTCTGGCCAATCAGATTCTTACAACGAGCCAATTATGGCAAGGGATAGGTTGACGCAGTTTATTGTGCCAAGGTAGGCCGTCTCCCTTGTTTAAACTGTCCACGCATCGAATCGTCACGTGGGCTACTCCTTGAGCGCAAACTGTAATCGATAGGGATTGTAGCGTACTCACACAAACACGGTGCCTTGTTTTGGTTTACAGCTACTGGATTTATTAACAAAGTGGAGAAGAGAACTTTACATTCTTCGGCTTCGTATCACATTGCACTCTAACATATGTTGAAAAGATAATAGAATGCACTGATACATGTTTTATTTTTATGCGTTGCACTTTTGCAAGCAGGGCTATCGACGGGACAAGCCTGCCTTGGTGGTTACCGAGCATGCGAAATGGTGTCATATGCTGACGGGTCTTGTTTTGAACTCCGGACTGAAGTGAGTTTTCCCATATTTTGGTAGGCAACTTTTTGTCATCATAATGAAATGACAAATTCATAAAGAGTATATTATTTTACGTTCTTAGGGAGAAAATGTAGCATACTGCTTAGAAATTCCAGTGCAGCACCAACAGTTTGACAGCACTTATTGGTTTAGCGCCGTTAGTTTAGCTAATTGAGACGTATGCCATAGCATATTCATAGTTAAGATCCACACTAACTCGTTTTCAATGGCTATATTAGGATCTAAATACCCTAATATTTTTTGCTTTTTTATTTCAGTAAGACAAGTTGTATTTTTAAATACAAGTACTATTTAAAATTCCAAAATGGCTAGCCCAACTACAGAGCAACAGGGTTGTTTTTCAGATGTAAGAAAGGTGGGTTATTTAAGGAAACCTAAAAGCATGCACAAGAGGTTTTTTGTCCTGCGGGCTGCTAGTGCTGCAGGACCCTCCAGGTTGGAGTACTACGAAAATGAAAAAAAATGGAGACTCAAGTCCGGGGTGCCTAAAAGGTCAATCCTGCTGGAGAGCTGCTTCAACATAAATAAAAGGACAGATTCCAAAAACAAATACCTGGTGGCTCTTTACACCAAGGATGAGTATTTCTCTATTGCAGCGGACAGCGAGCAGGAACAAGACAGGTGGCACCAAGCGCTAGTGGACCTACACAACAAAGGTAAAGTTCATGATGCTGCTGTTGGTGGCAGTGGGATGGCAGAGGAGAATTATGGAGAAGAAACCATGCCAGGACCTGCCTTTAAAGAAGTCTGGCAAGTTATTTTGAAACCAAAGGGCCTGGGACACACCAAAAATTTTATTGGGATTTACAGATTGTGCCTAACAAATAAAACCATCAGCTTTGTGAAATTGAACTCGGACGCAGCGGCGGTCGTGCTGCAATTAATGAATATACGGAGATGCGGTCATTCAGAGAATTTCTTTTTCATTGAAGTGGGAAGGTCCGCAGTCACAGGGCCGGGGGAATTTTGGATGCAAGTGGATGACTCTGTTGTTGCTCAAAATATGCACGAAACCATCCTGGAGGCGATGAAAGCGATGAGTGAGGAATTTCGTCCCCGGAGCAAAAGCCATTCCTCGTCAAACTGCTCCAACCCAATCTCTGTGCCTTTGAGAAGGCATCACCACAACAACCTGCCACCTAGCCAAGTGGGACTGGGAAGGAGGTCCCGGACTGAGAGTGTGACGGCCACCTCGCCTGTTGGCCCGGGAAAGCACAGTCATTCATTCAGAGTGAGGGCCTCTAGTGATGGGGAAGGAACCATGTCCAGACCTGCCTCAGTGGATGGGAGCCCCTGTGCTGCCAGGACACAATCTTACAGACACAGAGGGGCCTCCCGCCTCCACCCTCCCCTCAACCACAGCAGGTCTATCCCCATGCCCTCTTCGTGCTGCTCCCCCTCAGCAATCAGCCCAGTTAGCCTGTCCTCCAGCAGTACGAGCGGGCACGGCTCCACTTCAGACTGTCTCTACCCCTGCCGCTCCAGTGCCTCCATATCTGGCTCTCCTATTGACGGGGGATTAATTTCCTCTGATGAGTATGGATCCAGCCCCTGTGACTTCAGGAGCTCCTTCCGCAGTGTCACACCTGACTCCTTGGGTCACACACCACCCACCAGGGAGGAAGAACTCAACAACTATATCTGCATGGCAAAGCCTGCAACTCTTCTGAGGGGCCACTGTGGCTGCAGCCCCCACCCCCATGGTACGCCATCCCACCTGGACGAGCCTGAGTTGGAGAAGTGCTTCAGGAAACGGACACACTCCTCGAGCACATCTCCCCTGACAGTGTGCCACCAGAAGACCCCCTCTCAGTCCTCCACAGTATCGCTGGAGGAGTACACAGTAATGCAGCCTGCATACTCGTCATGCAGCCGAGCATCCAGCTACAGGCACTCTGCCTGCATGCCCACACACTCATTCCCAGAGGAGGGCATAGACATCCCCTTAGAGAGCAACAGGGTGAGCCAAAAAGATGATGGCTACATGCCCATGACCCCAGGTGTGGCACCTGCCACAGGTAAAAGTGCCGACTACATGCCCATGAGCCCCAAAAGTGTGTCGGTGCCACAGCAGATTAACTCCCACCAGCACCCCAAAATGGACTCTAATGGGTACATGATGATGTCACCCAGCGGGAGCTGCTCACCAGACACCACAAACTACGGTCAAATCTGGACCAATGGGGTCAACCCTAAGCTGTCTGTCGAGAGCACAGAGGAGAAATTGTTGTCGCATGGGGATTACATGAACATGTCACCGGCGAGCTGCTCCATGACTAGCACACCGCCAGACTGCTACATCAACCTGGTAGAGGATCCACCCAAGTCCATATACGCCTACTTTTCCTTGCCTCGCTCTTTTGAACACAGCCACAGGAAGCTGGACCAGAACCCCCTGCACCTTTCGCTCAGCTCTGGACACCTGGCCTTCGGGGACTCTTTAGCCTCCTCCACGAGCAGCGACAGTCTAATGGGACAGGGCTACAGTAGTCAGCCCGTGGTCAAGTCCAAGAGAGCTGATGTGGACAGCAGGCTGGCCAGGCCCACGCGCCTCTCTCTGGAGGGAAACAAAGCCAGCACCCTGCCTCGCACCCATGAGTGCCCCTTCCCTACAGATCCCAAGAGCCCCGGGGAGTATGTCAACATAGAGTTCAACGACAAGGCCTTCTCAGCCAGCTTGGCCACTCACTTCTCCCCTGTGTTCCCAGGGAGTGGCCCAGAGAAGCCAGCAGAGATTTCCTCAGACTACATGAACATGCACCTGGGTGCTCAGGGCAGGGGCATTCCCAACTGGGAAGCCAAACCCCTAGCCTCCTGCACAGATTGCTATGCTATAGTGGCACCTGTGGCTCCCTCCTCCTCTGTAATCCCCTGTGAGAACCTCTGTAGACGGGACTACAGCAGCACACAGACGGACTACTCTGACACACAGATGATTCTGAACGCTCCGATGTCGACCATTGATGTCACCCCCTTCTCTGTGTCCCCTCCAAGCCAGGACCTGTCTGTGCTGGGTGCGGGTCCCAGTGCCGTGCCCTTAGGACTAATGGGCCCTCTCTCTGGGCTGAGTGCTTTCACCAGGGTTAACTCCAGTTTTATCTGGAACCAGGGAGCTAAATTGATCCGTGCCGACCAGCAGGGCCGCCGCCGGCACAGCTCCGAGACCTTTTCCTCCACAGGAGTCCCGGTCAGCTCCGCCGCGCCCTCCGTGGAGGAAGTGAAACGTCACAGCTCCGCCTCTTTCGAGAATGTGTGGCTGAAGCCGGGAGAATCCCCATTATCTGCCAACGGGAGGAGAGAAAGCCCATCGGGGCCCAGCTCTAACGGACAGAACCAGAACAGGCTGAACTACATCGACCTGGACCTGGCTCAGGACCAGAACCTCCCAGAGTGGAGTTCCCTCCCGGCCAGAGCCATGGACACGCAAGGTGGGAGTGCCCCAGAGGACCTGCGCGCCTATGCCAGCATTAGTTTTCAGAAAGCAGGCGAGTCGAGGATGAACCCCGTTCACAGAGAAGGTAAGACTGTCCGCTCCCCATAGCATCTTTTCCTCACAATTTTGTTTTTGTTAGTGTGTGTGTGCGTTGCATGTCTGTGGGTGGAGTCAGAGTTTGTATGTTAGCCTTTGGAAATGTTGATTCTATTTGTGCATGAAAATACTTGTGGTATTCGTGTTGCGTCATTGTGCATGCCACCATTCAGATTACTGTATGGATGAAACATGAAGTCCCAAGTTTATAAGCATGCACATTGAAAGCAGAGAACATACTGTACTCATTTACTGTACTCATTTAGTCCTAGACCTGGGTGATTCCCACATGAGAGGTTTCTCAGGAGCCAGAATTAGTTTATTTTGCAATGTAATACATTACTACACGAGCTTGACTTTCTACTGATCTACTCTACTGAGCTCCAATCAGTTTAGCACAGTTTCATATAGGTAAACTAAGTATTCATGTATTTACACTTTTTTTTGTCTTGGTTAAGTAGCCTAAAGTCTGAATTCTCCTTCCTCTTTCCATATAGCTCAAACTCTTTCCACTTTTTTTGTTGTTAATGCTATAGGCTACATTTTGAAGCTGATGGTTTAGATTTTTACCTAATGCCATTAAGGAGTAGCTAAGTTTTGATGTTTCATTAAGTAACATGCAATTGGCTGTATCAAAGATCTTAATGTTCGAGCACTCCACACTCTGTCTCACTCCAACATAATTCTCTCAGGATGACACAAATGGAATAGGAGATGGATGAGAGGCCTCTTTGTTCCCTCTGACTGGAGTGTATTCTCAGGGCACCAGTAAATATTTCTTTTTCCAGAAAAAAGCTCTTCTTTTACAGATCGTCCAACTATAAATGTCTTTTGTGAATTACATTAGCCTTTTCTCTGGTGGTGGGCCTACCTTGTATGCCGATATGGGTTGTTGTTGGCCATTTCCATTAAAAGTACCCATGGTCACCAACATGTGAATTTCATAGGAGCACCTCAAATTTGGTGTAGAAAAAAAACCCGTTATTTTTTTGTTTGTAATTCAGGATGTACATGTTTTTTCAACCATTTTTCATCCTGAAATTAGGAATAAGTGAAGGCTTTGATTTCTGGTCAAACATGGAAAACGGCTCTTAGAGAACATCTACCAGAATAAGTCTTAAAAGGTATTAGAAATACATCAACACACACTTGTTGCAGTTAAGACCCTTGCCAACTAATATCAACACTTTTGTGAATTGATTTTCCTTCTGTAAGTTTAGGAAATATTGCCGTTCTTTTACAAAACCCCCCACATCTTTAAGATAGTTTCACATTTCTCTCCCTCATGAGGGAGGATGATGAAAGTTCACAGAAGTAAGTAAAGGTAAACCTACAAATTAGTTATTTTTTTCCAATTATGATTTTGTTTATGATTTATTAAGTGATTCAAATGTCATTCATTACAAAGTCGGTAACAGAATAACTGCAATTGAATTGGCTAAAATTCATAAACCACAGTTGGGTCACCTGCTACTGTCCTCCCTTCCACTGGCATACTGTTGGGTTCAGCTCATAATTGTGATAACTCTGGACAACCCCTCCTGTCTTTCTCTCAACCCCCCCTGTCACTCTCTCTCTTTCACTCTCCTCTCCAGTAATGTCAGCTTTTACTGACACCTATCCATGAGCCCCCTCTGTTTCCATTTACTGTAACCAGCGTCCTCAACTGACACCGTACGTCCATGAACATTTGAAAAGTAGCTGAAATTTAGAAGTTTATGTTTCACAAGTTTGGACAGCACACTGAGACACCCTTGGAGAGTGAGGTCACAGTCAGGGGATCATCCATTATTGACGGCTACCCTGGAGCAATTGGGGTTAATTTTTGTCTCTGGGATTTGATCCAGCAACATTTCAGTTACTGGCCCATCGATCCTAGCCGCCAGGCTACCTGCTGCCCCGGTACTGTGTTGTGCTCTACTGAGTCCAAACTTGTGAAACATAGACATCTATTATTAATTCAGATTTGGTCTGTCCGTACCAACCAAATTTGGTCTTGTTTGGGGGGAACCTCATTAGAATAAAAGCCGATGTGTAGAATAATACCCAAACACAAAAATGTGGATATTGCATTTTTCTACCTTTTTGTGTACCTGTTCAGGATACATCACAATGAATACATGACACATCCATAATTATGCATTTCTGTATAGTACAGAACAGTGGCCCATGATGTCATTCAGTTATTTTCAGGTGTTAATCCATTTCACTTACTGTAGTTCAATAATTAAAATAGATTTTTTCAAACTCAAGGTGTCATCATAGCTGACGCCCCATTATTTCAGCATACATCTTTTAATCTTAATTTAGGCTATATGTTTAAGATTTAAAAATATATATTTTTTTACCGTAATTGTTATGTAATCTGCACTGTTCAAGTATACTGAATAAAAATACTCGCAACAATTTCAAATATTATACTACTAAGCTACAGTTCATATAAGGAAATCAGTCAATTGAAATACATTCATTAGGCAGTAATCTATGGATTTCACTCGACTGGCAATACAGATATGCATCTGTGGTCAGATATGAGAAAAACAGTCAGTATCTGGCATGACCACTATTTTCCTCAGGCAACACGAAACCTCTCCTTTGCATGGAGTTGATCAGGCTGTTGATTGTGGCTTGTGGAATGTTGTCCCACTCCTCTTCAATGGCTGTGCGAAGTTGCTGGATATTGGCTGGAACTGGAACACCCTGCCGTACACGTCGGCAAACTGCTCGCCCACACATCTGCGGTTGTGAGGACGTTTGGACCTACGGTCAAATTTTCTAAAATGACCGAGGTGGCTTATGGTAAAGAAATGAACATTCAATTGTATGGAAACAGCTCAGGTGGACATTCCTGCAGCCAGCATGCCAATTGCATGCTCCCTCAACTTGAGACATCTGCAGCATTGTGTTGTGACAAAATTGCACATTGTCGAGTGACTTTGTATTGTCGTCAGCACAAGGTGCACCTGTGGAAGGGATCATGCTGTTTAATCAGCTTCTTTATATGCCACTCCTGTCAGGTGGATGTATTATCTTGGCAAAGGAGAAATGCTCACTAACAGATCTAAACAAATGTGTGCACAGAATTTCAGAGAAATTTCTGGCATCTTTTTATTTCAGCTCATGATACATGAGACCAACACATTACATTGTTTTATTTTTGTTCAATGTAAGTGTGTGTGTGGAAATTGTTGAAAGTAGACCCTGTGCAATCAATGGTTTTAGTTCGGCATTTTAAGGTGAAAAATCTTGAGTCTGAGTCATTCTGTTACCATGGAGTTGCCCTGTTTTTTTTTTGTGTGTACCAGTACTTACAGAGCATTCAGACCCCTTTTAGTTTTTCCAATTGTTTTACATTCTATTCTAAAATGGATATACATATTTACACACTATCCCATAATGACAAAGCAAAAACTGGTTTTCAGAAATGTTTGCACATTAAAAAAATAAAATAAATGGAAATGTGACATTTTACATATAAGTTTTCAGACCCTTTATTCAGTACTGTGTTGAATCACCTTTGGTAGCGATTACAGCCTTGAGTTTTCTTGGGTATGTAGCTACAAGCTTGGCACACCTGTATTTGGGGAGTTTCTTCTCTGCAGATCCTCTCAAGCTCTGTCAGGTTGGATGGGAGTATCGCTGCACAGCTATTTTCAGATCCTTCCAGAGATGCTTGATCGGTTTCCAGTCCGGATTCTAGCTGGGCCACTCAAGGACATTCAGAGACTTGTCCTGAAGCCACTCTTGCGTTGTCTTGGCTGTGTGCTTAGGGTTGTTGTCCTGGTGGAAAGTGAACCTTCGCCCCAGTCTGAGGTTCTGGGTCCTCTGGAGCAGGTTTTCATCAATGATCTCTCTGCACTTTGCTCCATTCATCTTTGCCACGATCCTGACTGGTCTCCCAGTCCCTGTCGCTGAAAAAATCCCCACAGCATGATACTGCCACCGCTATGCTTCACCATAGGGATGGTATTGGCCAGGTGATGAGCGGTGTCTGGTTTCCTTCAGACGTGACGCTTGGCATTCAGACCAAAGAGTTTAATCTTGGTTTTATTAGACCAGATCATTTTGTTTCTCATGGTCCGAGTCCTTTAGGTGCCTTTTGGCAAACTCCAAGCGGGCTGTCATGTACCTTTTTTAACTGAGGAGTGGCTTCCGTCTGGCCCCTCTACCATAAAGGCCTGATTGGTGGAGTGCTGCAGAGATGGGAGAACCTTCCAGAAGGAAAACCGTTTCCACAGAGGACCGCTAGTGCTCTGTCAGTGTGACCAACAGTTTCTGGGCCAACTCCTTCTTCCTCGATTGCTCATTTTGGATGGGCGGCCAGCTCTGGGAAGAGTCTTGTTGGTTCCAAACTTCTTCCATTTAAGAATGTTGGAGGCCACTGTGTTCTTGGGGACCTTCAATGATGCAGACATTTTTTTTTGATTTGTGCCTCGACACAATTTCGTCTCGGAGCTCTACGGACAATTCCTTTGACCTCATGGCTTGGTTTTTACTGACATGCACTGTCAACGAGAGAACCAATGGAAACAAGATGCCCTTGAGCTCAATTTTGAGTCTCATCGCAAAGGGTCTGAATACTTATGTAAATAAGGAATTAATGATTATTTTATTTTATACATTGCAACAATTTTCTAAACCTTTTCTCTTTGTTATAGATTATTACGTGTAGATTGATGGAAAAAGAGTAACAATTGTATCCATTTTAGAATAAGGCTAATACGTAACAATGTGCAAAAAGTTAAGGGGTCTGAATAATTTCCAAATTGGGGGGGGGTCCAGTATTGCAGAGAAGATGGAATGAGAGGAGATTAATTTTTTTCTAGACCGCGGAGGAACATTTTATAATTTAAATGCTGTGAAATACCAGCCATTCACAGTGCTGGATAAAGAGATACTGTTATGTAGGGATTGCTTGGTGTGGTTTTATGTGCGTGTGTGTGCATATGGGTTGTGTAGACTTGGGTGCAGAATTGTGTAACTCTTCTCCTCTGCTTATTTTTGCCTTCAGGAAGCCCCCCCCCCCCCTCTGCTGGATTGGTGGGTAGAAAGTGTGTTTAACATGTCAAAGATTAAAACAATGTCTTGGTCGACCTCTAGAATATACCCGATTTATTGATCAATTCAAAGATGGCGTAGCAGTGCAGACGTTGTTTGTCGTTCTCCCGTGTAAATGTTGTATTTTTTTGTATAGATTTCTCTTTTTCCATTTAAAAAAATTAAATATACCTTCCGGCAACCCGCCTCACCCAATGTGATACGGATCTGTTATTTTTAGACCTTGTAGCCAGAACCTCCATCAGAAGCTAGCCATCAGAAGCTAGCCAGCTAATTAGCTACTAACTATTTAGTCATTGTTAGCTACTGCTAGTGGCCTTTAGCTTTAGCATAGACACCAGCTGCTTTTAGCCTGGATAATACTTGCCAGTCTGCATATTGGACTGTTTTTCTCCACTACAACACCAGATTTCTGCCGTAAGCCCTGGACCATTACTCCAGATCATCGCAGGTAGCTAGCTGCCACCAAGTGGCCCAGTCCCGAAGGTAGCCTTGAGCCAGGCCCATCTCCCGGCCTGCTCAGTGGACCCTATGTCTCCCACTTGTTAGCGTAGTAACGACTAGCTAGCGGATTCCCTGTTTCTATTGCTGTTCACTGGACTAGAGGTCGACCGATTATGATTATTTTTTTAACACCGATACCGATTTATTGGAGGACCAAAATAAACAGATACCGATTTAATCGGACAATTTAAAAAATATATGTATTTTTAATGATGACAATTACAACAATACTGAATGAACACTTATTTTAACTTAATATAATACATCAATAAAATCAATTTAGCCCCAAATAAATAATGAAACATGTTTGGTTTAAATAATGCAAAAACAATATGTGCCATGTAAAAAAGCTAACGTTTAAGTTCCTTGCTCAGAACATGAGAACATATGAAAGCTGGTGGTTCCTTTTAACATGAGTCTTCAATATTCCCAGGGAAGAAGTTTTGGGTTGTATTTGTTGTTGGAATTATAGGACTATTTCTCTCTATACGATCTGTATTTCATATACCTTTAACTATTGGATGTTCTTATAGGCACTTTAGTATTGCCAGTGTAACAGTATAGCTTCTGTCCCTGTCCTCGCCCCTACCTGGGCTCGAACCAGGAACACATCGACAACAGCCACCCTCGAAGCAGCGTTAACCATGCAGAGCAAGGGGAACAATCACTCCAAGCGAGTGACATTTGAAACGCTATTAGCGCACACCCCACTAACTAGCTAGCCATTTCACATCGGTTACACCAGCCTAATCTTCGGAGTTGATAGGCTTGAAGTCATAAACATCTCAATGCTTGAAGCACAGCGAAGAGCTGCTGGCAAAACGCACGAAAGTGCTGTTTGAATGAATGCTTACGCGCCTGCTCGTGCCTTCCACCGCTCAGTCAGACTGCTCTATCAAATCATAGACTTAATTATAACATAACACACAGAAATACGAGCCTTAGGTCAATAATATGTTAGAATCCGGAAACTATCATCTTGAAAACAAGACATTTATTATTTCAGTGAAATACAATCCGTTCCGTATTTTATCTAATGGCATCCCTAAGTCTAAATATTCCTGTTACATTGCACAACCTTAAATGTTTTGTCATAATTACGTAAAATTCTGGCAAATTAGGCCCAAACTGTTGCATATACACTGACTCTGCGTGCAATGAACGCAAGAGAAGTGACACAATTTCATCTGGTTAATATTGCCTTCTAACCTGGATTTCTTTTATCCAAATATGCATGTTTAAAAATATATACTTCTGTGTATTGATTTTAAGAAATGCATTGATGTTTATGGTTAGGTACAGTCGTGCAACGATTGTGCTTTATTTTGCAAATGCGCTTTTGTTAAATCGTCTCCCGTTTGGCGAAGTTGGCTGTCTTTGTTAGGAAGAAAAAGTCTTCACAGTTCACAGTTAATTGCTAATTAATTAATTGCTAATTAATCGGCCATGATCACTTGGCTACATAGCTGGACCCTATGATCACTTGGCTACATAGCTGATGCCTGCTGGTATATTCATTCATCACGCTCCTCCATTTTGTTTATTTTGTTTATCTGTCGGTCGCAGCCTCAAACTCAGGCCCTGTCATTTTACCTGTTGTTCTCTTATCAGATTAGCTGTTGGCTTACCTGTTGTTGTCTTTGCTAACTGTCCCAATCATCACCTGTGATTGTTTTATGTCTTGCCTTTTATGCCTTGCTTTATGTCTCTCTCTAATGGCAATATGCCTTGTATACTGTTGTTTAGAATAGGTATCATTGTTTTAGTTCACTGCGGAGCCCCTAGTTCATCTCATCATGCCTCAGATACATCTTTTGTCCCACCTCCCACACATGCTGTGACCTCACCCAGCACTACTAGTGCGTCCAGAGATACAACCTCTCTCTTATGGTCACTCAATGCCTAGGTTTACCTCCATTGTACCCACACCTTACCATACCCCTGTCTGTACATTATGCCCTGAATATATTCTACCACACCCAGAAATCTGCTCCAATGCACTAGGCGACCAGTTTTGCTAGCCTTTAGCCATACCCTCATCCTACTCCTCCTCTGTTCTTCGGGAGATGTGGAGGTTAACCCAGGCCCTGCCTGTCCCCAGGCGCTCTCATTTGTTGACTTGTGTAACCGTAAAAGCCTTGGTTTCATTGCATGTTAACATCAGAAGCCTCCTCCCGAAGTTTGTTTTAGTCACTGCTTTAGCACACTCTGCCAACCTTGATGTCCTTGCTGTTTCTGAATTCTGGCTTAGGAAGGCCACCAAAAATCCCCAACTACAACATCAAGTTAGAACTTCCAAAGGGGAAGGACTTGCAATCTGCTGCAGAGAGAGCCTGCAACGTTCTCATACTTTCCAGGTCTATGCCCAACCAGTTCAAGCTTCTAATTCACTCTGGACAAACAGCGTGCCCAAACTGAACTGCCTCCTACTCTGTCCCAAATCCTAATATGTGCATATTATTATTACTAGTGTTGGATAGAAAACACTCTGAAGTTTCTAAAACTGTTTGAATCATGTCTGTGAGTATAACATAACTTATTTAGCAGGTGAAACCCAGAGGACAAAACATTCAGATATATTTTTTTGAGGTCACTCTTTTCAATTGGGTTTTCATGGGGAATCCAGAATTCTAATCAACTTTCCTGCAGTTCCTACCGCTTCCATTGGATGTCCCCAGTTTGTAGAAATTTGTTGAGGTTTTTCCTTTGTGTAATGAAGAAGTACCATAGCTCAGAATGAGTGACTTCATGTGTACCTTTTTGATAGAGGCGTGTAACCAGAAAAGATGCGTCAGATTGTTTTGCTCCTGTATTGAACACAGATCATCCCGTATTCAATTTGATAGATTATATACATTTAGAAATACCTAAAGTTGTATTACAAAAGTAGTTTGAAATGTTTTGGCAAAGTTTACAGGTAACTTTTTGAGATATTTTGTTGTGACATTGCATAAGTTGGAAGCAGTATTTTTCTGGATCAAACGCGCCAAATAAATGGCCATTCTTGGATATATATATCATTTACATTTACATTTAAGTCATTTAGCAGACGCTCTTATCCAGAGCGACTTACAAATTGGTGAATTCACCTTCTGACATCAGTGGAACAGCCACTTTACAATAGTGCATCTAAATGATTAAAGGGGGGTGAGAAGGATTGCTTTATCCTATCCTAGGTATTCCTTGAAGAGGTGGGGTTTCAGGTGTCTCCGGAAGGTGGTGATTGACTCCGCTGTCCTGGCGTCGTGAGGGAGTTTGTTCCACCATTGGGGGGCCAGAGCAGCGAACAGTTTTGACTGGGCTGAGCGGGAACTGTACTTCCTCAGTGGTAGGGAGGCGAGCAGGCCAGAGGTGGATGAACGCAGTGCCCTTGTTTGGGTGTAGGGCCTGATCAGAGCCTGGAGGTACTGCGGTGCCGTTCCCCTCACAGCTCCGTAGGCAAGCACCATGGTCTTGTAGCGGATGCGAGCTTCAACTGGAAGCCAGTGGAGAGAGCGGAGGAGCGGGGTGACGTGAGAGAACTTGGGAAGGTTGAACACCAGACGGGCTGCGGCGAACTGGATGAGTTGTAGGGGTTTAATGGCACAGGCAGGGAGCCCAGCCAACAGCGAGTTGCAGTAATCCAGACGGGAGATGACAAGTGCCTGGATTAGGACCTGCGCCGCTTCCTGTGTGAGGCAGGGGCGAACTCTGCGGATGTTGTAGAGCATGAACCTACAGGAACGGGCCACCGCCTTGATGTTAGTTGAGAACGACAGGGTGTTGTCCAGGATCACGCCAAGGTTCTTAGCGCTCTGGGAGGAGCAAACAATGGAGTTGTCAACCGTGATGGCGAGATCATGGAACGGGCAGTCCTTCCCCGGGAGGAAGAGCAGCTCCGTCTTGCCGAGGTTCAGCTTGAGGTGGTGATCCGTCATCCACACTGATATGTCTGCCAGACATGCAGAGATGCGATTCGCCACCTGGTCATCAGAAGGGGGAAAGGAGAAGATTAATTGTGTGTCGTCTGCATAGCAATGATAGGAGAGACCATGTGAGGTTATGACAGAGCCAAGTGACTTGGTGTATAGCGAGAGTAGGAGAGGTCCTAGAACAGAGCCCTGGGGGACACCAGTGGTGAGAGCGCGTGGCGAGGAGACAGATTCTCGCCACGCCACCTGGTAGGAGCGACCTGTCAGGTAGGACGCAATCCAAGCGTGGGCCGCACCGGAGATGCCCAACTCGGAGAGGGTGGAGAGGAGGATCTGATGGTTCACAGTGTCGAAGGCAGCCGATAGGTCTAGAAGGATGAGAGGAGAGAGAGTTAGCTTTAGCAGTGCGGAGCGCCTCCGTGATACAGAGAAGAGCAGTCTCAGTTGAATGACTAGTCTTGAAACCTGACTGATTTGAATCAAGAAGGTCATTCTGAGAGAGATAGCGGGAGAGCTGGCCAAGGACGGCACGTTCAAGAGTTTTGGAGAGAAAAGAAAGAAGGGATACTGGTCTGTAGTTGTTGACATCGGAGGGATCGAGTGTAGGTTTTTTCAGAAGGGGTGCAACTCTCGCTCTCTTGAAGACGGAAGGGACGTAGCCAGCGGTCAGGGATGAGTTGATGAGCGAGGTGAGGTAAGGGAGAAGGTCTCCGGAAATGGTCTGGAGAAGAGAGGAGGGGATAGGGTCAAGCGGGCAGGTTGTTGGGCGGCCGGCCGTCACAAGAAGCGAGATTTCATCTGGAGAGAGAGGGGAGAAAGAGGTCAGAGCACAGGGTAGGGCAGTGTGAGCAGAACCAGCGGTGTCGTTTGACTTAGCAAACGAGGATCGGATGTCGTCGACCTTCTTTTCAAAATGGTTGACGAAGTCATCTGCAGAGAGGGAGGAGGGGGGGGGAGGAGGATTCAGGAGGGAGGAGAAGGTGGCAAAGAGCTTCCTAGGGTTAGAGGCAGATGCTTGGAATTTAGAGTGGAAGAAAGTGGCTTTAGCAGCAGAGACAGAGGAGGAAAATGTAGAGAGGAGGGAGTGAAAGGATGCCAGGTCCGCAGGGAGGCGAGTTTTCCTCCATTTCCGCTCGGCTGCCCGGAGCACTGTTCTGTGAGCTCGCAGTGAGTCGTCGAGCCACGGAGCGGGAGGGGAGGACCGAGCCGGCCTGGAGGATAGGGGACATAGAGAGTCAAAGGATGCAGAAAGGGAAGAGAGGAGGGTTGAGGAGGCAGAATCAGGAGATAGGTTGGAGAAGGTATGAGCAGAGGGAGGAGATGATAGGATGGAAGAGGAGAGAGTAGCGGGGGAGAGAGAGCGAAGGTTGGGACGGCGCGATACCATCCGAGTAGGGGCAGTGTGGGAAGTGTTGGATGAGAGCGAGAGGGAAAAGGATACAAGGTAGTGGTCGGAGACTTGGAGGGGAGTTGCAATGAGGTTAGTGGAAGAACAGCATCTAGTAAAGATGAGGTTGAGCGTATTGCCTGCCTTGTGAGTAGGGGGAAGGTGAGAGGGTGAGGTCAAAAGAGGAGAGGAGTGGAAAGAAGGAGGCAGAGAGGAATGAGTCAAAGGTAGACGTGGGGAGGTTAAAGTCGCCCAGGACTGTGAGAGGTGAGCCGTCCTCAGGAAAGGAGCTTATCAAGGCATCAAGCTCATTGATGAACTCTCCGAGGGAACCTGGAGGGCGATAAATGATAAGGATGTTAAGCTTGAAAGGGCTGGTAACTGTGACAGCATGGAATTCAAAGGAGGCGATAGACAGATGGGTAAGGGGAGAAAGAGAGAATGACCACTTGGGAGAGATGAGGATCCCGGTGCCACCACCCCACTGACCAGAAGCTCTATCAGCCCAGCACAGCCCCCACACCACTATATCGACGGAATTAATCGAACAAAAGGACAATTTGTGATGTTTATGGGACATATAGGAGTGCCAACAAAAGAAGCTCATCAAAGGTAAGGCATGATATTTTATTTCTTTGTTTTGTGTCGCGCCTGCAGAGTTGAAATATGCTACTCTCTCATTGTTTACTGTTGTGCTATCATAAGATAATAGCATTTTATGCTTTCGCCGAAAAGCCTTTTTGAAATCTGACATGTTGGCTGGATTCACAACGAGTGTAGCTTTAATTTGCTATCTTGCATGTGTAATTTAATGAAAGTGTAATTTTTATAGAAATGTATTTGAATTTGGCGCTTTGCATTTTTTCCTGGCTTTTGGCCATGCGTCCCGCCTACCCCAGAGAGGTTTACACCCGGGCAGTCCTACAATCTTAGCTAGATGCCCTCAATCTCACACAAATGATCACGAAACCAGGTGCAACCCTAAATCCGTAAACATGGTTACCTTAAATAGATATTATCCTGACCAACTTGCCCTCCAAATACACCTCTGCTGTTTTCAATCAGGATCTCAGCAATCATTGCCTGTGTCCGCTATGGGTCTGCGGTCAAACGACCACCCCTCATCACTGTCAAACACTACGTAAAACACTTCTGCGAGCATGCCTTTAATCAACCTGGCCCAGGTATCCTGGAAGGATATTGACCTCATTCTGTCAGTAGAGGATGCCTGGTCGTTCTTTAAAATACATTTCCTCACCATTTAAAAGCATGCTCCTTTCAAAAAAATGTAGAACTAAGAACAGATATAGCCCTTGGTTCACTCCAGACCTGACAGCCCTCAACCAGCACAAAAACATCCTTTGGCGGACTGCAATTGCATCGAATAGTCCGCGCGATATATAACTTTTCAGGGAAGTCAGGAACCGATACACACAGTTAGTTAGTAAAGCAAAGACTAGTTTTTTCAAACAGAAGTTTGCAAATCAATTTATTTTTTATTTTTATATAGTCCTTCGTACATCAGCTTATATCTCAAAGTGCTGTACAGAAACCCAGCCTAAAACCCCAAACAGCAAGCAATGCAGGTGTAGAAGCACGGTGGCTAGGAAAAACTCCCTAGAAAGGCCAAAACCTAGGAAGAAACCTAGAGGAACCAGTCTATGTGGGGTGGCCAGTCCTCTTCTGGCTGTGCCGGATGGAGGTTATAAGAGAACATGGCCAAGATGTTCAAATGTTCATAAATGACCAGCATGGTCGAATAATAAGGCAGAACAGTTGAAACTGGAGCAGCAGCACGGCCAGGTGGACTGGGGACAGCAAGGAGTCATCATGTTAGGTAGTCCTGGGGCATGGTCCTAGGGCTCACATCCTCCGAGAGAGAGAAAAAGAGAGAGAATTAGAGAAAGCACACTTAAATTCACACAGGACACCGAATAGGACAGGAGAAGTACTCCAGATATAACAAACTGACCCCCCCCCCCGACACATAAACTACTGTAGCATAAATACTGGAGGCTGAGACAGGAGGGGTCAGACACTGTGGCCCCATCCGAGGACACCCCAGGACAGGGCCAAACAGGAAGGATATAACCCCACCCACTTTGCCAAGGCACAGCCCCCACACCACTAGAGTAATATCTTCAACCACCAACCTACCATCCTGAGACAAGGCCGAGTATAGCCCACAAAGGTCTCCGCCATGGCACAACCCAAGGGTGGGCGCCAAACCAGACAGGATGACCACATCAGTAAATCAACCCATTCAGGTGACGCACCCCTTCCAGGGACGGCATGAGAGAGCCCCAGTAAGCCAGTGACTCAGCCCCTGTAATAGGGTTAGAGGCAGAGAATCCCAGTGGAAAGAGGGGAACCGGCCAGGCAGAGACAGCAAGGGCGGTTCGTTGCTCCAGAGCCTTTCCGTTCACCTTCCCACTCCTGGGCCAGACTACACTCAATCATATGACCCACTGAAGAGATGAGTCTTCAGTAAGGACTTAAAGGGTGAGACCGAGTTTACGTCTCTGACATGGGTAGGCGGACCGTTCCATAAAAAATGGAGCTCTGTAGGAGAAAGCCCTGCCTCCAGCTGTTTGTTTAGAAATTCGAGGCACAATTAGGAGGCCTGCGTCTTGTGACCGTAGCGTACGTATAGGTATGTACGGCAGGACCAAATCAGAGAGATAGGTAGGAGCAAGCCCATGTAATGCTTTGTAGGTTAGCAGTAAAACCTTAATCAGCCCTTGCTTTGACAGGAAGCCAGTGTAGGGAGGCTAGCACTGGAGTAATATGATCCATTTTTTTTGGTTCTAGTCAGGATTCTAGCAGCCGTATTTAGTGCTTTATTGCATGCTATAGCACAAACTCCAAAAAGTTCTGGGACACTGTAAAGTCCATGGAGAATGAGAGCACCTCCTCCCAGATGTTGCAGATGTTAATTTCTATAAGCATTTCTCTACAGCTTCTCCTTCACCCAAATCCAGATAGCAGATGTTCTGAAAGAGCTGCAAAACCTGGACCAGTACAAATCAGCTGGGCTAGACAATCTGGACCCTGTCTTTCTAAAACAAGCAGATCACTGACCATTTCTAATCCCACCGTAACCTTCTCCGCTCTGCAATCCGGTTTCCGAGCTGGACACGGGTGCACCTTAGCCACGCTCAAGGTACTAAACGATATCATAACCGCCATCGATAAAAGACGGTACTGTGCCGCTGTCTTCATCGACCTGGCCAAGGCTTTCGACTTTCGATTAGGATAGAAAACACTCTAAAGTTTCCAAAATTGTCAAAATAGTGACTGTGAGTATAACAGAACTGATATTGCAGGCGAAAAACCTGAGGAAAATCCAACTAGGAAGTGCCTCTTATTTTGAAGGCTCCCTGTTCCATTGCATGCCTTCCCTCCATTTATTGGGATATCAACCGGATTCCTTTACCTATGTCTTCCACATGGTGTGAACAGTCTTTAGACGCCTTTTATGCTGAAAAATGAGCGAGAACGATCACATCGCGTCAGTGGATGGCTGGGTGCCAGCAGAGTTTTGCATGCGCCAACAGCTTGGAGCAGGCATGTTCTCTCTCTCAAATTGAAAAAGCTACGGTCCGATTATTTATTGTAGAAACAACCTGAGGATTGATTATAAAAAAACGTTTGACATGTTTCTACGAACTTTACTGATACTATCTGCCCCGTCGTGACCGCTCGAGCCTGTGGATTACTAAAAACGCGCCAACCAAATGGAGGTATTTTGGATATAAAAATAATCTTCATGGAACAAAAGGAACATTTATTGTGTAACTGGGAGTCTAGTGAGTGCAAACATCCGAAGATCATCAAAGGTAAGCGTTTCATTTTATTGTTGGTCACAAAAGTCAGAAAAATCTACTTTGCTGCTAGCTGTTTGTAATATTTTGTCTGCTGAGAGATATGTCCTTACATAAACGCTTGGTTTGCTTTAGCTGTAAAGTTTTTTGAAATCTGACATGCCAGGTGGCTTAAAACCTCTCTGGGATATGTGGGACGCCCACATGGCCTGAAGCCAGGGAAAATGCAGAGCGCCAAATTCAAATAAATTACTATAAAAATATAACTTTCATTAAATCACGCATGGAAGATAGCAAATTAAAGCTACACTTGTTGTGAATCCAGCCAACATGTCCGATTTCAAAAAGCCTTTTCGGTTAATGCAAACAATGCTATTATCTGATGATAGCACCATAGGAAACAGAGAGAAAGCATATTTTGAACCTGCAGGCGCGACACAAAACGCTGAAATAAAAATGTAATTCATGCCTTACCTTTGACAAGCTTCTTTTGTTGGCACTCCAATATGTCCCATAAACATAACAAATGGTCCTTTTGTTCGATTAATTCCGTCGATATATATCCAAAATGGCGCGTTTTATCCTGAAAAACACCGGTTCCAACTTGCTCAATGTGACTACAAAATATCTCAAAAATTACCTGTAAACTTTGCCAAAACATTTCAAACTACTTTTGTATTACAACTTTCGGTATTTTTTAACGTAAATAATCGATCAAATTGAAGACTAGATGATCTGTGTTCAATACAGGAAGAAAACAATCTGAAGCATGCTTTCTGATCATGCGCCTCTATTGAACAGTACACTTCAAGTGACCCTCGTTCAAGATGGCTGTACTTCTTCATTACACAAAGGAATAACCTCAACCAATTTCTAAAGACTGTTGACATCCATTGGAAGCGATAGCAACTGCAAGAAGTTCCCCATTGAAAAGAGTGACCTCAACATTCAGATTTTTTTTTCCCCCTCTGGGTTTCAACTGCTAAATAAGTTGTGTTATACTCACAGATATGATTCAAACAGTTTTAGAAACGTCAGTGTTGTCTATCCAAATCTACTAATAATATACATATCTTATCTTCTGGGGATGAGTAGCAGGCAGTTGAATTTGGGCATGCATTTCATCCGGATGTGAAAATGCTGCCCCGGTGACCAAGAAGTTAACAACAATCTAAGCTTTGTTTTGCTATATTGCACTTGTGATTTCATGAAAATTAAATATTTTTAGTAATATTTAATTTGAATTTGGTGCTCTGCAATTCAGCGGATGTTGACAAATGATCCCGCTAACAGGATGGGTGCGCCAAGAAGTTAACAGCTTTGGTTTCTCAAATGACCGCCTCGCCTGGTTTACCAACTACTTCTCAGATAGAGTTCAGTGTGTCAAATAGGAGGGCCTGTTGTCCGGATCTCTGGCAGTCTCTATGGAGGTACCACAGGGTTCAATTCTCGGGTTGACTCTTTTCTCTGTATATATCAGTGATGTTGCTCTTGCTTCGGGTGATTCCCTGATCCACCTCTATGCATACAAATCCATTCAGTACACTTCTGGCCCTTTTTTGGACACTGTGTTAACAAACCTCCAAATGAGCTTCAATGACCGACCTGGAATATGTGGACATCTATAAGTATCTAGGTGTCTGGCTAGACTAAGCTTTCCTTCCAGCCTCATATTAAACATGTCCAATCCAAAATTAAATCTAGAATCTGCTTCCTATTTCGCAACAAAGCCTCCTTCACTCACGCCTACAAAACACCCTCGTAAAACTGACTCTCCTACCGATCCTCGACTTTGTCTAAGTCATTTACAAAATAGCTTCAAACACTCTACTCAGAAAGACTGCATCCAGTTATCACAGTGCCATCCGTTTTGTCACCAAAGCCCCATACACCACCCACCACTGCGACCTGTATGCAATTGTCGGCTTGCCCTCGCTACATATTTGTCGCCAGACCCACTGGCTCACTGGTCACCATAACACCCATCCGTAGCATGCGCTCCAGCATGTATTTCTCACTGGTCATCCCCAAAGCTGCCTTTCCTTCCAGTTCTCTGCTGCCAATGACTGGAAAAAAATTGCAGAAATCGCTGAAGTTGGAGACCTATCTCCCTCACTAACTTTAAGCATCAGCTATCTGACCAGTTATCGATCGCTGCAGCTGTACACATCCCATCTGAAAATAGCCCATCCAATCTACCTACCTCATCCCCATATTGTTTTTATTTACTTTTGCTCTTTTGCACACCAGTATTTCTACTTGCATATCTATCACTCCAGTGCTAAATTGTAATTACTTCGATACTATGGCCTATTTATTGCCTTACCACCTCATGCCATTTGCACACACTGTATATAGACTTGTTCTATTGTGTTTTTGACTGTACGTATGTTATTCCAGTTGTAACTGTTGTTTCTCGCACTGCTTTGCTTTGTCTTGGTCGCAGTTGTAAATGAGAACTTGTTCTCAACTGGCCTTCCTGGTTAAATAAAGGTGAAAAAAATATATATATTGGATGACCAAAAGAAGCCAATACCTATTTTATTTAAATGTATGTATATTTGCTATAATGACAATTACAACAATACAAACTTTTATTTTAACTTAATATTATACATAACATCTATTTAGTCTCAAATAAATTATTAAACCGGTTCAATTTGGTTTAAATAATGAGAACACAGTGTTGGAGAAGAAAGTTAAAGTGCAATATGTGCCATGTAAAAAAAGCTAACGTTTAAGTTTATTGTTTAGAACATGAGAACATTGAGGATGGTGGTTCAATATTCCCAGTTAAGAAATTTCAGTTTGTAGTTATTATAGGCATTATGACGCATCGACTATTTCTCTCTATACCATTTGTATTTCATATACCTTTGCCTATTGAATGTTCTTATAGGCACTTTAGTATTGCTAGGCTAATCTCTGGAATTGATAGGCTTGAAGTCATAAACAGCGCTTTGCATTAAAGCATTGCTAAGAGCTGCTGGCAAAACGCAGTAAAAGTGCTGTTTGAATGAATGCTTACGAGCCTGCTGCTGCCGACCACCGCTCAGACTGCTGTATCAAATGATAGACTTAATTATAATATAATTAACACAGAAATACAAGCCTTTGATCATTTAACCTCTTGAAACTCTGGGGGCGCAATTTCATTTTTGGATGAAAAACGTTCCCGTTTTAAACAAGATATTTTGTCACAAAAAATGCTCGACTATGCATATAATTGATAGCTTTGGAAAGGAAACACTCTGAATTTTCCAGAACTGCAAAGATATTGTCTGTGGGTGCCCTAGAACGGG
This sequence comes from Oncorhynchus masou masou, assembly GCF_036934945.1. Classification (NCBI taxonomy): domain Eukaryota; kingdom Metazoa; phylum Chordata; class Actinopteri; order Salmoniformes; family Salmonidae; genus Oncorhynchus; species Oncorhynchus masou. The sequence goes on from NC_088237.1 coordinate 2,475,735, forward strand.
AGCTACAGGCAAAACCAAGATGAAACGGCAACCAGGAAATGAGCAGGATTTTTGAGGCTCTGTTTTCCATTGTCTCCTTATATGGCTGTGAATGCGAGAGGAATGAGCCTGCCCTATCTATCGTTTCCCCAAGGTGTCTGCAGCATTGTGACGTATTTGTAGGCATATCATTGGAAGATTGACCATAAGAGACTACATTTTCCAGGTGTCCGCCCGGTGTCCTCCGTCGAAATTGGTGCGTCATTTTCAGCTGCTGGTATTTTTCCATTTAATTCTGAGGGGAAAGCAGGCTTCCACGAACTGCATATCAATGAAGAGATGTGTGAAAAAAAACCTTGAGGATTGATTCTAAATAACGTTTGCCATGTTTCGGTCGATATTATGGAGTTAATTCGGAAAAAGTTTGACGTTGTAGGTGACTGAATTTTCGGTTTGTTTCGGTAGCCAAATGTGATGTACAAAACGGAGCGATTTCTCCTACACAAAGATTCTTTCAGGAAAAACTGAACATTTGCTATGTAACTGAGAGTCTCCTCATTGAAAACATCCGAAGCTCTTCAAAGGTAAATGATTTTATTTATTTGGTTCTGGTTTTTGTGAAAATGTTGCGTGCTAAATGCTACGCAAAATGCTAAGCTAGCTTGCAATACTCTTACACAAATGCTTGATTTGCTATGGTTGAAAAGCATATTTTTAAAATCTGAGATGACAGTGTTGTTTTGAAAAGGCTAAGCTTGAGAGCAGGCATATTATTTTCATTTCATTTGCGATTTTCAGAAATCGTTAACGTTGCATTATGCTAATGAGCCTGAGGCTGTATTCACGATCCCGGATACGGGATGGGTAGTATCAAGAGTTTCCAGATTTGACCATATTAAAACCTATCATTTTGAAAACGAAACCTTTTATTCTTTCAGTGAAATACAGAACCGTTCTGTATTTTATCTAACGGGTGGCAACCCTAAGTCTAAATATTGCTTCTGCATTGCACAACCTTCAATGTTATGTCATAATAATGTAAAATTCTGGCAAATTAATTACGGTCTTCACACGGTTCGCAAGGAGCCAGGCAGCCCAAACTTTTGCATATACCCTGACTGTTTGCACTGAACGCAAGAGAAGTGACACAATTTCCCTAGTTAATATTGCCTGCTAACATTATTTTATTTTAACTAAATATGCAAGTTTAAAAAATATATACTTGTGTATTGAGTTTAAGAAAGGCATTGATGTTAATGGTTAGGTACATTTGTGAAATGATTGTGCTTTTTTTGCGACTGTGCTTTTGTTAAATCAACACCGTTTGGGGAAGTAGGCTGTGATTCGATGATAAATTAACCGGCACTGCATTGATTATATGCAACGCAGGACAAGTTAGTTAACACAGTAATATCATCAACCATGTGAAGTTAGCTAGTGATTATGTGAAGATTGGTTGTTTTTATAAGAAGTTTAGTGCTAGCTAGCAACTTACCTTGGCTCCTTGCAGCCACAAGGTCCTTTTGACGCTGCACTTGCGTAACAGGTTGTCAGCCTGCCGCGCAGTTTCCTCGTGGATTGCAATGTAATCGGCCATAATCAGCATCCAAAAAGGCCGATTACCAAGTTGTTATGAACTTGAAATCGGCCCTAATTAATCGGCCATGCCGATTAATCGGCCGACCTCTAGTGTATATACTCATGAAATGGAGGTCGTGTTTGGGAGCATGCAGGAACAAGCTGCATCTTGTGTGTATGTATTCTTTGGCTACTCTTGTTTACTTTCTCACACTTCAATTCATTATTATCTGTACTAGACACTACAACACATACATCCATGCGTCCCTACATTGAGAGAAAAACGTGTGTCTGATTAAGCGGTGGTAACCTGAAGTCTGGTGTAGCATAGTACCGACCCTATTGGTGGAACTGGGGAAAATCCCATCCACCCCCACTGCTCTTCTCCTTTCCTGCCTGCGTGACAAATAACGATGCTGGTCGCTGTGACGTACCGGTTTGTCACGTGCCACCCTTTTAGTGTGTCATATGGGATTAGCAGGCCATGGGCGCAAGGGATCACAGGGCGCCGAGCCAAGATTGGCAGAGCTGGAGCAGGAGAAAATACTTTAGTTTAATGTGTGTTAGGGTTGGGCGATGTCCACCTTTGTCCCATGTTTATGTACCCCTATTGGTTATGTTTATGTACCCCCAATGTATATTTATATTTTTTATATGCAAAAGTAGAAAAAGACACTAGCGTGGAGTGATTGGCACAGTCAACGAGCCTCATTGGCTGTGTGATTGGTGAATCATCATAGGTTGCAGGATCTAGCAACTCTGCTGTCCTCAGAATTTGATAATTATATACTTATTCACATTTTTGCTTATCCTCTCTTATTAGGCCTAAGATGCTGTGCGTTGAAGGTAGGTTGCACATTGCTAGAATAATATTGAAAAAGGCCTAGGCCAACTGGGATACTTACTGTTTTCTTTCATAAGGTTTCCTCAGCTGTAACCTAATTTTTCTTTAGACTTCTCAGTCGACTTTTCCATCTTGGTAGTGTTAACTCGATTGCATGTCTTGTGGCCTGAAATTTAATTTTTCATTAAAAATAAAGTTGTGATTGAGAATAGCATAGGTTAAGATTGACTTAATTGGCTCATTTTAAAAGCAGCAACATTAGGACATTAAACACAATTGTTTGGGGGGGGGGGTATACTGTTAATTTGTCTTAATGCTTTTATAATATTTCATTTAGTAGGTTTACTAAGGATTATTAGGATTTTAGCATTTTGGTTCATAATTGTTCATAGGTGGGAAAAAAGTTATTAACCAAAAGGTTGAAAGCCTAATCCTTCTAAATGAAATATCATAAATGCATTAAGAAAAATTAACAGAATCTCCCAAACATTTTTATGAAGTGTTTAATGTTGTTTCTTTATGTAAATCATAGTCTATGCAATTCTCAATCCCAACTTTATTTTGAATGAAAAATTATATTTCAGGCCACAAGACCGGCATTCAAGTAATTTCTGTCATAATGCTTTGCTCAACTGTAAGGTTTGTTCAAATTTAGAATAGAAAGATTTTATCTTGCTATTGTTTGTTCAATCGCATTATTACCTTAGGCCTTCTGAGATTCTTTCAATATAACAAATTGAAGTAGGCTATAAGAATATAGACAATTTCTTGGGAATGTCACCCATGCACTGCCTGACTAATTTCTCCGCGAGGCCAGTCAGTTGAAATAGGTTAGGTATCGTCTGTCATATCACAATATCGTCTATAGTATCAACTAACCCTAGTGTGTCTTCTCCTAGCCCCCCCCCACAGACCACGTATTTTTTTTAATTTTATTTTTAACTTTATTTAACTAAGCAAGTCAGTTTACAAATTATTAGTTTCTATGATGGCCTAGGTACAGTGGGTTAACTGCCTCGTAATTGTACGCCTCTCATATTTGGGTCATGTTTTGGGGGGTTATCCCTGTGCTACCTCCCACCAGCCCCCCAATGCTAGCCAGGAGTATAGGTTTGCTTGCTGCTGAATATCTGTAGGTTTGGGCAATTGGCTTTTTGTGTTTCCCAACATGGAGCAAAAGGAGGATTGTTTAGCTACAGGAGGGAGGGAGGGATTGTGTAAACATGAGGAAGGGGGTGTAGTTGTGTAATGGTAGAGTGGAGGGAGAACATTGGAGGGGGATGGGGCACTTTGAAGGGGATGCTGGAATGTGTGTAATCGTGTCTAAATGAGAGGCTTGCCACTGCGCCGGGTTAGTCTGGCTGACACCAGCTCTCAAAGTCCTACTAACTTGAGTGTAGAAAGGCTCCTTTGATGTGCTGGCACAAAGCATTGATAATGAAGGGCTTTTCCTGAAGACTTCAAGACCGCACCCTCCGCTGGTTGGATATCCTTGTTTCAAATTGAACAAATCATGATCTATTGTTTTACATAGGGCGGCCCCAACCTTTCTGCTTCCTCCAGCCAGCTAGCCCTTCCGGGTTAAGAAACACAGTAGCTATGTAGCACTTTGAACATCGTTTGATGCTAACTAAAATGTAAAACATAAAACTAAAAAAGTTTACATAATGAATAGGGAGCATTAATCATCAAACATTTTCTAAATTAAGCTAGGCGTGTGTTGCACGTCACCACTGTGTATAGAGTGCATGCCTTATCATGTGTAAGCATATCTGCCTGTGTGTTTTTCTTCACAGTCCCCGCTGTTCCATAAGGTGTATTTTCATGTTTTTAAATCTGATTCAACTGCTTGCATCAGTTACCTGATGTGGAGTAAAGTTCCATGTAGTCATGGCTTTACGTAGTACTGTGTGCCTCCCATAGTCTGTTCTTGACTTGGGGATTGTGAAGAGACCTCTGGCATGTCTTGTGAGCTGTGTGCTAATATTTTAAACTGACATCTTGGTGCATACAGCATATCAACACTTCTTACAAAAACCAGTAGTGATACTTACAAAAACCAGTAGTGATGAAGTCAATCGCTCTTCCACTTTGAGCCATGAGAGACCGACATGCATACTATTAATATTAGCTCTTTGTGTACATCCAAGGGCCAGCCATGCTGCCCTGTTCTGAGTCATTTGCAATTTTCCCAAGTCCCTTTTTGTGGCACCTGCCCACACGACTAGTCCAGGTGCGACAAAACTACGGCCTGTAGGACCTGCCCTGTTGATAGTGCTGTTAAGAAGGTAGAGCAGCACTTTATTAGGGACATACAACAGTAGCTAAGATGGGGAGAAGTATCAATATGTTTTCACCTTGACAGTTTACAATCCAGGGTTACTCCAAGCAGTTTAGTCACCTCAACTTGCTAAATTTTCACATTTATTTATTACAAGATTTAGTTGAGGTTTAGGGTTTACTGAATGAGTTGTCCCAAATGCAATGCTTTTAGTTTTCAAAATATTTAGGACTATCTTATTCCTTTTAATCCACTGTGATTGCAAGGAATGATAACTCTAAGTGTTGCAGTCATTTCAGTCGCTGTAGGAGCTGACATGTATAGTGTTGAGTCATCCACATACATACACGCTGGCCTGTCGCAGCCAGCCGGGACCCGGAGACCCATGGGGCGGCGCACAATTGGCCAAGTGTCGTGCGGGTTAGGGGAGGGTTTGGCCGGCAGGGATGTCCTTGCCCCATCGCACACTAGCGACTCCCATGGTGGGCCGGGCGCAGTGCACGCCGACACGGTTGCCAGGTGCACAAAGTTTCCTCCGGCACATTGGTGCGGCTGTCTCCCAGGTTAAGTGGGTTGTGTTTCGTAGAACACATGGCTCTCGACCTTTGCTTCTCCCGAGTCCGTATGGGAGTTGCAGCAATGAGACAAGACTGTAACTATCAATTGGATACCACAAAAAAGGGGTAATAATAAAAAAGCTTCAAAAAATACATACACACTGGCTTTACTCAAAGCCAGTGTCATGTCATTAGTAAAGATGGGGAAAAAAGTTATGGGCCTGGACAGCTGCCCTGGGGAATTCCTGATTCTACTTGGATTATGTTGGAGAGGCTTCTATTAAAGAACACCCTCTGTGTTCTTTTAGACAGGTAAATATTTTCCACATTATAGCAGAGACTGTAAAGCCATAACACAAGTTTTTCCAGCAGCAGACTATGATTGATAATGTCAAAAGCCGCACTGAAGTCTAAGAAAACAACCCCCACAATCTTTTATCAATTTCTCTCAGCCAATCATCAGTCGTTTGTGTAAGTGCTGTCTTCCGTGTCAGTGTTTGTCGCCACACGGGACTGTTTCGTTTCTTCACGTTTATTATTTTGTTCCAGTGTTCAGTTGTTTTTTGAATAAATCAATATGGACACTTACCACGCTGCATTTTGTCCGATTCTCGCTACTCCTCCTCAAAATTTGCTAATCTTGTCAATGAAAAAAATCATAGTTTGCAATATCAGTTGGTTTTGCGATTAACGAGACATCTGATTCAATGAATGTTGGAGCAGAGTTGGCTTCTTTTTTTTTTTTGTAATTTAAGGTGCTCCAAAACTTTTTACTATCATTCTTTGTCATTTATCTATGTTTCATAGTGTAGTTTTTTTTTTCAATTTAGTCACATGATTTCTTAATTTGCAATACGTTTGCCAATTGGTTGTGCAGCTAGACTTATTTGCCATTCCTTTTGCCTCATACCACTCAACTGTACCATTAAAAAAAAATTCTTATCAATCCATGGGGATTTAACATTTTTTACTGTCATTTTCCTAATGGGGGGGCATGCTTATTAGTAACTGTAGTAAGACATTTCATAATTGTGTCAAGTACAGTGTCTGTTTGCTCCTCATTACACCCCACAGACCAACACACATTCTTTACATCAACAACATAGGAATCACTACAAAACTGATTGTATGACCTCTTTTACACTATTAGCTGCTGCCCTTCACAACCACTGTGATTATTATTTGACCCTGCTGGTGAATGTTTGAACATCTTGGCCATGTACCGTTATAATTTCAACCCGGCACAGCCAGAAGAGGACTGGCCATCCCTCAGCCTCGTTCCTCTCTAGGTTTCTTACTAGGTTCCTGCCTTTCTAGGGAGTTTTTCCACGCCACCGTGCTTCTACATCTTCATTGCTGTGCTGTTTGGGGTTTTAGGCTGGATTTCTGTATTGTACTTTGTGACATCGGCTGATGTAAAAAGGACTTTATAAATACATTTGATTGATTAGGCCCAGCCTTTGTAACTTTGTTTTTCCAAGATATGGCTACTATGTTATGATCACTACATCCGATGGATCTGGAAACTGCTTTCAAGCTCATTTCTGCAGCATTAGTAAAGGTGTGCTCAATACATATTGTTTTCATTCCTGTGCTGTTTTCGAATGATATCCTGAACCAGGTTGCAGGCGCTAGTTAGTTTGAAGCTTTTTCTTGAGTGGGCAGCTTGATAAAAGCCAGTCAACATTTAAATCACCCAGAAAATATACCTCTTTTATTGGTCACATACACGTGTTTAGCAGATGTTATTGCGGGTGTAGCGAAATGGTTGTGCTTCTTGCTCCGACCGTGCAGCAATATCTAACAAATAATATCTAATAGTTTCACAACATATTCCCAAAATACACAAATCTAGGTAAGGAATATATTTAAGGATATATATATATATCTCTGTTCAAAAGTTTGTCACTTAGAAATGTTTTTTGAAAGAAAAGCACTTTTTTGTCTATTACAATAACATGAAATTGATTATCAGCAACCATCTCACCTGTGTTCCATTGGCACGTTGTGTTAGCTCATCCAAGTTTATAATTTTAAAAGGCTAATTGATCATTAGAAAACCCTTTTGCGATTATGTTAGCACAGCTGAAAACTGTTGTCCTTATTTCACAAAGCAATAAAACTGGCCTTCTTTAGACAAGTTCAGTATCTGGAGCATCAGCATTTGTGGTTTTGATTACAGACTCAAAATGGCTAGAAACAAAGACCTTTCTTCTGAAACTCGTCAGTCTATTCTTGTTCTGAGAAATGAAGAAATTATGCAAGAAATGTGAGAAATTACCAAGAAATTGAAGACCTGGTACAACGCTGTCTGGTCAGCATGTAAATGTTAACCGTGTATTGCTACCACTGTATTTTCTAAGTGAGTTTCAAAGATTGTCAGAATATGAATGCCATTTGTTACTAGCAAATTATTGATTTCATAAACCTTGTTCCTTAAGTATCTCATGTTAACGTGGGCTATTTTGAGCACTTGGCTGCGTGTTTATTTTTATTGCTTTACTGGGTAGCTTAGCAGAAGTACATATGCTCATATTATTTATGTTTGTGCAGGGCTCAGTGCTAACATGTTGAATCTATAAATAGTTGTGCCACATACTTTGACTTTTTACACTCTATGAAAAGTAATCTGACCGTGGGTTTTGAAGTGTGTTAAACCTATTTAGCCTTTACGGTTATAATCTAGTCTCTTCAGTCCCTGCTCAAACATTTTGGAAGGTAGCTTACATTTATATGAACACTTTATTGTTATGAATCCAGTTATAGTCATGATAGTAACATGTAAATGGTTGATATATACAGTATGCACTTTGTCTTAACATGGATCTACAGTTTCTAGATTGTAAGCCAGAGAGAGATCCATGGGTAGGCCTACACAAAATGTGACCTGTTTCAGAAAACTAGGCGTATGTCGCAGGTCACTACTTCACAGGAGAGCCGTATGTTTTTTAAAGTTTACTTTCAATCTAAATGCTTTTTTTGACAAATACCTTCTCGCACGTTAACATTCACGTGCCTTAATATTAAACTTGTATGCCATCTGTAAATACGAATAAAGTTGTTAAATTAAGAGCCGAGTTGGTTTAGCCAATTAGACCGTTTTGAGCCGGTCAGTAACAAATCTACTTTGTCTATTAATGCCCCCGGCAAACCTCAACCCAGGAACCATCATACTATTTCATATAGGCTACATAAAGAGTATATTTTTAGTTTGGCTAAATGTAGTGTTGTTTCTGGTCAATTAGCCTAAACCTCAACAGCAGCATCATCAAGCTATACAGTGGGGCAAAAAAGTATTTAGTCAGCCACCAATTGTGCAAGTTCTCCCACTTAAAAAGACGAGAGGCCTGTAATTTTCATCATAGGTACACTTCAACTATGACAGACAAAATGAGAAAAAAAATCCAGAAAATCAAATTGTAGGATTTTTAATGAATTTATTTGCAAATTATGGTGGAAAATAGGTATTTGGTCAGTAACAAAAGTTTATCTCAATACTTTGTTATATACCCTTTGTTAGCAATGACAGAGGTCAACTGTTTTCTGTATGTCTTCACAAGGTTTTTCCACACTGTTGCTGGTATTTTGGCCCATTCCTCCATGCAGGTCTCCCCTAGAGCAGTGATGTTTTGGGGCTGTTGCTGGGCAACACGGACTTTCAACTCCCTCCAAAGATTTTCTATGGGTTGAGATCTGAAGACTGGCGAGGCCACTCCAGCACCTTGAAATGCTTCTTACGAAGCCAGTCCTTCGTTGCCTGGGCGGTGTGTTTGGGATCATTGTTATGCTGAAAGACCCAGCCACGTTTCATCTTCAATGCCCTTGTTGATGGAAGGAGGTTTTCACTCAATCTCACGATACATGGCCGCATTCATTCTTTCCTTTACACGGATCAGTGTCCTGGTCCCTTTGCAGAAAAACAGCCCCAAATCATGATGTTTCCACCCCCATGCTTCACAGTAGGTATGGTGTTCTTTTTGCATGCAACTCAGCATTCTTTGTCCTCCAAACACGACAAACTTCAGATGGGCCTGGACATGTATTGGCTTAAGCAGGGGGACACGTCTGGCACTGCAGGATTTGAGTCCCTGGCGGCGTAATGTGTTACTGATGGCAGGCTTTGTTACTTTGGTCCCAGCTCTCTGCAGGTCATTCACTAGGTTCCCCCATATGGTTCTGGGATTTTTGCTCACTGTTCATGTGATCATTTTGACCCCCCGGGGTGAGATCTTGCGTGGAGCCCCAGATCGAGGGAGATTATCAGTGGCCTTGTATGTCTTCCATTTCCTAATAATTGCTGCCACAGTTGATTTCTTCAAACCAAGCTGCTTACCTATTGCAGATTCAGTCTTCCCAGCTTGGTGCAGGTCTACAATTTTGTTTCTGGTGTCCTTTGATAGCTCTTTGGTCTTGGCCTTAGTGGAGTTTGGAGTGTGACTGTTTGAGGTTGTGGACTGGTGTCTTTTATACTGCGAACAAGTTCAAACAGGTGCCATTAATACAGGTAACAAGTGGAGGACAGAAGAGCCTCTTAAAGAAGTTACAGGTCTGTGAGAGCCAGAAATCTTGCTTGTTTGTAGGTGACCAAATACTTATTTTTCCACCATAATTTGCTAATAAATTCATAAAAAATCCTACATTGTGATTTTCTGTTTCTTTTTCTCATTTTGTCTGTCATAGTTGAAGTGATGATAAATTACAGGCCTCATCTTTTTAAGTGGGAGAACTTGCACAATTGGTGGCTGACTAAATACTTTTTTGCCCCACTGGAACTCAATCTCAAGACCACCTCAGACATAGAATGCCTTCTTCGTTTCAATGGCATTTAACACAATAGCATGTGATGAATTGATATTAGGTTTGGCCTAAGCTTTTGCTTATCTCTGTTCACCATAGAGGATATCTGTAACGTGAAGTAGGCTGTAACACTCCTACCAATGTCAATTTGACCAGAAAATTATATTTGTTACTACTGATTTAGGCTACTTGCATAATTTGGATTATATTTGCTAGATTTCCACACTTTAAAAAAAAAAAGTGAAAATATGAATAAATGTGCTCAAAAAGATATGTACACTTCTGGCAGATGTGTTTTTCAATTAAACTGTCTAGTTGTGAATAAAAAGCTGTGAGTAATGTCACAAGCTGAATAAACAGGCGCTAAACTTTTCATTCAACAAATAAGAAAATGGAAGTTCCATGTGTTTCGATCCGATTGTATTCTATATCAATGATTTTGCCATAAAGTATTATGATAAACAGCAAATGTTACCATTCTGGTCTTGTGAGTTACATGGCTATTGACTGTCTACAGTGGCATTAGAAAGTATGTTAACCTTTTGGAATTACCTGGATTTCTGCATAAATTGATCATAAAATTAGATCTGATCTTCATCTAAGTCACAACAACAGACAAACAGTCTACTTACAATAATGTGTTATTAGTTTATTTTTCTTCTCTATATCGAATACATCATATAAACATTCAGTGTAGGTTGGAAGTTTGTGAACCCATAGGCTTATACTTCTCCAAAGCTAATTGGAGTCAGGAGTCAGCTGACCTGGAGTCCAATCAATGAGACAAGATTGGAGATGTTGGTTAGTGCTGCCCTGCCCTATAAAAAACACTTCTTGCTATTCAGAAGAATCATTGCCTGATGTGAACCATGCCTCAAACAGAGATCTCAGAAGACCCAAGATTTAAGTTTTGTTGACCAGCATAAAGCTGGAAAGGGTTCCAAAAGTATTTCTAAAAGGCTTGATGTTCATCAGTCCACGGTAAGACAAATTGTCTATAAATGGAGTCAGTTCAGCACTGTTGCTACTCTCCCTAGGAGTGGCTGTCCTGCAAAGATGACTGCAAGATTACAGCGCAGGATGCTTAATGAGGTTAAGAAGAATCCTGGAGTGTCAGCTAAAGACTTAGAGAAAGCTCTGCAACATGCTAACATCTCTGACGAAGTCTACGATACATAAAACACTAAACAATAATGGTGTTCATGGGAGGACACCACGGAAGAAGTCACTGCTGTCCAAAAAAACCCATTGCTGCTCGTCTAAAGTTCACAAAAGAGCAGCTGGATGTACCACAGCGCTACTGGTAAAATATTCTGTGATCAGATGAAGCTACAGTTGAGTTGTTTGGAAGGAACACACAACACTGTGTAGAGAAAAAAATGGCACATCACACCAACATCAAAACCTCATCCCAACTGTAAAGTATGGTGAAGGGAGCATCGTGGTCTGGAGCTGTTTTGCAGCCTCAGGGCAGCAAACCAAGTTTATCAAGACAATTTGTCCACCAATTGAAGCTCAACACAATTTGAGTGATGCTACAGGACAATGACCCAAAACACAGAATAAATCAACAGAAGAAAATATACCTTCTGGAGAAGCATAGTCAGTGTCCTGACCTCAACCCGAATGTTTACACGGTGTGATCAATAAAGATGTGAAAACATGTATAATTGTTTGTTATTAGTTTAAGCAGAATGTTTGTCTATTGTTGTGACTTAGATGAAGATCAGATCAAATTGTATGACCATTTTATGCACAAGTCCAGGTAATTCCAAAGGGTTCACATACTTTTTCTTGCTACTGTATACTGACTGTTCAATTAGATTGTTTTGACCAAGGGTTCACACATTGATTCCCCTCAACTGTTGTTCTAGTTTTATATAGCCACAGAACTTTAATGTAGTGACTACGTTGATGTCGCCATCACTTTTTCCAAAGATGGACGGATCCCAAGTTATGGGGCTGGACTGTCTCTCTGGGTCTTTGAGCCTGCCTCTCTTGACTTGCAGCTCAGTGAACCTGATGCTCTGACAGTGTGGTTAGACAGTTGGGTTAGCTGCCGAGCCAATGAGCTGAGACCGAAGCGTGTGGACTTGGAGGAAAGTGACGCTTCGTCTTCTGTTTTGCTCCCCACCCTCCCTGCAAGCTCAGCCCGCCCTCCCTCCCCACCAACTCAGCCCGCCTGCCTCCACGAGATCTGCCCGGCTGGCCGACTTGGAGCAGCACAGAGTGCATTGTCCTCACTTCACCTCTTCTCCCAGCGGCACTTGGCGGGCGGCGTCTGGTCTGGGGTTCTGTAGTAAAGCTGCGAGCTGTGTGACCTAAAGCTGGAGGAGCCGGGACTGTGGGACAGCTCAGTTGTAGGGAACCCAGAGAGCCTCTGGGGCTTGTTCTGATAGTTGTGGCCCCCTGCCTTAGTAGGTTGGGTGTCTGTCAGTCTTGCTGTCCGCCAGGGGGGATTTCTTCATTTTTTTTTATTTTACCTGTTTTGACAGGGAGTCGGTTGAGACCAAGGTCTCTTTTTTCCAGATGAGCCCTGTATAGTGACACAATACACATCAAAATACAACAAACACATTCAACTACAGATTCATATGCACATTCAAATATACTTTATTATTCACAGCAATATATGAAATGTAAAACACAATTATAGAAGCAGACACATTCAGTATTAAGGTCCCCTAACAACCGTCTGAAATGCACTAGCGGCACCAATTGTAAAGTGTATTATAGAACATTCCACACTCAAGGCACAAGGAAACCAAAGGCTGATCTACCTAACTCTCTAGACACCAAAGGAATCTAGAGAGTTAACCAACCCTGTGAACGGGTTTGATAACTTTCATTTTAAATCTTAGTAGTGAAGGTTTGTGGAGCAGGGCTTTGTAATGATGTGATCTATATGACTTCAAACAGGTTCTGCCAACCTTTTGGTAAAGAATACAGTGGTGAGTGATAAAACTCTCCTGTGGTAAAACAAAGAACGCTATGAAAACGGCATCCAGGGTTTTGATAATTAGTATCACCATAATCAAAAACAGAAAGGTTGACTGCACAATATGCTTCATGCTGACGAGAGAGAATTACTGTTTCTGTAAAAAAAAAACATTAAATCTTAGTTTCTTAGCAAGCTGTCTTTTTTTTAAACGATAATTCATTTTCAATCCAAATACCAAGACATTTGTATGCAGGGACTCGTTCGTTTTATAGAACCATCCGAAGAATCGTTTGATTATAGAACCATTAAGAGTGCCTCCCTACCCAACTTGTTTGAATTGAGCCTACCTAGCTTCTGTGCAGTGTATGTTCTTGCACTGCGCTGATGCACATGTAAAACTGAGGGAAGTGTTTCACTTCGTGCCAAAGAAAATAACAGAACAGCATTCCCCCAGGCCTGCAGACAGCTAGTATGTCTGAAATTAGGGTTTAAAAAAAAGATTCACACCTTAAAAGTGTTGTTGAGTTCATGTATCCAAACGAGGCTAAATTCTCCGAAGCGAGACACTGGACAGCATTGTGTAAGCTAGATGAATGTTGCTCTTTGCACCCCGCCTTCTGGAAATGATTATGGGGGAAACACTACACTGAAGGCCCTCTGATCAGACACAGATCTATGATGTTACATCCCGCCCGCTACTCCGAACGGTACTGTCTGACTGAGGCACACCAAGGAAAGATAAGGGGAGAATCCTCTCTCACTCTCACACTCTTTATAACAACAATAAGGGAGTAAGAGAGATGTTTGTATCTGGAAGGCATCCAGAAGAAGCCACAATAAACTACAGCAAAGTTATTAAAACCTCTCTCTGTGTTTGGATTTCCAGCCCCACTGGATGGCATATGTCCTTCTCCCTGCAGTAGCTGCCGTGGCCCTACGCCAGCCAGGCACACAACAATATTTCCAGAAGTGCTTATGTCCTTATTTACAGTGCCTTCAGAAGGTATTCACTCCCCTTGACTTGTTCCACATTTTGTAAGACAGATTTATTTTGTCACTGGCCTACATACAATGTCAATGTGAATTATAAAAAAAAAATGTATTTTTTTTAATTATTTTTTTTTACAAATTAATAAAAAATGAAAAGCTGATTGAATATCCCTTTTGAGAATGTTGAATTTATTAATAACACTTTGGATGGTGTATCAATATACCTATAGTCACTACAAAGATTAAGGTGTCCTTCCTAACTCTAGTTGCCAGAGAGCAAGGAAACCGCTCAGTGATTTCACCATGATGCCAATGGTGACTTTAAAATAATTTAATGGCTGTGATGGAAGAAAACTGAAGGATCAACAACATTCTCACTCCACAATACTAAACAAATTACAGAGTCAAAAGGAAGCCTGTACAGAATTAAAATGTTCCATAACATGTATCCTGTTTGCAACAATGCACTAAAGTAATACTGCAAAAATGTGATAAAGCAATTAACTTTGTCTTGAATACAAAGTTATGTTTGGGGAAAATCCAATAAAACACATTACTGAGTACCACTCTGAATTTTTTTAAGCATGGTGGCTGCATCATGTTATGGGTAGTCATTAAGAACTGGAGTTTTTCAGCATAAAAAATAAACGGAATGGAGCAGGCAAAATCATTGAGGAAAACTTGGTCCAGTCTGCTTTTCACCAGACACTGGGAGATTAATTCACCCTTCAGCTGGGCAATAACCTAAAACACAAGGCCATATCCACACTAGTTGCTTACCAAGAAGACACTGAATGTTCCAGAGTGTTACAGTTTTGCCTTAACTTCTTGCGTAAAATCGCAAATGAAATGAAATAAATATATTTGCTCTCAAGCTTAGCCTTTTGTTAACAACACTGTCATCTCAGGTTTTCAAAATATGCTTTTCAACCATAGCTACACAAGCATTTGTGTAAGAGTATTGATAGCTAGCATAGCATTAGCCTAGCATTCAGCAGGCAACATTTTCACAAATCAAGAAAAGCATTCAAATAAAATCATTTACCTTTGAAGAACTTTGGATGTTTTCAATGAGGAGACTCTGTTAGATAGCAAATGTTCAGTTTTTCCAAAAAGATTATTTGTGTAGGAGAAATCGCTCCGTTTTGTTCATCACTTTTGGCTAAGAAAAAAACCCGAAAATTCAGTCATTACAACACCGAACTTTTTTCTAAATTAATCTCCATAATATCCATAATATCGACAGAAACGATAATATCGACAGAAACATGGCAAACGTTGTTTAGAATCAATCCTCAAGGTGTTCTTCACATATCTATTCGATGATAAATCATTTGTGGCAGTTGGCTTTCTCCTCTGAAGCAAATGGTAAAATGCACGCAGCTGGAGATTACGCAATAATTTCGACGGAGGACACCAAGCGGGCACCTGGTAAATGTAATCTCTTATGGTCAATCTTCCAATGATATGCCTACAAATACGTCACAATGCTGCAGACACCTTGGGGAAACGACAGAAAGTGTAGGCTCATTCCTGGCGCATTCACAGCCATATAAGGAGACATTGGAACACAGCGCATTCAAAATCTGGGCCATTTCCTGTTTGAAATTTAATCTTGGTTTCTCCTGTAGCATCAGTTCTGTGGCACTCACAGATAATATCTTTTGCAGTTTTGGAAACGTCAGAGTGTTTTCTTTCCAAAGCTGTCAATTATATGCATAGTCGAGCATCTTTTCGTGACAAAATATCTTGTTTAAAATTTGTTTGTTTTTTATCCCAAAATTAAAAGAGCGCCCCCTATATCGAAGAAGTTAAATCTTCTTGAAAATCTATGCCAATGATCAACAACCAATTTGACAGAGCTTGAAGAATTTAAAGAATAACGGTCAAATATTGTACAATCCACGTGTGCAAAGCTCTTAGAGACTTACCCATAAAGACTCACCATGGTAATCACTGCCAAAGGTGATTCGGGGGTGTCAAATTTATGTAAATGAGATATTTCTAGTTACAAAAATGTTTAATAACATGTTTTCACTTTGTCGTTATGGGGTATTGTGAATAAAAACATTTTAATAAATGTTTTGAATGTAGGTTGCAACACAACATAATGTAGAATAAGTCCAGGGGTATGAATACTTTCTGAAGGGACTGTATGTCCATATATTTGCGATCACGGGGTCCACATGGGAAAGTATTTTTTTGTTGTAAGTGTATCCGCTATGGCGGTGGTATGCCTCTGCCTCACAAGTTAAATAAATAAATAAATAATTATATTCTCTTTCCCTAAAGGATATTGTGTGTCAGCGTTATTTTTTGTTGTGCACAGGTCTTTATATTGCATTGTGGTAAAACACAAGCCACTTTTTGCAACTTAATTTCTAAATCTTTCAACGTCTTTTACGGGGATCTGTTTTGTTACTTGTGTGTTTGGAAGAGGGCTGATTTGGCTTTGTAGTCACTTTCTTGTGTGGAGATTGTTTGTTTGTTCAGTGACAGCTCCTGCACCTGGGTATTGTTCAGTAGGGCATGCAATGTAAAACTTGTCAAAGTGCAGGTAGTCCCTTATTGTTGGTCTGTTTTCCCTTTATTTGGTGCCTAATAATGAAAAATGATTCTGTACAACATCAACATGCATAGGCCGAGCTGGCAAAAACAAATTCCCTCAAGGATTCATTGATGATATCTTGCGTAAACTAGCAGTCCTACTTGTGGTCAAGACCAACCAAATTTGTATAACTCTTAAAATGTAAGTGGCATTTTGGTTTAGAGTGGTGTGGACCCCGGATTCTTAGATGTATATCTCTTGAGTTGGAAAAATCTGCTTTGAGTAGCAGCACTTGAGTTTACTGCATCGGTGTGAGGGGCCGAGTGGGGAGGGAAAAAAAGTGTATTTGTGTCTGTGTCTCAACTTGCTGAAGTAGGCATAACATCTGGATTGTGTGGGAGCGGAAAATTTGCTGAAAGGAATGGTATTTGGCACACAGCTCTCCCCCACATCAGACAGACCGTGATACAAGCGTTTTGTTTTCTCAAGCCCCAGAAAAAGGTGCCCTATTGTTTTGATCTCCAAATATCACTCTTCAATTCCAGTCATCCCCCCCCCTACCAGATCAGTGATTTTTCTAGTGCTTTTTGATGATTTATCTACCATAGTGATATATTAGTTGCGATGACCCTGTAACACTTCATACCCCAATAGAATTCTTGAATGATGCTCTAGATTACTGATCATTTTCAAGATAAAGCTAATTTTGTTACAAATTTCAAACAAATAGACATAGTGCTAAAACAAAGAACAAACGACAATTACAAATTAACTCAGTTTTAAAGAGCACGAGCTCTTTAATATGATACCACATTAATTTCAGGACAAATAACACACATTTTGTCTCCCATTGTATAAAGACACTCACTATAAAAAAGATTAACACTCAACAAAACAAGAAACTAGAATATTTAAATTTAAATTTGACCAAATTACTCACTCAAAATGTAAAAACTATAATTTTGATACTTATAGATATTATATATATTCAAAAATGTATAAAAATTGTAAACGAGGACAATATTCAGAAACCCACACAAAATGTCTAAATGTAGATAACCTCTGCCAATACAATTTAATAGAGACCAGGCTGACAGAAAATGTAGAAATAGTACTTTGACAACAATTTAGTGAATGCAGTAAGTATTAAACTGAGAAAGATTCAGAGATGCACATCTGTTCAGAGACTGTTTTAAACATACTCAATTTGTATATAAGATTTGTAGTAAAAATTAATGGCACACTGTAACGCTAGTGTTTGCATTTAGCCTACAACATGTCATGGAACGTGTTGAAGCATGCATGGCCCCATCCTACAAATCAAATCAAATGTTTTTGGTCACATGCAGATGTTATTGCGGGTGTAGCGAAATGCTTGTTTCTAGCTCCAACAGTTGAAATAATGTCTAACAAGTAATATCTAACAATTTCACAACAATACACACATTTAAATTAAACGAATGAAATTAAGAATATATAAATATTTGGATGTGCCATGTCAGAGCGCCATAGACTAAAATACATTTGGATATACAGTATATACAAATGAGATGGGTAATGCAAAATATAAACATTATTGTGACTAGTGTTCCATTATTAAAGTGGCCAGTGATTTCAAGTCTATGTATATAGGGCAGCAGCCTCTAAGGTATGTTTGTTTATTAGGATCCCCATTAGCTAATGCCGTAACACTAGCTTATCTTCCTGGGGTCCAACACCAATTAACAAGACATTTATAAACAACCACAAATCAAGACTTCACAAACATTCAACAATACAGACAAGGTGCTAGTGGTGGCTATTTAAGTCTAATGAGGTTGAGAGAGAAGCTGTTTTTCAGTCTCTCGGTCCCAGCTTTGATGCACCTGTACTGACCTCGCGTTATGGATGATAGCGGGGTTACAGGCAGTGGCTCTGGTGGTTGTTGTCCTTCATGATATCTTTGGCCTTCCTGTGACATCGGGTGTTGTAGGTGTCCTGGGGGGCAGGTATTTTGCCCCCGGTGACGCGTTGGATTGCCCTGCAGTTGCGGGCGGTACAGTTGCTGAACCAGGCAGTGACACTACCCGACAGGATGTTCTCAATTGTGCATCTGTAAAAGTTTTAGGTGCCAAGACACATTTCTTCAGCCTCCTGAGGTTGAAGGGGTGCTGTTGCGCCTTCTTTGCCACACTGTGTGGGTGGGCCATTTCAGTTTGTCAGTTCCCCAGCGTACACATCACTGAAGTCCAAGATCAGTTATTTGAGTTTTCTTTACATTGAGTGAGAGGTTATTTTCCTGGCACCACATTCCCACGGCCTTCACCTCCTCCCTGTAGGCTGTCTCGTCATTGTTGGTAATTAGGCATACTGCTGTTGTCGTCTGCAAACTTGCTGATTTTGAGTTTGAGGCGTGCATGGCCACGAACTCATGGGTGAACAAGGAGTACAGGAGGGGGCTGACCCTTGTGGGGTCCCTGTGTTGAGGATCAGCGAAGTTGAGGTGTTACCTACCTTCACCACCTAGGGGCGGTCCGCCAGGAAGTCCAGGACCCAATTGCACAGGGCGGGGTTCAGACCCAGGGCCCTGAGCTTAATGATGAGCTTGGAGGATACTGTGGGGTTGAATGCTGAGCTATAGTCAATAAACAGCATTCTTACATAGCTTTTCCTCTTGTCCAGATGGGATAGGGCAGTGTGATGGCTATTGCATTGCCTGGATCTGTTGGGACAGTAATGAAATTGAAGTGGGTCTAGGGTGTAAGGTAGAGGTGATATGATCCTTGACTAGTCTCTCAAAGCACTTCATGCTGACAGAAGTGAGTGCTACAGGGCGATAGTAATTTTTTCAGTCACCTTTGCTTTCTGGGTACAGGAACAATGGTGGACATCTTGAAACATGTGGGGACAGCAGCCTGGGATTGGGAGAGATTGAATATGTCCGTAAGCACACCAACCAGCTGGTCTGCACGTGCTCTGGGGACTTGGCTAGGGATGCTGTCTGGGCCGGCAGCCTTGCGAGGTTTAACACGCTTAAATGTCTTACTCACGTCGGCCATGGAGAAGGAGAGCCCACAGTCCTTAGTAGCTGGCCGCGTCGGTGGCACTGTTATACTCAAAGCGGATAAAAAATGTATTTAGCTTATCTGGAAGCAAGACGTCATTGTCCACGACGTGGCTGGTTTTCCCCTTGGAGTACGTCATTGTCTGTAGACCCTGCCACATACGTTTCTGTATCTGAGCCGTTGAATTGCGACTGCACTTTGTCTCTGTACTGACCTTTTGCCTGTTTGATTGCCTTACGGAGGGAATAACTACACTGTATTCTGTTCATATTCCCAGTCACCTTGCCATGGTTAAATGCAGTGGTTCGTGCTTTCAGTTTTGCGCGAATGCTGCCAACTATCCACGGTTTCTGGTTTGGGTAGGTTTTAGTAGTCAGTGGGTACACATCTCCTCCTATACATTTCCTGATAAACTCAGTCACCGTATTTGTCAATATTATTCTGAGGCTACCCGGAAGATATCCCAGTCCGTGTGAAACAATCTTGGATTCTGATTGGTCAGACCAGCGTTGAATAGTATGTAGCACGGGTTCTTCCTGTTTTGAGTTTCTGCCTATAGGAAGGGAGGAGCAAAATGGAGTCATGATCAGATTTCCCGAAGTGGGAGGCCCTTGTAGGCATTTCGAAAAGCTGAGTAGCAGAGGTCCAATGTTTTCTCAGAGCGAGTGCTACAGTCAACGTGTTGATAGAACTTCATTAGCGTTTTTCTCAGATTAGCTTTGTTAAAATCCCTGTCTACAATAAATACTGCGTCAGGATATGTGGTTTCCAGTTTGCGTAGAGTCCAGTGAAGTTCTTTGAGGGCCGTCATGTTATCGGCTTGAGGGGGAATATACACGGTTGTGACTATAAACCAAAGATAATTCTCTTGGGTGGTAAAATGGTCAGCATTTGATTGTGAGGTGAACAAAAGGACTTGAGTTTCTGTATGTTATCACACCATGATCCCTTCTTCCCAGAAAGGTCTTTATTTCCTGTCTGCGTGATGAACTGAGAACCCAACCAACTGGCTGTACGGACACACAGTATATCCCGAGAGTAGGTTACAATTCCGTCTCTCTGGAAGAAGATCCTCGCCCTGAGCTCGTCAACTTTATTATCCAGAGACCAAACATTAGTGAGTAATATACTCTGAAGCTGTGTGTGGTGTGCGCGCCTCTTGAGTCAGACTAGGACTCCACTCCGAATACCTCTTCTCCGCCAGCGGTGTTTTGGATCAGCCTCTGGAATCAGTTTAATTGTCATGGGGGGTCCAAACTAAGGAAAGTGGTAATGCTGGTGAGTTACCGCTGATCTGATATTTTTTTGTATGTAATAACGCCCCAAAATTTCTGGGCTAATGTAAGAATGAACACACAAAGAAACAAAATACTGCAAAGTTGCTTAGGAGCTAGAAGCACGGCTGGCCTATCTGTCAGCGCCATCTTGCACAAAATGTAAAAATAGTGTTCGTTCTACCTGTAATTTGAAACTGGTTTTAGGGTGTCATTACCTGAGCTGTTAGAACATAGAAAATACACATTTTTATTTTCCCTCCAGCGGCACGCCGTTACATTTTCCGCACTCGGTTCAACACACTAACCTCTGTGTAGCCTGCCCTCCATAATGGCTTGGGTCAATTCTTCCTATTTGGCCTTACTGTGCCACAATAGTATGCATCAAGATCGCTCACCAGAGGTATGGATTAAAATAAGTCAACATGGTCATTTGACAAGAGAGAGCCTCCCCCCCAACCTTTGTACACACTGAAAACAAAGCAGTAGATTGTCAACGAGTCAGAGACAACATATTTTATTCCCCACTTTACTTACTTTTTTGGGCCATATACTGCTTTCACAGTAGTCTACCATAAAATGTTATCATTGCCTCATCCACGGAGAGGGCTTGCCGTGGGTGTAGTAGTTTGGCTAAGTTCTCTTGCAGTATTTTGATAAAAGGCCTGACTTCATGTAATTTGTCTTTCACATTGGCTGTATTTGGATCGAAGAAGTGCAGGTGTTTACATAGCTGCTCAAAGCGGTTGCGTGGCATTTTACTTGCGATGTATAGCACCCTGAGTGCGGTGTCAGTGGACCAGTAGTCGGAGAGAGGATAAGCGGTGGATGCCGATGAGAATGTTGATTCCAATGACACGTTTAATCTCATCTTCAAACGTGCCAAACCATGATGGGGAGGCATTGAATGTGGTGGCATACAGGTTGGTGTTGAACACCACATCTGGGGAAAAAAACACCAGATAAGACTCCTACCACTTTCAAAACTCCAAAACTCCTGCCAATGTCACTTTAGGGCCAGGCTGTGTGGTGCAAGGGTGAATGGTGTGACTTGGGGCAGACGCACTCAACTGAAAAGTAGGCCGGGCCGTTGCCCTCATAGATACCGTTTTTCCTTTAATTTCTCTTTCTCTCCATGTTACTCTTCATCCACATTCCCCTCCTTCCACACCTCCCTCTTTAATCTTCTTCCTCTCTCTCTCCCTCTTCGTCTCCCTCCACTCTCTTCTTCCTCCTATTATCAGGTTTCTATACAGCACTTTCAATCAACCAATCAATCAAAGTCTTTTAGTGGCCCGATTGTTTCTCAGTTAATGGTGGACTGATGGATGATCAGACAGGATAAAGCACACAGACATTCATGCATGATCAACAGGATCATATTATAACTGTAAAGGCTATATAGGTTAAACACACTTCAAGACCCATGGTCAGATTACTTTTCATAGATGGTAAAAAGTCAAAGGATGTGGCACAACCGTTTTATAGATTCAACACATGTCAGCACTGAGCCGGTGTGCCCTAAGAGGAAGTTCAGTGTTCAGCTCACCCAGCAATAACATAAATAACATGAGCATATCTACTTCTGCTAAGCTTCCCATGGAAGCAATAAAAATAACTATGCATTCCAGGTGAAAAGTGCTCAAAATAGTCTGTGTTAACATATGTAGCTTAAGAAACAAGGTATATGAAATCAATAATTTGCTAGTAACAGATTAACATTCAAATTCTGACAATCTCTGAAACCCACTTAGATAATACCATTGATCCAATTGTAGCAATACAAGGTCATAACTGCTGACCAGACCGGACGCATCGCGTTGCAAAATACATTTTACACTTACAGTTGAAGTCGAAGTTTACATACACTGACATTTAATCCTAGTAAAAAGTCCATGTCTTCGGTCAGTTAGGATCACCACTTTATTTTAAGAATGTTAAATGTCAGAATAATAGTAGAGGGATTTATTTCAGCTTTTATTTCTTTCATCACATTCCCAGTGAGTCAGAAGTTTACATACACTCAATTAGTATTTGGTAGCATTGCCTTTAAAATGTTTAACTTGGGTCAAACGTTTCGGGTAGTCTTCCACAAGTTTCCCACAGTAAGTTGGGTGAATTTGGCCCATTCCTCCTGACCGGGGCTGGTGTAACTGAGTCAGGTTTGTAGGCCTCCTTGCTCGCACCCGCTTTTTCAGTTCTGCCCATAAAATGTTCTATGAGATTGAGGTCAGGTCTTTGTAATGGCCACTCCAATACCTTGACTTTGTTGTCCTTAATCCAATTTGCCACAACTTTGAAAGTATGCTTGGGGTCATCGTTCATTTGGATAACCCATTTGCGACCAAGCTTTAACTTCCTGACTGATGTCTTGAGATGTTGCTTCAATATATCCACATAATTTTCCTTTCTCGTGATGCCATCTTTTTTGTGAAGTGTGCCAGTCCCTTCTGCAGCAAAGCACCCTCACACAATGCGGCTGCCACCCCTGTGCTTCACGGTTGGGATGGTGTTCTTCGGCTTGCAAACCTCCCCCTTTTTCTTCCAAACATAACGATGGTCATTATGGCCAAATAATTCTATTTTTGTTGACATTTTTTGACATTTATCCAAAAGGTTTGGTCTTTGTCTCCATGTGCAGTTCCAAACCGTAGTTTGACTTTTTTTATGTCTGTTTTGGAGCCATGGCTGGAGGACTAGTTTTACTCTGAATATAGATACTTATGTACCTGCTTCCTCCAGCATCTTCACAAGGTCCGTTGCTGTTGTGATTTGCACTTTTCATACCAAAATAAGTTCATGTCTAGGAGACAGAACGTGTCTCCTTCCTGAGCGGTGTGATGGCTGCGTGGTCCCATGGTGTTTATACTTGCATACTATTATTTGTTCAGATGAGTGTTGTACCTTCAGGCGTTTGGAAATTGCTCCCAAGGATGAACCAGACCTGTGGAGGTCTACAA
The DNA here is from genome assembly GCF_036934945.1 of Oncorhynchus masou masou. Classification (NCBI taxonomy): domain Eukaryota; kingdom Metazoa; phylum Chordata; class Actinopteri; order Salmoniformes; family Salmonidae; genus Oncorhynchus; species Oncorhynchus masou. The sequence goes on from NC_088237.1 coordinate 2,499,528, forward strand.
TTTTCCCATGATGTCATGCAAAGAGGCACTGAGTTTGAAGGTATGCCTTGAAATACATCCACTGGTACACCTCCAATAGGCTAATTGACATAAGTTGAGCCAATCAGAAGCTTCTAAAGCCATGAATTTTCCAAGCTGTTTAAAGGCACAGTCAACTTAGTGTATGTAAACTTCTGACACACTGGGAATGTGATACAGTGAAATAATCTGTCTGTAAACAATTGCTGGAAAATGACTTGTTATCATGCACAAAGTAGTCCTAACCGACTTGCCAAAACTATAGTTTGTTAACAAGAAAATTGTGGAGTTGTTGAAAACTAGTTTTAATGACTCCAAGCTAAGTTTATGTAAACTTCCAACTTCAACTGAATGTAGCCTAAGAAACAAGGTCCATGAAGTCAATAACTTGCTTGTAACAGATTACCTTCCGACTATAACTCAGATAATACCTTTGACACTGTGGTAGCAATACATGGTTATAACAATTACCTAAAAGACAGAAATGCCAACGGGGGCGTTGTTGCGGTCTATATTCCGAACCACATTCCTGTAAAGCTTAGAGACGATCTAATGTTACAATTATTTTGAAGTAATATGGCTACAGGTTCATCTGCCTCACCTAAAGCCCATTCTTGTGGGAAGCTGCTATAGACCACCAAGTGCTAACAGTCAGATTCTGGATAATTGTATGAAATCTTGGTAATGTACACTCAGCAAAAAATTAAACATCCTCTCACTGCCAACTGTTTATTTTTAGCTAACTTAACATGTGTAAATATTTGTATGAACATAACAATATTCAACAACTGAGACATAAACTGAACAAGTTCCACAAACATGTGACTAACAGAAATTGAATAATGTGTCCCTGATCAAAGGGAGGGTCAAAATCAAAAGTAACAGTCAGTATCTGGTGTGGCCACCAGCTGTATTAAGGAGAGGTATATATATAATTCCATGTGTATAACTTGTATTTTCATCTACAATTAGGATGAGTATTTCTGTTGAATTGATGTGGCTATGCAAAATCACTGGATGTTTATGGAACTAGTGAACGTAACGCGCCAATGTAAACTCCGATTTTTTTATATAAATATGAACTTTATCAAACAAAACATACATGTATGGTGTAACATGAAATCCTATGAGTGTCATCTGCTGAAGATCATCAAAGGTTAGTGATTAATTTAGTCTCTATTTGTGCTTTTTGTGACTCCTCTTTGGCTGGAAAAATGGCTGGGTTTTTCTGTGAGTTGGTGGTCACCTAACAATCGTTTGTGGTGCTTTCGCTGTAAAGCCTATTTGAAATCAGACACTGTTGTTGGATTAACAACAAGATTACCTTTAAAACAGTAAAATACATGTATGTTTGAAGAATTGTAATTGTGAGATTTCTGTTGTTTTGAATTTGGCGTCCTGCACTTTCACTGGCTGTTGTCATATCATCCCGTTAACAGGATTGCAGCCTTAAGGAGTTAAACCTCTCTGGGATATGTGGGACGCTAGCGTCACACCTGGCCAAAAGCCAGGGAAAATGCAGAGCGCCAAATTCAAATAACTTACTCTAAAAATCTAACTTTCATTAAATCACACATGCAAGATAGCAAATTAAAGCTACACTCGTTGTGAATCCAGCCAACATGTCAGATTTCAAAAAGGCTTTTCGGCGAAAGCATAAGATGCCACTTTATAAACAAAGAGAGAAAGCATATTTCAACCCTGCAGGCGTGAGACAAAACACAGAAATAAAAATATAATTCATGCCTTACCTTTGATGAACTTCTTTTGTTGGCACTCCAATATGTCCCATCAACATAACAAATGGTCCTTTATTTTGATTAATTCCGTCGATATATATCCAAAATGTCCATTTATTTGGCTCGTTTGATCCAGAAAAACACCGGTTCCAACTTGCTCAACGTGACTACAAAATATCTCAAAAGTTACCTGTGAAATTTGCCAAAACATTTCAAACTACTTTTGTAATACAACTTTCTGTATTTTTTTACGTAAATAATCGATCAAATTGAAGACTAGATGATCTGTGTTCAATCCAGGAAGAAAACAAACTGAAGCATGCTTTCTGGTCATGCGCCTCTATCTAACAGTACACTTCAAGTGGCCCTCGTTCAAGATGGCCGTAATTCTTCATTACACAAAGGAATAACCTCAACCAATTTCTAAAGACTGCATCCAGGGGAAGCGATAGGAACTTCAAGAAGGTCCCTTAGAAATCTGGATTCCCAATGAAAACCCATTGAAAAGAGTGACCTCAAAAAACTAAAATCTGAATGGTTTGCCCTCGGGGTTTCGCCTGCAAAATAAGTTATGTTATTCTCACAGACATGATTCAAACAGTTTTAGAACCTTCAGTGTTTTCTGTCCAAATCTACTAATGATAGGCCTACAAACCCTCAGTCCAGACTCTCTCAGCCTATTGTGGCAGTCTGAGCACTGATGGAGGGATTGTGCATTCTTGGTGTAACTTGGGCAGTTGTTGCCATCCTGTACCTGTCCCGCAGGTGTGTTCGGATGTACTGATCCTGTGCAGATGTTGTTACACGTGGTCTGCCACTGCGAGGACCATCAGCTGTCCGTCCTGTCTCCCTGTAGCGCTGTCTTAGTTGTCTCACAGTACAGACATTGCAGTTTATTGCCTTGGCAACATCTGCAGTCCTCATGCCTCCTTGCAGCATGCCTAAGGCACATTCACACAGATGAGCAGGGACCCTGGTCATCTTTCTTTTGGTGTTTTTCAGAGGCAGAAAAAAGGCCACTAGTGTCCTAAGTTTTCATATCTGTGACCTTAATTGCCTACCGTCTGTAAGCTGTTACTGTCTTAACGACCGTTCCACAGGTGCATGTTCATTAATTGTTTATGGTTCATTGAACAAGCATGAGAAACAGTGTTTAAACCCTTTACAATGAAGATCTGTGAAGTTATTTGGATTTTTATGAATTATCTTTGAAAGACAGGGTCTTGAAAAGGGGACATTTCTTTTTTTGCTGAGTTTGTGTTATCAACAGAAGCATATTTTCTGGGTCATTTTTAAATATTGATTGGCTATCATTAAGCTGCCTGCTCAAGAAAAAATTCAAACTGTAAGCAGTGCCTGCAACCTGGCTCAGGTTGTCAGTCAACCTACCAGGGTAGTTCCAAACAGCACAGGAATTAAATCATCATCATGTATTGCTCACATCTTTACGAATGCTGCAGAAATTTGCTTTAAAGCAGTATCCAAATCCATAGGATGTGGTGATCACAATTTAATAGCCATGTCTAGTAAACCCAAATTTCCGAAGGCTGGGCCTAATATAGTGTATAAGACAGTGGTTCTTAACCTGGGTTCGATCGAACCCCAGGGGTTCGGTGAGTCAGTCTCAGGGATTCGGCGGAGTTCAAGACACACATCCGACTCATATGATTGGTGATGACACCCCCCGCTTGGCCATCATTGGCTGCAGGTGATCACGCTACATCGCTTGGCCTATCTGTGCTGCAGGGAATTTTGTGCGCTCAGTAGTCGACTTGTGACTGTCGTGATGGTACGTCTTGTGATTTCTTTCTTAATATTTTAATCCCTTCATACTTACTATGTCGAGCAAAAAAAGAAAGTGGTCGGACGAATATGTACAATATCGATTTGCATGTATAACGGAACGTGATGGGAGTCAGCGTCCTAACTGCATGATTTGCAATGCCAAGTTGAGAAATTCTAGTCTAGCACCGGTAAAACTAAGAGAACACTTCCTTAAGCTGCATGGAGTTGCAAAATACAAGATCCCACAACGCTCGCTGAATTCAAGGTGAAGAGAGCCAGATTCGATGAAAAGGCTACTCTGCCTGTTCTCGGCTTTGTACCCATCAACAAACCGATCCACCCATCGTACGAAGTTGCTTACCCAAACGCAAAGCAGGGCAATCCACACACCATTGGTGAAACACTCATAAAAACAGCTGTGTTGAAGATAGGTAATATCATGCTGGGAAAAGAGGCTGAAGTTAAGTTATCCCAAATTCCTCTTTCAAATGACACCATCAATGGACAGAATAGAGGACATGAGCAAAGACATCTTGGCTCAAGTAGTTGCAGATCTGATTTCAAGCCCGGAACAATTCAGCCTTTATTAACTCGACGAGACCACCGACGTTTCCATTCTAAGCCAGCTTGCTGTATTCGTGCGCTATGTGAAAGACGATGTGATAAAGGAAGATTTTTTTATTTTGTAAGCCTCTTACAACAACTAAGGCAGCCGATGTGAAGAAACCTGTGGATGACTTCTTCAAAGACAACAATCTTTCGTGGGATATGGTTTCTGCAGTTTGTTCGGACGGAGCTCCAGTCATGCTGGGAAGAAAGTCTGGTTTTGGTGAAAGCCGATGCACCACACATCATTGTTACGCATTGTATTCTGCACAGGCATGCGTTGGCAACAAAAACCTTGCCTCCAAAACTGGCAGAAGTATTAAAAATTGTAGTGGAATGCGTGAACTATGTGCGAACTAGTGCTCTGAGGCACCGCATCTTCAGTGAGCTGTGTAAAGAAATGGGCTCTGAATTCAAGGTACTTCTGTACCATTCTAACGTTCGGTGGTTATCCCGGGGACAGGTGCTGAATCATGTTTTTGCCGTGCGTGTGGAATTAGCCCTGTTTTTGCAAGAGCACCAACATTGTCATGCAGATTGCTTCAAAAATTCTGAGTTCATTCTCATTTTAGCGTACATGGCTGATATCTTCGCAGCTCTCAATCATCTCAATCAAAAGATGCAGGGCGGTGGAGTCAACATCATCGAAGCGGAGGAAAACCTGAAGGCTTTTCAAAAAAAGCTACCGTTATGGAAACGACGAACAGAGAACGATAACTTCGCAAACTTTCCCCTGCTGGACGACTGTGTAAGTAAGATCGAAGATGTATCTGGAATCGGAGACATTTCTGTACCCGCGGAACTGAAGCAAGCAATTGCCACGCACTTAGATGAGCTTGCAAAGTCTCTCGACAGATACTTCCCTACAAGAGAGTCATATCCAGCATGGGTGAAACAGCCGTTCACATTTAGTGTTGAGACAACAGATGTCAATGATGAATACCTCGATGAAATCATTGAAATTCAGCAGAGCCAGGTTCAACAGCAACTCTTCAGAACAACAACGCTTTCAACGTTTTGGTGTCAACAAATGGTAACGTACCCTGTTATTGCTAAGAAAGCTCTGGAGATTTTCATACCGTTTGTTACAACATATCTTTGCGAACAATCCTTTTCGAGGATGCTGGACATAAAAACGAAGAAAAGGAACAGACTTTGTTGCGAAAATGACATGAGAGTGGCCCTTGCCAAGGTGAAGCCGCACATTTCTGAACTGGTCTCTGAAAGGCAACAGCAGAAGTCACACTGATTTGCTGTAAATATTCATTATTATGTTTTTGTTTTTGTGTGAAAATCATGTTTTGATGATTTTGTTCTTTGAACACAGTGATGTTGATGCACGGTTCATTTTGTGCACCAGTAAAATATTTACCTATGTTTTGAATTTGAAAAAAAATAATATTTTATTTTTCCAATTAAGAAGGGTTCGGTGAATGCGCATATGAAACTGGTGGGGTTCAGTACCTCCAACAAGGTTAAGAACCACTGGTATAAGAGGTAATACAATACGTTTTGTAGTGATTCATATGTTGATGATGTAAAGAATATTTGCTGATCTGTGGTGTGCAATGAGGAGCAACCAGAAGCTGCACCTGACACATTTATGAAATTGCTTATTCCAGTTACCAATAAGCACACACCTATTAAGAAAATGACTAAAAACTGTTAAATCCACATGGATTGATGAAGAATTGAAAAATTGTATGGTTGAAAGGTATGGCAAATAAGTCTGGCAGCCCAACTGATTGGCAAATGTACTGCAGAAGGAAATCGGGTGACTAAACTAAATTTAAAAAAACTATACTATGAAACAAAGATCAATTGTGGAGGTGCTTTGCTGCAGGAGGGACTGTTGCTCTTCACAAAATAGATGGCATCATGAGAGAAAAATTACGTGCATATATTGAAGCAACATCTCAAGACATCAGTCAGGAAGTTATGGCTTGGTCGCAAAATGGGCTTCCAAATGGACAATGACCCCAAGCATACTTCCAAAGTTGTGGCAAAATGGCTATCGTCTTGGAACTACCAATCCCGGATCCGGGAGAATTGTCATCAACTACACCAATTAGCATAGCGCAATGGTCAAAAAATATTACTAGAAAATATTCATGAAATATAGCGAAACATAGCTTAGCCTTTTGTTTTTACAGCCAAAGCAAGACAAGTCACGTCACGTTATGATGAGAAATCCACCAGAAATAGCGGTCACGACAATGCCCCCAAAAAAATCCAAATTATATCCATAATATCGACAGACATGGCAAATGTTTTTTTATAATCAACCCTCAAGGTGTTTTTCAAATATCTATTCGATAAAATATCAACCGGGACAATTGGCTTTTCAGTAGGAGCGAGAGGAAAAGTGACTACCTCTGTCTTCTACGCAAGAATCACTCTGAGAGTCCTCAGCTGGCCACTTACGCAATGTAGGCGTTTACGCTCATTCTTCAACATAAAGGAGTGAAACTACGTCTAAAGGCTGTAGACACCTTAGGGAATACGTAGAAAAGGAATCTGGTTCATATCCCTTTCAATGGCCAATAGGGATGCATAGGAACACAACAGTTTCAAAATAAGAGGCAATTCCTGATTGGATTTTCCTCAGGGTTTCGCCTGCAATATCAGTTCTGTTATACTCACAGACAATATTTTGACAGTTTTGGAAACTTTAGAGTGTTTTCTATCCTAAGGTGTCACTTATAAGCATATTGTAGCATCTGGTCCTGAGAAATAGGCAGTTTACTTTGGGAACGTTATTTTTCCAAAAATAAAAATAGTGCCCCCTAGTTTCAAGAGGTTTAGGACAACAAAGTCAAGGTATTGGAGTGGCCATCACAAAGCCCTGACCTCAATCCTGTCGAACATTTGTGGGCAGAACTGAAAAAGCGGGTGCGAGCAAGGAGGCCTACAAACCTGACTCAGTTACACCAGCTCTGTCAGGAGAAATGGGCCAAAATGCACCCAACTTATTGTGGGAAGCTTGTGGAAGGCTACCCAAAATGTTTGAACCAGGTTAAACAATTTAAAGGAAATGCTACCAAATACTAATTGAGGGTATGTAAACTTTTGACCGACTGGGAATGTGATGAAATAAATGCTGAAATAATTCATTCTCTCTACTTCTTTTCTGACATTTCACATTCTTAAAATAAAATGGTGATCCTAACTGATATAAGACAGGACATTTTTACTAGGATAAAACGTCAGGAATTGTGAAAAACTGAGTTTAATTGTATTTCGCTAAACTTACAACTTCCACTGTACTTTACTCATTTCAAAACCATCAGCGCTTTCAAAGTGCAAGGACGTGTCCAAATCCATATCACCAACCAACATAGATGCAGCCTCTTCCAAAGTGAAGAGCCGTGACTGCTTTGGCGCTGTCATTCTGACAGCATACCCTGTTTCCGGTTGCTGGTTGATGATAACAGCCACGCAAATACGACAATAGGTTGTTAGCCAGTTCATTTTGCGATATTGACACATAATAATTGTCAGAAAAGGCTGTTTGCGGCCTCTCAACTCTTTCAAAGAATGGCCGTCAATGGCCCCTCTGGGTTCTAAAGGGTTTAAAGTAATTTGTTATCATAGTGCTGCTAGGCTAGAGTACGTCTTGGAGATGGTTTAGACTCAACCTATGAGAGGTAGCCTATAGGTTAGCTGATGTCTCAGACTCTCAGTCAAGCATTTTACTATTTATTTAGTTGAGATATTTCAATAGTTGGTCATTGGGCTGAATGTGGTAAGTAACAGTTGAAATGAGTGGATGGCGTTGTATTGCTGGTGTGACAGACACACCGACAGAGACACACAAAGTGCTGTGTTTGTATGTAGTTCCAGGATTTTATACAGATAATCACATATGAATTGATATCGAGGCGAAGCCTAGCCTACCTAATGTGTGCATATGTTTTAGCGTGTGTGTGGTGGTGCACTCTTGTGTGTGCACACTTGAGAAGGGGCAGATATTTGGTCCTGTGTGGCTGAGTAAGTGATTGAGTGCTAGATGTCCGGTTTCTGAACATGACCTGTGTTCTGACGTAGGTTGGAGAGAATGTCAACTCATTTTGTGGTCGCTCATCTGTGTGCGATGGTAATGCTATCCCCTCACTGGGGATGCGCATAGGCTAAAAGTGTAAGCCCCCCATGCACGCCTAAGCCCTGGCAATTCTGCCTCCTGCTCTCGTGTGGCGTTGGTCCCTTAAAAGGAGCTCCTGACTGTAGTGTGTGTGTGTGTGTGTGTGTGTGTGTGTGTGTGTGTGTGTGTGTGTGTGTGTGTGTGTGTGTGTGTGTGTGTGTCATTCTGCACACTGCACATACATTTAGTTTATTTATACAACAACTTAATGTGTTAACACGGCTTCATCTAATAGCACAACCAAATTTCCTGAATTGCAGTTGAGATGCACACTCATTAAAATAAGCACATACAAGATTTTGTTTTCCTGGGGGGGACTGCGGGAAGGAAGGCTGTTTTTTGGCCTGGTGATGTATCGGTCAACGTGCCCTTGAGCAGGGCATTGACCCTGGATGCTTCTGTGTGTCCTTCTGAATGGGAATGTGTTGGATGACTGGTATGATGTAGTTGTTGAGCGGCTTTACTGCAAGTATATTGTATGTATCGGATATTCAATACATTTTAAAAAAGAAAAAAGGGGAAAATGGTGTTCATGGGAGGACACCCCTGAAGAAGCCACTGCTGTTCAAAAAAAGTTTGCAAAAATGCACCTGGATGTTCCACAGCGCTACTGGCAAAATATTCTGTGGACAGATGAAACTTCATTTGAGTTGTTTGGAAGGAACACACAAAACTATGTGTGGAGAAAAAAAGGCACATCACACCAACATCAACACCTCATCCCAACTGTGAAGTATGGTGGAGGGAGCATCATGGTTTAGAGCTGCTTTGCTGCCTCAGGGCCTGGACAGCTTGCTATCATCGATAGAAAAATTAATTCACAAGTTTATCAAGACATTTTGCAAGAGAATGTTAGGCTATCTCTGCCAATTGATGCTCAACAGAAGTTGGGTGGCGCTACAGGACAATGACCCAAAACACAGAAATTAATCAACAGAATGGCTTCAACAGAAGAAAATAGTCCTGACCTAAACCCGATTTGAGATGCTGTGGCATGACCTCAAGAGAGCAGTTCACACTAGACATCCCAAGAATATTTCTGAACTGAAACAGTTTTGTAAAGGGGAATGGTCCAAATTCCGTTTGGAATGACCGTTGTGCAGAAAAGGTTTGGTTGAGGTTATTGCTGCCAAAGGAGGGTCAACCAGCTATTAAATCCAAGTGTTAACATACTTTTCCACCCTGCACTGTGAATATTTGCATGGTGTGTTCAATAAAGACTTGAAAACGTATAATTGTGTGTGTTATTAGTTTAAGCAGACTGTGTTTGTCTATTGTTGTGACCTAGATGACGATCAGATCAAATTTTATGACCAATTTATGCAGAAATCCAAGTATTTCCTGATAGTTCGCATACTTTTTCTTGCCACTGTATAGTTTCTATTGCAATCTTTCTAAATGTCAACATAAAATCACAGGATAAGTTATTGGTAACATAGCTAGTGATATGGGTCGATTTCGAACGGAGTTATGCACGCATAAATGGAACTTCTCTAGGGTATGGGGCAGTATTTGGAATTTTGGATGAAAAGCATGCCCAAATTAAACTGCCTTCTACTCATGCCCAGAAGATAGGATATGCATATAATTAGTAGATTTGGATAGAAAACACTAAAGTTTCCACAACTGTTAAAATAATGTCTGAGTATAACAGAACTGAGAAAACCTGAGAGAAATCCATTCAGGAAGTAGGATGTTTTTGTTTTCTATTCAATGCCATTACAGTATCCATTGACTTAGGACTCAAATTAAAGTTCCTATGCCTTCCACTAGATGTCAACAGTCTTTATAAATTGTTTCAGGCTTGTATTCTGAAAAATTAGGGAGTAAGAGCAGTGTGAATGAGTGGACCCTGCTGTGTCACAGAGCTTTTTCATGCGCGCGACCAAGAGTGCCTTTCTTGTTTACCTTTTATGTTGACTACGTTATCGTCCGGTTGAAATATTATCGATTATTAAGCTAAAAACAACCTGAGGATGGAATGTAAACATAGTTTGACATGTTTCTGTAAACTTTACGGATACAATTTGGATTTTTCTGTCTGCCTGTTGTGACTGCGTTTGAGCCTGTGGATTACCAAACAAAACGCACGAACAAAACTGAAGTTTTCGGATATAACCAGAGACTTTATCGAACATTCGGTTACAAGTCCAATGCTCTAACCACTAGGCTACCTGCCACCCCAATGATCTGGCATTAAACAAACCTGTGTGTCCATGTATGCTGCTGATTCAAAGCTACGCGCATCAGCAACCACTATAAGTGTGAAGTCACTGAAACCTTTAACAAAGAGTTGCAGTTAGTTTTAGAATGGGTGGCTAGTAATAAACTAGTCCTGAACATTTATAAAACTAAGAGCATTGTATTTGGTAAATTATTCCCTAAGTTCTAGACCTCAGCTGAATCTGGAAATTAGTGGTGTGGCTGTTGAACATGTTGAGGAGACTAAATGACTTGGTGTTACCTTAGATTGTTAACTGTCGTGGTCAAAACATATAGATTCAATGGTTGTAAAGATGAGAGGTCTGTCTGTGATAAAGACATGCTCTGCTTTTTTGACACCACACTCCACAAAGCAAGTCCTGCAGGCTCTAGTTTTTTCCAATAATGATTATTGTCCAGTCATATTCTTATGTGATGCAAAAAAGGACCTAGTTAAACTGCAACTGGCCCAGAACATAGTGACCTGTTTTTGGTCTTCATTGTAATCAGAGGGCTAATATCAATACTATGCATGCCAGTCTCTCATGAAAGACGGACTGCATCACTTCTTGTTTTTATAAAAAACAATGTGTTGGAAATTCCAACTTGTTGCATTGTCAACTTACGCACAGAACTGACACACACACTTACCCTACCAGACATGGCACCAGGGTCTTTTCACCATCCCCAGGTCTAGAAGAAATTCAAGGAAATGTACAGTATTATAAGGAGCCATGATTGCATGGAACTACCTTCCATCTCATATAGCGCAAGTGAACAGCAAACATGGTTTCAAAAAACAAATATAGCAACTAGGGATGCACCGATATGACATTTTTGGCCGATAGCAATATCCAATATTTTTCTTGCCAAAAAAACAATATAAAAAATTTCTACCTTTTATACATTCTAGTACACACTGACCAAAAAGTTATTTTGTTGGCATGTCCCCATTACCAGTAAAACATCATCAAAACATATTTATTTCACTTACTTGCTGTGCTGTTTCGTTGTTCATTTGTTCAGTCATTTAATTCTCAACCAGGATTTCATCATACATGTCAAGCAGTGAAGTTTCAGCTCTGTCTGTTCGTGGCCCCTTCTTTCGTGGGTCCTCTTTGTCGGTGCACTCTGTCACTGTGTCCGTTTCCATCTTGTCCAGCTGTGTCTAACATTTCACGTAAACACGGTTTCTTGTCTGCATTGAAGTAGCGGTCCTTGTACCTAACATCGAGCGTGGTGGCGACACCGTTAAGTGGCTCAGAGAATGCCTCCGAATCGCTTGTTCACGGGCCCCTAGTAGAGTACTTTTGCAAGTTTTAACCCCACAGTCTGTCTGCAGTTTTGTTGAGCAGGTGTTTCAATGCCATGACAGAGGGTATCACGTCTGCTGCAGACTCAGTTGATGAGCTTATTTCTCGATTCCGTTGTAAAAATGGAGCTAGGAGTTTGTTGATGTTTCTAAGTTTCAAACATATATTTTCAAATGCCATTTTAAATGACAGCAGCGGTATGAGAACCAGCACATTCTTGAGCTTGCAATACGGCTTTCCTCAGTACGAAATCCTCGTCGACCCACTGTGCTGTCAGACTCGGCATGCTCATGGGGCTGACATCGCTGGTCCAAATGTCAGTCGTGAAGCTAATAGCAGTGACGCCCATAGCAAGTAGCTCATGGATGTGCGTTTTCAACAATACTGTGTAACTCTGGTAGGCCAACATCTGAAAAATAGAGCCTACTTGGTATTGTGTACCGGGGCTCGAGGTGCCCGACCAGTCGGCGAAAGCCAACATCGTCCACAATAGGGAATGGTTGATTGTCAAGGGAAATGCATTCCATTATCTTGGTGTTAATGGATTTCACCTTTTGAGTTGACTTTCAAATGACTGCTCGACTTGAAATTGTTTAGTTGTTGGAAGTGTGCGCTTAATTTTTTTTTTCTGGGGGTGATGCACTTTCAAATGAGTAATTAAGTTTGTGATATTGAAAGATTTCACTTTCTCCCCTCTGGAAATAATAGGGAGCACAAACGTTGCATATGGCCTTTTTATTATCTTTCTTTTAAACTTCAAAATCCACACAGCAGACATTGTGGGCTAAGTTAGGAATGCTGTGTTGCACGTGTAGCGCAGTATTTATCGTGGCGTCGTTACATCATCTACCTACGTTATATAGGTATGCACGTCAGCTTTGACATCGGTCTTGCACATCAATGTAAAACTGGACAAAAGTTTTGAGAATGACACATTCATTTCCACAACGTTTGCTGTTTCAGTGTCTTTAGATATTTTTGTCAGATATTGCTATGGAATACTGAAGTATAATTACAAGTATTTCATAAGTGTCAAAGGTTTTTATTGACAATTACATGAAGTTGATGCAAAGAGTTAATATTTGCAGTGTTGACCCTTCTTTTTCAAGACCTCTGCAATCCGCCCTGGCATGCTGTCAATTAAATTCTGGGCCACTTCCTGACTGATGGCAGCCCATTCTTGCATAATCAATGCTTGGAGTTTGTCAGAAGTTGTGGGGTTTTGTTTGTCCACCTGCTTCCTGAACATTGACCACAAGTTCTCAATGGGATTAATGTCTGGGAAGTTTCCTGGCCATGGACCCAACATATTGATGTTATGTTTCCCGAGCCACTTAGTTATCACTTTTGCCTTATGGCAAGTTGCTCCATCATGCTGGAAAAGGCATTGTTTGTCACCAAACTGTTCCTGGATGGTTGGGAGAAGTTGCTCTCTGAGGATGTGTTGGTACCATTCTTTATTCATGGCTGTGTTCTTAGGCAAAATTGTGAGTGAGCCCACTCACTTGGCTGAGAACCAACCCAACACATGAATGGACTCAGGATGCTTTACTGTTGGCATGACACAGGACTGATGGTAGCGCTCGCCTTGTCTACTCCGGACAAGCTTTTTCCCGGATGCCCCAAACAATCGGAAAGGGAAAATGACGTTACCCCAGTCCTCAGCAGTCCAATCCCTGTACTTTTTGCAGAATATCAGTCTTTCCTTGATATTTTTACTGGAGAGAAGTGGCTTCCTTGCTGCCCTTCTTGACACCAGGCCATCCTCCAAAAGTCTTCACCTCACTGTGTGTGCAAATGCACTCACACCTGCCTGCTGCCATTCCTGAGCAAGTTCTGTACTGGTGGTGCCCCGATCCCGCAGCTGAATCAACTTTAGGAGACGGTCCTGGAGCTTGCTGGACCTTCTTGGGCGCCCTGAAATCTTCTTCACAACAATTGAAGCGCCCCCCTTGAAGTTCTTAATGATCCGATAAATGGTTGATTTAGGTGCAATCTTACTGTCAGCAATATGCTTGCCTGTGAAGTCTTTTGTGCAAAGCAATGATGACGGCATATGTTTCCTTGCAGGTAACCATTGTTGACAGAGGAAGAACAATGATTCCAAGCACCGCCCCCCTTTTGAAGCTTCCAGTTTGTTATTTGAACTCAATCAGCATGGCAGAGTGATCTCCAGCCTTGTCCTCGTCAACACTCACACCTGTATTAACGAGAGAATCAATGACATGATGTCAGCTGGTCCTTTTGTGGCAGGGCTGAAATGCAGTGGATATGTTTTTGGGGGATTCAGTTCATTTTCAATTAATTGCAATTCATCTGATCACTCTTCATAACATTCTGGAGTGTATGCAAATTACCATCACACAAACTAAGGCAGCAGACCTTGTGAAAATTTATATTTGTGTCATTCTCAAAACTTTTGGCCACGACTGTATAGGTGATAGAGGAAGCAGCAGTGAAATGCTTGTTAGTGGATAAAGTGGTCCATAGGGGACCACACACTCCAATCTGGAAAACTACCAGCAGTGATAGAAGCAGCTATATACCAGCTCTTCCTCACACTGATGAAAGTGCCTGGCGAGCAATTGAATGCCGTCTTCGGTTGAAGTTGGAAGCTTACATACACTTAGGTTGGAGTCATTAAAACTCATGTTTCAACCACACCAAAAATTTCTTGTTAACAAACTATAGTTTTGGCAATTCGGTTAGAACATCTGCTTTGTGCATGACAGAAGTAATTTTTCCAACAATTGTTTACAGACAGATTATTTCACTTATATTTCACTGTATCACAATTCCAGTAAACTTCCTGTCAGAAGTTTACATACACTAAGTTGACTGTGCCTTTAAACAGCTTGGGAAATTCCAGAAAATGTCATGGCTTTAGAAGCTTCTGATAGGCTAATTGACATAATTTGAGTCAATTGGAGGTGTACATGTGGATATATATTTCAAGGCCTTTTTTATTTATTTTTTTATTTCACCTTTATTTAACCAGGTAGGCTAGTTGAGAACAAGTTCTCATTTGCAACTGCGACCTGGCCAAGATAAAGCATAGCAGTGTGAACAGACAACAGAGTTACACATGGAGTAAACAATTAACAAGTCAATAACACAGTAGAAAAAAAGAGAGTCTATATACATTGTGTGCAAAAGGCATGAGGAGGTAGGCGAATAATTACAATTTTGCAGATTAACACGGGTGATAAATGATCAGATGGTCATGTACAGGTAGAGATATTGGTGTGCAAAAGAGCAGAAAAGTAAATAAATAAAAACAGGGATGAGGTAGGTGAAAATGGGTGGGCTATTTACCAATAGACTATATACAGCTGCAGCGATCGGTTAGCTGCTCAGATAGCAGATGTTTGAAGTTGGTGAGGGAGATAAAAGTCTCCAACTTCAGGGATTTTTGCAATTCGTTCAAGTCACAGGCACCAGAGTATTGGAACGAAAGGCGGCCAAATGAGGTGTTGGCTTTAGGGATGATCAGTGAGATACACCTGCTGGAGCGCGTGCTACGGATGGGTGTTGCCATCGTGACCAGTGAACTGAGATAAGGCGGAGCTTTACCTAGCATGGACTTGTAGATGACCTGGAGCCAGTGGGTCTGGCGACGAATATGTAGCGAGGGCCAGCCAACTAGAGCATACAAGTCGCAGTGGTGGGCGGTATAAGGTGCTTTAGTGACAAAACCGATGGCACTGTGATAAACTGCATCCAGTTTGCTGAGTAGAGTGTTGGAAGCAATTTTGTAGATGACATCGCCGAAGTCGAGGATCGCTAGGATAGTCAATTTTACTAGGGTAAGTTTGGCAGCGTGAGTGAAGGAGGCTTTGTTGCGGAATAGAAAGCCGACTCTTGATTTGATTTTCGATTGGAGATGTTTGATATGAGTCTGGAAGGAGAGTTTACAGTCCAACCAGACACCTAGGTACTTATAGATGTCCACATATTCAAGGTCGGAACCATCCAGGGTGGTGATGCTAGTCGGGCATGCGGGTGCAGGCAGCGATCGGTTGAAAAGCATGCATTTGGTTTTACTAGCGTTTAAGAGCAGTTGGAGGCCACGGAAGGAGTGTTGTATGGCATTGAAGCTCAATTGGAAGTTAGATAGCACAGTGTCCAAGGACGGGCCGGAAGTATATAGAATGGTGTCGTCTGCGTAGAGGTGGATCAGGGAATCGCCCGCAGCAAGAGCAACATCATTGATATATACAGAGAAAAGAGTCGGCCCGAGAATTGAACCCTGTGGCACCCCCATAGAGACTGCCAGAGGACCGGACAGCATGCCCTCCGATTTGACACACTGAACTCTGTCTGCAAAGTAATTGGTGAACTAGGCAAGGCAGTCATCCGAAAAACCGAGGCTACTGAGTCTGCCGATAAGAATATGGTGATTGACAGAGTCGAAAGCCTTGGCAAGGTCGATGAAGACGGCTGCACAGTACTGTCTTTTATCGATGGCGGTTATGATATCGTTTAGTACCTTGAGCGTGGTTGAGGTGCACCCGTGACCGGTTCGGAAACCAGATTGCACAGCGGAGAAGGTACGGTGGGATTCGAGATGGTCAGTGACCTGTTTGTTGACTTGGCTTTCGAAGACCTTAGATAGGCAGGGCAGGATGGATATAGGTCTGTAACAGTTTGGGTCCAGGGTGTCTCCCCCTTTGAAGAGGGGATGACTGCGGCAGCTTTCCAATCCTTGGGGATCTCAGACGATATGAAAGAGAGGTTGAACAGGCTGGTAATAGGGGTTGCGACAATGGCGGCGGATAGTTTCAGAAATAGAGGGTCCAGATTGTCAAGCCCAGCTGATTTGTACGGGTCCAGGTTTTGCAGCTCTTTCAGAACATCTGCTATCTGGATTTGGGTAAAGGAGAACCTGGAGAGGCTTGGGCGAGGAGCTGCGAGGGGGGCGGGGCTGTTGGCCGAGGTTGTAGTAGCCAGGCGGAAGGCATGGCCAGCCATTGAGAAATGCTTGTTGAAGTTTTCGATTATCATGGATTTATCGGTGGTGACCGTGTTACCTAGCCTCAGTGCAGTGGGCAGCTGGGAGGAGGTGCTCTTGTTCTCCATGGACTTCACAGTGTCCCAGAACTTTTTGGAGTTGGAGCGACAGGATGCAAACTTCTGCCTGAAGAAGCTGGCCTTAGCTTTCCTGACTGACTGCGTGTATTGGTTCCTGACTTCCCTGAACAGTTGCATATCGCGGGGACTATTCGATATTATTGCAGTACGCCACAGGAAGTTTTTTGGCTGGTCGAGGGCAGTCAGGTCTGGAGTGAACCAAGGGCTGTATCTGTTCTTAGTTTTTTGAACGGAGCATGATTATCTAAAATGGTGAGGAAGTTACTTTTAAAGAATGACCAGGCATCCTCAACTGATGGGATGAGGTCAATGTCCTTCCAGGATACCCGGGCCAGGTCGATTAGAAAGGCCTGCTCACAGAAGTGTTTTAGGGAGCGTTTGACAGTGATGAGGGGTGGTCGTTTGACTGCGGCTCCGTAGCGGATACAGGCAAACTCAGTGCCTCTTTGCTTTACATTATGGGAAAATCAAAAGAAATCAGCCAAGACCTCAGTAAAAAAAATGTAGACCTCTACAAGTCTGTTTCATCCTTGGGAGCAATTTCCAAATGCCTGAAGGTACCATGTTCATCTGTACAAACAATAGTACGCAAGTATAAACACCATGGGACCACGAAGCTGTCATACCGCTCAGGAAGGAGACGCGTTCTGTCCTAGAGATGAATGCACGTTGGTGTGAAAAGTGCAAATCAATCTCAGAACAGCAGCAAACGACCTTGTGCAGATGCTGGAGGAAACCGGTACAAAAGTATCTATATCCACAGTAAAACAAGTCATATATCGTCATAACCTGACAGGCCGCTAAGCAAGGAAGAAGCCACTGCTCCAAAGCCGCCGTAAAAAAGCCAGACTACGGTTTGCAACTGCACATGGGGACAAAGATTGTACTTTTTGGAGAAATGTCTGATGAAACAAAATTAGAACTGTTTGGCCATAATGACCATCGTTATGTTTGGAGGAAAAGGGGGGAAGCTTGCAAGCCGAAGAACACCATCCCAAACGTGAAGCATGGGGGTGGCAGCATGTTGTGGGGGTGCTTTGCTGCTGGTGGGAATGGTGCACTTCACAAAATAGATGGCATCATGAGACAGGAAAATGATGTGGATATATTGAAGCAACATCTCAAGACATCAGTCAGGAAGTTAAAGCTTGGTCGCAAATGGGTCTTCCAAATGGACAATGACCCCAAGCATACTTCCAAAGTTGTGGCAAGGTTTTTGTGTGGCCATCACAAAGCCTTGACCTCAATCCTATAGACAATTTGTGGGCAGAACTGGAAAAGCATGTGCAAACAAGGAGGCCTACAAACCTGACTCGGTTACACCAGCCCTGTCGGGAGGAATGGGCCAAAATTCACCCAATTTATTGTGGGAAGCTTGTGGAAGGCTACACAAAACTTTTGACACTTGTTAAACAATTTAAAGGCAATGTTACCGAATACTAATTGATTGTATGTAAACTTCTGACCCACTGGGGAATGTGATGGAAGAAATAAAAGCTGAAATAAATCATTCTCTCTACTATTATTCTGACATTTCACATTCTTAAAATGTGCTCCTAACTGACCTAAGACAGGGAAGTTTTACCAGGATTAAATGTCAGGAATTGTGAAACATTTAAACTCAGTTTATTTGGCTAAGGTGTATGTAAACTTCCGACTTCAACTGTATGTGCCTACATAGACTTGTGGCTTATAATTTTATTCTCTGCAATTTACTATAACATTTTGGTTTTCTAAGTAAAGAGGAGTAAGACCGAAACATTTTGGATCTGTAAAAATGTGAGTGTTGCTCTGAGAGCGACACAAGCTACGCAAATGAGCCGTTCTAAAGCAAAAACATACGAATGTGTGCAGCCCAGCAATTTGTAGCTTGATGCAAGTACGCAGGATCATCATTTTTCGTACCTAATTGCGTTCTTGTGTACTTGCATAGAGTAAAAATGTGGCTGTACACTGAGTGGGGCGGCAGGGTAGCCTAGTGGTTAGAGCGTTGGACTAGTAACCGGAAGGTTGCGAGTTCAAACCCCCAAGCTGACAAGGTACAAATCTGTCATTCTGCCCCTGAACAGGCAGTTAACCCACTGTTCCCAGGCCGTCATTGAAAATAAGAATTTGTTCTTAACCGACTTGCCTGGTTAAATAAAGGTAAAGTAAAAAAAAGTGAGGATGTTTTCATTCTCCTCCAAGATGGGACCCACATCACTCCTCCAGCTCTGAGGTGAGGACCAAAGCTCTGCGCTGGGACTCCCTCTTTTCCTGCCGCTTTGCACAGAAGCCCAAACCCACCTCTCTCCAGCTCCTGCTGAGTCCACGTCCCTTTCCACAGCATGTTTCAGCCACAATATTTATAAACATTTGGCCTATATTCTCGCACACTTGTCAATTGACACAGATATCTGCAATCAGATTTCACAGTCAGATGACAAACTAGCCTATATCCCAGAGCACCTAGACCAGGGTTCCCCAACTGGCGGCAATTTGACACAAAAGCGGAACGACATAAGACTGTAAAAACACCATCAAATCAGCTCCAAGTGATTTTATTTTTGGAAATCTGTTCCAAAGTATTCCCACTTATAAGAGAGAAATATACAGTATGTATGTGTATATATACATATGTATGTATATCATATACAAATGTTAGCAAGGTTTGAAATGACTCTGTTTTGGTAAAATATTATATCCATTTGGATTTATTGTGGTAAATTTGCAGTTTACAAATTTCTGGCCCTCTAGGTGATGATTCCCGACCTAGACCAAGTGTAGACACATTACAGGCTATTATATTACATTCTGTAATAGATTGGGGTGTACTACCCCTGGAGGTCCAAACATACACTGAGTGTACAACACCTTCCTAATATTGAGTTGCGCGCCTTCAAGGTGCCGAAAGCGTTCTATAGGGATGCTGGCCCATGTTGACTCCAATGCTTGCCACGGTTGTCAAGTTGGCTGGATGTCCCTTGGGTGGTGAACCATTCTTGATACACACAGGAAACTGTTGTGTGAAAAACCCAGCACCGTTGCATTTTGACACAAACTGGCACCTACAGCTTGGCACCTACAGTACTACCATACCCCGTTCAAAGATACTTAATTAACCCTCTGAATGGCACACACACAATCCGTGTCTCAAGGCTTAAAAATCCTTTAACCTGTCGGCTCCTCTTCGTCTACACTGATTTGAAGTGGATTTAACAGGTGACATCAATAATGGATTATAGCTTTCCCCTGGATTCACCTGGTCAGTCTGTCATGGAAAGAGCAGGTGATCTTAATCAGTGTACAACACTAACGTCCACTGTCCATTGGTTGTGACTGGGAACCTGTAGCTAGCTGTGTGACAGACAGTGTGTCAATCTCAAACCCTCTCGTTCTCCCTGCATGCACCTGACCCGGATTCTAGGAAAGCTGCAGCTGTCAGAAAAATATGCATTGAAAGATGAGATGAGCCCCTCAGCACCGAGGAGGGGGAGAGGATGAAGAGAGGGGGGAGCAGCATGGCAAGGGGAAGTAGCGAACCAACCTACTGTAGCAGCCCATAGCTCTAGAAACCAGGCCAGAGGTGTGTGTGCAAGTTGTAATTTCTGATAATGGCCATGATAGGTAGAAATTAGTGGAAGTGATTTGGTATAGTGTGTGTGTGTGTGTGTGTGTGTGTGTGTGTGTGTGTGTGTGTGTGTGTGTGTGTGTGTGTGTGTGTGTGTGTGTGTGTGTGTGTGTGTGTGTGTGTGTGTGTGTGAGCGAGACACCTCTGTGTGAGTGATGAGCGGGATGGGGCTGCTGATGCTGGATGTCCCCAGTCAGTCAGTCTGATGGTCTAATCACATCTCTAGACAGACAGGGACGTCATTGCCTGCAGCCATCTTCCTTTCTCTCTCACTCCCTCATTCATATATATATATAACTGGATCAGATAGACTAGAGGGAAGGACTAGGAACAGGACATTCCTACAGCCCTGTCACACACAAACACACAGTTTAGGGGTGCTTTGTGTGGGGGGGTTGAGTGTGAGATGCATATGGGAAGGTTGCAGGGAGATGCCTACCCCTATACTCCAAATTGGTTTGGTCACCCAAATCTAGCACCCCCACCCCATACCCTCCTGTGTGCTACTGCTAGTTGCCAGGGAAACGGTGAAGCTGATTTGTCAACCCTTTCCTCTTAGACCCAGACAGCCCAGGAAAGTTGAGGGAGGGAGAGAAACTGTCTGGGTGCACACTGTTCCTGGTAAGTCCATGAATCCTAACGCCGATCACCCTCCTCATGGGCTCGGGTGTGCAAGATGAGCTGATTCTCCGCCCTCCCCCCTCTCTCACTCACTCACACACAATAAACATGGCTTTGTATTGTTGTCTTTCAGGTGGAATCTGTTATCTCTTTTCTAAAATGTCTCTTTTTTTCTCTCTAACAGAATGAAGATGGGTGCTCTCCAGTGAATTTAGACTTCCTTGTCATAGAACAGACATCATAGAATGGACCTCACAGATTCACAACCAGACCTCACCAGTCAGGCCCCGCAAACCTGACTGGACAAAACTATTACTGGACATTACAATCCAGACCTCATACTCTGGATTTCACAATCCTTACTTCTTCATCTGGATTTTGCAATCCAGACTTCACAGCTTTGACATTGTAAACCAAACCTCACAATCCATGATCTGGACCTCACAACCCGGACCTGCAGTGTTGATGCTGTAACCCAGGTCCTCCTCTTAGCACCGGTATGGTACTACTCAACGGTACTCAGCCTCACCGCACCACTTCCTCAGGCAACAAAGCGGCAAACCTGCCCAGTCTCACCTGAGAACTGCCCAGTCTCAAACCTGCCCAGTCCCCCACGTCATATTTCAATTTTCTTCACTTATTGGCTTTTTGTTGCTTTTGTTTCTTGTTACGGTCATTTCCATTTTGGCCAGTTTGGCTTCCAGGCCAGTGTCCCCACCACACAACCCAGATGCTCCCACAGCATCATACCAAGCCTCCAAATGGCTACAGTAGTCACTAGTGTTACTTGAACTTTGTCTTCTGTTACATGCTACTGGGTCCTTCCATGTCCCTGTCAGCAACAAATTGTGCTTCATTCTAGTAGTTTGTAAATAGGTTCTCTAGAGGATCCTCTTAAATAATGTGGTACATGATATATAGACACAATGTCAATAGTGTTGTATCATCTAAACATCCAGTCAGGCAGGAATAGTCCCATATCTGAGCTGTTGGTACTAATACTGACACTGTCTAGCTGAAACCCGTAATGGCTTTCACAGATCTAATGGCAGAGCAACTCTATGTTGCTGTGGATTTCTAACATTTCTATTTCTATGGTACAGCATTGTCACCAAGTATATGTGGTTGGAGCAAATCATATCAACTCTTAGGGCTACATTGTAACAGTCTCTTCCATAGAGGCACCTCTGTAAAGGCTTGGAAGGCAGTAAAGTTGCCTGCGACGTTTTCATTTTATTTAGCATTTTATTTTTGCAGAAAAACATGGACTGTAATAGGTTCACACAAAAAAAGGGCATATTTTCTGTCATTCTTGCTGCTGACGACTTTGACAAACCATCTCTGTAAATTATTGAATATATAATGTCAATTGTTTTAGAAGTCAAGATTATTTAACATGGTTTATATCGGTGCATTTTGAATTTAAACTGAAACATGTCCAATATTTTTGTATCCCTTATTAATGGGAAATCTGCTTCTTACATATGATCCTATATATTCCTGTCCACCTCATGGGTTTTTGTTCTTTTGTTGAACATTTTGGATGTTGTTAAGTGGATTCTAGGTACTACCCATGTTAAACAAGAACCCCAAAACAAATTGTGCTCTATTGCACATAATGAGAAACACTAAGACAAGATGAACCTCAAACCTCTCCACCAACCCTGTCTTCCACTGTAAATAATGTATTGTAAGACAACAGATAATAGAAATAATAAATGTATGGGTTGGAACGACTGAATATAACGTCAATGTGGTGAACAACATGAGTGAATGTTATATAAGAATTATCAACTGAAGAATGAATGAATTAATAAACGCATGAATGGATGTACAAATTAGTGGATGAGTAAATAAATGCATTAAAAAATGACAGGGATAGCAAGAACACCAATATACTATAGCTTGGGGCTTTGCATTCTCATATAGCCCTGTGCCCTTTGCTAGGTTCTGACGGAGTGAAAAAAAAAACAAAAAACTACTCAAAGCTCAAGCCAAGTTTATTCACCCACTGGGTCAAACAGCTGAAAAGACAACATGTTTCTACCAGCACAAGTATTTATACCCTCCTATTAGGCCTCCTCTTTGAGTCTCCTCTTTGCAGATCTAGACAGCCAATACATCTCTGTTGCTAGGCAGGAACTTAGGTGGTGTGTGTTAAAAAAATGTTCCTTGTCAGTTCTATTACCTCAGCCCTCAGTCCTCCCTAATGCAAGGCTATCCAACCTTATCAATGACTGAAAATAGACAGTTACCCTCAATGAGATTTAACAATAGCATATACTATGTAAAGTAGTTCTAGTAGTGTATGATGACATGGTCTAAGATGTTTCTACAACTTGATTGTAGTCCGCTTTTGGAAATTCAATTGATTGGACATGATTTGGAAAGGCACACACCTCTCTATATAAGCTTCCACAGTTGAGCTCGTTGAGCACCAAGACAGGATTGTGTCGAGGCAAAGATATGGGGAAGGGTACCAAAATATTTATAAAATTGTATTGTAACAATAACGTTATACATGTAAAGTAGTAGTAGTATAGTAGGGTAAGAAACTTTCTGGAACCTCCGTAATAAAGTAGATATTTTTATATTTTCTTGTACAACGGTGTCTTTATTCATTTGATGGCATTAAGTCATTTAGCAGACTTTATTACCTTTATCACCTTACAATCAGGGCATTTAACTAAAGTAAGTATAACAACCACATATACAGTTGAAGTCAGAAGTTTACATACACTTGGAGTGTAGGTTGGAGTCATTATAACTTGTTTTTCAACCACTCCACACATTTCTTGTTAACAAACAATAGTTTTGGAATTTCGTTTAGGACATCAACTTTGTGCATGACACAGGCCATTTTTACAACAATTCTTTACAGACAGATTATTTCACTTAAAATTCACTGTATCACAATTCCAGTGGCTCAGAAGTTTACATACACTAAGTTGACTGCCTTTAAACAGCTTGGAAATGCCCAGAAAATTATGTCATGGCTTTAGAAGCTTCTGATAGGCTAATTGACATCATTTGAGTCAATTGGAGGTGTACTTGTGGATGTATTTCAAGGCCTACCTTTAAACTCACTACCTCTGCTTTACATCATGGGAAAATCAAAAGAAATTGTAGACCAGAAGTCTGGATCATCCTTGGGAGCAATTTCCAAACGCCTGAAGGTACCAAGTTCATCTGTACAAAAAACAATAGTACGCAAGTATAAACACCATGGGACCACGCAAACGTCATACCGCTCAGGAAGGAGACACATTCTGTCTCCTAGACATGAACGTACTTTGGTGCAAAAAGTGCAAATCAATCCCAGAACAGCAGCAAAGGACCTTGTGAATATGCTGGAGGAAACAGGTACAAAAGTATCTATATCCACAGTCAAATGAGTCCTATATCGACATAACCTGAAAGGCCGCTCAGCAAGGAAGAAGCCACTGCTCCAATACCGCCATAAAAAAAGCCTGACTACGGTTTGCAACTGCAGATGGGGACAAAGATCGTACTTTTTGGAGAAATGTCCTCTGGTCTGATGAAACAAAAATAGAACTGTTTGGCCATAACGACCATCGCTATGTTTGGAGGAAAAAGGGGGATGCTTGCAAGCCAAAGAACACCATCCCAACAGTGAAGCACAGGGGTGGCAGCATCATGTTGTGGGGGTGCTTTGCTGCAGGAGGGACTGGTGAACTTCACAAAATAAATGGCATCATGAGGAAGGAAAAGTATGTGGATATATTGAAGCAACATCCAAGACATCAGTCAGGAAGTTAAAGCTTGGTTGAATATGAGATTTCCAAAATGGACATTGGCCCCAAGCATACTTCCAAAATTGTGACAAAATGGATTAAGGACAACAAAGTCAAGGTATTGGAGTGGCCATCACAAAGCCCTGACCTTAATCCTATAGACAATTTGTGGGCAGAACTGAAAAAGCATGTGCGAACAAGGAGGCCTACAAACCTGATTCAGTTACACCAGCTCTGTCAGGAGGAATGGGAGAAAATTTATCCAACTTATTGTGGGAAGATTGTGGAAGGCTAGCCAAAACGTTTGACCCAAGTTAAACAATTTAATAAAGGCAGTGCTACTAAATACTAATTGAGTGTATGTAGACTTCTGACTCACTGGGAATGTGATGAAAGAAATAAAAGCTGAAATCAATCATTCTCTCTACTATTATTCTGACATTTCACATTCTTTACATAAAGTGGTGATCCTTACTGACCTAAGACAGGGAGTGTTTACTTGGTTTAAATGTCAGGAATTGTGGAAAAACTTGAGTTTAAATGTAATTGGCTAAGGTGTATGTAAACTTCCGTCTTCAACTGTAGTACCAAAAGGACACACTCCTTATTTATTACTATTTTCTACATTGTAGAATAATAGTGAAGACATCACAACTATGAAATAACACACATGGAATCATGTAGTAACCAAATAAGTGTTCAACAAATCAAATTATATTTTATATTTGAGATTCTGTCACCCAGCGTCATGAGGAATGCTTTTCCAACAGTCTTGAAGAAGTTTCCACATGTGCTGAGCACTTGTTTTCTGCTTTTCCTTCACTCTGCGGTCCAACTCATCTCAATTGTGTTAAGGTTGGGTGATTGTGGAGGTCATGTCATCTGATGCAGCACTCTATCACTCTCCTTAGGCAAATAGCCCTTACACAGCCTGGAGGTGTGTTTTGGGTCATTGTCCTTTTGAAAACAAATGATAGTCCCACTAAGCACAAACCAGATGGGATGGCTTATCGCTGCAGAATGCTGTGGTAGCCATGCTGGTTAAGTGTGCCTTGAGTTCTAAATAAATCACTGACAGTGTCACTAGCAAAGCACCCCCACACCATCACACCTCCTCCTTCATGCGTCACTGTGGGAACCACACATGCAGAGATTAGGGCTGGGCAATATGGCCAAAATCTCATATCCCGAAAACGAGACATATCAAAATATAGCACATTTTCTGTTAATTCAATGAATAAATAGTTTATATAAAATGACATGTAAAGGCCTATTTCTTATTCGATTTTGAATTATTCTCAACAAATAAAAGGTACTTACTCATATTTGATTATTTCTCCTTTTATTTAGAACTTTTGTGGAAATGTTCAATTAGGCATGTAATAAAATATGAATGTATGAAGTCTAAAAAGGTAAATAGAAAACACTTCAACTATAATTGCAAACAAGATAAATATAGGCCTAAAATATATCTATATATATTTTTAGTGGCTTGCCTGTTTTGCATGTTATTTTGGCATTAATACATGTCACATATCAATCTGCATTTTGTACCTTGGATTTAGTGTTAGCATCAACTCACGAAACCCCCGTTTCTCGACCGTCTAAATGGGCAATGTATTTGCAGATGTAAGTTGTAACGGCAGCTGTTATCTCCTTCCATCTTCGTGATTTTTTGCCATATGGTGTGCCGTGGGCAAAAGCCTCTTACAACTTTGTGTTGAGGACTCGACTGTACTTTTTTGGATCTCATGCATAGACTCTCCGTACTGTTTCACATGATTCTTGCATAGGTGGTAAAAGAGGTTAGTGGTGTTTGAGCCTGTTGTCGGGACTGGCCTGCAGCATATTTTGCAGAGGACGGTTTTCTGGTCCTTGTCAGACTTTTCATACCCAAACCACGGCCATGCGACTGAAGTAGCCCCTCTTCAAAGTACGAGCTCCGTGTCTCCATGCTCTGTGTCACGTTCACTCTCCTCCATGTTTGTTTGTGTTGCAGATTTCCTTCCACACAGAATGCAAAGCGTCATCCAATTGACAAAAAAATATTGGATTGACTTTTCGGATTGACTGACCTTCATGTCTTAAAGTAATGATGGACTGTAATTTATCTTTGCTTTTTTGAGCAGTTCTTGCCTTAATATGAACTTTGACTTTTACCAAATTGGGCTATCTTCTGTATACCACCCCTACCATGTCATAACACAACTGATTGGCTCAAACGCATTAAGAAGGAAAGAAATTCCACACATTTTAACAAGGCACCTTTTAATTTAATTGAATTCTAAGCTAACATACATCATTGTTATAAGATGGTCATACCAAGGATCATTTAGCTTTTGATATTGCAGTTTAAGACCCATTAAGGTATCAAAAAAACAATATTAAACAATTATTGGATGAAACATTGAATTTGGCATTACTGCTATAAGTCAATAGAAACGCATTGCGTAACAGATTCACGATATGGAACAATATAGATGGTCCAACTAAAATAAAAATGTTCTGAAGTGTATCTGAGAGATATAAGAAAACATATGTATGTATCCTCTTATTTTAGGCACTAAACTATCTCCATACAGTGCATTCGTAAAGTTTTCAGACCTCTTCCACAATTTGTTACGTTACAGCCTTATTCTAAAATTGACTAAATAATTTTTTCCCCTCATCAATCTACACACAATACCCCATAATGACGAAGTGAAAACTAGTTTTTAGGAATGTTTGCAAATGTATAACAAATAAAAAACAAATACCTTATTTACGTAAGTATTCAAACCATTTCCTATGAGACTAGAAAATTGAGTATAGGTGAGTACTGTTTCCATTGATCATCCTTGAGATGTTTCTACAACTTGATTGGAGTCCACGTGTGGTAAATTCAATTGATTGGACATGATTTGGGAAGGGACACACCTGTCTATATAAGGTTCCACAGTTGACAGTGCATGTCAGAGCAAAACCAAGTCAAAGGAATTGTCCGTAGAGTTCCGAGACAGGATTGTGTCAAGGCATAGATCTGGGGAAGGGTACTAAAAAATGTCTGCAGCAATCAATGTCCCCAAGAACACAGTGGATTCTATCATTCTTAAATGGAAGACGTTTGGTGCCACCAATACTCTTCCTAGAGCGAGCCACCCTGCCAAACAGCAATTGGGGGAGAAGGGTATTGGTCAGGGAGGTGACCAAGAACACAAGTGGGGATCAAGCATCTCTGGAGAGACCTGAAAATAGCTGTGCAGCGACGGTCCAACCTGACAGAGCTTGAGAGGATCTGCAGAGAAGAATGGGAGAACCTCACCAAATACAGGTGTGCCAAGAAGGCTCAAGGCTGTAATCACTGCCAATGGTGCTTCAACAAAGTACTGAGTGAATGGTCTGAATACTTACATAAATGTGATATTTCCGTTTTTTATTTGTATACATTTGCAATATTTCTAAAACCCTGTTTTTGCTTTGTCATTGTGGGGTATTGTGTGTAGATTGATGAGGTAAATAAGGCAGTAACCTAACAAAATGTGAAAAAAAATCAAGGGTTTTCAAATGCACTGTACCAATTAAAAATTGTTAACTGGTGTCTTCAGACGGGTCTTATGGGCGTGGAAAAGACCATCGTGTTTGTGAGCTTCTCAGCTGTCCTCAGAGGGGTCATATTAGTGTGTCGCCCAAACCGTCCGGACACTACAGACAGAAGTTGGCCAAATAGGCTGTGCTGACTTCAGATTAGTATTGTGAGGCTTGTGGGTGCCATTGTGTTCATGAGAGTCTCATCTTGCAATAGAGTGATCATAATCATTTTTAGGCTAAACTGTTTGGACACTAGACATTTTTATGAGAAGACCAGTTTTCAGGATGTCTCATGATCTGACAAACACCTCTCTAGCTCTGCCACCTTTCACCGCAGATGCGGTAGGGCGATTTCGGATGATGTGGTGGATTGCCCATGCAAGAAAATATATATCTCTAGTTTAAATAGATGGGGTTTTGATGGGAATTGTGTTATTGTGCTAATTAGATTTCTGTGGGGGCACGGAAATTGTAGGCTTATGGTTTTTTAAGGAAGGTTAATGAAGTATGCAACAAGAAAACATAGAAACACCCAGACTGTGAAACACAAAACACTGATTTGCTTTGGCATGGTTTGCCTTTTGAGTTATTTTATTTTGTTCTCTCTGGCTTTTACCTCAAGGAGATTAACCTGGATTAATAATGGTTCAATTAAATACATGAACAAGCCAGGTAATTAACAGGACAGTCTTTCTGGTTTTATGTTATTACTCATGGAACTATTTACGGAAAATAAAAGTCTGACAGGTTGTAGTCCAAATGGTTTGGCCGTGGCATTCGTAGAAATAGAATTCTAAATCGTTGACAGTTTTACTCCTCAAACAATGAAATGGTAGTGGCCTCCCAATACAAATCTAGGATCAGTTTTCCGTTTGGGAGAAAAACACTAAACTCACCAGAGAACAGTGTCTAGGAGCAGTCTTGTGGAGCAGTCCTGGCCTGCCTGCTGTCCTGAGGTAGCTATCTGGGGATAGTGTCCTGACCTGGCATCCCCCCTTTCTAATTCACTTAACCAGCTGAAGTCCACAGGCCATGCGCCATTCATTCTCACTGTGCCCCAGAGAGGTGTCACAAGGTGCTAGTGTAGTAGGCAGGGGTTAAGAATTAGACCGTAGAATTTGAATTACTAGAATGGATATTCTAATTCTATAGGCAATGGCCATGTCTTCACCTCATGGTACCCCGCTAATATGAGAAAGTGGGTACCTTGTCAGCTGCACAACTGAATGCATTCAACTGAAAAGTGACTGACCGGCTCAAATCGGTCTTATGTAGCAAAATTTGAAATTAGGTTTTCTACATTGGTAAAAAGTAGAGACTCAGAACTACAAAATGGTATATCATACACTGCATTTTTGAGGAACAATGGGAAAGTGGTTCTGCTTTGAAAGTTGCTAAACTTGTATACTCACTTTTGAGAAAAGGGCCTTTGAATGTTTTGGGACCTACTGGAGAGCTCTACTTTGTCTACACCCACTCAGCATTGTTCACACCCTCTTAAGCCAGCCCCACCCATCTCTTTAAGGAATCACATTTGATGTCATGTGCTAAACAGTGAGTAGTTTAGTAAAGATTAAGACTAAAAGTGGTAGTAGCCTACAATAAGGAAAAGTCCCAGGTAAACAGAAAGTGTCCGGATAAAAAAATATTTTATAAATATTAAATGACACTTAACCAGCCACACTAAATTGATGGGTCATGTGAAATAAATGCTATTATCACCAAATACTAAATTGTCATACTTGAGTTAAATGTAAAGATACCTTAATAGAATATGACTCAAGTAAATGTCACCCAGTAAAATACTTGAGTGAAAGTCTAAAAGTATTTGGTTTTAAAAATACTTAAGTATCAAAAGTAAATGGAATTGCTAAAATGTACTTAACTATCAAAGTAAAAGTATAAATCATTTCAAATCGCTTATATTAAACCAGACTGCCCAATTGTATTTTTTTTTGTATTGACGGATAGCCAGGGGCACACTCCAACACATATGCAGTAGGGATGACCAGGGATGTTCTCTTGATAAGTGTGAAAATTGGATAATTTTCCTGTCAAAATGTAATGAGTACTTTTGGGTGTCAGGGAAAATGTATGGAGTAAAAAGTACATTATTTTCTTTTGAAATGTATTGAAGTAAAAGTAAAAGTAGCCAAAAATATAAATAGTAAAGTAATGTACAGATACCCCCAAAAAGATACTTAATTAGTACTCTAAAGTATTTTTACTAAAGTACTTTACACAGCCCAAATGCCTTCACACCAGTGCATTAGCATACTTTATATACTGTTAAACACGCACTTATCACATAGTATTCATAAGTTAAGGCCATGCATAAGTTAAGGCCATGCAACCTGAGTTTAATCCTGAGTGAGGTGCACATGTACAGTACATAAACAGATGCATGCGGTGGACGCTTGATACGGTCACATTATATTTTTATGGTATGTCACAAAATCATGTTACGACAGCATATCAATATAAATAAAATAATATACAGTATGTACACAGACAGTAGTGATAGACAAGGTAGTTTTATATGTATACAATCAGGGGTAAAGTGGCTGAGCAGCAGGATAGAAAAAATAGTAGCAGCAAGGTGTGGAGTGTGTGTTAGGAGAGATTCATTTTACTAGAGGCACTGTAGATAGTGCTAATGACTGGTCCTGCCGAACCACGCATGAACAAGGGAATCTATATCCTGAGAGCCTGTTTCTGTCCTGCCCTTGTTTTTGGTGCAGGGCATGCGATAGTAGTGATAGTGATGTGATAGTCCATAGTCTCTTCGTCGCAAAACTCCCTGATCATCTCAAAAATATATGTTTGTCTAGCTTTGTCCAGTCCAGGTGGTGTTGTACAGGCAGACCATCTATGGGAGGAAGGATGTCAGCGCTGCTCAGCAGCTGAAACCTGGTCCCGACTGAGTCCGAATGCTCCTTGGCGACAACAACACCAGGCTCCATAGCATCGAAGCTGTAAAACAGGAAATAACACAAAACAAAACATTTCAACCTTGCACCTCATCAATTCACCTCCTAAGTTTAGAAAATAAGAATAACCTCATACAATGCAATGAAAATGATATTCACTTGAAGTGCTGCTACTGCTTGATCTGTGGCAGCGGCCTGAAGTACGGAGTCAGGTGTTGTTGCCAGCTATAGCTCTCCACCAGCAACGTACCATCCTCCAGTCCAACCAGCTATGGGATGTGTGATCAATAAAAGTAGTGCCAATCATGTTGGAGGTCAAATAATCTAAATGTGTTTATGCTTTACATACCAACTGTTGTCATCAATTCCTTGGAGAGACGTCACACTGCTGTTTTTGTCACATGGGATGGCAGCAGCTTCCACCAAAGTGTTTGTGTTCTGGGTGGCGTCCTGGTAATACTATTGCATTATCATCTGCGTAGTTGTTGATGAAGTTCACCACTCGCTGAAGTCCTCATGCTTCAGGTGTAACCTGTGTTGGGCCAGCTCTCATTTTGATGGGAGGCATTATACGATTCTCCTTGTTTGACTGGTGGAGGAGAATCACACTTTCCAGACTCCAATATTTTAGCATTATTATATAATAGATCATCACTACACACAGTTCATACAGTTCTAACATCAGCTGGCTAGCTAACAGCAAGTGTTAACTATCAATACAAACCAATTGTGACTTAGCTAGCTAAAATAGGTTCCATGTTAGCTAGGTTCCATGTTAGCTAGCTAACATTAGGCTATAACTTGCAATGTGAAATGGCATTCTGAGAAAACATCACTAACATTACACACACTTCATACATGTAAATTCATGTTAATATTAGCTAGCAAGCCAGCCATCTAACCTCAGCTAATGTTACCTAGCTAACAGTTAACATGTCATGTTAACGTTAGCTAGCTTGCTAAAAAAATAACAAAATCCCAATCTATAGTTACGTTACTAGCAACACAAACCGATTGTCATTGCGAGCTAAAATTAACCAGATAGATGAAATGTTAGCTAGTTAGCTAGCTAACGTTAGGCTATAACTAGCAATGCGAAATGGCATACTGAGAAAATATCACTAACGTTACACACACTTCATAAACATAGGTTAATCTACAATGTCCTCTTCAATGAAAATGTTTTTACCTAAATTAGGGATTTCCTCATCGTTTGAATCATTTTCAGAGTCAGAGAGAGTCAGCATGGCACGATTGTCCTCCAGAAAGTAGTCCATCACAACTTATTCCCACTGACCTTTGTCGAAAGCCCCTTTTAAATTCAGGGCAACAATGTTATTGAGAATAGTAGCAACATATTTGTGACTCACGACCTGGATTCGGTCTCATATAGCAAAATGTGAAATGGTGTTTTTTACATTGGATAAAAGTAGAGACTCAGAGCTACAAAATGGTATATCATACACTGCATTTGAGGAACAATGGGAAAGTAATTCTGGTTTGAAAGTTGATCAACTTGTAAATTCACTTTTGAGAAAATCGCATTTGAACGTTTTGGTATCTAGTGAGAGCTCTTCTTTGTCAACACCCATTCAGCATCCTTCACACCCTCTTAAGATTTAGCCCCTCCCATCTCGTTTCACTCTCGGAGCGCACACTTGACGCTCTGACTGATGATTTGTTTACCTCTGGATGACATGAAAACAGCCTATCCAGCTCGGCTGGCAACAATTTCATTACGCTTTTTTGCAGACGTTTACTGAGACATGTAAAGTTTCGGTCCCATGTTTCATGAGGTGAAACAAAAGATTCCATAAAGTTCCCATACACCCAAAAAGCTTATTTATCTCAAAAGTTGTGTACAAATTTATTTGCATCCCTGTTAGTGAGCATTTCTCATTTGCCAAGATAATCCATACACCTGACAGGTCATATCAAGAAGCTGATTAAACAGCATGATCATTACACGGGTGCACCTTTTGCTGGGGACAATAAAAGGCCACTCTAAAATGTTGAGTTGTGTCACACAACACAATGCCACAGATGTCTCAAGTTTTGAGGGAGTGTGCAATTGGCATGCTGACTGCAGGAATGTTCACCAGAGCTGTTGCCAGAGAAATTAATGTTCATTTCTCTACCATAAGCTGCCTCCAACATTGTGAGGCTGCCTCCAGCTTTTGTAGGCAGCCTCACAACTGCAGACCACATGTAACCATGCCACCATAGGACCTCCACATCCGGCTTCTTCACCTGCTGGATCGTCTGAGACCAGCCTCCCGAACAGCTGATGAAACTGATGAGTATTTCTGTCTGTAATAAAACAAAACATTCTGATTTGCTGGGCCTTGCTCCCCATTGGGTGGGCCATGCTCCCAAGTGGTTGGGCCTATGCCCTACCAGAGCTGTGCTCCTGCCCAGTTTTTTGCATTCCATAGATTAATGAATTTAAATTGATTTCAAACTACTGATTGCATTATACAAACTTTAACTCAGTAAGATCGTTGAAATTGTTGCATGTTGCTTTTATTTTTTTGTTCAGTATACTTAGCATGTTAGCTAACTCTTCCAGCTGACCCTTCCCTTAACCTTAACCCTTTTAGCTAACCCTAACCTTCACCCTTTAACCTAACTCCTAAACTTAAACATAACCTTAACCCTAACCCCTTGCCTAGCTAACATTAGCCAGCTAGCTAACAGTAGCCACCTAGCTAGAATCATAACAAATCAAATTTTATTTGTCACATACACATGGTTAGCAGATGTTAATGCGAGTGTAGCGAAATGCTTGTGCTTCTAGTTCCGACAATGCAGTAATAACCAACAAGTAATCTAACTAAAAAATCCAAAACTACTGTCTTATACACACAAGTGTAAGGGGATAAAAAAAACTGCATAGGAACGCGAAGCGAGGCGGCCATCTCTGTCGGCACCGGAAGTGTAATAACATATCATACGTTTGTAAATTCTTAACTTCTTGCGTCGAGCAATCCCGGATCCGGGATCCTATTTATAGCCTCAAGCTCATTAGCATAACGCAACGTTAACTATTCATGAAAATCGCAAATGAAATGAAATAAATATATTTGCTCTCAAGCTTAGACTTTTGTGAACAACACTGTCATCTCAGATTTTCAAAATATGCTTTTACACCATAGCTAAACAAGCATTTGTGTAAGAGTATTCATAGCTAGCATAGCTATAAGCCTAGAATTCAGCCAGCAACATTTTCACAAAAACAAGAAAAGCATTCAAATAAAATAATTTACCTTTGAAGAACTTCAGATGTTTTCAATGAGGAGACTCTCAGTTAGATAGCAAATGTTCAGTTTTTCAAAAAATATTATTTGTGTAGGACAAATCGCTCCGTTTTGTTCACGTTTGGCTATGAAAAAACCCTGTATCCAGTTATAGCCTCAAGCTCATCAGCATAACGTAACGTTAACTATTTATGAAAATCGCAAATGAAATGAAATAAATATGCTATCTCTCAAGCTTAGCCTTTTCTTAACAATACTGTCATCTCAGATTTTCAAAATATGCTTTTCAACCATAGCAAAACAAGCATTTGTCTAAGATTATTGATAGCTAGCGTAGCATTTAGCGTAGCATTTAGCGGGCAACATTTTCACAAAAACCAGAAAAGCATTCAAATAAAATCATTTACCTTTGAAGAACTTTGGATGTTTTCAATGAGGAGACTCTCAGTTAGATAGCAAATGTTCAGTTTTTCCTGAAAGATTCTTTGTGTAGGAGAAAAATGCTCCGTTTTGTACATCACTTTTGGCTACCAAAATAAACCGAAAATTCAGTCACCAAAACGCCGAACTTTTTTCCAAATTAACTCCATAATATTGACTGAAACATGGCAAACGTTGTTTAGAATCAATCCTCAAGGTGTTTTTCACATATCTCTTCATTGATATATCGTTCGTGGAAGTCTGCTTTCTTCTCTGAATTAAATGGAAAAATACTTGCAGCTGAGCTTTACGCACCAATTTCGACGCAGGACACCGGGCGGACACCTGGTAAATGTGGTCTCCTATGGTCAATCTTCCAATGATATGCCTACAAATACATCACAATGCTGCAGACACCTTGGGGAAACATCAGAAAATGTTGGCTCTCTCCTTGCGCATTCACAGCCATATAAGGAGACATTGGAAAACAGTGCTTCAAAAATTTTGCCCATTTCCTGTTTGAAGTTTCATCTTGGTTTCGCCTGTAGCATCAGTTCTGTGGCACTCACAGATAATAACTTTGCAGTTTTGGAAACGTCAGTGTTTTCTTTCCAAAGCTGTCAATTATATGCATAGTCGAGCATCTTTTCGTGACAAAATATCTTGTTTAAAACGGGAACGTTTTTTTATCCAAAAATGAAATACTGCCCCTAGAGTTCAAAGATTAACATGTAGTATGTTTTGCAAATTGATAACATATAATACAAATTCTAATTCGGAACATATCATAAGAAAGGGGTGATGGACATCCACAAATTAATACATACTATATGAAATGTTATATATACTAAATGTGTCTCAGATTGATACACATAACCATCTAAAATGCTCTGAGACCAGGTTGGGATCGTACACAGTGGAGCCATTGGTATGGCAGGAGAAGATGGAGAGCGACATGAATGAGTGCGAAAGAAGAAAATAGGAGAGGATGGAAAGGAGGAGGAGAGTAAGGACAAAGAGAGAGGAGAAGGGTTTTGCAGGAGTCAAGGGGCCCTCTGTAGTCTGGTGGGTAATGCAGAGCAGATGTGTCCTTATCTGACTTGGGGCTGAGAGCTGTGTGTGTGGTGCAGGGAGTAATCTAAAATGTTATGTTAATGAGCATTTCTCTTTTGCTAGGAATACATCCACCTGACAGGTGTTGTATATTATAAAGCTGATTAAACAGCATAATCATTACACAGGTCCACCTTGTGCTGGTGACAATAAAAGGCCACTCTAAAATGTTCAGTTTTGTAACACAACACAATGCCACAGATGTCTGAAGTTGCAATTCTCTGCAATTGGCATGCCGACTGCAGGAATGTCCACCAGAGCTATTGCCAGAGAATTTAATCAAATCAAATCAAATGTATTTTTATAGCCCTTCTAACATCAGCTGATATATCAAAGTGATGTACAGAAACCCAGCCTCTTGTTGTTTTCTCTACCATAATGTTGTTTTAGAGAATTTGGCAGTACGCCCAACCGGCCTCACAACTGCACAACGTGTAATCACGTCAGCCCAGGACATCAAAATCCGGCTTCTTCACCTGCTGCATCCTCTGAGACCAGCCACCCGGACAGCTAATGAAACTGTGGGTTTGCACAACCGAAGAATTTCTGCACTATATGTATAAGGGCACAAAGCGAGACCCAAATGCAGACACAGGAGGCAGATGGTTGAGCTCCGATATTTATTATAACAAAAGGGGTAGGCAAAAGGCAGGTCGGGTACAGGCGAGAGTTCATAAACCAGGTCAGATTCCAAAGAGTACCAGGCGATAGGCAGGCTCGAGGTCAGGTGCAGGCAGTGTGGTCAGGCAGGCGGGCTCAGAGTCAGGACAGGCAAGGGTCAAAACCAGGAGGGTGAGAAAAGAGACTGGGAAAAGCAGGAGCTGAGACACCAAACCTCTGGTTGATTTGCCAAACAAGACAAACTGGCCCAGAGAGACATGAAACACAGGAATAAATACACCAGGGATCATAAGCGACACCTGGAGGGGGTGGAGACAAGCACAAGGACAGGTAAAACAGATGAGGGCGTGACAATATGTCAGAAACCATCTCAGGGAAGCTCATCTGCGTCCTCGTCATCCTTCCCATAATTATCATGACCTGACTGCAGTTCGGCATCGTAACAAATTTCAGTGGGCAAATGCAAGTTGGAGAAGTGTGCTCTTCGCAGATGAATCCCGGTTTCAACTGTTTGCTGATGTCAACGTTATGAACAAAGTTACCCATGGTGGCGGTAGGGTTATGGCATAGGCATGCATAAGCTATGGACACAATTGCATTTCATCGATGGCAATTTGAATGCACAGAGATGCCACGTTGTAATCCTTAGGCCCATTGTCGGGCCATTTATCTGCCGCCATCACATCATGTTTCAGCATGATAATGCATAGCCCCATTTCACAATGATCTGTACACAATTCCTGGAAGCTGAAAATGTACCCGTTCTTCCATGGCCTGCATACTCACCAGACATGTCACCCCTTGAGCATGTTTGGAATGCTCTGGATTGACGTGTACGACAGCGTGTTCCAGTTCCCGCCAAAATGCAGCAACTTAGCACAGCCATTGAAGAGGATTGGGACAACATTCCACAGGACACAATCAACAGCCTGATCAACATTACGTGAAGGAGATCTGTCGCGCTGCATGAAGCAAATGGTGGTCACACCAGATACTGACTGGATTTCTGGTCCACGTCCCTACCTTTTTTAAGGTGTCTGTGACCAGCAGATGTATATCTGT
The DNA here is from genome assembly GCF_036934945.1 of Oncorhynchus masou masou. Lineage (NCBI taxonomy): Eukaryota > Metazoa > Chordata > Actinopteri > Salmoniformes > Salmonidae > Oncorhynchus > Oncorhynchus masou. The sequence goes on from NC_088237.1 coordinate 2,537,379, forward strand.
GTTCCCAGTCATGTGAAATCCATAGATTAGGGCCTAATGAATTGATTTAATTGAATGATTTCCTTTTATGAACTGTAACTCAGTAAAATCTTTGAAATTGTTGCATGTTGCATTTATTTGTTTGTTCAGTGTAGTTTGATGCAAGCTTCTTCCACCCCTGATGAGTTTTCCACGTGGTTTTAAGGGGTCTCTGAAGTCCTGAAGTTCCTCTGGTGTGCTGTTCTGGCCTGATCTCTGAAGAGGCTCCAATAACTATATTTAGCTGTGACAGAACAGAGATTGGTACAAACAATCCAAAAATATCAGCAGCCAGCCAGTCATGGGGCATCCATCAGAAAGTGGAGCAGTGGGGAGGACTATTGGAGCTAATTCACTTTGGGTGAGAGTGATTCAGATTAGCTAGGGATGTTCTTGAGCTTGGAAGCATTCAGGTGAATCAGTATACAGTAGATTAGCATGCGCTTGACTGGGGACTGAGGTAAACACACACACAGAGATATTAAAAGGTGACTGGACAGGGGAGAAGGAAGGTGAAGAGTACAAAAGAATAGGGAGTATAGTAACATGGGTCCTAATTTAAACTGAATAACAACTTTTGGTTCCTTTCTTTCTTCATATGACCTCTGACCTTCTGTGAATTTGAGCACCTGGGAGGAAATACTAGTGTATCTCTCTGCTCTCAAAACAAATGCTCACGCACACAAACACACACATAGGCCATACTGTCTTGTACACACAATCATTAGTGTGTGTTTGAAAAGCACCCCTATGTATTAAGTGTCTAATAGATGTTTAGTTTATCAAGCAGGTGCTTATGATAAATAGACATATTTTGGGGACCGTTTGCTCTTAAATCCAGCTGTTAATTCCTCTACTGTAGACCTTTCCTGCAGTCAAATGACCAAATCTCCCTCTAGTGGCCTCATGAGTGGAATGTTATATATTTTTTTCATAATTTCATAATCAATAAACTATTTTAACTTTTTTAAATGCCGAAAGTCTGGTGTCTCTATGTCAAACAGTTTAGTTATATTGCTGTGATGTATATAAAGTGTAACATTGGGAAAATTAAATACATTTATACTATCCACTGAGTGTAGAAAACATTAGGAACACCTGTTTTTTCCATCACATAGGCTGACCAGGTGTTTCCAGTTGAAGGATATGATCCCTTATTAATGTCACTTGTTAAATCCACTTCAATCAGTGTAGATGAAGGGAATGAGACAGTTTAGATTTTTAAGCCTTGAAACAATTGAGATGTGTACGTGTGCCATTCAGAATGGACAAGACAAAATATTCAAGTGCCTTAAAACAAGGTATGGTAGTAGGTGCCAGGTGCAGCAGTTTGAGTGTGTCAAGAACTGCAACGTCGCTGGGTTTTTCTCGCTCAACAGTTCATCCGTGTGTATCAAGAATGGTCCATCAGCCTAAGGACATGCATTATTTCTTTGTTTTTTCTCAATCTGATTGGGAAGGCCTGGCTTACCCATACCTACGCCCCTGGTATACAGTACATGTGTGCATTTGTTAGTTGTTAGTGTCTGTGTGTGTTAGGTATATGCGCTCCAATGTCTGTCTGAGTTGTGTTTGTTGGTCACATGAGGTCATCCCCACAGCTGTGCCTGATGGATTTTACTCCCTCTTAAAAGATGAAAATGGAGAGAGAGAGAGTGCTATGAGCCACAGACAGACTGACTGAACCCAATGATCTGCAGTTAGAGTTAGTCAGACAAGGAAACAGACAATCACTAAGATTCCCATGAGTGCATGGGACATTGAGTTGGAGTGAAAAAGTGAGTTATGGTTAGGGCCAGGAATTTTTCCTGCACACATGACCTGGCCAGGAAAGACTTCTGGCCCCATTGGTTGTGGTGATTGAGTTAGCATGTAAGACATTGAGTTATCGCGTACATCCTTGATGCACATGGTATAGGTGCTGCTTTCAAAAGCATGACTGGGCGATTGTAAAGAACGCTATTCCACAAACAGAGAAGCTAGTTCCATAGGTTGATGATGAGACCTGTTGAAACATTGCAACATAGCAACTACAGCATTTGACCAATGAGCATGTTAAACTTCTTTGCTAAACTCGTTAGCTATCCGATGATGTTCATTGACACTCAACAGAGAAGTCTTTAATTGGGTCTGTTACCACTGGGCTATACCAATTAAATCACTGTACCAAAAAGCACAGTGGAAGTCAGGTCAGAGGTCACCAGGGTCCATACTGATAGACTACTAGCCTAAACTGTTTCAGCTAAACCTCAGCTGTCCACATGGCAAACCTTGAAAGAACAGTACTATGAACGGTGTACATTGACTGTACTAGCCTGGCCCGATACTGTTAGTAATGTAGCCACTCAAGGCACTATTTCAACTATTGTAATGCCATACATTGTCATAACTGGCATGACCATGAACAAATGCAGTTGGCTAAAGCACAAACAGACCAGACATGAAAGGCTAACAGTGAACACAGCATTGGGATGGGATGAATGAATGAATGATGAATGAATGAACAAATGAATAAACAAGTAAACAAACAAACACACAAATAAGTATACACCATTTTAAATGTAGCAAGCAATCTTACAGTGAGCAGCAGCAATAGTGTCAAGGCACTCTCCACAAACAGACTCGTGTCACAGGAGAATCTCCTCCAACCCCCACACATCCAACAGTAGCATTATGCCACAGTGCGGTGGATGAGTCCTGTGCCTGAGAGGGAAGCCTGCGGGTCGTTTTTGCTTTGGCAGATTGAGGAGGTCCCCACACCAGCCAGCGCAGGATACATCCTGCCACCACTCCCGTCCATCTGTACAGCATTCAGGAAATCCATGAAGCCCAACAAGCCCCTTCCTGCTTACCCCCATATTTCACACACACATTTATAAATAATCACAGCACTCTCAAATCCACCTCACTTTTCTTGTTCAAACTAGAAAAACCAATTGAGGTGTCTTTTGAGTTGCAAACCAAAAGGGTTGAGCGGTAAATGTTTTATTAATAATAACCTCTTCTTCTAAAAACTTAACTGGATGTAGATTTGTGCATGGCTTCTTACAAGCAATATACTGTATAATTATGAATCTATTTGTAACAATGCAAGGCTTTTTTTCTGGATCAAAAGGGGGCGGACGTGGCACTGGGCGTGGGAGGTGGTCTGCGTGGCTGAATTCTGTCCGGGCCCTGGGCAAGATATTCTGTCCAGGCACATTTCTTGCAATTGTACACATTTGCCAAGGAGCTGAAAGAAAATGTTGCAGTTTTAAAGGCATTTTTCTGAAATTCAATACATTGTTGCCATAAAGCTGAGAGACAATTTTGCAGTTTTTAAGCAAATTTCCAGCAAATGCACACATTTTGATGGCTAATTCTATGTTCTTAAACATTATAACATTATGCTTAAACATTATGACAAAATCAATGGGAGCCTGATTTCCATGGCTTTTATTTTGGTGATTGTAAATTCTCCAAGATTATAGGCCACTATTAAAAAAAACGTATTGGTCCATTATCTTTTCTACATACTTTCTATTTAGTTTTAGTCATTTAGATTTACACTGAAAACCCAGAAATTGTACAGGTTTGAGCTCAAATACCAAATACAATCTTGGAACCTAGGTCCAGCTATTCACTAGCTAGCTAGCTAACAGTCTGTCATTCAAGACTGTATGATATCACTTCTAGCAGACTACAATATAGTGAGTTTAGCTTTCTGTGGCAATTTTCTTATCAGTCAATTCATAGTTGCCCCAGATAATGCTGTGTTGTACACTGTTAGAAAAAAAACATGCTATCTAGAACCTAAAAGGGTTCTTCAGCTGTCCCCAAGGAGAGCCCTTTGAAGGACTTTAATGGGTTCCAGGTAAAATGTATACTGAACAAAAATACAACATAACATGCAACAATTTCAAAGATTTAACTGAGTTATAGTTCGTTCATATAAGGCAATCTTTCAATTTTTAAAAAACGTATTAGGCCCTAATCTATGGATTTCACATGACAAAGGGACTTTATTACAGACAGAAATATCCCTCAGTTTCATCAGCTGTCTGGTTGGTTGGTCTCAGACGATCCCGCAGGTGAGGAAGCCGGATGTGAAGGTCCTAGGCTGGTGTGGTTACACTTGGTCTGTGGTTGTGAGGCCGGTTTGACCGCCTACCAAATTCTCTAAAACTATTTTGGCCTCCAGGTGAGGAAGCCGGATGTGGAGGTCCTAGGGTGGCGTGGTTACATGTGGTCTGCGGTTGTGAGGCTGCCTCCAAAAGCTGGAGGCAGCCTCACAACGTTTGAGGCAGTTTATGGAAGAGAAATTAACATTCAATTCTGTGGCCAAAACTCTGGTGGACATTCCTGCAGTCGGTATGTCAATTGCACACAAAACATGAGACATCTGTGGCATTGTGTAGTACGACACAACTGCACATTTTAGAGAGGCCTTTTATTGTCCCCAGCACAAGGTGCACCTGTGAATTGATCATGCTGTTTACTCAGCTTCTTGATATGCCACACCTGTCAGGTGGATGGATTAACTTGGCAAAAGATAAATGCTCACTAACGGGGATGTAAACAAATTTGTGCACAGAATTTTAAAGAAATAAGCTTTTGTGCATATGGAACATTTCTAGGATATTTTATTTCAGCTCATGAAACATGAGACCTGTAAAGACATGTTGTGTTTATATTTTTGTTCAGTATAGAACCATTCCACAGAGGGTTCTACCTGGAACCCAAAAGGGTTATACCTGGAACCAAAAAGGGTTCTCCTATGGGAACAGCTAAAGAACCCCTTTGGAACACTCTTTTATAAAAGTGTGGTGTTTTATCTGGCTCATCTCAGCTAAATAACACTTCTGGCTTCTGCTTTATGCAGAGAAGCGAGTGGCAAGTTTCAAGGCTTTGGACATTTGAGGCACATTCCTTCTGAAATCTTTATCTTGTCCGCCCTCTTTTTCTCTATTTTCTCTTCTATGACTTCCCTCCATCTTCTCCTTTCTCTATCAGGGACAGCCCTGATTCTTGCTGCTATGACCTCCTTCACTGCACTCTTGGAACTCATGAACAATTGCAGCACTGTGTATCCACTGACGACTCTTCAACATCATATTTATTCAGTCCGCACACACTTTCCACGTGGCCAAACAATTAAGATTTTGCAACAGCCTGTTCACAAAAGCTCTCACCGCATATCTCATATTACCCAGCTTTACATGTGTCGGGATAAACTCCATCAAATAGCAGTAACACAGATAAGCTTCCCTTCTTCCTTCCATCCACCACACGGTTCAAGTGACATGCCCTCACTATTCCTGGTATGTGGTGTTTAAGACATGGAGCATTTTTAAATGTTTTAAATTTGTTTTATTTAACCTTTATTTTAACAGGGAAGACATATGGAGAACTAGGTCTCTTTTTCCCAAATGTGCCATGTATAATACAATATAAATATACACATTATACACAATATATACACTGCTCAAAAAAATAAAGGGAACACTAAAATAACACAGACTAGATTTGAATGAATGAACTATTCTTATTAAATACTTTTTTCTTTACATAGTTGAATGTGCTGACAACAAAATCACACAAAAAGTATCAATGGAAATCAAAATTATCAACCCATGGAGGTCTGGATTTGGAGTCAAAATTCACTCAAAATTAAAGTGGAAAACCACACTATAGGCTGATCCAACTTTAATGTAATGTCCTTAAAACAAGTCAAAATGAGGCTCAGTAGTGTGTGTGGCCTCCACGTGCCTGTATGACCTCCCTACAACGCCTGGGCATGCTCCTGATGAGGTGGCGGATGGTCTCCTGAGGGATCTCCTCCCAGACCTGGACTAAAGCATCCGCCAACTCCTGGACAGTCTGTGGTGCAACGTGGCGTTGGTGGATGGAGTGAGACATGATGTCCCAGATGTGCTCATTTAACGGATGTGAAACGGCTAGCTTAGTTAGCGGTGTGCGCTAAATAGCGTTTCAACCAGCGACGTCGCTTGCTCTGAGACCTTGAAGTAGTGGTTCCCCTTGCTCTGCAAGGGCCACGGCTTTTGTGGAGCGATGGGTAATGATGCTTCGTTGGTGACTGTTGTTGATGTGTGCAGAAGGTCCCTGGTTCGCGCCCGGGTATGGGCGAGGGGACGGTTAAAAATTATACTGTTACACTCAATTGGATTCAGGTCTGGGGAACGGGCGGGCCAGTCCATAGCATCAATGCCTTTCTCTTGCAGGAACTGCTGACACACTCCAGCCACATGAGGTCTAGCATTGTCTTGCATTAGGAGGAACCCAGGGCCAACCGCACCAGCATATGGTCTCACAAGGGGTCTGAGGATCTCATCTCAGTACCTAATGGCAGTCAGGCTACCTCTGGCGAGCACACGGAGGGCTGTGCGGCCCCCCAAAGAAATGCCACCCCACACCATGACTGACCCACCGCCAAACCAGTCATGCTGGAGGATGTTGCAGGCAGCAGAACGTTCTCCACTGCGTCTCCAGACTCTGTCACGTCTGTCACATGTGCTCAGTGTGAGCCTGCTTTCATCTTTGAAGAGCACAGGGCGCCAGTGGCAAATTTGCCAAGCTTGGTGTTGTCTGGCAAATGCCAAACGTCATGCACGGTGTTGGGCTGTGAGCACAACCCCCACCTGTGGACGTCGGGCCCTCATACCACCCTCATGGAGTCTGTTTCTGACCGTTTGAGCAGGCACATGCACATTTGTGGCCTGCTGGAGGTCATTTTGCAGGGCTCTGGCAGTGCTCCTCCTGCTCCTCCTTGCACAAAGACGGAGGTAGCGTTCCTGCTGCTGGGTTGTTGCCCTCCTACGGCCTCCTCCACGTCTCCTGATGTACTGGTCTGTCTCCTGGTAGCGCCTCCATGCTCTGGACACTACGCTGACAGACACAGCAAACCTTCTATCCTGTTCTCTCTTCTACGGCATGGCAAGAGGTACCAGTGCACCAAGTCTGGAACCAACAGGACCCTGAACAGCTTCTACCCCAAAACCATAAGACTGCTAAATAACTAATTAAATGGCTACCCGGACCACCTGCATTCACCCTTTTTTGCACTTACTAAGAACTGCTAGGAAAGTCAATTAGCATTCTGGTTTCCCCATGAAAATATATTGAAAAGACAGTGACTCCTCGGGGTTTCGCCTGGTAATGTCACAAATCCCGTTTCCTGAGTTTCCTGTTTTTTGCCTGTGTTCTGTCCTGGAGTGTTTTTTCCGGCGTCCTGGAACGCACCCTGTCTGGTTGCCGGGCAAGGTAGCCAGTTGGGAGTTCTGATTACCCGCACCTGTATCCCATCAGCTATCTGCACACCTGGTCCTGATCATCATCTCTCCTCTTCATAAGCCCGGACCTGACGTCCATTCCCTGCTGGATCGTTAGCCATGAACAGTATGTTGTGCCATAGTATCAGCCTCAAGTTGGATAGAATTTGTTTTGTTGTTTTTTTACGTATCGCTTGCCTTAAACTTACCTCCGTTTGTTCTGTCTTCAGTTACTCACCCGGATCATTTACCCCATTCCCGCCTGGTCGTCGGAGGATTCCGCTACCCCATTGGATCCACCTATTTACTCCCATCAACTCACCACCGCTGCCCGCTACGCCACCTGGATATATCTACCCATTCACATTCACTTGTAAATAAACACTCACCTTCTTCCTACTCTCCTTGTCCTGGTCTGCTTCTGGGTTCGATCTTGAAAAAACGTGACAGTAAATAAGTTCTGTTATACACAGACATGATTCAAACAGTTTTAGAAACTTCAGTGTTTTCTTTCCAATACTAATAATAATATGTATATATTAGGATCTAGGACAGAGTAGGAGTCAGTTCAGTTTAGGCACGCTATTTATCCAAAAGTGAAAATGCTGCCCCTTACCCCAAACAGGTTAACCTCTTACACTTATGGTGGCGCTATTTCATTTTTGGAAGAAAAACGTTCCCGTTTTAAACAAGATATTTTGTCACAAAAAGATGCTCGACTATGCATATAATTGCTACTGTTCGAAAGAAAACACTCTGACGTGTCCAGAAATACAAATATCTTCTCTGTGCGTGCCCTTTAACGTGAGCTTCAGGCAAAACCAAGATGATTTGGCATCCAGGAAATGACAAGGATTTTTGAGGCTCTGTCTTTCATGATCTCCTTATATGGCTGTGAACGCAAGAGGAATGAGTCTGCCCTTTCTGTCGTTTCCCCAAGGTGTCTGCAGCATTGTGACGTATTTGTAGGCAGATCGTTGGAAGATTGACCATAAGAGACCACATTTACCACGTGTCCGCCCGGTGTCCTGCGCCGAAATTGGTTCACCTGCCAGTATTTTTCCATGGGGCACAGAGAGAGAAGCAAGCTTCCACGAACTGCATGTCAATGAAGAGATATGTGAAAAAACACCTTGAGGATTGATTCCAAACAACATGTTTCGGTCGATATTATGTAGTTAATCCGGAAAAAGTTTCACGTTGTAGGTGACTGCATTTTCGGTTCGTTTCGGTAGCCAGGCGCAATGTAGAAAACGGAACGATTTCTCCTACACACAGACGCTTTCAGGAAACACTGCGCATTTGGTATGTGGCTGGGAGTCTCCTCATTGAAAACATCAGAAGCTCTTCAAAGGTAAATGATTTTATTTATTTGGTTATCTGGCTTTTGTGAAAATGTTGCGTGCTACATGCTACACAAAATGCTATGCTTGCATACTCTTACACAAATTAGTCAATTTCTATGGTTCAAAAGCATATTTTGAAAATCTGAGATGACAGTGTTGTTAAGAAAAGGCTAAGCTTGAGAGCAAATGCATTATTTTAATTTTATTTGCGATTTTCAGAAATCGTTAACGTTGCGTTATGCTAATGAGCCTGAGGCTTAGTCACAATCCCGGATCCGGGATGGGGAGTTTCAAGAGGTTTTAAACAAATCAAAATATATTTTATATTTGAGATTCTTTAAAGTAGACACCCTTTGTCTTGATGACAGCTTTGCACACTCTTGTCAACTCTTGGACCATTATGAAACAAAATTTTCTGAACAGCTCAAATGAGCAAAAGAGATGACAGTCCATCATTACTTTAAGACGTGAAGGTCAGTCAATCCAGAACATTTCATGAACTTTGAAAGTTTATTAAAGTGCAGTCACAAAAACCATCAAGCTCTATGATGAAACTGGCATTCATGAGGACCGCCACAGGAAAGACAGACCCAGAGTCACCCCTGCTGCTGCAGAGGATCAGTTCCTTAGTTACCAGACGCAGAAATTGAAAATAAAGAAAAACCCTCGAATGAGTAGGTGTCCAAACGTTTGACTGGTACACACAAACCCAGATATATACGTGTGTTTAGAATTTTTTTCTCACACAAGTTGTGCATTGGGCCTTTATTAATATTAGTTGACCGATATTCTAGACGTCTGTCGAGCGGGCAACATTTTACTTTCTGCACCTCCACAACTAAGGAGTGGCTCCGTAAGAAGCATCTCAAGGTCCTGGAGTGGACTAGTCAGTCTCCAGACCTGAACCCAACAGAAAATATTGGGAGGGAGCTGAAAGTCCATATTGCCAGTCTGACGTCCTGAGCAGGTTTTCATCGAGCATCTCTTGGTACTTTGCTTCCTTCATCATTCCCTCGATCCTAACTTGGTGGTCCAAAGTTGGGGAAGTCCGGTGATGAGGTCGTCCTCTGTTGGGGACTGGGGGCACTGTCTGGCTGCCAGCTGAAGGCAGAATAGATAGGTGGACATGGGTAGAGGGACTGTTGTTGTCGACCTGCTGTTTGACGTTGGCGATCACTTGCCTGGCATCGGGGTTTCAAGAACCAGAGCCGGCTCCTGGGGGCGGACAGTACACTTCCAGTGGGGCTAAGCTATTTGCCAGGTGGAGCGGATCGTCGTAGGCAGGAAAGTAACGCCCAGGTAGCAGCTTCTTCAGGCCCTTTCACCTAACCACCTCTGCAAAGTCATCCTGAAAGTTGCCATATTCAAGTTAATTTCATCACATTTCGGAAGGTGGAAAAAAGTGTACAATATGGATTGAACAATCGTCTCTTGGTTTAAACTGCTACTTGTGGCCTCAGTTCCATAATGATTCAAATAGGCTACGTGTCCCAAATTATTGCAGAATGAAAGCCTAATATGACCCACTAACCCAACAACTACACGTATGTACGTGACAAAGGAAAGCAAGTTAAACAGAATGTAATGATACAAAATCTTGGCTACAAATTGAATGAAACTAATACTAAAGTGACAGTTATAAATGTTTGTGGTTATTACTTATGGTGGCTCCTGATAGTGGCTAATATTTCATATGATACTAATTGCCAAATAAAACAGAGTAAAGCCCAGGCATATAATTAAAATATTCTAAAGCGCATACATCAACTCGGCAGGTTCGTCCCTATGGAAGCCTATAGCTTGGATCTCCAAATGTCATCCAGACAAATGAGAGCATACAAGAATAATTCTGAAAAATTGCATTTATAACCTACTGTGGAAAATGGTCCGCAATACATGTCAATATGATTCAGTTTGCCATGTGACTGGTTTCACATTTGTCGCAATTGGTGCCTCTGAGGCAGTTCAGAGGGCTGTGTGAGGACCTTAAGGAAGAATGCGTTTTTTAATGATTCTATGCTTGATCTTGTTTTCATTTTTACATTTTTTTGTGTTTGTTTGCTTATATATTTTGTATGTTAACTATGTATTTTAATATTTTTGTAACTTTCCCCAGATCATTGTTGTAAATGAGAATGTATTCTTAGTCAACTCACTAGGTAAAATAAGGAATAAACGTTCATTGACGTGTTAGTACAACTGTCAGCCTGGTTAGCAATGTTTGGCCTGCTCTTTTCTGCATGACCTGCTGAGTTGGGTGCTCTGTCCTGGACTGTGCTAATGAATTCAGAGAGAGAACGTGTGTGGAGAGGAAGAGGGCGAAAGTGGCAGCGTGGGAAGAGCCATTTTGCGGGACTGAAGTGATGTGGAAACAGTGAATGTAGGTTATCATAGAGAGACAGAGACCCCATGAAGGGGGTACAATGTGCCGTGAGTGTATGTCGCGAACAGGGTTCTACATCCCAGGCCACCACACAGACAAGATTGAAAGTTTAATGTTTTTATATGTCTAAATCTCAGGGTTAGAAAATATGGAGGCTAGACACCCAAAATATGCAGGGTGCAATGAAGTGCATAAATAAAACTGACAAACGTGTGGGTTGATTAAACCATTAGTGCCATCAAGGGCAAGGACAGAGGCTCATGTATAGATTGATAACATTCATCACATGATTAAATCTAGGTAAATACGCAGAGTGGAAAATCTAAATGCAAACATGTAACAGAGAAAAGAATGCATGATCACTCTCAGGGTTTACACCATTCACATTCAAATCCAAATCAAATCGTATTGTCACGCACACATGGTAAGCAAAAGTTCATGCGGAAGTAGCTGTTTGTGCTTCTAGTTTCCCGACAGTGCAGTAATATCTAACAAGTAATCTAACAATTTCACAATGACTACCTTATACACATAATGTAAGGGGATGGAATAAGAATATATGAATATATGGATGTTCAATGGCCGTGCGGCATAGGCAAGATGCAATAGATGTTTATATACTGTATTTTATACCATATGAGATGAGTAATGTAGGATATGTAAACATGATTAAAGTGGCATTATTTAAGTGACTAGTGATATTTTTATTAAATCCATTTATTAAAGTGGCCAGTGATTTGAATCTGTATGTTGGCAGCAGCCTCTATGTTAGTGATGGTTGTTTAACATTCTGATGCCCTTGAGATAGAAGCTGTTTTTCAGTTTCTCAGTCCCAGCTTTGATGCAGCTCTACTGACCTTGCCTTCTGGATGATAGTGGGGTAGACACGCAGTGGCTCGGGTGGTTGTTGTCCTTGATGATCTTTTTGGCTGGCTACACAGATGTGAGAAGAAAGCACAGGGAAGGAGGGAGCGTACTGAAATTATGAATCAACCACACTCATTCAATGCTAAGGAGTCAACCGTCCCTTATCTGGCGATTATTGAACACTGTTGACATAGCGCCTTCTTTGGTTTCAGGTTGGTTCCTTGTGATGTTAGGTTTGATACCGGAACTGAGGCATGCATCGAAATGCAGTGTGCCAATGCCTGTATCACTTTCTCAGAAACACCGCCACTCTGCACATCCTGTAACTCTTCTGAAGTTAAATCTCTTATACCCAAATACTTCTCCGCAGAACCTATTTGTTGTGATTTACATTCCATTTCTGTAGTACAGTTGATAACCATTGTTATGAAGCCAACCTTATTGAAGTATACAGTAGTGTGGACATACCTACTCATTCAAGGGTTTTTCTTTATTTTTAATCTTTTCTACATTGTAGAATACTAGTGAATACATCAAAACTATGAAATAACACATATGGAATCATGTAGTAACCAAAACGTGTTAAAACCTCTTGAAACTCCCCATCCCGGATCCGGGATCGTGACTAAAGCCTCAGGCTCATTAGCATAACGCAACGTTAACGATTTCTGAAAATCGCAAATAAAATTAAAATAATGCGTTTGCTCTCAAGCTTAGCCTTTTCTTAACAACACTGTCATCTCAGATTTTCAAAATATGCTTTTGAACCATAGAAATTGACTAATTTGTGTAAGAGTATGCAAAGCTAGCATAGCATTTTGTGTAGCATGTAGCACGCAACATTTTCACAAAAACCAGATAACCAAATAAATAAAATCATTTACCTTTGAAGAGCTTCTGATGTTTTCAATGAGGAGACTCTCAGTCACATACCAAATGCGCAGTGTTTCCTGAAAGCGTCTGTGTGTAGGAGAAATCGTTCCGTTTTCTACATTGCGTCTGGCTACCGAAACGAACCGAAAATGCAGTCACCTACAACGTAAAACTTTTTCCGGATTAACTACATAATATCGACCGAAACATGGCAAACGTTGTTTGGAATCAGTCCTCAAGGTGTTTTTTCACATATCTCTTCATTGACATGCAGTTCGTGGAAGCTTGCTTTACTCTCTGTATTGCATGGAAAAATACTGGCAGGTGACTTTTGCGCACCAATTTCGGCGCAGGACACCGGGCGGACACGTGGTAAATGTGGTCTGTTATGGTCAATCTTCCAATGATCTGCCTACAAATACGTCACAATGCTGCAGACACCTTGGGGAAACGACAGAAAGGGTTGACTCATTCCTCTTGCGTTCACAGCCATATAAGGAGATCATGAAAAACAGAGCCTCAAAAATCCTTGTCATTTCCTGGATGCCATCTCATCTTGGTTTTGCCTGAAGCTCACGTTATAGGGCACGCACAGAGAATATCTTTGTATTTCTGGACACGTCAGAGTGTTTTCTTTCAAACGGTAGCAATTATATGCATAGTCGAGCATCTTTTTGTGACAAAATATCTTGTTTAAAACGGGAACGTTTTTCATCCAAAAATGAAATTGCGCCCCCAGAGTTTCAAGAGGTTAAACAAATCAAAATATATTTTAGAATCTTCAAAATAGCCACCCTTTGCCTTGATGAGGGCTTTGCAACCTTTTGGCATTCACTCAACCAGGTTCACCTGGACTGCTTTTCCAACAGTCTTGAAAGAGTTCCCACATATGCAGAGCAATGGTTAACTGCTTTTATTTCACTCTTTCCCAATTGGGTTGAGGTTGTGTGATTGTGGAGGCCAGATCATCTGATGCAGCACTCCATCACTCTCCTTTTTGGCCAAACAGCCTTTACACAGCCTGGAGGTGTGTTGGGTGATTGTCATGTTGAAAAACAAATTATAGTCCCACTAAACACAAACCAAATGTCATGACGTTTCACTGCAGAATGCTGTGGTAGCCATGCTGGTTAAGCGTGCTTTGAATTCTAAAAAAATCATAGACAGTGTCACCAGCAAAGCACCCCCACACCTCCTCCTCCATGCTTCACAGTGGGAACACCACATGCGGAGATCATCCGTCCACCTACTCCGCGTCTCACAAAGACATGGCGGTTGGAGCCAAAAATCACAAATTTGGATTCATCAGACAGGACAAATTTCCACCGATCTAGTGTCCATTGTTCATGTTTCTTGGCACAAGCAAGTCTCTTATTATTCATTATTCATTGCAAAAATTTGACCATGAAGGCCTGATTCATGCAGTCTCCTCTTCTATTTGAACACTATGAAGCATTTATGTGAGCTTCAATCTGAGTAGCAGTTAACTCTAACGAATTTATTCTCTGCAGCAGAGGTAACTCTGGGTCTTCCTTTCCTGTGGTGGTCCTGTCACGGTTGTGTGTACAGATGGACCAAGGCGCAGCGTACTCTGAGTTCCATATCTTTATTTGTGAAACTTATAAAAAAACAAAAAGGAAACAAACAACGAACCGTAACATAAGAGTTGCTACATGCACCAACTCAAAAAAACTCAAAAAATCCCACAAAAACCCAGTGGGGAAATGGCTGCCTAAATATGATCCCCAATCAGAGACAACGATAAACAGCTGCCTCTAATTGGGAACCATACCAGGCCAACATAGACATAAAACAACCTAGATAACCCACCCTAGTCACACCCTGACCTAACCAACATAGAGAATAAAAGACTCTCTGGTCAGGGCGCGACAGGTCCCCAGTTTATCATAGCGCTTGATGATTTTTGCGACTGCACATGAAGAAACTTTCAAAGACCTTCATGTCTTAAAGTAATGATTGACTGTCATTTTTCTTTGCTTATTTGAGCTGTTCTTGCAATAATATGGACTTGGTATTTTACCAAATAGGGCTATCTCCTGTATACCACCCCAACCTTGTCACAACACAACTGATTGGCTCAAATGCATTAACCTCTCTAGGGTATGTGGGATGCTAGCATCCCACCTGGCCAACATCCAGTGAGATTGCATCATCATGCTTGGCTGAGAAATCGACCGGAAAATGCTGCAACTATAACGCCAAACTTTTCAAAATTTGCTCCATAATATCGACAGAAACACGGCAAACGTTCGGCACTTCCTGGTTGGATAGTTATCTGGGTTTCGCCTGTAACATCAGTTCTGTGGCACTCACAGACAATATCTTTGCAGTTTTGGAAACGTCAGAGTGTTTTTCTTTCCAAAGCTGTCAATTATATGCATAGTCGAGCATCTTTTCGTGACAAAATATCTTGTTTAAAAAGGGAATGTTTTTCATCAAAAAAATTTAATAGCACCCCCTAATGCATAACTGTTTACTTAATCTACAACCCATTTGTTTCTTCCTTGTTGGAATGGTGTTCATTCACTTTAATTACTCCTTGTCCATGTCTCACAATCCCTTCTTATGAACTCATATTGTTAATCAGATATAATAAAACAGAGTATAAGTTTACTTAGTGACAGTTCCATTTAAAATGATTTGTTCAGTCTTTTAATCATAATTTTCCCAACAATCCACCCTAAAAATGACTTAACAACTCCTACCATCATTAAACACTACATGGAAATATCAATGATACACTAGAAGAAGACAACCCCATACATGTACATGTACCCACAATCAACTTCAATGACTGTTCTAACCTACATCAGAATCTTAACTCTGCTTATCAGGATTTTCCGTTACAATCTTCATGAAAAAACAGTCTATACATTGAAACAAGAAAACATCTAAATTCCCTAAACATCAAATATGGTCTCCTTGCGAGTGAAATGATCCGGATTCTTCTATTATGTCCGGAGCCATGAATTTTGCATTCCACTGGTCAGAGCTTAGGATTGGTCCATATATCACCATCTGAAGTGTCATCGATTTCTCCAGATTCCTGGAAATTATAACTTTCATACACACAATCAAAACACATCCGCACAAAACTAACACAGTCACACAGGTGAAGGTAGCCCATAACACAGTAATAATAACATTTTTCCATCTTCCAAACACACTATCAACCCAATTAGTCAGAGAAGTATCCACCCCTGAGTTCACTGCCAACTCGTGAGCTAGGGTGTGTAAACCATCCAAGGCCTTGGTCACTGATCCATCCGGAGCTGTTTTATCGGGGCCAAACTACCTCCATACACTCCCACCCTTTTCAGCCAGCAAACATATCCAAGACTATTCTATTCTGCCAAGCCATTCATTACATCTCTGATATAATTGGTGATTTTTAATAGATATAATTGATCCAATCCACATTCTCATTGAGAGTGGACCACCAAAAAATACTACACTCTAATCCTGCCAGGATATAATTTATAGCTTTGATCTCATCTGCCCCCGTGGAACCACAATGTTATTAATACAAACCCTATCATCAAAAGACCCAGACGGAGTCTTATTTTCTCCGTTTAGTCAACATCATGTCATGGTGTTGAATGAGTATGAAAGGCATTCTCAAAAGTACCAGTACACATACCCCTGTCCAATTAGCCAGTAATACTCGGCCATAACGTCATTCCCCCACACAACCACCACCAGATGTGAGCCCGGGGCCTCCTTATGTTACTGAAATCCCCAGATCTCAACCAGCCTGCCAAATCACTCATTTGCCGCATCAGAAATAACATTATCTGTCCTATTGCAGGTACTGATTTCCCCACATATTTCCCAGAAGTTCTATACTGAATCAAACAGTAAACAGTCTCCCCTTGCCTCTGTGAAAAGGAGGAAACTTAGATTTCAGAGGATCATGTGGATATAAATAGTGCAAATCCATACAACTGTTATTATCTGGCTTTCCTGCTTCCATGAATAGCTTTACCATACAGGCCATTCCCTTAGGTGAATAATTCCATTTAATGGAAAAGGGATGGTTGTCAACTGAGGTTTGCTGTGGCACAAACATAGTATTCTTCTTTAGCTATTGATCTGGCCGTATATTGAATCCACTCTAACCAGAGGTTAGAATCCTCATAACCAGTTTCCCTTTCCTTAAGATCTTTCATCTGAACTATCCACACCGGCTCTTGGCTCTGGACAACTCCACAGTCAGTATCTGCTTTGTCAGGGGGACTCTGTTTGTATTCTGCTGACTATAGAGCAATTATCTGCTCTAACTTTTTCTACCCAGAATGCAGTAGATTATCAACTGAAACCCTTACTTTCACTACACTCCATCTTCTTCCATACTGGGTATGTAGATTTATGTAGCCCTCTCACATGATGTGAGCTATAACCTGTTTCCATGAACTACACAGGGACTTGCATAGATGTCTTCCATAATAGCTGCTCTTAATCCTGCACTGCCAAGGAGTCAGAGGCCCCATTTGGTCTACATAAAACTCCACTGAGACATCCTTCCCAATCCCACTCTCACTTCCTGTTTATCCAGATCAAGTGATCTCTTATGCTTGGTTAATACTAAATCCTCATTGTTTAACTATGTCAATATTACCCTCTGGCCTTCTCGGTGTTCATGGTGTATCAGGAATAAGGTCCCACAACCAGACAGCTCAGGATGGACAGCCCACCTATAAAGCCCCACCCTCTCCTAGAGAACATATCTTCAGCAAGAGCCAGACACACTTTCACTTCTATGAACAAAAACAGTGATGGAATGACAGGTAAGGAAATCTTCATTCGAGAGATGGCCCCCAGAATTCTGTTTATTCCAGTTCTCCTCTCGAACACTGTTATTGTTCGACAGTGTCAGGGTGTCTTACTGTCCCGAAGTGTGATATGACTCCGGGTAGCTCTTTCAGCTAGCTGTCACCAGGAGTCCTTGGTATGGTCCCCCCAACAGGCTGGATTGAGTGACTTCACCTGTAATTCACCTGTAGTGCATAAAGTCGTGGACATACAGGTTTGGTTAACAAACAGTTTCTCATTTGTTCTATCTGATTATATCTTTAACTTCTATACCTACTTGTTATCTATTTTTTTATTAGTTTATTATCCAGTAGGTCACATCCTATACGAGAACACAATTTACCCATCCCCCCTTTGATACCTGGCTCTGCCCAGGTAACAAACTTGCCTACTCTAAACAATGACTTAGGTAAGATTAGTAAATTATCCTTATGTCTGATATCATCATGTAGGAGCGCCCCTTTCATTTTCCACATGTCCTTGGGCGTCCATTCATGTCAATCCTGTACCAATTCTCTGTCAAGTGTCTTATCTACTTTAATAAGAAGTATCTGTGCTACTTATACATTTTCTTAAATATATATTTATCGATTTAAACAGTAACCCTTTTCCCTCCTATCTCTCAAATACCACTAAGCGTCTCACTGTTTGACTTTATCTAAAATCATTGATTTTTAGAAAAAATGTGTCTATGAGTGGCAATCTCTTTAGTCCTTACATTTCCTTTATCAATCTATCTTGATCCTAACAATAATCCTAAATCATCACAGATGTCATATATTCCTGTTAAATGTAATACTATTTAAATAAAAAACCTCTTAATAATCAAACAAAGCCAAAACAAATGCTAACCATATCAAATCCTTCCTACACTAATAAGTTATTTCCTTCAGGGATCCACAGTATCTTATCTGACAATAACATGAATTAACCTTAAAATCAGTTTCATCAATAATTTAATATATGTTGCATAGTGTGGAATACATTATCTACAGTAATTTGTCACCCCTAAGAACTGAAACTTATTTTTCTATGTAATTTCCTGCCCTATTGGCTTAATATATCTCCTATCCAAACCTCAATGTATCTTATCTTCCCCTATTTATTCTCAATGATAAATAGGATTTTGTTCTGTTGTAATATCAAATCAATAATAGCCAATTCAAAAACTTCACAGCTAATGTTGTAAAACAGAATCCTGAACCACTTTCTCATCAGTGGTTCAAACAATAATTCTAACCCCAAACTAAAACTCCATTATAATTAATTTACCTTAAAACTAGTAACCCAAATGACCACAAATTCATTATACAAATGGCTCTCCCCTGAGGCTGATCAGACCCCAAGAGATATGATAAGGTCAAAGGTCATACCACCATTTTATAGTCATGTTCCATACCACATTAGACATATTAAAGTACCCTTTATCCTTAAAATAAAAAAAATCACTTGTGTAATTAAAACTCATAAAATAAAATCTCATAGAGTTCCATATGTGAGCATGCCACTTTAAAATACCTTTGCACTAAAACAAATAGTCCTAACAAATGTTTTATGTGTATATATTTGCAAACCTTAATGAATAAACAAAACTTCCAGGCCTTTTTCAATTTGGTCATTTATGGCCTGAATCTCACCCACTCTCCCCAAGATTATAATCCCAGGAAACATCTAAAAGTGAGACAATAAAACTCCCATTCTCCCAGAAGAACACAAAAACGCCTAACTAGCATTCACTATCCTACATCGATTCAGAATCTCAAAAGTGAACTATAAACTAAACCCAATGATAATTCCCCTTTACCTCAAATCATTAATCATATGTATATGTATATGTATACTTAAATGATCATGCTACCCTTAGATACAATTAACCTGATAACATTATTATCTAATGTATTACTTTTTCCCTCTGTCGCAAATGTCTTACATTTCTCAGTGTAAGAAATCAGTAATTTAATCCCAGATATTTAATAAAAATGTAAACGTATTCTCCCATGGCTCCTTCAATTTACATATTTTTGACAACTTCCATCCATCCCGGAAGAATGAATCCTACTTAAACACACATACAATGTTTGAATAAGTTAAATCAACTCCTAAAATAAACAATAAACAGTAGCCAAATAAACAAAACACTTTTAATTGCAAAAAACAAACTATACAAAAAGGCCCTACCATAATGCTTTCAGATGATAATATTACTCAGAGACTCATGTTTAGATCTCAATAAAACTAAACACAGTCTGCATGTTCCTCAATAAACAACTTGCCCCTGTTACAGGTGTCTATGCATCAGGGGGAAAGCTCAAATAACCAAATTCAACCTAGCTAATTTCCCAAAACATATGCAATTGTTTTTTACTACTATGCTTTTCAACATTAATACCCTAACATTGTTCCACATAATGGAAACAGTGCTCAAATTCACTGGTGTTACATAAACAATCAAACCAGGAATCAATAACCATCAGAATCCATTATCACAATGTTTTATGATTCAGACGTTCAGATCTCCCTTTCTCATAGCCAAATACAGTCCAAATAAATGCCACAAATCAATGATGCCCACCTAGCGAATCTGCTGCTAGTTTTTAGCATCTTTCCTGACTACCCTGACGACTTTTTAAAAATGTATTTTGAAATTTTTATCAACTTCTCAAAAGTGACTCAAAACAATAATGCACGCATTTTCCTTCTAAATGACGCAAACAATTTTCTCCGTTACCCCCAGTCACGACATAATTTCAGTTGCGACAAAAGTGCCTTGCGAGTGATGTCATCAACAAGCGCTCAACCTAGAGCCGAGCCGCAACGACTTTCAATGAATTGTAAATAATTGTTGGCTGTCTGCAGCAACAGTAGTAGGGGTTCGATAAACCAAACCTAATTTATCACATCTGTTGAATCTTGAATTAGAATTTACAACATCAATCAACATCTCTCAATTCGCAAAATTCTAAGAACATTTGATAGACACAAATCTATCGTAGTTGTCTCTTCGTTATTATTTAGAATTAATTTGATTTAAGTAACTGTCTCATCTTTGATTTAGCATTTTAATTACGACTCTATTCCCAATACATTATTCAAACAGATCATTTATTGAAATGACATCGTCTTACATCAAAATTCGCTCCGCCCTTATTTTAAGTTGAATGAATTAGTCTTTCAATTTGAACCAAACAAACTATTTTAAAACGTTCAGTTTATATCTTATACCAGTACTAGTGACTATAACTTTCTCTGCAATACAATTAGTTTAATTACAACCAAAAACTAAGATTTTTTTAGTTAAAGCCTCGGCTGGGAACCAAATCCCGGACTGCAGTTTATAAGACTGCTACGCTCACCACTATACCACCAACGCTATGGAACTGACTGAAAATCTCAGCAAATAGACCCATTTTACAATTGTCTGTATTCGTAACTCCGGCATCGGGACAACAGAAAATAGCCCTAATTTAAAAGCCCAAAGTTTTCTTCAGCGAGGATTCTCATTAATCTCGCTCTCTTTGTATCTGATCCCTTTTTTTTTTTACCCGATTGTCGCCTCTGATCTTCCCCTTAGTTAAGACACACAAAATGCTTCACTGAAAACCAAATTTTAACTACAAATTTTACACAAAAAGGGCTTGAACACCAAAGGGGAAAATGTATAGGACAGTATATGACATGAACTTATAAGCAATGAAATTGTGCAAAGTTTAAGTGAAACTTGAATTTAAATTTGAGCATGTATGTGGGTGTGATAGCAATTGGAGTATAAATGTGTCTGCTCTTTTTAATATATAGTAAACTGTTTGGTTGTGTGAATATCAGTCAATGTCTAAGGGAGTTCTCGTGTGTTTAACTTGTTGGTGTAGTTGAGAGTCTGATTTTGATAGTGTGTGTGTGTATGTCACGCCACACACTCCGACCAAATGGCTGGTCAGGGTAGTGGGCCTTGTTACCAAGACGACCGCCAGACGTGTCGTTCCTGGCCCCCATCCTGAGCCCCTCTGTACTGCAGATTTCCCACAAGCCCCTGCTCTCTGTGTTGTACCCACCAGGAACAACAGGTCTCAACATTCCACTCCCGTTTCCAGGGCAACCCCCATACCAACAGCACAGCCAGCCTACCTTCCCTGACCTCCAAGTGGAGCCACTTCCTCTCACACACACACACACAGACAGACAGACAGACAGACAGACAGACAGACAGACAGACAGACAGACAGACAGACAGACACACACACACACACACACACACACACACACACACACACACACACACACACACACACACACACACACACACACACACACACACACACACACACACACAAAGTCTTGTACAGCTAACCTTGTGGTGACACAATTCAGTCCCATTCAAAATCTTATTTTCCCTTACCCCAAAACCTAACCCTAACCCATACTCTTACCCTTACCCAAACCTTAACCAAAAAATCTAAGCCTAACCCTAGCACCTAACCCTGACCCTAGTTACTAACCCTAACCCATAAAGTAATTCTAACCCTAACACTAATTCTAACCTTAACCCTAAACCCCCTAGAAATAGCATTTGACCTCGTGGGGACTAACAAAATGTCCCCAGGTACTTCTGGTCCCCACAAGAATAGTTAAACACGTCCATACTCACATTATGTTCTTCTATTCTCATGGGGACCTAAAATAAATTTCCATTCAAAACCCTAACCCAAAACCTAACTCCTAACCCTAAACCTAACAATTAACCTTTACCCTAAAACTAATTGTAACCCTAAGCCTAATTGTAACCCTAACCCTAAACCTAATCCATAAATTTAAAATAGCCGTTGCCCTAATGGCGACGTGGTAAATATCCCCACAGGGGTGAATTTTCCTTGTTTTACTACTTTGCTATCCTTGTGGGGACTTTTAGGGATTTTATGTTCCCACAAGAATAGAAGAACCACCCAGCCCACACACACACACATGCGCACACACACACCAGAAGTCTTTTCACAATCCTAAAGTGCAGAACAGACTATGGGAGGTACACAGTACTACATAGAGTCATGGCTACATGGAACTCTATTCCACATCAGGCAAGTAGTAGAATCAGATTTTTAAAAATAGAAACAAATACACCTTATGGAACAGCGGGGACTGTGAAGAGACACACACATACACCTGATAACACATGAACTATACACACACTTAAACATGGATTTTGTATTGTAGATATGTGATAGTAGAGTAGTGGCCTGAGGGTATACACTTAATGTGTTGTGAAAGTGTTATGAAATGTAATGTCATGTAGTATATTTAATTGTATATAACATTTGGATGTTACCTTGGCAGCAGCTAATGGGGATCCTTAATAAATACAAATACACATACACACAGAGACAGCTGGATTTACTCATATATACTTCAATTTTTTTCCCTCTCCCCTCTTTTCACTCAAATAACAACACACAAAAACAGACCCACACATACAAACTTAAATAAACATACAATCCACACCCTTGAGGATAATCTCAAATTGAATACATATCATTAATCTGAAGGACAACAAAGACAGGGCAGCAGAGAGAGAGACAGCCTGCTTAGCTGGACCTCACCATGTACTCTGCTATATTGAGGGCTAGATTCAATCAGATCAAGCACTAACTGAAGGTGTAACTGTGTTGGATCTGGCAAATCGGTGTGCAGATGCTCTTCATCATTGTCAGGAAGCCACACCTTCCTATTCGTGTTTGTCACGCCCTGGCCATAGAGGCTTTTTATTGTCTATTTTGGTTAGGCCAGGGTGTGACAAAGGTAGGCGTAATCATAGCCTCAAGCTCATTAGCATAACGCAACGTTAACTATTCATGAAAATTGCAAATGAAATGAAAGAAATATATTCACTCACAAGCTTAGCCTTTTGTTAACAACACTGTCATCTCAGATTTTCAAAATATGCTTTTCAACCATCGCTACACAAGCATTTGTGTAAGAGGTATTGATAGCTAGCATAACATTAGCCTAGCATTCAGCAGGCAACATTTTCACGAAAACAAGAAAAGCATTCAAATAAAATAATTTACCTTTGAAGAACTTCGGATGTTTTCAATGAGGAGACTCTCAGTTAGATAGCAAATGTTCAGTTTTTCCAAAAAGATTATTTGTGTATGAGAAATCGCTCCGTTTTGTTCATCACGTTTGGCTAAGAAAACCCCCGAAAATTCAGTCATTACAATGCCAAACTTTTTTCCAAATTAACTCCATAATATCGACAGAAACATGGCAAACGTTGTTTAGAATCAATCCTCAAGGTGTTTTTCACATATCTATTCGATGATAAATCATTAGTGGCAGTTGTGTTTTTCCTCTGAAGAAAATGGAAAAATGCACGCAGCTGGAGATTACGCAATAATTTCGACGGAGGACACCAAGCGGGCACCTGGTAAATGTAGTCTCTTATGGTCAATCTTCCAATGATATGCCTACAAATACGTCACAATGCTGCAGACACCTTGGGGAAACGACAGAAAGTGTAGGCTCATTCCTGGCGCCTTCACAGCCATATAAGGAGACATTGGAACACAACGCCTTCAGAATCTGGGTCATTTCCTGTATGAAATTTCATCATGATTTCACCTGTAGCATCAGTTCTGTGGCACTCACAGATAATATCTTTGCAGTTTTGGAAACGTCAAAGTGTTTTCTTTCCAAAGCTGTCAATTATATGCATAGTCGAGCATCTTTTCGTGACAAAATATCTTGTTTAAAACGGGAACGTTTTTTTATCCAAAAATTAAAAAGCGCCCCCTATATCGAAGAAGTTAACTAAATAATGAGGATTTGTTTCAGTCTAATAGAGCTGTACATTACATCTCACATTCCAGTGCTCGAACTTGTAAACATGGCTGCATGGGATTTATCTTAATGCAACAGCGTGCAGCCAATGTCCGCTTTAGGTATAATGCCAGGAGTTGCTTGTGGATTTGACAACTCCAATGCACTTCCACCTCCGATACCCCAAAACAACCACTATGCGGATGTAGGCTAAAGCGAATGTGATTGAATAGAGCCTTGAATATCCCGCAAGGCAGCAGCTACTCTTCCTGGAGTCCAGCAACATTAAGGCAGTTATATACAATTTTAAATATTACATTACATATTTCATAACACTTTTCACAACATATTAAGTGTGTTCCCTCAGGCCACTGCTCTACCATCACATATCTACAATACAAAATCCATGTGTACGTGTGTGTAGAGTGAGTGTCTTATCATGTGTATCTGTGTGTGTGTCTCTTCAAAGGGTGTTCGATCATAGGTGTCCAGCTGTGTGCAAGTAGTTTAAACAGACACCTTGGTGCATTCAGCATGTCAACACTACTTACAAAAATAAGTAGTGATGAAGTCAATCTCTCCTCCACTTTGAGCCATGAGAGATTTACATGCCTAAATTATGTGTGTGTGTGTGTGTGTTTGAAGCGTGGGTGGGGATAGAAAGAGACTAGGAAAAGTACTGCATTGCCCATAATTTGAAGCTTGATATGTCTCTAAACTATACGCTTGGAAACAGGAGACATCATAGAACGTCAAAAAGTAAACATTGCTGGAAACACCTTGCACTTATGGAGCCAGCATCGCACTTGCTAGTAAAGAGATTTGTGATGGCTAAATAACGACAAATACATTGTTTTGCGTCACAGTTAGCTACATTGATTAGCGGGAGCTGAAATGGTATACAGTTAGTTAGCAATCACTGTAACACTACATTGTTAGTTAGAGTAGTACTGCTGTGTCATTATCATGAATTTGTCATCATATTTGTAGGGCTAATGGTAACAACTTCTAAACTTCCAAAGGTCCAAACAACCATGTATGAATGATAGTACTGTATACCTAGCTTCACTTCGAAATTATGGTATCCTTTAAGCAAATCAGATGTCAATATAGCCTTCATATACATATTGTGATGCACATCCATGCGTATCCACTTCGATGAGTATTAACAGATACTAACTGCCTACACTGACAGAAGACTTAAAAGCTACAGTCTGATATTTGGGATTCTGTTGAATGGTTATTTCAGCAGATGTATTGTACACTTGATGTTGGTCTTTGATAAAGTAACCAGCATCCAGCTTACATTCTATCTCATTTTGATTCATGAATATCACCAAGATATTACACAGAGGTGTCATGGAGGACGCTTTCTGTGTCACCAGTGTTTACAAGGGCAAATCCACACTCATTTCCATGATGTTTTGATAATAATTATTTTGTCTAACCAAACCCTGTCTTACTTGAATCATGATGTCCTAATATTGTCAGGTGCATGGCAGGTGTGTAGGAATGCACCATGACAATATTTAAAAGTTGCATTTGAATTTATTTATTACAGTAAAAAACAACCTTACAAATCAGATAAAAATATATATATACTTTTCAGTAAAGCAGGCACATTGTAAAACTTGCGTCCATATGACACAAATTGTTCTAGCACAAATAGTTCAATTTATCTCAGCTCGCCACTAGTGCAGCATCTGATTTTGGAATTAGTGACTGCAACAGGCTTTTCTCCAGTAGTAGAGTGACAGGGTTTTGAGAACCCACAAGGGCAAGGAGGGTGGGTGAGGAGTCACTCTGTTATTGTCCATGAGAGGGGGTGGGTGAGGGGGCGCATGGCCGAGCCTGGCTCAGCCAGGACTGAGGCGGGGCCTTCTGGGGTGGCCCTTTTTGGGGTCATTATTTCCACCCATAGCCAGAGACAAGTGAGTGTGACAGCCTAGACAGGTCAAAGGCCAGCGTCCGTCCCTCCTACTGACCAACACAAGCAGGGACTTGGGCCAAGTGGACAGGGATAAGCCAATCTTTGTCTGTTGGGTTGCCAGCCTTCTAGGCCTGTAAATTCTTATTTACAATGACGGACTACAATGGCCAAACCCTAACCCGGACGACGCTGGGCCAATTGTGTGCCGCCCTATAGGACTCACAATCACGGCCTGTTGTGATACAGCCTGGAATCGAACCAGGGTCTATAGTGACTCCTCAAGCCATGCTGGCTCTACCTTGACCACTACAACCACAAATATTCCTGCCGATCGGAGGCCAGAGCATGTTTAGAAACGCTATGTTCCACCACAGACTACTATAGTAACCCTGGACTGGCTCCAAGGTCGGTCTCTGTTTATCCTACATCACAATGTTTTGTAGATCCTTTCAATGTTCCTCTGACTGTAATATGACCTACAGACAAAAATTACTTTTGGATATTAGATCGGCAGGCACTCACCAGAATTTCGACCAAACATTTGACTTCCCAGAACTAGATCCATTGTTTGAACTTCCCGAGGCAGCTCCAATCTTCCCGGATTCTGCACCAAAATGCAGATGCCGGGGAAGAGGAAGAGGTGGGGCCCTAGTCAGACTCAGGCAGCGTGCATACCATCCACCGCTTCCACCAGGAACTGTAACATACTCTGTTTAACGGAATCATGGCTCTCAGGATATAATGTCCTTGTCAATTCAGCCAGCGGGGTTCTCTGTCCATCGCAGTAACAAAAAACTCTCCGGGATCCATACCATGAATCATTTAGCTATTTTGTTTACCTGATAAAATATTTAATTTGGCCTTTATTGCTTCATAGGCCATAGAAATGCATTGAATAACACATTCATAAATAGCAGAGCAGACAGTCCAAAAATGTATCATAAGGAATAAGGTTTTCAAGTGTCTGCCATATACAGTGGGGCAAAAAAGTCCTCCCACTTAAAAAGATGAGAGAGGTCTGTAATTTTCATCATAGGTACACTTCAAGTATGACAGACAAAATGAGAAAAGAAAATGAGAAAATCACATTGTAGGAGTTTTAATGAATTAATTTGCAAATTATGGTGGAAAATAAGTATTTGGTCAATAACAAAAGTTTATCTCAATACTTTGTTATATACCCTTTGTTGGCAATGACAGAGTTCAAACGTTTTCTGTAAGTCTTCACAAGGTTTTCACACACTGTTGCTGGTATTTTTGCCCATTCGTCCATGCAGATCTCCTCTAGAGCAGTGATGTTTTGGGACCGTTGCTGGGCACACGGACTTTCAACTCCCTCCAAAGATTTTCTATGGGGTTGAGATCTGGAGACTGGTTTAGGCCACTCCAGGACCTTGAAATGCTTCTTATGAAGCCACTCCTTTGTTGCCCGGGCAATGTGTTTGGGATCATTGTCATACTGAAAGACCCAGCCACGTTTCATCTTCAATGCCCTTGATAGAAGGAGGTTTTCGCTCAAAATCTCACAATACATGGCCCCATTCATTCTTTCCTTTACACGGATCAGTCGTCCTGGTCCCTTTGCAGAAAAACAGCCCCAAAGCATGATGTTTCCACCCCCACGCTTCACAGTAGGTATGGTGTTCTTTTTGCATGCAACTCAGCATTCTTTGTCCTCCAAACACGACGAGTTGAGTTTTTACCAAAAAGTAATATTTTGGTTTCATCTGACCATATGACATTCTCCCAAACTTCTTCTGGATCATCCAAATGCTCTTTAGCAAACTTCAGACGGCCTGGACATGTACTGGCTTAAGCAGGGGGACACGTCTGGCACTGCAGGATTTAAGTCCCTGGTGGCGTAGTGTGTTACTGATGGCAGGCTTTGTTACTTTGGTCCCAGCTCTCTGCAGGTCATTCACTAGGTCCCCCCATGTGGCTCTGTGATTTTTGCTCTCCATTCTTGTGATCATTTTGACCCAACAGGGTGAGATCTTGCGTGGAGCCCCAGATCGAGGGAGATTATCAGTGGTCTTGTATGTTTTCCATTTCCTAATAATTGTTCCCACAGTTGATTTCTTCAAATCAAGCTGCTTACCTATTGCAGATTCAGTCTTCCCAGCCTGGTACAGGTCTACAATTTTGTTTCTGGTGTTGACAGCACTTTGGTCTTTGCCATAGTGTAGTTTGGAGTGTGACTGTTTGAGGTTGTGGACAGGTGTCTTTTATACTGATAACAAGTTCAAACAAGTGCCATTAATACAGGTAACGAGTGGAGGAGAGAGGAGCCTCTTAAAGAAGAAGTTACAGGTCTGTGTGAGCCAGAAATCTTGCTTGTTTGTAGGTGACCAAATACTTATTTTCCACCATAATTTGCAAATGAATTCATAAAAAATCCTACAATGTGATTTTCTGGATTTTTTTCTTCTCATTTTGTCTGTCATAGTTGAAGTGCCTTTCCAACATAATCCAGGTAGAATCAGGAATTCCCCAGAGCTAGGCCCCTTCATTTTTTCAAATTTTACTGACAACATGCCACTGGCTTTGAGTAAGGCCAGTGTGTCTATGTATGCGGATCACTCAACACTATACACGTCAGCTACTACAGTGACATAAACTACTTCAATATTTAACAAAGAACTGAAGTTTCTTCTTTTGTTACTCTATGTGTCTGCCATTGGGGTTAAACAGGAGCCGGATGATGATGATTTCCTACTATAGCGGGACCACAGGCAATTGATATATTCAATACCTTCATATTTGCAAATGAGGAGGACAAAGACGAGTTTGCCGAGGTACTGGATCAGATTGATTCATATTGTTCACCTAAGAGGAACGAGACATATGAACATTATGTGTATCGCTGTTGTATACAACATCAAGGTGAAGAGTTTGAAATCTTTCTTACAGATTTGCACAGATGTGTAATTTTGTAGACCTAACCTCATCTATGCCTCGAGATCAAATGTTCACACCACTGAAATATAGGAGAATGAACAAAGTAATTTGTTTGTGGGCACTATGGATTGCATGGAGGACGTGCAAGAACCATCACAGGACCATACTGTAGCTAGTGACCACTGGGTTGTACCAGACGTGGCTAACGGTACAGTTTTGACCTTAAAGCTGGAGACAGGCAGGGGCTGAAGCCAACCTGATCAATATGAGGGATATTCATCAGAAAAAGCACAAACCAGCCATCATACAAAAGGCTATGGTTCTCAAAGCGCACAAAGGCCAAGCAATTGAGACTAAAGGTTCTTGTCAGCTAACTGTAAAGGGGAAAACAAGAAGCCACACACTTATGTTTGCGAGAGGGCTGAGAACACACCCTTGTGGGGCTCCAGTGTTGAGGATCAGCAGGGTAGAGATGTTGTTACCTATCCTCACCACCGGGGGAGGCCCGTCAGGAAGTCCAGGACCCAGTTGCACAGGGCGGGGTAGAGACCCAGGGTCTCGAGCATAATGATGAGTTTGGAGGGTACTATGATGTTAAATGCGGAGTTGTAGCGGATGAACAGCATTCTTACATAGGTATTCCTCTTGTCCAGATGGGTTAGGGCAGTGTGCAGTGTGGTTGAGATTGCGTCGTCTGTGGACCTATTGGGGCAGTAAGCAAATTGGAGTGTGTCTAGGGTGTTAGGTAGGGTGGAGGTGATATGGTCCTTGAATAGTTTCTCAAAGCACTTCATGATGACGGAAGTGAGTGCTACGGGGCAATAGTCATTTAGCTCAGTTACCTTCTCTTTCTTGGGAACAGGAACAATGGTGGCCCTCTTGAAGCATGTGGGAACAGCAGACTGGGATAAGGATTGATTGAATATGTCTGTAAACACACCAGCCAGCTGGCCTGCGCATGCTCTGAGGACGCGGCTGGGGATGCCGCCTAGGCCGGCAGCCTTGCGAGGGTTAACACGTTTAAATGTTTTACTCACGTTGTCTGCAGTGAAGGAGAGCCCGCAGGTTTTGGTAGCGAGCTGTGTCAGTGGCACTGTATTGTCCTCAAATCGAGCAAAGAACTTGTTTGGTTTGTCTTGGAGCAAGACATTGTGGTCCGCGACGGGGCTGGTTTTCATTTTGTCGTCCGTGATTGACTGTATACCCTACCACATACCTCTCGTGTCTGAGCCGTTGAATTGCGACTCTACTTTGTCTCTATACATGTGCTTAGCTTGTTTGATTGCCTTGCGGAGGGAATACACTGTTTGTATTTGGTCATGTTTCCGGTCACCTTGCCCTGATTAAAAGCAGTGTTTCGCACCTACAGTACTCGATGTCACAGGAACGCTAAAAAGATCATCGAGGACAATAACCACCCAAGCCACAACCTGTTCACCCCGCTTCCATCCAGACGGCGAGGTCAGTACAGGTGCATCAGAGCTGGGACAGAGAGATAGAAGCTGTTTTCAATCTCAAGGCCATCAGATTGTTAAACAGCCACCACTAGCACAGAGAAGAGGCTGCCTACCTACAGACTTGATATCATTGGTCACTTTAACCTCTCTGGCCAACCTGGGTCGCAACCGCACTCCCTGCCAACAATAAATGCAAATGCACTACGCCAAATGCTAATAGCACTCGTTAAAACTCAAACGTTCATTAAAACTCACATGCAGGGTACTCAATTCAAGCTACACTCGTTGTGAATCTAGCCCACGAATCAGATTTGTAAAATGCTTTTCGGCGAAAGCATGAGAAGCTATGAGAAGCTATTACCTGATAGCAGGCAACACCCCGAAATACCCCAAAATACCAGAAGGGGACGTAAAGGAATTAGCGTAGCCGGCGCTACACAAAACGCAGAAATAAAATATAAAACATTCATTACCTTTGACGAGATTCTTTGTTGGCACTCCTATATGTCCCGTAAACATCACAATTGGGTCTTTTTTTGATTAAATCGGTCCGTGTGTACCCAAAATGTCCATTTATGAAGACCGTCAGATCCAGGAAAAACACAGTTTTTAAACGAGACCTTATTTTTTTTATTAAAAAAGTTGCCTATAAACTTTGACAAAACACTTCAAACTACTTCTGTAATCCAACTTTAGGTATTACTAAACGTTAATAAACGATCAAATTGATCACGGAGCGATCTGTATTCAATAGGCACAAGTTTGGGTAACATAGCCAACTTTTCCGGTTCCATTGTTCACAGCTGTGGACCTGACAACCAGATGTGGCTATTACTCAGATGACCAAGGATTTAGTTTAATCGAAATCACAACACTGGCGACATCGTGTGGAAGCTATAGGAACTGTATTCTCAGCCTTAAGTAAAAGACAGTACTGTGCAGCCGTCTTCATCGACCTTGCCAAGGCTTTCGACTCTGTCAATCACCATATTCTTATCGGCAGACTCAGTAGCCTCGGTTTTCGGATGACTGCCTTGCCTGGTTCACCAATTACTTTGCAGACAGAGTTCAGTGTGTCAAATCGGAGGGCATGCTGTCCGGTCCTCTGGCAGTCTCTATGGGGGTGCCACAGGGTTCAATTCTCGGGCCGACTCTTTTCTCTGTATATATCAATGATGTTGCTCTTGCTGCGGGCGATTCCCTGATCCACCTCTACGCAGACGACACCATTCTATATACTTTCGGCCCGTCATTGGACACTGCTATCTAACCTCCAAACGAGCTTCAATGCCATACAACACTCCTTCCGTGGCCTCCAACTGCTCTTAAACGCTAGTAAAACCAAATGCATGCTTTTCAACCGATCGCTGCCTGCACCCGCATGCCCGACTAGCATCACCACACTGGATGGTTCCGACCTTGAATATGTGGACACCTATAAGTACCTAGGTGTCTGGCTAGACTGCAAACTCTCCTTCCAGACC
This sequence comes from Oncorhynchus masou masou, assembly GCF_036934945.1. Lineage (NCBI taxonomy): Eukaryota > Metazoa > Chordata > Actinopteri > Salmoniformes > Salmonidae > Oncorhynchus > Oncorhynchus masou. The sequence continues at coordinate 2,569,543 of NC_088237.1, forward strand.
CATATCAAACATCTCCAATCGAAAATCAAATCAAGAGTCGGCTTTCTATTCCGTAACAAAGCCTCCTTCACTCACGCTGCCAAGCTTACCCTAGTAAAACTGACTATCCTACCGATCCTCGACTTCGGCGATGTCATCTACAAAATTGCTTCCAACACTCTTCTCAGCAAACTGGATGCAGTTTATCACAGTGCCATCCGTTTTGTCACTAAAGCACCTTATACTACCCACCACTGCGACTTGTATGCTCTAGTCGGCTGGCCCTCGCTACATATTCGTCGCAAGATCCACTGGCTCCAGGTCGTCTACAAGGCCATGCTAGGTAAAGCTCCGCCTTATCTCAGTTCACTGGTCACGATGGCAACACCCATCCGTAGCACGCGCTGCAGCAGGTGTATCTCACTGATCATCCCTAAAGCCAACACCTCATTCGGCCGCCTTTCGTTCCAGTACTCTGCTGCCTATGACTGGAATGAATTGCAAAAGTCGCTGAAGTTGGAGACCTTTATCTCCCTCACCAACTTCAAACATCAGCTATCTGAGCAGCTAACCGATCGCTGCAGCTGTACATAATCTATTGGTAAATAGCCCACCCATTTTCACCTACCTCATCCCCACAGTTTTTATTTATTTACTTTTCTGCTCTTTTGCACACCAATATCTCTACCTGTACATGATCATTTATCAATCCAGTGTTAATCTGCAATATTGTAATTATTCGCCTACCTCCTCATGCCTTTTGCACACATTGTATATAGACTCCCCTTTTTTTTCTACTGTGTTATTGACTTGTTAATTGTTTACTTCATGTGTAACTCTGTGTTGTCTGTTCACACTGCTATGCTTTATCTTGGCCAGGTCGCAGTTGTAAATGAGAACTTGTTCTCAACTAGCCTACCTGGTTAAATAAAGGTGAAATAAAAAATAAATCAAATAAAAAAGTATTTTTCCTTCCAATAGACAATACATGGACTGGCGGATAGATTTTTTCTCCGTCGATTTATTGACCAGGTTTTCTGGCGATTTTGACCACGGAACTTGTTCTGTTATAGTCACAGACACCATTGAACCAGTTCTAGAAACTTCAGAGTGTTTTCTATGCACACATACTAATCATATGCATATACTATATTCCTGGCATGAGTAGCAGGACGTTGAAATGTTGCGCGATTTTTAACAGAATGTTGAAAAAAGCAGCCCGATCTCTAAGAGGTTTTTAATAAATGGAACACTAGTCTATTTAATAATGGCACTTTAAGAATGTTTACATATCTCGCATTACTCATCTCATATATATTGTATTGTATCGCTGTAACCAACAAAGTAATACATTAACCTCTCGAGTCCCACCGTCACGCACTTTCAAACATCGTGGTTTGAACTATAGACTTCTGGAGTGGATTTGTCTATTTATTCTGCATCCACGGCTACCATTAGTCTGTGTGCTTAATCAACCAATCAATGAAATGTATTTATAAAGCCCTTCTTACATCAGCTGACGTCACAAAGTTATGTAAAGAAACCCAGCCCAAAACCTCAAACAGCAAGCAATGCAGGTGTAGAAGCACGGTGGCTAGGAAAAACTGCCTAGAAAGGCCAAAACCTTGGAAAAACCTAGAGAGGAACAAAGGCTATGAGGGGTGGCCAATCCTCTTCTGGCTGTGCTGGGTGGAGATTATAACAGAAAATGGCCAAGATGTTCAAATGTTCATAGATAACCAGCAGGGTCAAATAATAATAGTCACAGTGGTTGTTGAGGGTGCAACAGGTCAGCACCTCAGGAGTAAATGTCAGTTGGCTTTTCATAGCCGATCATTCAGAGTATCTCTACCACTTCTGCTGTCTCTAGAGAGTTGAAAACAGCAGGTCTGGGACAGGTAGCACATCCGGTGAACTGGCTGAACCATTGTTGCTCCTAGATCTTTCCACTTCACAATAACAGTACTTACAGTTATCCGGGGCAGCTCCAGCTGGGCAGAAATTTGACAAACTCACTTGTTGGAAAGGTGGCATCCTATGATAGTGCCATGTTGAAAGTTACTTAGCTCTTCAGTAAAGCCATTCTACTGCAAATGTTGTCTATGGAGATTCCATGGCTATGTGCTCGATTTTATAGACCTGTCAGCAACGGGTGTTGCAGAAATAGCCAAATCCACTAATTTGAAGGGGTGTCCACATACTTTTGTATAAGCAGTGCATTCAAAAGTATTCAGACCCCTTGACTTATTCCACATTTTGTTATGCTACAGCCTTATTCTAAAATGGATTAAATAGTTTTTCCCCTCTTTATTCTACACACAATACCCCATAATGACAAAGCAAAAACAGGTTTGAAGAAATTTTTGCAAATGTATTAATAATAAAAAACATTTAATTAAGTATTCAAACCCTTAATTAGGTACTTTGTTGAACTACCTTTAGCAGCGTTTCCAGACTCTATTCATCTTAGGAGTGCTGCTTCAAGCTTGGCAAAACTGAATTTGTGGAGTTTCTCCCATTCTTCTCTGCAGATCCTCTCAAGCACTGTTAGGTTGAATGGGGAGCATCGCTGCACAGCTATTTTCAGGTCTCTCCAGAGACGCTCGATTGGGTTCAAGTCCGGGCTCTGGCTGGGCCAATCAAGGACATTCAGAGGCTTGTTCGAAGCCACAGCTGTCATCAAGGCAAAGGGTGGCTACTTTGAAGAATCTAAAATATATTTTGATTTGTTTAACATTTTTTTGGTTACTACATGATTCCATATGTGTTATTTAATAGTTATGTTATTTCATACAATGTAGAAAATAGTAAAAATAAACAAAAACCATTGAGTGGGCTCCTGAGTGGCGCAGTGGTCTAAGGCACTGCATCTCAGTGCAAGAGGCGTCACTACAGTCCCTGGTTTGAATCCAGGCTGTATCACATTCGTCCGTGATTGGGAGTCGCATAGGACGGCCCAGCATCGTCCGGATTTGGCTAGTGTAGACCGTCATTGTAAATAAAATGTGTTCTTAACTGACTTGCCTAGTTAAATATAGGGAAAAAATAATAAATCAGTTGGTGTCCATACTTTTCACTGATATTGTATGTAATATCGCTGACTCCACCTTTAATACATTGTTCATTTTTTCTTCAGTTGAGCAAACATTTTCCTTGATGCATAATTTTTCTCTTCTCAACGGATAGGGCTTTATCTTGAAAACTGGACTGCTGAAATGCAAAAGAATGTGGTGGAGTGGACAAATTGACAAAATACTAAAAGATAGTTTCAGTGTATTTTCATGTAATTTTATAAATATAAATATGAAATATGAATACGTATTGGGCTAAAATGTCATTATTTTCAACTATCAATGAAGATTTAAAGCCCTGTAGTATTTGAATGTAATAATAGGATTATAAAATATACTGTATCTGTCTCTTAGCAAATATAAAACAGGAACTAAATCATTTTAGAGAGCAGGGAATTCAGTTTTAAATGATGTTACATTTTGCTCCAGAGGGAACATGATAGTAATTTGAAGTGTTTCTTAAAATAATCTTGTTTGTTATACAAACTATTTTTAGAACATTTATATTAAATATATATTGTGTTATAAACACTGCATTTCTCCCCTTAGTTCAGTACATTAAAGACTACACTTGATCTACTATGAAGCTAATAACACTCCAGTAACCATTTGCAATGGCCTAAACACTGGCAATCACACACACATGACACTTGGAAATTAGATGCATTTATTTAACCTTGAAACAGTCCACATATAATACTTAAGACTACTGGTTGCTTAGAGGAATTATTACTGAAAGGCTTCTCCTATAAGGATTACGTGTACTGACAGAAATCATATCAAATTGTTTACGAAGATGATCAAATCAAATGTATTTATATAGCCCTTCTTACATCAGCTGATATATCAAAGTGCTGTACAGAAACCCAGCCTAAAACCCCAAACAGCAAGCAATGCAGGTGGAGAAGCACAGTGGCTAGGAAAAACTCCCTAGAAAGGCCAAAACCTAGAGGCACCAGGCAAAGTGGGGTTCCAGTCCTCTTCTGGCTGTGCCGGGTGGAGATTATAACAGAACATGGCCAAGATGTTCAAATGTTCATAAATTACCAGCATGGTCAAATAATAGTAATCACAGTGAACAGATAAGGGTTCCATTGCCACAGGCAGAACAGTTGAATCTGGAGCAGCAGCACAGCCAGGTGGACTGTGGACAACAAGAAGTCATCATGCCAGGTAGTCCTGAGGCATGGACCAAGGGCTCAGGTCCTCCGAGAGAGAAAAAGAAAGAAAGAAAGAAAGAGAGAATTTGAGAGAGCATACTTAAATTCACACAGGACACCGGATAAGACAGGAGAAATACTCCACATAAAACAGACTGACCCTAGCCCCCCGACACATAAACTACTGCAGCATAAATACTGGAGGCTGAGACATGGGGGTGGTCTTGGGGGTGGCTCAGCACCTGTGATTGTTTCAGTGATGTTGGAGAGTCCCATGTTTAACCTCTGATGTGCCTCTAATGTTAAGGGAGTAACCACACATTGAGAGAGGGGAGGGAGAGGGGTTTGGAGAAGAACGCTCCTTCCCTTTTCAGAACCAAAGTCAGTCAGTCAATCAGTAAGCAACTCAGAGCCACTTCTGACAGACTGGTTATATACTATCAACTGTTTTCAAATCTACACATTTACACCCGCAGCAATCCCATTGGCACAGAAGAGGGTCTCATTATGTTAACCACATGAAATGACTCAGGGTATATGATTCAGTGATGTGAAAACGTTCTGAATGTTGCATATAGAAATAGAATGAATAGAGCTGAAACGACTCCCTATGTTATCTGGCAGATAATCACTTTTCTGTGAACATTCTGTGATGTTACATCCTTATGAATCTCAGGCTTCCACAGCGAAGCTCTCTCTAGTCCAACAGTACATAAGCTGTGGTGGATTCTCTCAGCTCTGTTTATAGGGGGCATTTAACAATAGTTATGTTCTGTTGCCCTCTGACATTGGTTATGTTATGAGACATAAAAGTTAAAAAAGAGACTCGGGTGACCACAATATTCTCATTTACCCCAAAATGACCTTAGGGTACAAATGTAACCAGACAGCAAGGGTATGTCTGCACCGAGAAATGGAGAATGTTGAGATGTATGGGAAAAAACGATCCCTAGACATGTTACCCTTTCTCATCACCATAACGAACATGATATAAAATAGAGTTGGTCCAAACCAAATAGAGTTGATCTCAAACTGCGATAGTCGGGGGGGGGGGGGGTGGTGGTACAGGTTTTTGATCCAGCCCAGCAGCAAAACACCTGATTCAACTTGTCAAAATCTTGATATGATTACTTGAGTCAGGTGTGTTACTGCTGGACTGGAACAGAAATCCCCACATCGGGCATTGCATCCCCACATAAGATTGTCAGTCTGTGAAAGAATTATACATGCGAGTTATGTGACCTGCACAGTAATGCGACCCCATGCTTTTCGGTTTTATTATTTTTCTCCTCTCGTCCACAGCCTACAAATACTTCCCAACATTGTGGCCTGAGTCTATCATTTGACAACATAATATTCTTCTTCTTTGGAGAAATACCATGCATTCACAATAATTCCTACCTAAATAAATACTCTTTTTACCTTTATTTAACCAGGCAAGTCAGTTAAGAACAATTTCTTATTTTCAATGAGAGCCTGGGAACAGTGGGTTACCTGCTTGTTCAAGGGCAGAATGACAGATTTGTACCTTGTCAGCTCGGGGGTTTGAACTCACAACCTTCCGGTTACTAGTCCAATGCTCTAACCACTAGGCTACCCTTCCGCCCCGCACATTTCACATTTACAGTACAAATATAAAGTAATCCTGTTCTTTCAACAGTGCGAACATATTTACATACAACAGAAAATAACGGACAGGGAAACATTTACAGACTGTTGAAAATTTCAGTCTTACACACTGTTATACACATGATAATGAAGTGTCCTGAATACTGAGTGTGTTTGTCTGTGTGTGTGTTAGTAAAGATTAATTGTGTTAGTTTGGGTAGTGTGTTGAAGTCAAGACATGAGGCTGAATGTTCAGACATGACGTAGTAGATCAGTGTAAGAAAAGAAAAGACAAGCGCTCTTAAAATGGGTGAATTTTTAACCATTACCTCGACAGCCAATGTGTGTGTCTTAAGTTATTTTACAGAATTCTTTATGAAGACCAAGTGAAAGGAAGCCCAATTAAATAATGAGGAGGCCGATAAAGGTGAGGACTGAACTGAAGGAATAGACCACTTGTTTCTATAAACGTGTACCATCTAAACTAAAGCATGGTTGAAAAAACTATACAGTTTACAGATAATAAAGTAGATACTATACTGCTTTTAGAATTATTAAATGAATGGGTATTCAGGTATGAGAATGAGTCAGCTAAGTGAGTGAATTGCAATCTTGTGGTAACAACAAACTGGCTTAGGGAGTGGTACAGTCAGGTGAGTGACAGGCACTTATAATAAAGATTGACAACAACAAGGTTCAGTGGTAATGGACAGTCTTGCTGGACCAGTGGTAGTGTGTGCTGTCTACCAGAGGAAAGAGAGGAGGATGGGCAGAGAGGGTGGGGGACAATAACTGTGACATGTTGTAGTCTATAGCCTTCTAAGAAGGTGGTATTGTGTTTCAGATGATGTGGACATGATACCAAGGTACTATAAAATATCAAAATAGAAGGACATTAAGATAGTGTTTGTTTTAACTTCTACATTTTTCGTTCAAATCACATTGTATCTTAATGTCTGCTTAAGAATCTATATAACAGGACAAACAACCATCTATCAACACTGTCAACATGACAAAATGACAGCTAGAGACATAGCCTACTGTAAGTAATAAAAAAAAGCACCCGTGTCAGATCTGTGTGAAACAATATATCTGTATGGGATTCTTAAAGTGTCCCCCCTTATTTCTCCTTCAAGTGGACCAAACATTTGGGTTGTAACAAAGTTTACACATTATGCTTTGGTGAACAGTGCACAGACCTTTTTGGCTTAGATATATTGTTTTGATCCGGTCTATTAAAAAAGCAGTTTAACAGGTAGTCAATATAACTAATTTGGTTGTTATTATTTTGCATGTTAGATTCTTACGTTGGTTAGATTTGCGCTAGTGGACACCTGCATAGCGATTGTTTTGGTGGTGTCGGAGGTGGAACTGAGGTAAAGCTGTTAAATCCACAAGCGGCTCCTTCCATTACCTTATCGCGGACACTGCCATTTGACGCAATGAATCACCCAAATTCCTAATCTTACAAATACCATGCAGCTGCGTTAGAATTTCCTATAGCCGTGTTAGTTTAAACACTTTGTGTGATGTAATATTATCAACATCTCGAGTAGATTGAGAGGTTAAATCCCCCCCCATCCAAATCAACATGAAAACATGCATAAGCATACACTTTCGCCATTTTGAACTTCTAATGCAGCAGGGATAATAAGGAAGGGATTGGGTTGTGACACACAAGAGCAACCGCTCACCTATTTGTCAGCTCATACTGCAGTTACACCTCCAACACCAACAAAACAACATCAATGTGGATATCTACTAATGCGGGTTAAGGCTTGATCTGATTGAATCAAGGCCTAACTGAGTCGTGTTCATTAGGCACCAAACAGAAGAAAACAGAACAGGAAGAGACTACATGGACTTCTTCAATCAAAAATGCTTATTTTTGCTTTCTACTTTAAAATGTTTTCTGTTGAGTGCTCTAATAAACACAACTGTGGCTTTGGTGGGTGACAAGAAAATGTCATAGGCTTTGGGAGGGTCCTATAGCCTCCAAGAGTGTGAGGACCACTGTTGTATGTGAAAACACAATAACAATTTCAGTGTCTGTATGTAATTGCGATTGCTGCAGAATTAATTGCCTCATTGAGGACATTAACGTTTTCTGAATCTGAATGTCTGATGAGCCACATTGATGCTTGAAGCCATTCTGTTTGTTGTTGACTAGGGAGTTTCAAGCGAAAGATAATCTGACACGTAAAATTAGGTACTGAAACCTGGAAACATAATAAACAAATTAAAAGCTTTCATCCAAGTTACAGATTTCAGGAGAAAAAAGTTACTAATCTAGAAACTAAAACTGAAAAGAATTCAGTTGAAAAAAATCAGAAGGATAGTTGATCAAGTATGTTCATTGGATGAACTGTTACAACAAAACACTCACACGCACACAAACACGCATACACACACATACACACAGACATGCAGAGACACACATAGACACACTCACATATAAACTCACCATGAGGAAGGAGTATCCTACCCACAGACTCCTCCAGTTGGGGGGACAGAAGGGGTTGCTGTTTTCTTCGCTGTGAACTGCCACAGCAGGGGAGGGTGCCTCACACACTACGCAGCGGCTGATGTGCTGCTGGATGTCCTGGCCCACAGGCATCATGGGCACTGCCGCTGTGGTAGACAGCCAGTAGGACTTGTCATTGCAGCTGACGTAGTCACACATGCCCATTTTACAGTAGGAGAAAGGCATGGTGCTGAAGAGACGCATACATGACCCGGCCTGACCGAGGAAAGAGGAAAATACATGCCTGGTTACCGGTTACAATCACACTCACACACACACAGGTGCACAGATGAGCACACACACAAACAGTATTGTAGACTAACGTACCGAGGTCCTGTGTGTGGGCTTTCTCTTGGCCATCCAGGTACAGCAAACTGTAGCCAGTCCACAGTTGTGTCATGTCTGCTGGACAGGAAAGAAATGTGTCTGATTGGCTGTGCATCACCAACAGGAAGCCAGAGTTAAAGGTGGTGGTGGGGCCTGGGCTGCCGGCATCTCCCGATCGGCCTGGGGCTCCTACGATGACAGACAGTAAGAGACAAAGAGAAAATGCAGGCGGAAAACATGGATATGTAAGGGATATTTAGCTACTCTTAAAGGGAGCATAATAGTGAATAATTGTTTTGCTTTTTCAAAGGAATGTGATTCAATCAATCAATTAAATGAATTCACAAACTACAGCCGTAACCCGCGTTAACTGACAAACGCGTAATTACACTCAAATTGAAAATTATTCAAATAATAAGGATTTATATCAGCATAAATGAGGTGTAAGTTACATCACACATTCCAATGTAGGAACTTGTAACACAGCTGAATGGGATTTCTACTTATGTGACTTGGCGCATCCATTGGCAATGTCCACGACAGGTATAACGCCAGGGGTTGTCAAAGGAAGTGACAGTTGAATCCTTATGCCAAAATTCAATAAAATTGGCAACCCACATTGCTTTTAGTGGGTGTCTGAGGTGTAACTGCTGTCAAACCCCGGACATTGCCCTGGGATACACAGTAGAAATCCCATGCAGACTCGTTACAAGTTTGAACACTGGAATGTGTGATGTAATCTTCACCTCAATTAGGCTGATATAAATCCCTATAGTTTTGTTTAATGATTTTACATTTGAGTGTCATTACTTCTATACGGTTTACACTTTTTTGTTCTTAACTTCTAACATGGGTGGGACATAAGCACAGGTGTGATTTCGTGACAATGATCACAAAAGCAGCCACTCACCGATTTGACAGCTCTAACACAGTAACACCTCAGACACTGCCTAAACAAAATAAATGAAAAGCTATGTCGGCTAACGCAAATTACTGCAGATCTGATTGAATCCTGGACTTATATTTTGGGTTCTGATTGGGTACGACAATTGAACTAAGCTCATGAGGTATATATTTTCCAAGAATAAATGGGTACAGTATATAATAAGGGCTCACAGACCCTGTTCCTGGAGAGCTACCATTCAGTAGGTTTGCACAGCAACCCTCATTTAGCGCACCTGATTATAATATTTAGCTGATTGATAAGCTGAATCAGGTTAGTTACAATTGTGGTTGGAGTGAAAACGTACAGGACGGTAGCTCTCAAGGAAAAGGGTTGGAGAGCCCTGGTATATACAGTACCAGTCAAAAGTTTGAACACACCTACTCATTCAAGGGTTTTTCATTACTTGTATTATTTTCTACATTGTAGAATAATAGTGAAGACATCACTACTTTGAAATAACACATATGGAATCATGTAGTAACCAAAAAATATATTTTATATTTGAGATTCTTCAAAGTAGCTACCCTTTGCCTTGACAGCTTTGGACACTTTTGGCATTGATGATGGGGGGACCCCCAAAGCTCCTCTCAATGACTATTCAATGACTTCCAATAAACTGAAAAGGAGAAACTTTTCATTTCAAACTTTTATCCATTTTTTTTGTATTATTCAAATCACTTCAGGCCCGATTCAGTTGTGTTGCCCAGGAGAGAGAGGAGCTTCGGGGATGATGGGGGTCCCCCCATCATCAATGCCAAAAGTGTCCAAAGCTGTTTTTACAATGGTAGAGTGGTTTCTATCCTAAGCTGTCAATTATATGCATATTCTAGCATCTGGTCCTGAGAAATAGGCGGTTGACTTTGGGAATGTTATTTTTCCAAAAATAAAAATAGTGCCCCCTTGTTTCAAGAGGTGAAAGTTACATATTTCAAAAAAATATTTTTGAATTTCGCTCGCTGCCTTTTCAGCGGAATGTTGTCGAGGGATTCCGCTAGCAGAAAGCCTGCACTAGAAAGGTTAAATAAAGGTTTAAATAAAAAAATATTCACTTGTGAAGGATGCCCAGCTTAAGGCAAAAAACAGCCACTTTTTCAAATCCTAGTCGCACACCTCATGTAACCTAGCCCATACACCTATGTTTTGATAAGGTTTGTATCAACTAAAGTGGCCAAATAACTTCTTAAAATGACACATATTAATTTCCATTACAACGAGTGAAGAGCCTAACTGGCATACATATGCAGCGCGTATAAAATGCACTTTTAAAATGCACCTTTATAAAGATGCATAATCGTATTTGCAATCACTTTTGAGAATGTTGTTTTCCTGTTATTGCACTGATAATGTGAAGAAATAGCCTAATAGTTTACCAACATTTTAAGCTAAACGTTCTGATCAGTTTTTTTATGCTAGTGGTTGTATTAATTTAGGATCTATCGCATCCCACAACTGTCCAAGACTATGTTTTTTATATTTCTTTCTAGTGCAGAATAGAATAGGTCAACTTTTGTACTGCGTGGGATAGTAGATTAACATAGGCTTGTGCTTTTGCTGTTTCTTAGGCCTACTCATCTTTTTGGTTGACAAAAAGTAAATGACAGTTCTTCCAATATCTCGGAATTGGATAACGATGCACACAGTTGCGTCCCCATGTCTGTCTTCACTTGTACCCTGTGAGAAAGACCCAATCACGTAATGGAGAGCCATGTGAATGAGAGGTGCTTCGACATGCAGCCAGGAGAAGGGAATTATAAGTATTATACTCAGCCCAAGGGCACAATGGCCACTGCCCCAAAAGGCATGGATTTTTTAGGGGGAATTACGAACACAAAGGAAATGCAGCTGGGAAATTCAAGGCATTATCAAGTGCTTGTAAAATTGTGAATGAGAGACTGATGAAGTGTGTACAGCCTGCGCAAAAACACAAAGCAGAGCTCATGCCTTTCATGCAACTTTTTTCAAATCACCCTTAGAGTCGCATCATGCAGCCTTCGAATGTATAAAAAAAATCTAAACATATATAGCCCAACATTTGTATCACAACTAAAGTTTAGAAATAACTCTAAATTAGGCATATACTTAGGAGTACCTGTTTCTTTGTTAACCGCTCTACACAGAGCGGTTATAGCCGTATGTGCACACTCCTTCAAATGGTTTGGAGAAAATATCCTTTCTATTTTATTCAGCTATGTTCAATTGTATACTTCATACTACAAAATAATGCCACGGAATTCTAAGCAAATCTTGTCTGCTTAATGAACTAGTATAACATACTCAGAGTATGCTATTCTGTTCTTCTGAAACATATTACGTGTCTAAAATAAATAATCGATTTATTGTCATGGTGTAGGCTATATTACATTGATTTATTAAAGTAGATTGTAGTCTATGTAGTCTAGCCAGGAGATGCTAAATGTTTTGATGTTAATTAACGGTCAATTACTGTGAGACCAACAGTTATTTGCTTGACAATCACCGGCTCACAAAATGTCATGGCCGCCACAGTCCTAGTCACTACTTGGAACCAACAAACGCCCTATAATATCTGGCCCTCTGCCCTCCCTAAATCATGGAGTTGAATGGTCCAGCAGACTTTTAGCTCTCCATAACTGGCTTCGAGGCTATTGCAGCTCTGTGAGTGTAACAATTATTGACAATTTTGCTACCTTCTGAAAGCAAAGCTCTTAATATAAGGAGGATGTGATACACCCAAATAATTTGAATTCCAGGATTCTTTCACAACATTATAAGGCTGCGTTGAGACAATGCTCTATCAATGATCCAAGTCTAGTTTATTTAATCCCTACCATTGTGTCACTGAGTTGTCATAATGCTTCGGCAAATATACATTATCTCAGGTGCATTGGAAGATGAAATGTAAGTTACCTAATTTATGTCCCTCTTACTGCCCTGAATGCCTCTGCTGATCAAGGCCATCAGCCACTAACATTGAGTGGCTGCTGCCAACATACTGACTCAACTCTAGCCACTTTAATAATGGAAATTGATGGAAAAATGTATCACGAGCCACTTTAAACAATGCCATGTTTACTTACCCTACATTACCCATCTCATATGTATATACTGTACTCTATATCATCTACTGAATCTTTATGTAATATAGATATCACTAGCCACTAAACTATGCCACTTTGTTTACATACCCTACATTACTCATCTCATATGTGTATATACTGTACTCGATACCATCTACTGCATCTTGCCTATGCCGTTCTGTACCATCACTCATTCATATATCTTTATGTACATATTCTTTATCCCTTTACACTTGTGTGTATAAGGTAGTAGTTGTGGAATTGTTAGGTTAGATTACTCGTTGGTTATTACTGCATTTTTGGAACTAGAAGCACAAGCATTTCGCTACACTCGCATTAACATCTGCTAACCATGTGTATGTGACAAATAAAATTTGATTTGATTTGATCCAACAGATATTGTATGCAGTAATCATTTGGCAATGATTAAAGTTATTTGTCACGTGCGCCACATTCAACAGGTTCAACACATTCAACCTTACCGTGAAATGCTTACTAACAGGCCCTTAACCAACAATGCAGTTAAGAAAATATAGTTAAGAAAATATTTACTAAATAAAAAGTAAATAAATGCGGGAGTACAAGTTAGTTGAGATAATTTGTACATACAGGTAGGGTTAAAGGGACTATGTATAGATAATAAACAGCAAGTATCAGCAATGTTAAAGCAAAAGGGTGTTGGTGTCAATGGAAATAGTCCAGGTGGCCATTTGATTCATTGTTCAGCAGTCTTATGGCTTAGGGGTAGAAGCTGCTAAGGAGCCTTTTGGATCTAGACTTGGAGCTCCGATGCCACTTTCCATGCGGGATCAAAGAAAACAGTCTATGACTTAGGTGACTGGAGTCTTTGACAATTTTTTGGGCCTTCCTCTGACATCGCCTAGTATAGAGGTCCTGGATGGCAGGAAGCTTGGCTCCAGTGATGTACTGGGATGTACAAATTAACCTCTGTAGAGCCTTACGGTCAAATGCCGAGCAGTTGCCATACCAGGTGGTGATGCAACCGGTCAGGATGCTCTCAATGGTGCAGCTGTAGAACTTTTTGAGGATCTGGGGACCCATGCCAAATCTTTTCAGTCTATGAGGGGGAAAAGGTGTTGTCAACTTTCTTGGTGTGTTTGGACCATGATAGTTTGTTGGTGATGTGGACAGAGGAAGGAATCTCTCGACCGGCTCCACTACTGCCCCGTGGATCTGAATGGGGGTGTGTTCTACCCTCCTTTTCCTGTAGTCCACGATCACCTCCTTTGTCTTGGTCACATTGAGTGAGAGGTTGTTGTTCTGCCACTACACTACCAGGTCTATGTCCTCCACCCTATATGCTGTTTAATCATTTTTGGTGATCAGGCTTACCACCATTGTGTCGTCAGCAAACTTAATGATGGTGTTGGAGTCATGCTTGGCTATGCAGTCGTGGGTGAACATGGAGCACAGGAGGGAACTAAGCATGCACTCCTGTTGTATGAAAATTGAAGTGGGTCTGGGGCTTCTAGGATGATGGTGTTGATTGTGAGCCATGACTAGCCTTTCAAGGCACTTCATGGCTACCGACGTGAGTGCTACGGGGTGGTAGTCATTTAGGCAGGTTACCTTCGCTTTCTTGGGCACAGGGACTATTATGGTCTGCTTGAAACATGTAGGCATTACAGACTCTGTCAGGGAGATGTTTTTAAATGTCAGCGCATGCTCTGAGTACATGTCATGGTAATCCGTCAGGCCCCACAGCCTTGTGAATGTTGACCTCTTTAAAGGTCTTGTTCACATCGGCTACGGAGAGTGTGATCACACAGTTGTCAGAAACAGCTGGTGCTCTCATGCATCCTTCAGTGCTGCTTGCCTCGAAGCGAGCATAAAAGGCATTTAACCAATCTGATAGGTTCACGTCACTGGGCAGCTCACGGCTGGGTTTCCCTTTGTAGTCCGTAATAGTTTGCAAGTCCTGCCGCATCCGACGAGCGTCAGAGCCGGTGTAGTAGGATTCTATCTTAGTCCGGTATTGACACTTTGCCTGTTTGACGGTTCATGTGAGGGCATAGCGGAATTTCTTAAAAGCGTTATTGTCTCGTTCCTTGAAAGCGGTAGCTCTAGCCTTTAGCTCAGTGCGGATGCTGCCTGTAATTAATGGCTTCTGGTTTGGATATGTTTGTACGATCACCGTGGGAACGGCGTTGTTGATGCACTTATTGATGAAGCCATTGACTGAGGTGTTATACTCCTCAATGCCATTGGATGAATCCCAGGACATATTCCAGTCTGTGCTAGCAAAACAGTCTTGTAGCATAGCAGCCACGTCATCTGACCCTTCCATATTGATCGAGTCACTGGTATTTCCTGCTTTAGTTCTCTTGTTAGCAGGAATCAGGATAGAATTATCCTGGTTTCCAAATGTAGGTCGAGGGAGAGCTTTGTATGTGTCTGTGTGTGGAATAAAGGTGTTTAGTGTTTTTTATCATTTGGTTGCACATGTGACATGGTGGTAGAAATTAGGTAAAACGGATTTAAGTTTTCCTGCATTAAAGTCCCCGGCCAATGGAGTGCTGCTTCTGGATGAGGATTTTCTTGTTTGCTTATGGCCTTCTACAGCTCGTTGACTGCGGTCTTAGTCTTAGTGCCAGTTGTTAGAACTGAGGCGGTGTGCCCTAGTAGGAAGTCCACTTTGTGTACCTCACCCTGCACTAACATAAATAACACGAGCATGTCCAGCTCTGCTAAGCTTCCCAGTAAAGCATTACAAATAATCAAGCGTCCCATAACACTGCTAAAAATAGCCCACGTTAACATATGTAGCTTAAGAACCAAGGTTCATGAAATCAATAATTTGCTAGTAACAGATGACATTCATATTCTGAAACTCACTTAGATAATACATTTGATGATATAACCTTGTATTGCTACAACTGTAAGATCTACATAAGAGACAGCAATGCCAAAGGTGGTGGTATGGCTGTTTATATTCAGAAATGCATTCCTGTAAAGCCTATGAGGATCTCATGTTAAATACTGTTGAAGTAATATGGCTTCAGTTTATCTGCCTCAGCTGAAGCCCATTCTGGTGGGAAGATGCTATAGACCATCAAGTGCTAACAGTCAGTATCTGGATAACATGTGTGAAATGCTTGATAATGTATGTGATATCAACAGAGAGATATATATTCTGTGTGATTTAAATATTGACTGGCTTTCTTGAGGCTGCCCACTCAAGAGATAGCTTCAAACTGTAACTAGTGTCTGCAACCTCGTTCAGGTTATCAGTCAATATAGTAGGAAAACAAAAGCTCCAAAGGCTAGGCCTAATATAGTAGTGACTCATATGTTGTTGATGTGAAGAATATTTGTTGGCTCGTGGTGTGTAACGAGGAGCAACCACATGCTGCACTTGACACATTTATGAAACTGCTTATCCCTGTCACGCCCTGATCTGTTTCACCTGTCCTTGTGATTGTCTCCACCCCCTCCAGGTTTCGCTCATTTTCCCTGGTGTATTTATCCCTGTGTTTCCTGTCTCTCTGTGCCAGTTCGTCTTGTATGTTCAAGTCAACCATGGTTTCCCATGCTCCTGCTTTTCTATTCTTGCTTATCAGTCCTCCCGGTTTTGACCTTTGCCTGTTTTTCTGGACTCCATTCCTGCCTGTCTGACCATTCTGCCTGCCCTGACCTCGAGCCTGCCTGCCATTCTGTACCTCTGAACTGGTTTTGACCTTTTGCCTGTCCACGACCATTCTCTCGCCTACCCCTTTTGGATTGTTAATAAACACCTTGGACACCATCTGCCTCCTGTGTCTGCATCTGGGTCTCGCCTTGTGCCCTTATAATCCCAGTTACTAATAAGCATGCAACCATTAACAAAATGACTGTAAAAACTGTAAAATCCCTGTCGATTGATGAGGAGTTGAAAAATTGTATGGTTGAGAGGGATTGGGCAAAAGTCTGGCTGCACAACTGATTGGCAAGCGTACCGCAAATTGAGAAATCATGTGATTAAACTGAATAAAAATAAACTACACTATGATGTGTAGATGGATGACAAAGAATGGCAGTAAAAGCTTTAGAGCAACTTCAATGAAATTTGGGGCAAAAAGGCCAACTCGACTCCATCATTCATTGAATCAGATGGTTCATTCATAACAAAACCCACTGATATTGCCAACTACTTTAATGACGTAATTTGCAAGATTAGCACATTTAGGCATACCAAGTTTATCTGACCAAATTATGAAAGACAATGCATTGTAATTTTCAATTCCATAAAAGGAGTGTGGAAGAGGTGATTCATTTTTGTTGTTGTCTATAAACAATGACAAGCCACCGGGGTCTGACAGCTTGGATGGAAAATTACTGAGGATAATAGCGGACAATATTGCCACTCCTGTTGGCCATATTTTCAATTTGAGCCTACTAGAAAGTGTGTGTCCTCAGGCCTTGAGGGAAGCAAAAGTAATTTTGAGGACTGCCTTTTAATGGCTCAAATAGCTAACCAATTGAGTAAAGCCAGTGTATCTATGTATGCTGATAACACAACACTATACACGTCAGTTACTACAGCGACTGAAATGACTGCAACACCTAAAGGGCAGAATTTTGTTTCAGAATGGGTGGCAATGAATAAGCCAGTCCTAAATATTTCAAAAACTAAAATAATTTTTATTTGGGACAAATCATTCACTAAACCTCAACTAAATATTGTAATTAATAATGTGGAAAATGGGAAAGTTGAGATGACTAAACTGCTTGGAGTAACCCTGGATTGTAAACTGTCATGGTCAAAAAATATTGATACAACAGTAGCTAAGAGGAGAAGTTTGTCCATAACAAAGCGCTGCTCTGCCACCTTAACAGCACTATCAAGGCAGGCCTTAGTTTTGTTGCACTTGGACTACTGTTCAGTCGTGTGGTCAGATGCCACAAAGAGGGACTCGCAAATGTCTCAGAACAGAACAGAATGTCTCAGAACAGGGCAGTACGGCTGGCCCTTGGATGTACACATACACATGCATACCCCACAAGACATTCAGTAAAATTGGATAAAAAAAAACAGATAAAAATACACCATATGGAACAGCAGGGACTGTGAAGCAACACAAACATAGGCACAGACACATGCATACATATGCACTATACAAACATGTACACATGGATTTTGTGTTGTAGATAAACGTCCCTTTTTCAGGACCCTGTCTTTCAAAGATAATTCCTAAAAATCCAAATAGCTTAACCTGTTGGTATTAGGGGGCAGTATTTAAATTTTTGGTAAATCCAAACATCACACCTGTGGGACAGGTACAGGATGGCAACAACAACTGCCCGAGTTATACCAGGAATGCACAATCACTCCATCAGTGCTCAGACAGTCCGGAATAGGCTGAGAGATGCTGGACTGAGGGCTTGTAGGCCTGCTGTAAGGCAGGTCCTCACCAAACATCACCGGCAACAACGTCGCCTATGGACACAAACCCACCGTCGCTGGACCAGACAGAACTGGCAAAAAGTGCTGTTCTCTGACAAGTCGCTGTTTTGTCTCACCAGGGGTGATGTTCGAATTCACATTTATCGTCGAAGGAATGAGCGTTACACTGAGGCCTGTACTCTGGAGCGGAATCAATTTGAATGTAGAGGGTACGTCATGGTCTGGAGCGGTGTATGACAGCATCATCGGACTGAGCTTGTTGTCATTGCAGGCAATCATAACAATGTGCGTTACAGGGAAGACATCCTCCTCCCTCGTGTGGTACCCTTCCTGCAGGCTCATCCTGACATGACCCTCCAGTATGACAATGCCACCAGCCACACTGCTCGCTCTGTGTGTGATTTCCTGCAAGACAGGAATGTCAGTGTTCTGCCATGGCCAGCGAAGAGCCCGGATCTCAATCCCATTGAGCACGTCTGGGAACTGTTGGATCGGAGGGTGAGGGCTAGGGCCATTCCCCCCAGAAATGTCCGGGAACTTGCAGGTGCCTTGGTGGAAGACTGGGGTAACATCCCACAGCAAGAAGTGGCAAATCTGGTGCAGTCCATGAGTAAGAGATGCACTGCAGTACTTAATGCATCTAGTGATCACACCAGACACTGACTGTCACTTTTGATTTTGACCCGACCCCCCCCCCCCCCCTTAGTTCAGTGACACATTATTCCATTTCTGTTAGTCAGAAAATGTCTGTGGAAATTGTTCAGTTCATGTCTCAGTTGTTGAATCTGGTTATGTTCATACAAATATTTACACATGTTAAATAAGTTTGCTGAAAAGAAACGCAGTTGACAGTGAGAGAATGTTTCTTTTTTATGTGATGAGTTCATGTGACTCATTTCAGGAAACTAGGTGTAAGTCGCAGGTGACTTCACACGAGAGCCGTTTGAACGTAAAACTTTTTTAAAATCAAAATGTGTTTTTTTGTCAGAAATGCCTTCTGGAACATGTGAACTTACATGTGCCTCAATAACAAACTTGTATGCCATCTGTAAATTCAAATAAAAATGGTCTGGACATGCCAAGAAATACAGCAGACCAATCACTGGATTGCGTAGTAGAACTGCAGAAGTGTTGCTCTCCACTTTCTGGACGACCGAGTTTTGAAATCAGTGGAATTAGAGTATGGTAGCTAAGGAGATGGAGAAAACACCTGTCTCCGGATTACATCTTCAAACTAAGGGCAACCATGAGAGGGAGACACATCCATCCATGATGTACAGGGGTAAGATAGTGAAGCCCGCTACATTTTCAAGTATTAGACGTTTCTAATTTTGACAGAAAGTGTTTTCATTTCAAGTGTACTGTTAGCTAGTTGATGTTACGTGCATGATATTATTATTTGTATCTCAGAGCGATTTGCTTTGCAAGGTATAGTCTATGTTAGCTAGCTAATATTGAATCTGGTTGGTTAGCTACCTCCAGATTCATGCATGGTAGTAATGTCATGAGTTGGGAGTATGGTTCATT
The DNA here is from genome assembly GCF_036934945.1 of Oncorhynchus masou masou. Taxonomy (NCBI): domain Eukaryota; kingdom Metazoa; phylum Chordata; class Actinopteri; order Salmoniformes; family Salmonidae; genus Oncorhynchus; species Oncorhynchus masou. Next base: position 2,589,145 of record NC_088237.1, read on the forward strand.
GTTTACCTAGCTAGCTAGCTAGCTACATGTCTTAAAAGACTCCACTATGCAAGTAACCATTTCAGGTGCGTTTGTAAATTCAGTCTGTCTGGCCTTCTATTCTGAATTCAGAGCACTCTCGTCTGAGTGTGCCAGAGAGCAGAATAACTGATGAATTTACGAATGTGCAACACACGTTGAATATGGTCAGTTTCAGTAAACATGTAATTGTGTAAGTGTAATTAAATTGTTGCCAGCAGCACAGTTACAGTCACCAATGCTCTGGATAACATGAGTGGGTGACCTAAAATATGATTGAAAAATTCAGGCCTCAGATAATCTAAAAGACATGTGTAATGATCTAAACCTAACCCAGCTGGTGGCTAAACCTACACGCCCCAACCCTAAAGATCCTTGAAAGTACTCTGAACTTATCTGAACAAATACACCAGATAAATGTTTCTACTGGTGTATTCTCCCATCACATTAGTGACCATTGCCCAGTTGTTTGTGTTAGAGATGTGAAAACAAAAGCTTTGTGTCATCACAAAGAGGAATTTTAAAATGTCAGTAAACAGCTATGGCGAGCAAAGTGGTTTGAGTTTGGGTGGGAGCTAAAGCATAAGATGGTGTGAATGATGCTGAATGGGTGTAGACAAAGAGATCTCCAGTAGGTATCAAAACATTCAAAGGCCTTTGTCTCAAAAGTGAGGTTACAAGTTTATCAACTTTCAAACCAGAATTACTTTCCCATTGTTCCTCAAATGCAGTGTGTGATATACCATTTTGGAGCTCTGTGTCTCTGTGTTTATCCAATGTAAAAAACACCATTTCACTTTTGCTACATAAGACCGAATCAAGGCGGTCGGTCACATATTGACATTTTATGCGGCTTCATGGCACTAACCTTGGAAAAGTAATTCCAATTTCTACTCCTACTTCCTCTATGACTAACAGGGATAGAGCTGTACAATTTGGTCTATGTAATCTTATAGCCATACTAACTATATTAATATCAACTATCAGACAGGGCCAGCAATCGCCTATTGAAAGTAGCTCGTTTCAGTTGGAGACTCCAAGTGACTTTAAAAATCGTAAAGGACTTGAGATGATGCATCTGATCATTAGGAGCTTATTTCCAAAATGGATTACATTAATTAAGATTTGGGCTATGCAGATGAATCCGGACATTCTGGTATTGACTGAAATTTGGATCTCTGGGGACATTCTGGACTCTGATATTAATATTGAGGGTTATAATGTGTTCAGAGCTGCCAGACAAGGTAGAGGTCATGGAGTTGCCATTCTTATTAAAAATAATTTATCTTGCCTCTTAAATGAAATCCATTGAGCTACTATCTGTATGCCTTTGTTTGGGGGAAAATGTTTCCATGGCTGTTATACGGGTCTTAACAGCATCCCTTGGCTAACCTTTGTGCACTCAAGGAGTTACTAGTTTGTTGTCTTCTTTTATTAAATCAGAAGTTAGCATCCTGGGTGACCTAAAATATGATTGAAAAATTCAGGCCTCAGATAATCTAAAAGACATGTATAATGATCTAAACATAACCCAGCTGGTGGCTAAACATACACGCCACAACCCTAAAGATCCTTGAAAGTACTCTGAACTTATCTGAACAAATACACCAGATAAATGTTTCTACTGGTGTATTCTCCCATCACATTAGTGACCATTGCCCAGTTGTTTGTGTTAGAGATGTGAAAACAAAAGCTTTGTGTCATCACAAAGAGGAATTTTAAAATGTCAGTAAACAGGGCATTTACATGATCTTTATTTTAGTGACCTGGATTGTTTTCAGCTATCCCTGAACCTGATTTAGATTTGAGCTTTTAAGATGTCTTCAATACTATTGTGGATAATCATGCCTCCTTCAAAATATTAAGGGTTAAGGGTAGAATGAATGTCTGGTACACTCAGGATTTATCAGAAGTCGTTCATAAAATAGATTATGCTTGGGTCAAGGTCAGGAACACGGGCACGCTTTTATAGCAACTGAGGAATCATTGTGTAAGACAAATCAGAATGGTAAATCTGATCACTATGTAACCACTCTTTCGGATAATAATGGGAACCTGGCGAAATTCAGGAAAACTGTCAAATCCCATAGGGTTCTACTTCCTCCTCACTGCCACAACATATTAATTCAGACACTGGCCTCAGTACAGAAAAAAAGCCATCATTGTTGCATTTAATCACCATTTTATTTCAGTGGCCTCTCTCTTTTAAAGAACTTCTAAGCCTATATTGGGCTGGATGCTGATAGGGGAAACTTGCTGAATGATCAGAGAAGTGAAAAAGCTTTTCTTTTAGGCTATTAAAAAAAATAAAGTTATGGATGCTTTGCTAGCAATAGACAACAAGAAATCCACAGAGGCTGAACAATATCACCATAATCAAGAACAGATAAAAAGGTTGACCTCTTTCGCTGTAAAGCATAATTTCAAAATCTGAGACAACAGGTGGATTAACAAGGATCAGAAGGGTGGAGATGTTGTTACCTACCCTCACCACCTGGGGGCGGCCCGTCAGGAAGTCCAGTACCCAGTTGCACAGGGCGGGGTCGAGACCCAGGGTCTCGAGCTTGATGACGAGCTTGGAGGGTACTATGGTGTTGAATGCCGAGCTGTAGTCGATGAACAGCATTCTCACATAGGTATTCCTCTTGTCCAGATGGGTTAGGGCAGTGTGCAGTGTGGTTGAGATTGCATCGTCTGTGGACCTATTTGAGCGGTAAGCAAATTGGAGTGGGTCTAGGGTGTCAGGTAGGGTGGAGGTGATATGGTCCTTGACTAGTCTCTCAAAGCACTTCATGATGACGGAAGTGAGTGCTACGGGGCGGTAATCGTTTAGCTCAGTTACCTTAGCTTTCTTGGAAACAGGAACAATGGTTGCCCTCTTGAAGCATGTGGGAACAGCAGACTGGGATAAGGCTTGATTGAATATGTCCGTAAATACACCAGCCAGCTGGTCTGGGCATGCTCTGAGGGCGCGGCTCGGGATGCCTTCTGGGCCTGCAGCCTTGCGAGGGTTAACACGTTTAAATGTTTTACTCGCGTCTGCAGTCAAGGAGACTCCGCATGTTTTGGTTGCGGGCCATGTCAGTGGCACTGTATTGTCCTCAAAACGGGCAAAAAAAAGTTATTTAGTCTGCCTGGGAGCAAGACATCCTGGTCCGTGACGGGGCTGGTTTTCTTTTTGTAATCCGTGATTGACTGTAGACCCTGCCACATACCTCTTGTGTCTGAGCCGTTGAATTGCAACTCTACTTTGTCTCTATACTGACGCTTAGCTTGTTTGATTGCCTTGCGGAGGGAATAGCTACACTGTTTGTATTCGGTCATGTTTCCTTGCCCTTGCCCTGGTTAAAAGCAGTGGTTTGCGGTTTCAGTTTCACGCGAATGCTGCCATCAATCCACGGTTTCTGGTTTGGGAATGTTTTAATTGTTGCTATGGGAACGACATCTTCAATGCACGTTCTAATGAACTCGCTCACCGAATCAGCGTATTCGTCAATGTTGTTGTTGGACGCAGTGCGGAACATATCCCAGTCCACGTGATGGAAGCAGTCTTGGAGTGTGGAATCAGATTGGTCGGACCAGCGTTGAACAGACCTGAGCGCGGGAGCTTCTTGTTTCAGCTTCTGTCTGTAGGCAGGGAGCAACAAAATGGAGTCGTGGTCAGCTTTTCCGAAAAGAGGGCAGGGGAGGGCCTTATATGCATCGCGGAAGTTAGAATAGCAATGATCCAAGGTTTTACCAGCCCTAGTTGCGCAATCGATATGCTGATACAATTTAGGGAGTCTTGTTTTCAGATTAGCCTTGTTAAAATCCCCAGCTACAATGAATGCAGCCTCAGGATATGTGGTTCCCAGTTTGCAAAGAGTCAAATAAAGTTTGTTCAGAGCCATCGATGTGTCTGCTTGGGGGGGAATATATACGGCTGTGATTATAATCTAAGAGAATTCCCTTGGTAGATAATGCGGTCGACATTTGATTGTGAGGAATTCTAAATCAGGTGAACAGAAGGACTTGAGTTCCTGTATGTTGTTGTGATCACACCATGTCTCGTTAACCATAAGGCATACGCCCCCGCCCCTCTTCTTACCAGAAAGATGTTTGTTTCTGTCGGCGCGATGCGTGAAGAAACCAGCTGGCTGCACCGATTCCGTTAGCGTCTCTCGAATGAGCCATGTTTCCATGAAGCAAAGAATGTTACAGTCTCTGATGTCCTTCTGGAATGCTACCCTTGCTCGGATTTCATCAACCTTGCACTTGCACACGCACTCTAGACACACACATTGTAATGTTGGGGTATTGTGGTGTTATGTATTTTATATGGTCAATTTGTAATATTAAAGTAATAATATAATGATGTCTTATGATGTATTATTTGATTTACGATGTAGGCTGTTCTTGTGTTTTGATGTAACTGTTTTAACCCTGTTTGGACTTCAGGAAGAAGAAAATGGGGGATCCTCATAAATATCATACATTGTTTTATTCTGTATTGTTACAGCATTCAGTCCACATAATGCATTTATTGTAAAAAATTAAAAAATGAAACTGGAATTGAAAACGGTGATGAAAAAAAATGACTAACCGAAACCAAACCACACTAATTGCTTAGCACTAATGGTAGTGTAGCTGGAATATTGGACTGGTTATTCGTTCAAAGGTTGTTCAAATCCCAGATGAGGAAATTTTGAAGAGTAATTTATGTATAAATAAACATGCACAATGTTCTAAGAGCATTCTATAAATGTACTACGGGACGTGCCAGGAACAAACTGGATAGTAGACAAAAACCTCCAGGAGATCATGACACAATATCATGAGAACAACCTTCGGAACATCACCAGTACATACCAGGAACAAGACAAAAAAAATTATGTGACCATGAAACAGCGTCCCAAGAACACCCTAAAATGGTCCTTGGGGACATCCCCAGAACTAAATTCCACAGGACCATAACACAATGTCCTGATGACTTTAGGCTACACACATTTTATGTACACTAAAGAAAAATATAAATGCAACAAGTTCATATAAGTAAATCAGTCAATTAAATAAATAAATGTGGCCCTAATCTATGGATTTCACATAACTGGGAATAGAGATATGCATCTGTTGTTCACAGATATCTTAAATAAAAGTAGGGGTGTGGATCAAAAAAAGTCAGTATCTGGTATGAACATCATTTTCCTCATGCAGCGGGAAACAACTCCTTCGCATAGGGTTGATCAGGCTGTTAGTTGTAGCCTGTGGAACGGTGTCTGACTCCTCTTCAATAGCTGTGCGAAGTTGCTGGATATTGGTGGGAGCTGCAACACGCTGTCGTACACATCGATGCAGAGCATCCCACAAATGCTCAATGCATGACATGTCTGGTGAGTATGCAGGCCAAGAACTGTGACAGGAATTGTGTGCAGATCCTTGCGATATCGGGCTGGGGCATTACCATGCTGAAACATGAGGTGATGGTGACTGATGAATAGCACAACAATAGGCCTCAGGATCTCGTCACGGTATTTCTGTGAATTCAAACCGCCAGCAATAAAATGTAATTGTGTTCATTGTCCGTAGCTTATACCTGCCGTTACCATAACCCCATTGCCACCTTGGGGCACTCTGTTCACAATGTTGACATCAGCAAACCGTTCACCCACACAACGTCATCCATATACAGTTGAAAGACCTCTCCAGCGTGCCAGTGACCATCGAATGTGAGCATTCGCCCACTGAAGTTGGTTACGACTCCGAACTGCAGTTAGGTCAAGAACTTGATAAGGACGACGAACACGCAGATGAGCTTCCCTGAGACGGTTTCTGACATTTTGTGCAGAAACTCTTCATGGCTGGTCTCAGACGGTCCCGCAGGTGAAGAAGCAGGATGTGGAGGTCCTCGGCTGGTGCGGTTACACGTGATCTGCAGTTGTGAGACCGGTTGGACGTACTGCCTAATTCTCTAAAACGACGTTGGAGGCGGCTGATGGTAGAGAAATGAACATTAAATTATCCGGCAACAGCTGTGGCGGACATTACTGCAGTCACCATGCCAATTGCATGTTCCCTCAAAAATTGAGACATCTGTGGCATTGTGTTGTGTGACAAAACTGCACATTTTAGAGTGGCCTTTTATTGTCCCAAGCACAAGGGGCACCTGTGTAATGATCATGTTGTTTAATCAGCTTCTTGATATGCTAGGTGGATGGAATATCTTGGCAAAGGATAAATGCTCACTAACAGGGATGTAAACAAATTCGTACACAAAATGTTTGCAAAATAACCTTGGGAAATTTTGGGGATATTTATTTCAGCTCATGAAACATGGGATCAACACTTTACATGTTAGGTTTATATTTTTGTTCAGTATAAATACATTCAATGGCAAAATAGAATGTTCACGTCGACCAATGAAAAGTCACCCTTACCTTTAATACATAGATAGAGGTCACCTTTCTGACTGTTTGGACCCCGGACAACTGAAAATCTTGGGAAGCCCTATAAAATGTTAAAATTAATTTGAACATTAGCCTGGCTTTGCTTGTGGTGTATAGCCTTGGCTAAGCATTGTAACTATGGGATCAGTTATTGTTGGGCAGGAGTTTTCCCAGAGGTGCCTCTGGCTACAGTATAGGCAGACTACATGCTGCACATAGAGCCCTGCGATTTGCAGGACATTAACTTTAAAGCTGCACATTTTTCTCTCCGCCGCCAAGAGAAAGGCCACTAATACAACAACAAACAAATACAAAATACATCAAAGGATAACAAATTACAAACAGCAATGCCAACTGTATACGTTTGAGTGTGTGTGTGCCTGTGTGTGTGCACATGGGTGCGCTTGAATGCGAGTGTGTGTGTATATGCACGTGTACAGGCGTACAAGCACCTGCGCGGCATCAGCTTCAGGCAAACAGGCATTGGTTGTAACATCGTTGCCCCTCAGTGTCATTCAAACAGACTTTTTTAAATTGTATTTAGATTACATTATTTACTTTTATCTTTGACAGTCATTCTATCCCCCACTCAGCAACTACTTCCACTTGTCTCCAGTTCCACATCCCAACCCTCACTTTTCCTCAGCCCATTCCACCTATCTCTGCTGGACACCCTTTTTGACGAACTTCTTTTATTGGCACTCCAATATGTCCCATAAACATCACAATTGGTCCTTTTGTTCGATTAATTCCGTCCATATATATCCAAATGTCCATTTATTTGACGCATTTGATCCAGAAAAGAACAGCTTCCAAAAAATGCAATGTCACTACAAAATGTAAAAAGTTGCCTATAAACTTTGCCAAAATATTTCAAACTACTTTTGTAATACAACTTTAGGTATTTTTAAACGTTAATAATCAATCAAATTGTAGACGGGTGTAAAAGATTCCATCTGGAGATAGAGAGGAGGACCAAGGTGCAGCGTGGTAGGTGTTCATGTCTTTTTAATAAACAAACTGAACACTGGAACAAAACAATAAACGATGTGAACAAAACGAAACAGTACCGTGTGGCCCAAACACTCACACGGAAACAAACACCCACAAACCAAAAGTGAAACCCAGGCTACCTAAGTATGATTCTCAATCAGGAACAACAATTGACAGCTGCCTCTGATTGATAACCATACTAGGCAGAACTCAAAAACCAACATAGAAAACAAACATAGACTGCCCACCCCTACTCATGCCCTGACCATACTAAAACAAAGACAAAAACAAAGGAACTAAGGTCAGAACGTGACAACGGGTCTATCTGTGTTTAATACAGGAAGACAACAAACCATGCTACTTTTCACGTCCTGCGCAACTCTCAACAGTGTTACCCAGTTCCTAGATGGCCTACTTGCACAAATGAATAACCTGAACCAAATTCCAAAGACTGGTGACATCCAGTGGAAGTGGTAGGATCTTAAAACAGGTTCCTAAGAAATATCATTTGTCAATGACAACTCAGTGGTTAATCCTCGGGGTTAGTCCTCGGGGTTTTGCCTGCTACATAAGTTCTGTTATACTCACAGACATGATTCAAACAGTCTTAGAAACGTTTTTCTATCCACATCTACTAATAATATACATATCTTATATTCCTGGCATGAGGAGCAGGAAGTTGAAATTGGGCACGCTATTTATCCAAAAGTGAAAATGCTGCCCCCTATACCTTATTAAGTATATCAAAAAAGGCTTGATATACCCCTACTAGTATGCCATCAAGCCCTGGGTTTTTTCCAGACTGAAAGGATTTAATAGGATCAAAAAGTTATTCCTCTGTAATTTTGTATTATTTGGAAAGAATTCCTTACAGTAATCGTCATTTAGAGGGTGAGGATGAGACGGAAAATAAATCTGCTTAAAATATTTACCTTACAGGCTGACTACACTGCTCATGCCGCGTGCCTGAATCAGGTATGTAGGCCTACCTGAATCAGGTTTGTTGGCCTCCTTGCTCTCACACAGTTCTGCCCACAAATTTTCTATAGGATTGAGGTCAGGGCTTTGTGATGGTCACTCCAATACCTTGACTTTGTTGTCCTTAAGCCATCTTGCCACAACGTTGGAAGAATGCTTGGGGTCATTGTCCATTTTGAAGACGCATTTGCGACCAAGCTTTAACTTCCTGACTGATGTCTTGAGACGTTGCTTCAATATATCCACGTAATTTTCCTTCCTCATGAAGCAATCTATTTTGTGAAGTACACCAGTCACTCCTGCAGAAAAGCACCCCCACAACATGATGCTGCCACCCCCGTGCTTCACAGTCGGGATGGTGTTCTTCGGCTTGCAAGCCTCCCCCTTTTTCCTCCAAACATAACGATTGTCATTATGGCCAGACAGTTCTATTATTGTTTCATCAGACCAGAGGACATTTCTCCAAAAAGTACAATGTTTGTCCCCATGTGCAGTTGCAAACCATAGTCTGGCTTTTGTATGGCAGTTTTGGAGCAGTGGCTTCTTCCTTGCTGAGCGGACTTTCAGGTTATTTCTATATAGGACTCGTTTGACTGTGGATATGGATACTTTTGTACCTGTCTCCTCCAGCATCGTTCGGACATCACAACAGCAGTCAAGCACCCAAGCTAACTGGCTAACATTGGCTATCTTCCTAGCTACTTCCAGACACATAATGAGAGAACACCCCACTCTGACCATTTCACTCGCCCTAGCAGAGCTGATTAGGCTGTTATGTTATCCATACCGTTGGTGATTGCAACTGTGCGGTCAGATTGCCCATCCATAAATTCAGAGCTTTCGCTCTTGCAGCATTCAGAGTGCACACTGGACGCTCAGGTCAATCAGTAGGGTTGATCCGAAGGTTCTGACCTCAGAAGGGCAGTCAAGCTCCCAAGCTAATTGGCTAACTTTGGCTAGCTTTCAAGCTACTTCCAGACACAAATGAAAGAACACTCTGAGCATTTTACTTGCCCTAGCAGAGCTGGTTAGGCGGTTTTCAAGTTATTCAGCTGTTGTTTACAAATATGTATAGTCCGCCACCCCTTGTCTTACCAGAGGCTGCTGTTCTATCCTATCCTGCCGATACAGTGTATAATCCGCCAGCCTTATGTTATTAATGTTGAAACATAAGATTTTACCATTTTTAATGTCCTGTTGGTAGGATATATGTACCTTTAGTTTGTCCCATCTATTTTCCAGAGATTTGTACGTTGGCTCAGAGTACAGATGGCAAAGGCAGATTAGCCACTCTTCTCTTGATCATCACAAGGCACGCCGATCTCCGTCCGCAAAATCTCCATCTCCTTCTCCTGTAAATGAAGGGGATGAGGGCCTGTTCAGGTGTCTGGGGTAAACCCCTCCTGTCCGACTCATTAAAGAAAAAGTATTTGTCCAATTCAAGGTGAGTTATCGCTGTTCTGATGTTAAAATAATCTCTTTTCGGTCATAAGAGACGGTAGCAGCAGCATGATGTACAAAATAAGTTACAAACAATGCGAAAAAACAAACAAAATAGCACGGTTGGTTAAGAGCCAATAAAATGGCAGTGATCCTCTCCGACACCATTACATACGTGTAATGTTAGCTAGTGAGCCAGGCAGCTAACGTTAGCTAGCTAGCTAGTAGTACAGTTTAAATTTAAATTAAAATACTTTATGTCAAAATTAGAATACATGTATTATCAGAAAATGTAGCTAGCTAGACTATATTACCCATGATCTGGAATCGGAGTAGATAGCCAGAGCGAATTTACCGGTGAGTACGCCTATCAATAGTTTTTGCAGTGACATTCTATTGAAATGGATACTTGCATAGTTGAGTCTTTTGTTAACTTCACAGTATTGAGTAGCTTGGTTGAATAAGTTGCCCAAAGTAAATGGCCTGCTCCTCAGTCTCAGTTGCTAATATATGCATATTATTATTAGTATTGGATAGAAAACACTCTAATGTTTCTAAAACTGTTTGAATGATGTCTGTGAGTAACAGAACTCATATGGCAGGCAAAATCCTGAGGAGAATTTAAAACAGGAAGTGAGAAATCTGAGCTTGGTATGTACTCACCACAGTTCCCATTGAATTCCCCTTGATATATTAATGATGTTGCACTTCCTAGGGCTTCCACTAGATGTCAACCGTCTATAGAAATGTGAATGAGACTTCTACTGTGTTGGGACTGAATGAGAGCAGAATGTATCAGGTGACTAGCAGTCAGCCATTTTCTGATCATGCGCATTCCTCATGATATCCACTTGCATTCCATTGCTCATCAAGACACAAAGGAATACTCCGGTTGGAACTGTATTGAAGCTATATGTTAAAACATCCTAATGAATGATTTTGTACTTAGTTTGAAATGTTTCTTCGACCTGTAATATAACTTTTTGAAGTTTTTGTCCGACGTAACGCTGACCAGAATGAGCGTTTGGATATGTATAGCAAACGCGCTAACAAAAGGAGGTATTTGGATATAAATAACGGACATTATCGAACAAAACAAACATTTATTGTGAACCTGGGATTCCTGGAGTGCTTTCTGATGAAGATCATCAAAGGTAAGGCAATATTTATCGAATATTATCTTTATTTATTTAATTTCTTGTTTACGTTGACGCCAACATGGCGGTTATTTTGACTATTTTTCTGAGCGCCGTCTCAGATTATTGCATGGTTTGCTTATTCCGTAAAGTTTGTTTGAAATCAGACACAACAGTTGCATTAACCTCTCTGGGCAACCCAACGCGCTAGCGTCCCACCTTGCCAACAATAAATGCAAATGCACTACACCAAATGCTAATAGCACTCGTTAAAACTCAAACGTTCATTAAAATTCACATACAGGGTACTCAATTCAAGGTACACTCGTTGTGAATCTAGCCTAGGAGTCAGATTTATATAATGCTTTTCGGCGAAAGCATGAGTAGATATTATCTGATAGCAGGCAACACGCCGAAATACCAGAAGGGGACGTAAACAAAGGAATTAGTGTAGACGGCGCTACACAAAACACAGAAATAAAATATAAAACATTCATTACCTTTGACAAGATTCTTTGTTGGCACTCCTATATGTCCCATAAACATCACTATTGGGTATTTTTTTCCCGATTAAATCGATCCATATATACCCTAAATATCGATCTATGAAAAGTGTGTGATCCAGGAAAAAACAGTGTTTTAAAACGCAACGTCATTTTTTAAAATTAAAAAAGTTGACGATCAACTTTCACAAAACACTTCGAAATACTTTTGTAATCCAACTTTAGTTATTAGTAAACGTTAATAATCTATCAAATTGATCACGTCCTGAGTAGCAGGACGCTGAAATGTTGCACGATTTTTAACAGAATGTTCGAAAAAGTAGGGGGTAGGCTTAACAGGTTAACTCTGGGATAGGTGGGACGGTAGCGTCCCACTTGGCCAATAGCCAGGGAAAAATGCAGAGCGCTAAATTCAAATAAAATACTATAAAAATCAAACTTACATTAAATCACACATGTAAGATACCAAAGTAAAGCTACGCTCGTTGTGAATACAGCCAACATGTCAGATTTCAAAAGGCTTTTCGGCAAAAGCATAAGATGCTATTATCTGATGATAGCACAACAGTAAACAAAGAGAGAGTAGCATATGTCAACCCTGCAGGCGTGACACAAAACGCAGAAATAAAATATAAATCATGTCTTACCTTTGACGAGCTTCTTTTGTTGGCACTCCAATATGTCCCATAAACATCACAAATGGTCCTTTTATTCGATTAATTCCGTTGATATATATCCAAAATGTCAATTTATTTGGCGCGTTGGCTCCAGAAAAACACAGCTTCCAACTTGCGCAACATCAGTACAAAATATCTCAAACGTTACCTGTAAACTTTGCCAAAACATTTCAAACTACTTTTGTAATACAACTTTAGGTATTTTTAAACGTTAATAATCTATCAAATTGAAGACGGGATGATCTGTGTTCAATACAAAAAGAATACAAAATGACGCTACTTTTCGAGTCATGCACTGGAAGCGGTAGAAACTGCAAACAAGTCCCTTAGAAATCTGGTTTCCCAATGAAACCTCATTGAATAGACAGTGACTTAAAAAAAAAATCTGAATGGTTTGTCCTTGGGGTTTTGCCTGCGACATAAGTTCTGTTATACTCACAGACATGATTCAAACAGTCTTAGAAACTTCAGAGTGCTTTCTATCCAAATATACTAATGATACGCATATTTTATATTCTGGGAATGAGTGGCAAGAAGTTGAATTTGGGCACGCTATTTATCCAAAAGTGAAAATGCTGCCCCCTATCCCGAAGAAGTATTAAGTAAAAAAATATAAACAACAGTAAAAAGACAGTGAAAACAGTAGCGAGGCTATAGAAGTAGCGAGGCTACATACAGACACCGGTTAGTCAGGCTGATTGAGGTAGTATGTATATGTAGATATTGGTAAAGTGACTATGCATATATGATGAACAGAGAGTAGCAGTAGCGTAAAGAGGGGTTGGTGGGTGGTGGGTGGCGGGACACAATGCAGATGGCAAGTCAATGTGCGGGAGCACTGGTTGGTCGGGACAATTGAGGTAGTATGTACATGAATGTACAGTAAAAGTGACTGTGCATATGACTGTGCATATATGATAAACAGACAGTAACAGCAGCATAAAAGAGGCATTGGGGAGGCACACAATGCAAATAGTCCGGGTAGCCATTTGATTACCTGTTCAGGAGTCTTATGGCTTGGGGGTAAAAACTGTTGAGAAGCCTTTTTGTCCAAGACTTGGCACTCCGGTACCACATGCCATGCGGCAGTAGAGAGAACAATAGAGAGAATTTACAAAAGTAAACCTTTAGGCAAAGTAAACCTTTAGGGAAAGTGATTTTCAAAAGTAAACCTTTCAATTATGAACAAACTAGCAATATGCTGGCTACTGTTTATAGTCTGCAAAAAGAATGCAACAAAAATACACGCCGCAGGTCGAAATCTCTTTTGGAATGCAAAGTCTTAACGGGGCAGCATCCTATTTTGAGATGTAAAAAAATGAATGCAATTAATACAATGCAATTCTGAAGGCAAGAGTAATGGCCTACATTGCTAAATTATATTAAACAGCTTTTTAATACATATCATAATAACCTAATATAGCCTATTAACAGCTGCATATAGAGAGAAAGCATGCCAACCTATAGTCCATGTATTACCCCCAATGAATTTAAAAATACGCTGATGTCAGGGCCAGTAGAAATTCTGTTCAAGCCAGTAGATTTTTGGTCAATCTGACCCAGCCGGGCCAGTGAGAAAAAAAGATAACATTGGACCCTGCCATAGCTTACAAATAGGACCCAGAGTCCAGAAAATACTCCAGGCCCCAGAAAAGACACATACACGTTTTTTGCCACACCACATTTGAACCTGTGGTGCCACCTCTGCTATATGGTTTTCTTCATTAATTTCTTATTTCGATACAAATTATGTTAGTTATAGATTGTGATCAGTTGAGAGGTATATTATGTCTTTTGGTCACACCATAGGACCAAGTGAATCTAATGTAGTAAATAGGTTGCCTTACCCTGTACCTTACCCTGGTGTCTCAACTTACCCCTTTGGCTCAAATTACCCCACTCTCCCCTACATAGATCATTAATTAGTTTAATTTTACATTAGATTTGTAATATATATTTCACCCAATCAATCTTTAGTTTTCAAATCGAACTACTGTATGGTGACAGCTGTTGAAAGTGTATTGGAAAAGAGCCCTAATGCCTAACCTGTACTTTCACTATAGGACGTTGTCACTGTGATGGGTTTCCTCTTAATTCTAAGAAGCTTCTCTTGTAGTTTGTGCAGAACTTTCCTGCCCTACTCCTACCTCTTTTCTGCATTTCAGGGCCAAGCTTTGAAACAACATGTCTGCAGGGGATCGCCATCTTGTGGAGCATACACAACATCACACTCAAAAAGACAAATCAACTCTACTGTATCACATATGCAGTGGTGTAAAAACTAAAAACACCTTCATAAAAAGTGAGTCACCCAGTAAAGTACTACTTGAGTAAAAAGACTGGTTGTAAATTGACTAAAGTATACAGTGCATTCAGAAAGTATTCAGACCACTTCCCATTTTCCACATTTTGTTACGTTACAGCCTTATTCCAAAAAGCGATTAAATATTTTTTCCCCCACATCAATCTACACATAATACCCCATAATGACAAAGCGAAAACAGGTTTTTAGACATTTTAGCAAATGTATTAAAAATAAAAAACAGAATGTACTTATTTATATAAGTATTCAGACCCTTTGCTATAATACTCAAAATTGAACAGGTGCATCCTGTTTCCATTGATCATCCTTGAGAGGTTGCTACAACTTGATTGGAGCCACCTGTGGTAAATTCAATTGATTGGACATGATTTGGAACACACCTGTCTATTTTTTAAATATTTTTTTAAATTTAACCTCTATTCAAGTCAGTTAACTATTGTTCCCCTAACACTTTATTTGCACTATTGGTTAGAGCCTGTAAGTAAGCATTTCACTGTAATACCTGTTGTATTCGGCGCACGTGACAAATAATCTTTGATTTGATTTAAATAATTTTCCCTAAAATAAATAAATAAGCAAGAAGACCCGCTGGGCACAGACGGCAATTCAGCATCTATTCCACGTTGGTTCAACGTAATGTCATTGAAATGATGTGGAAACAACCACGTTGGTTCAACCAGTGTGTGCCCAGTGGGGATTGATGGGCACTTATTTTTGCTCAGGACAGCTTGCGTGTGCTGTGTGAACATACAGTGGCAAGAACATTTTGAGTTTGCTATTCTATATTCTAGTGAAAAGCAAACTCAAATTTTGTGACTTTTTTAATCGGGCAGGGCAGCTTTAACCAACATCTCCAATCTCGTCTCATTGATTGGACTTCCGGTTAGCTGACTCCTGACTCCAATTGGAGTCTTTTGGAGAAGTCAATAGCCTAAGGGTTCACATACTTTTTCCAACACGTTGTATGTTTAAATTATTTATTCAATATAGACAATACAAATACAATAATTTTTGTGTTATTAGTTTAAGCACACTGTGTTTGTCTATTGTGGTGACTTAGACAAAGATCAGATCAAATTTTATGACCAATTTATGCAGAAATCCAGGTAATTCCAAAGGGTTCACATACTTTTTCTGGCCATTGTAGCTATCAACTTCAATACTGCTCGAGTGCTTGAGAAGTTGTGACTTGTGCGAGCGTAGCTTGAATGAACGGCCAATCATATTGCTCAAATACAAATAGCACAACTTTTCTGCGTGTAGTCTTCAATGGTTTTCAATGGTAAACTGTGACAGAGCAGGTAAATGTTGAACTGGAATGCAAAAATGTGCTGAGAATTTACTGACCTGGTCGGTGCTGCAGCTTTGATAGAGGTACACTAGATTGAAAAGTACTGGGGCAAATGCTCTCTCGTCACAAGTTTTCCGCCATCTCTACCATATAGAGTTCTTCGGTTTGTCCCCATTGGTAGAACCCTTTATGTAGTTTAGGGTTATTCATAGAGCCACCTGTAAATAGTTTTTCTTAGAACCCTGAGTGGTTCCACCAGCTTTTAATTTGTTTTTAAAATGTAACTCTTCATGACAATACATTACATACTGTATATCATTAGTCCTTTCTTTGAAGGCATAGTTATACCCTAACACAGTTGTTTTAGGAAACACCTGGTTTACAGACCACATCAGGCCTCCGAGCTACATTATGCTGGCATGCAAAGTGATGTGTAATTTCTATTGGACTCCAGATAGATGTAAACCATGTAAACTATCTCAGTAGCTATTAACAGATTCTCTAACCACTAGAAAAATATATGTTGTATATCTTTGTGTAGCATCAGATCAATCATTCGGAAATATTCAGAATATATTTAGACCACTTGAGTTATTTCACATTTTGTTCCGTTACAGCCTTATTCTAAAACATATGTAGAAACAGGTTTTTACAAATGTTTGCACATTTATATAAATATAGATATTTTCTACAAAAAATGCCTTATTTACAAAAGTATTCAAACCCTTCGCTGTGAGACTCCTATTTGAACACAGTTGCATCCTGTTTCCATTGATTGGAGTCCAGCTGCAAAAACCAAGCCATGAGGTCAAAGGAATTGTCCGTAGAGCTCAGAGACAAGATTGTGTCGAGGCACAGATCTAAAGACTCTCAGAACATGAGAAACAAGATTCTCTGGTCTGATGAAACCAAGATTGAACTCTTTAGCCTGAATGCCAACCGTCACATTTCGAGGAAACCTGGCACCATCACTATGGTGAAGTATGGTGGTGGCAGCATCATTCTGTGGGGATGTTTTTCAGTGGAAGGGACTGGGAGACTAGTCAGGATCGAGGGAAAGATGAACGGAGAAAAGTACTAAGAGTTTCTTGATGAAAACCTGCTCCGGGGCGCACAGGACCTCAGATTGGGGTGAAGGTTCACCTTCCAACAGGACAATGACCATGAGCACACAGCCAAGACAACGCAGGAGTGGCTTCGGGACAAGTCTCTGACCCGATCGAATATCTCTGGAGAGACCTGACAATTGGTGTGCTGCGACGCTCCCCATGCAACCTGACTGAGCCTGAGAGGCTCTGCAGAGAACGGAGACTCTCCCCCAAATGCAGGTGTGCCAAGCTTGTAGCGTCATACCCAAGAAGACTCAAGGCTGTAATCGCTGCCAAAGGTGCTTCAACAAAGTACTGAGTAAAGGGTCTGAATACTTATGTAAATATGATATTTCAGTTTTTTTTTGTATATTTGCACAAAAAAACAACATTTTTTGCTTAGTTATTTTGGGGGATTGTGTGTAGATTGATGAGGGGAAAAAACTTTTGAATCCATTTTAGAATAAGGCGGTAGAGTAAAATATTTAGAAAAAGTCAAGGGGTCTGAATACTTTCCGAATGCATTGAATACTGAAAAAATATATAAACAGAACATGTAAAGTGTTGGTCTTATGTTTCATGAACTGCAATAAAAGATACCAGATATTTTCCATATCCACCCAAAAATGATTTCTCTCAAATATTCTGCACACATATTTGACTCTCGTTAGTGAGAATTTGTCTTTTTCCAAGATAATCCATCCACCTGACAGGTGTGGCATATCAAGATGATTAAACAGCATGATTATAACACATGTGCACCTTGTGCTGGAGACAATAAAAGGCCACGCAAACATTTTTAGACTGGCCTTTTGTCACACAACGCAATTACACAGATGTCTCAAGTTTTGAGGGAGTGTGCAATTGTCGATTCTGACTGCAAGAATATCCACCAGAGATGTTACCAGAGAATTTAATTGTAATTTCTCTACCATAAGCCAACGCCAACGTTGTTTTAGAGAAATTGGCAGTGCGTCCAACCAGCCTCACAACCGCAGATCACGTGTAACCACGTCAGCCCAGGACCTCCACATCTGGCTTCTTCACCTGTGGGATCGTCTGAGACCAGCCACCCGGACAGCTTATGAAACCCAGACAGCTGAAGAATTTGCGCACAAACTGTCAGAAACACTCTCAGGGAAGCTCATCTGCATGCTCGTCGTTCTCCCCAGGGTCCTGACCTGACTGTAGTTTGGCGTTGTATCCGACTTCAATGCTCACTTTCGATGGCCACTGGCATGTTAGAGAAGTGTGTTCTTCACGGATGAATGCCAGTTTCAACTGTACCGGGCAGATGGCATCATGTTGCCGAGTGGTTTACTGATGTCAATGTTGTGAACAGAGTGCCCCATGGTGGCGTTGGGGTTATGGTATGGGCAGGTATAAGCTACGGACAACGAACACAATTGCTTTTTATTGATGGCAATTTGAATGCGCAGAGATACTGTGATGAAATCCTGAGGCCCATTGTCATGCCATTCATCCGCTGCCATACCTCATGTTTCAGAATGATAATGCATTGCCCCATGTGGCAAGGATATGTACACAATTCACGGAAGCTAAAAATGTCCCAGTTCTTCCATGGCCTGTATACTCACCAGACATGTCAGCCATTGAGCATGTTTGGGATGTTCTGCATTGACATGTATGACAGTGCATTCCAGTTGCCGCCAATATCCAGTAACTTCGCACAGCCATTGAAGAGGAGTGCCACAACATTCCACATGCCACAATCAACAGCCTGATCACTGATAAACTCTATGCGAAAGAGATGTGTAGTGCTGCATGAGGCAAATGGTGGTTACACCAGATACTGACTGGATTTCTGATCCACAACCTACTTTTTTTTTAAAGGTATCTGTTACCAACAGATATCTGTATTCCCGGGTCATGTTAAATCCATAAATGAAGGACTAATGAGTTTATTTGAATTGACTAATTTCCTTATATGAACTGTAAGTCAGTAAAATCTTTGAAATTGTTGCATGTTGCATTTTTTTCTTCAGTGTATATGAAAAAAACAGCTCAAATAAATATACTTGCTATAGAGCATGCTGGGGAAAATGATAATGATGGGTGTGGATTTGAGTGCTGTACTTTACAGAGTAATGTTTACAGAGTAAACATGATACAATCACATTCACCTGTGGTTCACCAACACTGGGGTTCATTTACAGAGTGTTGATTTACATTTTTGTTACTGTCACGTCCTGACCTTAGTTCCTTTTTTATGTCTCTGTTTTAGTTTGGTAAGGGCGTGAGTTGGAGTGGGCATTCTATGTTTTGTAGCATAGGTTTTGTATGTCTATGTGTTTGGCCTGGTTTGGTTCCCAAGCAGAGGGCGCTGGCAATCATTGTCTCTGATTGAGAAGTGTACTTAGGTAGCCTGTTCCCACCTGTGTTTGTGGGCAGCTGTTTTCTGTCTTTGTGTGTCTGCACCAGAAAATAACTGTTTTGTTTGTTCCACGCTGTTGTTTTTTTGTTCTAGTGTTCAGTTTCTTTATTAAATCTACCATGAACACATACGACGCTGCACCTTGGTCCTCAATACCTTCTTCCACCTATGACAACCGTTACAGAACTACCCACCAAAAAAAGGACCAAGCAGCGTGGTCACCAGGAGCAGAGTGGAATGGACTCATGGACATGGGAGGATATTCTGGACGGGAAGGGTTCCTACACATGGGAGGAGATCCTGGCTTGAAGGGATCGCCTCCCATGGGAACAGGTGGAGGCAGCCAGAAGATCGGAGGCAGCAGGTAAAGGGAGCCAGCGCTTTGAGGGAACACGGCTGGTAAGGAAGCCCGAGAGGCAGCCCCAAAAATTTCTTGGGAGGGGGTACACGGGGAGTGTGGCTAAGTCAGGTAGGAGACCTGAGCCAACTCCCCATGCTTACCGTGGCAAGAGGTTTACCGGACAGGCACCGTGTTATGCCGTGAGGCGTCCGGTATCCCCAGTGCGCAGGCATAGCCCGGTGCACTACATCGCAGCTCCTCGTATCGGCCGGGCTAGAGTGGGCATCGAGCCAGGAATAATGAAGCCGGCTCAGCGCATCTGGTCTCCAGTGCGTCTCCTCGGCCCGGGTTATATGGCACCAGCCCTACGCACGGTGTCTCCAGTTCGCCAGCACAGCCCAGTGGGGTCTGTTCCACCCCGCTGCACTTGCCGGGCTACAGGGAGTATCCAGCCAGGACAGGTTGTGTAGGCTCGGTGATCGAGACCTCCAGTGCGCCTCTACGGTCCGGTCCATCCGGTGCCTCCTCCACGCACCAGGCTTCCTGTGGCAGCCCCACGCACCAGGCTGTCTCTCCGCCTCCTCCCTCCAGGTGTTCCCGCCTGTCCAGCGCTTCGAGAGCCTCCCTCCTGTCCAGCGCTTCCAGAGCCACCCTCCTATCCAGCGCTTCCAGGGCCTCCCTCATGTCCGGAGCTTCCAGAGCCTCCCTCCTGTCCGGAGCTTCCAGAGCCTCCCTCCTGTCCGGAGCTTCCAGAGCCTCCCTCCTGTCCGGAGCTTCCAGAGCCTCCCTCCTGTCCGGAGCCTCCCTCCTGTCCGGAGCTTCCAGAGCCTCCCTCCTGTCCGGAGCTTCCAGAGCCGCCCGTCAGTCAGGAGCTGCCAGAGCCGCCCGTCAGTCAGGAGCTGCCAGAGCCGTCAGTCAGGAGCTGCCAGAGCTGCCCTTCACTCTGGCACTGCCAGAGCCGCCCTTCACTCCGGCGCTGCCAGAGCGGCCCTTCACTCCGGCATTGCCAGAGTCGCCCTTCACTCCGGCGCTGCTAGAGTCTCCCATCTATTTGGGGCCGCTGAAAGGGTCCCCAGTCCGGGGTCGGCGGTGAGGGTCGCTACCCTTCTCATTCAATGGTTTTCCTTTATTTGTACTATTTTCTAAATTGTAGCATAATAGTGAAGACATCAACACTATGAAATAACACATATGGAATCATGTAGTAGCCAAAAAAGTGTGAAACAAATCAAAATATATTTTAGATTCTTCAAAGTAGCCACCCTTTGCCTTGATGACAGCATTGCAACCAGCTTCACCTGGAATGCTTTTCCAACAGTCTTGAAGGAGTTCCCACATATACTGAGCACTTTTCGGCTAATTTTTCTTCACTCTGTGGTCCAACTCACCTCAATGAGGTTGAAGTCGGGTGATTGTGGAGGCCAGGTCATCTGATGCAGCACTCCATCACTCTTCCTCTGGAAGTGTGTTGCGTCAATGTTCTGTTGAAAAACAAATTAAATTCCCACTAAGCGGAAACCAGATGGGATGGCCCATCGCTGCAGAATGCTGTGGTAGAAAGGCTGGTTAAGTGTGCCTTGAATTCTAAATAACTCAATGACAGTGTCACCAGCAAAGCACCTTCACACCATCATACCTCCTCCTCCATGCTTCATGGTGGGAACCACACATGTGGAGATCATCTGTTCACCTACACTGCGTCTCACAAAGACAAGGCGGTTGGAACCAAAAACCAGAAGACAGATTTCCATTGCTTGGTTTCCTTGCTTGGGTTCAAAACCAGAAGACAGATTTCCATTGCTTGGGTTCCTTGGCCCAAGCAATTATCTTCTTATTATTGGTGTCCTTTAGTAGTGGTTTCATTTCTGCAATTCGATCATGAAGGCCTGATTCACACATTCTCCTCTGAACAGTTGATGTTGAGATGTGTCTTTTTCTTCTGTGCTTCTACACCTGCATTGCTTGCTGTTTGGGGTATTAGGCTGGGTTTCTGAACAGAACTTTGACATCAGCTGATGTAAGAAGGGCTTTATATATAAATTTGATTGATTGACTGATTGACTTGAACTCGGTGAAACATTTATTTGGACTGCAATTTCTGAGGCTGCTGGTCTAACTAACTTATCCTCAGCCTAGGTAACTCTGGGTCTTCCTTTCCTGTGGCGGTTCTCATGAGAGCCAGTTTCATCATAGAGTTTGGTTTTTTGCGACTGCACTTGAAGAAACTTTTAAAGTTCTTGAAATTTTCCAGACCTTTATGTCTTAAAGTAATGATGGACTGTTGCTTCTCTTTGCTTATTGGAGCTGTTCTTGCTATAACATGGACTTGGTCTTTTAACAAATAGGGCAATCTGTATACCACCCTACCTCGATTGGCTAACTGATCCCTAACTGATTGGCTTAAACAAGGCACACCTGTTATCTTCTTAAGGTATAGGGGGCAGCATTGTCACTTTTGGATAAATAGCGTGCCCAATTTCAACTTCCTGCTACTCATTCCAGGAATATAAGATATGCATATTATTAGTAGATTTGGATAGGAAACACTCTGAAGTTTCTAAAACTGTTAGAATCATGTCTGTGAGTATAACATAACTTATGTAGCAGGCAAAACCCAGAGGTCTAACCGTTCAGAAAAATTGTTCTCATTGATAAATTATATTTCTTAGGAACCTGTTATCAATTCCTACCACCTCCACTGGATGTCACCAGTCTTTGGAATTTGGTGGAGGTTATTCATTTGTGCAATGAAGAAGTAGGCCATCTAGGAACTGGGTAACACTGTTGAGGGTTGCGCAAGACGTGAAAAGTAGCATGGTTTGTTATCTTTCTGTATTGAACACAGATAGACCCGTCTACAATCTGATCGATTATTAACGTTTAAAAATACCTACAGTTTTATTACAAAAGTAGTTTGAAATATTTTGGCAACGTTTCTAGGCAACTTTTGAAATATTTTGTAGTGAAGTTGCGTTTTTTGGAAGCTGTTTTTTTCTGGATCAAACGCGTCAAATCAATGGACATTTGGATATATATGGACGGAATTAATCAAACAAAAGAACCAATTGTGATGTTTATGGGACATATTGGAGTGCCAACAAAAGAAGCTCGTCAAAGGTAATGCATGTTTTATATTTTATTTCTGCGTTTTGTGTAGCACCTGCAGGGTTGAAATATGCTACCCTCTTTGTTTACTATTGGGCTATCATCAGATAATAGCTTCTTATGCTTTCGCCGAAAAGCCTTTTTAAAACGTGACATGTTGGCTGGATTCACAACGAGTGTAGCTTTAATTGAGTATCTTACATGTGTGATTTAATGAAAGTTTGATTTTTATATAATTTTTATTGTATTTGCCGCGCTGCATTTTCCCTGTTTTTTGCCCAAGTGGGACCCAACCGTCCCCTATACCATAAAAAGTTAATTGAAATGTAATCCAGGTGACTACCTCATGAAGCTGGTTGGGAGAATGCCAAGAGTGTGCAAAGCTGTCATCAAGGCAAAGGTGGCTACTTTGAAGAATCTCAAATATAAAATATGTTTTGATTTGTTTAACATTTTGTTGGTTACTACATGATTCCATATGTGTTATTTAGTAGTTTTGATGTCTTCACTATTATTCTACAATGTAGAAAATAGCACAAATAAAGACAGACCCTTGAATGAGTAGGTGTGTTCAAACATTTGACTGGTGGTGTATATACTGTTCTAGACATATCTACAACCAGTTTTTCTGGTTTTACTATTTTTAGGTATGTGTTTGGGTAAAATTAACCTTTTTGTTTTATTCTATAAACTACTGACATTTCTCCCAAATTCCAAATAAAAATATTGTCATTTAGAGCATTTATTTGCAGAAAATGACAACTGGTCAAAATAACAAAAAAAAGAGTGTTGTCAGACCTCGAATAATGCAAAGAAAATAAGTGTATATTCATTTTTAAACAACACAATACTATTGTTTTAACTTAGGAAGAGTTCAGAAAACAATATTTGGTAGAATAACCCTGATTTTCAATATCAGCTTTCATGCATCTTGGCATACTCTCCACCAGTCTTAGTAAAGACTAATGCACAAGGGACTATTTAAAAGAAAGAAAAAAAAAAATGCTTTCCAAATAATCATTCTCCGCCTTCCAAAGAATCTTTAAAAAAGGCAACCAATACGAATCATGAAATAACATATAGAATAGATAATTTAATGTATATTGTTTAGAACATACATTGGTATTTTGCCTTTCCCAACAACCCCATACATGTTAAGAGGCACAGGGTCAGCTACAGTACAGCCCCCCTAGATGGAGCTATTTGTTGGGGTTAAGTGCCTTTCTCAAGGGCACAAAGGCAGGAGATGGTACCTGGGATCAGAGACCAGCAGCCTTCCAGCTGCCATTTGAGTTCCATTCACAGTTTTGTGATCCACGCCCCAGAGCTTGAACCAGCAACCTTCGATCTGCTGGTCCGCCTCTCTAACCTCTAGAGTACCTGCAACCCCACACACAACCAATGAGAATCATGCTATAGCAAACATACCTGTCTTTCTTTAATTTAGTAGTCTTCCGGGGGGTCCACAAACTCAAAGGATCCTGGGGGTCCCTTGAAAACATACACACACAGGCGAGGTTGTCAGCGCATTCATACACACACATTTTAAACTTTTATTTATTTATTTTTTACATTATTTTATTTGACTGAGAATATATTCTCATTAGATAAACAGCCTTTATTATTTATTTTAACAGAGAAGACATATCGAGACATATGTTTCTCTTTCAAACCTGCCTTCTATGATACATCATAAACATACATATACATAAAAAACTGTCATGGGAAGTACAAGTAAAACGTCACAAATCAACCAGAAAAACAAATACATTTCTTCACAAATAAGTCCCCAATCAACGCTTTAAATTGACCAAATGGCACCAGAACATCAAAATAAAATTTGGAATTTTGTTCCAGCAATACGGTGCATTAAAATAAAAGCAGATTTACCGCTCGGTGGAGACCCTAGGAACCTCAAGAGTTGACCAATCCTGTGAATGGGTTACGCATCTCAGGTGTCTATACTTCAACCAAAAAGTTAGATAAGATGGAAGTATATGAAGTAGGGCCCTGTAAACAGATCTCAAACAAACCTTTTGATACAGAATACAGTGGTGAGTATCAAAACCGTCACCTGTAACAAAACGTAGCGCACCATGTTAGATGGCATCCCAATGTTTAAGAGTAGTAGCAGCTGCACTTTCATAAATAATATCACTATAATCAAGAACAGATAAAAGTTTGAGTGAATAATCTGCTTCCCACTGCTTAGAGAGAGGCACAATCTGTTTCTGTAGAAAAAAGCCAACTTTAAATCTTAGCTGTGTAACCAGCTCATCTATATGGTTAACGAGACGTGGTGTGATCACAGAAACATACAGGAACTCAAATCCTTCTGTTCACCTGATTTAGAATTCCTCACAATCAAATGTAGACCTCAAATATCTACCAAGAGAATTCTCTTCGATTATAATCACAGCCGTATATATTCCCCCCCAAGCAGACACATCGATGGCTCTGAACAAACTTTATTTGACTCTTTGCAAACTAGAATCCATACATCCTGAGGCTGCATTCATTGCAGCTGGGGATTTTAACAAGGCTAATCTGAAAACAAGACTCTCTAAAATGTATCAGCATATCGATTGCGCCACCAGGGCTGGCAAAACCTTGGATCACTGTTATTCTAACTTCCGCGACGCATATAAGGCCCTGCCCCGCCCCCCTTTCGGAAAAGCTGACCACGACTCCATTTTGCTGATCCCTGCCTACAGACAGACACTAAAACAAGAAGCTCCCACCCTGAGGTCTGTCCAACGCTGGTCCGACCAAGCTGATTCCACACTCCAAGACTGCTTCCATCACGTGGACTGGGACATGTTTCGTATTGCGTCAGGCAACAACATTGACGAATACGCTGATTCGGTGTGCGAGTTCATTAGAACGTGCGTTGAAGACTACAAGATGAAATCCAGCTCAGTCACGGACTAGGATGTCTTGCTCCCAGGCAGACTAAATAACTTGTTTGCCCGCTTTGAGGACAATACAGTGCCACTGACACGGCCTGCAACGGAAACATGCGGTCTCTCCTTCACTGCAGCCGAGGTGAGTAAAACATTTAAACGTGTTAACCCTCGCAAGGCTGCAGGCCCAGACGGCATCCCCAGCCGCGCCCCTCAGAGCATGCGCAGACCAGCTGGCTGGTGTGTTTACGGACATATTCAATCAATCCCTATACCAGTCTGCTGTTCTCACATGCTTCAAGAGGGCCACCATTGTTCCTGTTCCCAAGAAAGCTAAGGTAACTGAGCTAAACGACTACCGCCCCGTAGCACTCACTTCCGTCATCATGAAGTGCTTTGAGAGACTAGTCAAGGACCATATCACCTCCACCCTACCTGACACCCTAGACCCACTCCAATTTGCTTAACGCCCAAATAGGTCCACAGACGATGCAATCTCAACCACACTGCACACTGCCCTAACCCATCTGGACAAGAGGAATACCTATGTGAGAATGCTGTTCATCGACTACAGCTCAGCATTTAACACCATAGTACCCTCCAAGCTCGTCATCAAGCTCGAGACCCTGGGTCTCGACCCCGCCCTGTGCAACTGGGTACTGGACTTCCTGACGGGCCGCCCCCAGGTGGTGAGGGTAGGCAACAACATCTCCACCCCGCTGATTCTCAACACTGGGGCACCACAAGGGTGCGTTCTGAGCCCTCTCCTGTACTCCCTGTTCACCCACGACTGCGCGGCAACGCACGCCTCCAACTCAATCATCAAGTTTGCGGACGACACAACAGTGGTAGGCTTGATTACCAACAACGACGAGACGGCCTACAGGGAGGAGGTGACGGCCCTCGGAGTGTGGTGTCAGGACAATAACCTCACACTCAACGTCAACAAAACTAAGGAGATGATTGTGGACTTCAGGAAACAGCAGAGGGAACACCCCCCTATCCACATCGATGGAACAGTAGTGGAGAGGGTAGTAAGTTTTAAGTTCCTCGGCATACACATCACAGACAAACTGAATTGGTCCACTCACACAGACAGCATCGGTGAAGAAGGCGCAGCAGCGCCTCTTCAACCTCAGGAGGCTGAAGAAATTCGGCTTGTCACCAAACGCACTCACAAACTTCTACAGATGCACAACCGAGAGCATCCTGGCGGGCTGTATCACCGCCTGGTACGGCAACTGCTCCGCCCACAACCGTAAGGCTCTCCAGAGGGTAGTGAGGTCTGCACAACGTATCACCGGGGGCAAACTATCTGCCCTCCAGGACACCTACACCACCCAATGTTACAGGAAGGCCATAAAGATCATCAAGGACAACACCCTCCCAAGCCACTGCCTGTTCACCCCGCTATCATCCAGAAGGCGAGGTCAGTATAGGTGCATCAAAGCTGGGACCGAGAGACTGAAAAACAGCTTCTATCTCAAGGCCATCAGACTGTTAAACAGCAACCACTAACATTGAGTGGCTGCTGCCAACACACTGACTCAACTCCAATCACTCCAATAATGGGAATTGATGGGAAAGGATGTAAAATATATCACTAGCCACTTTAAACAATGCTACCTAATATAATGTTTACATACCCTACATTATTCATCTCATATGTATACGTATATACTGTACTCTATCATCTACTGCATCCTTATGCAATACATGTATCACTAGCCACTTTAACTATGCCACTTTGTTTACATACTCATCTCATATGTATATACTGTACTCGATACCATCTACTGTATCTTGCCTATGCTGCTCTGCACCATCACTCATTCATATCTTTATGTACATATTCTTTATCCCCTTACACTGTGTATAAGATATTAGTTTTGGAATTGTTAGTTAGATGACTTATTGGTTATTACTGCATTGTCGGAACTGGAAGCACAATCATTTCGCTACACTCGCATTAACATCTGCTAACCATGTGTATGTGACAAATAAAATTGGATTTGATTTGATTTGATAAACGTAAACTCCATATCAATCCAAATGCTTAAATATTTATATGAAGGAACACGTTCAATTGGAGAACCATGTAATGAGTGAAAAAGTAGTTCATCTGAAACATTCTTACGAGTGTTTAAAAACATGTATTTTGTTTTGCCCTTATTAAACACAAGTTTTAAATCAGCAAAGGATTCCTGGATAGCTATAAAACCTGACTGTAGTTTTGACACAGCCAGATCAACAGTTGGGGCAATAGCATACATAATAGTATCATCCGCATATAAGATGAACTTTTCCATTTTTAACAGCTTGACCAATAGTGTTTATAAAAATAGTGAGAGAAAAAGTTTCAAAATCGACACCTTGTGGTACACCTTCATGTACTTCAAGAAATTCAAACTTAACTCCATCAATCATGATGGCCTGAATTCTGTCATGAAGATAATCATGAAACCATGAACAGGTGTCAGAGCTCAGGCCTATCGAGGACAACTTATTCAATAAAATAGCATGATCAACAGTATCAAAATCTTTTGACAGGTCTACAAACAAAGCAGCACATTTGATTTTAGTGTCTACAGCATTGAGAAGATCATTAAGACCTAAAGTGGCTGCTGTAATGGTGCTATGCCCAGCCCTAAACACTGATTGGTTTACATTTTAAATACATTTCTCAGATAAAAAAAGAGCAAAGTTGTACATTTCCTAAGGATTCAAGAATCTTAGCTTGACAAGGAAGTCTTGAAATGGGGCAATCGTTATTAAGATCACTACAATCCGCCCCCTTATGGAGTGGCAGCACAAGAGCTGATTGCCATACTTGAGGGATGTCATGGACACACTTGTGGGTTACTCACTTCATCTCCTTTCTGTCTTGGCGATTATCTTCCTTTCTCTCCCTTGGAAAGTGACATGGAAAGGGAGAGGTAGAGGGAGAGAGATAATTAATGAGAGAAAGAGCGATTTAGTTTGACAGAAAGATGGTGATAAATAAAATTCTAGCTAGCCTATGGAGAGGGCTGTGTACTAGTGTTTCATGTGATTTAGGATGCTATAAACACAAGGGAGGTTACAGAATATGTAATTGTGGCATGGAATAATATTAAATCATCCCTTTTCATAGTGTGTACAGACAAATGTGTGAAAGTGAAAGTGAGCAAGTAGCTAGATAAAGGTAGGAACTTACAGGCATACCTCTCAGGCCAGGTAAACTGGTTAAACCATGCAGAAAAAAACACAGACATCCTTATGAATACACCTGGTTTTAAACAAATTGCAGGCGACTGTTTGGATCAAATAAAATCTAAGTTTATTTGTCACGTGTGCCGAATACAACAGGTGTAGCAGACCTTACAGTGAAATGTTTACTTACAGGCCCTTAACCAACAGTGCAGTTTTTAAGTAAAAAATAGGTATCAGGTAAACAATAGATAAGTAAAGAAATGTTAAAAATAACTGTAAAAAATAACAGTAGCGAGCTATATACTGGTGGCACTGGTACAGAGTCAATGTGCGTTGTGCACCGGTTAGTCAGGTTATTTGAGGTAATATGTACACTACCGTTCAAAAGTTTGGTTTACTTAGAAATGTTCCTGTTTTTGAAAGAAAAGCAATTTTTTGTCCATTAAAATATCATCAAATTGATCAGAAATACAGTGTAGACATTGTTAATGTTGTAAATGACTATTGTAGCTGGAAACGGCAGTTTTTTTATGGAATATCTACATAGGCGTACAGAGGCCCATTATCAGCAACTATCACTCATGTGTTTCAATGGCACGTTGTGTTAGCTAATCCAAGTTTATAATTTTAAAAGGCTAATCGATCATTAGAAAACCCTTTGGCAATTACGTTATCACAGCTGAAAACTGTTGTTTTGATTAAAGAAGAAATAAAACTGGACTTCTTTAGACTAGTTGTGTATCTGGGGCATCAGCATTTGGGGTTCGATTGCAGGCTCAAAATGGCCAGAAACAAAGGACTTTCTTCTGAAAATCATCAGTCTATTCTTGTTCTGAGAAAGGAATGCTAATCCATGCGAGAAATTACCAAGAAACTGAAGATCTCATACAACGCTGTGTACTACTCCCATCACAGAACAGCGCAAACTGGCTCTAACCAGAATAGAAAGAGTGTGAGGCCCCGGTGCACAACTGAGCAAGTGGACAAGTACATTAGAGTGTCTAGTTTGAGAAACAGACGCCTCACAAGCCCTCAACTGGCAGCTTCATTAAATAGTACCCGCAAAACACCAGTCTCAACGTCAACAGTGAAGAGGCGACTCTGGTATGCTGGCCTAACTTTACTGCTTGCATGACTTACCTGATGTGGAATAGAGCTCCATGTAGTCATGGCTCCATATAGTACTGTGCCTTCCATTCTCTGTTCTGGAATTGGGGACTGTGAATAGACCTCTTGTGGCAATTCTTGTGGGGTATGCATGAGTGTCTGAGCTATGCGCCAGTAGTTCAAACAGACAGCTCGGTGCACTCAACATGTCAATACCTCTCATAAAAACAAGCAGTGATGAAGTCAAGCTCTCCTCCACTTTGAGCCAGGAGAGATGGACATGCATATTATTAATATTAGCTCTCTTTGTACATCCAAGCGCCAGCCGTGCTGTCTTGTTCTGAACCAATTGCAATTTTCCTAAGTCCTTTTTTGTGGCACCTGACCACATGACTGAACAGTACTCCAGGTGCGACAAAACTAGGGCCTGTAGGACCTACCCTGTTGATAGTGCTATGAAGAAGGTAGAGCATCGCCTTATCAGAGACATACTTCTCCCCATCTTAGCTACTGTTGTATCAATATGTTTTGACCATGATAGTTTACAATCCAGGGAAGTCACCTCAACCTGCTCAATTTCCACATGAATAATTACAAGATTTAGTTGAGTTTTAGGGTTTTGTGAATGATTTGTCACAAATACAATGAGTTTAGTTTTTGAAATATTTAGGACAAAACACACACTCTCTGAAACTAACTGCAACACTTTGTTAAGTGTTGCATTCATTTTAGTCGCTGTAGTAGCTGACATTTATAGTGTTGAGTAATCCGCATACATAGACATTCTGGCTTTCCTTAAAGCTAGTGGTAATTCATTAGTGAAGATTGAAAAAAAGTAATGGGCCTAGACAGCTGCCTTGGGGAATTCCTGATTATACCTGGATTATGTTGTAGAGGCTTTCATTAAGGCTTCCATTGTTTGAGAGGCTTCCGTTCTGTTAGACAATATAGCAGGGGGTGTAAAGCTGTAACACATCAGTTTTGCAAGCAGCAGACTATGATCGATAATGTCAAAGGCTGCACTGAAGTCTAACAAAACAGTCCCCACAATCTTTTTATTTTCAAATTCACTCAGCCGATCATCAATAATTTGTGTAAATGCTGTGCTTGTTGAATGTCCTTCTCTATAAACATGCTGAAAGCTTGTTGTTAATTTGTTGTATAAAATAGCATTGTATCTGGTCAAACACATTTTTTTTCCAAAGGTTTATTAAGGGTTGGTAACAGGCTGATTGGTTTGATAATTGAACCAGTAAAGGGGGCTTTACTATTCTTAGAATCACTTTTGCTTCCCTCCAAGCCTGGGGGCACACACTTTCTAGTGGGCTTAAATTGAAGATGTGGCAGATAGGGGTGGCAATATCGTCCGCTATTATCCTAAAATGGTCCATCCTGTCTGTGTGGGTGGACAATTTCAGATCGTCAGTGTGTGTACACCAAGGAACTTGAAGCTTTCAACCTTCTCCACTGAGGTCCCGTCGATGAGGATAGGGGCGTGCTCCGTCTGCTGTTCCCTGAAGTCCAC
This sequence comes from Oncorhynchus masou masou, assembly GCF_036934945.1. Taxonomy (NCBI): domain Eukaryota; kingdom Metazoa; phylum Chordata; class Actinopteri; order Salmoniformes; family Salmonidae; genus Oncorhynchus; species Oncorhynchus masou. Next base: position 2,620,581 of record NC_088237.1, read on the forward strand.
GATCAGCACCTTTGTTTTGTTGACGTTGAGTGAAATATTATTTTCCTGGCACCACTCTCCCCGGGCTGTCATCTCCTCCTTGTAGCCTGTCTCATCATTGTTTGTAATCAGGCCTACTACTGTTGTGTGGTCTGCAAACTTGATGATTGAGTTGGAGACGGACACGTGGACACGTAGTCATAGTTGAACAAGGAGGGGGTTGAGCACGAACCCTTGTGGGGCCCCTGTGTTGAGGATCAGTGAAGTGGTTGTGTTGTTTCCTACCTTCACCACCTGGGGGCGGCCCGTCAGGAAGTCCAGGACACAGCTGCACAGGGCAGGGTTCAGATCCAGCGGTTAAGAGCATTTGGCCAGTAACTGACAGGTAGCTGGTTCAAATCCCCGAGCCAGCAAGTTGGAAAAATCTGTCTTTCTGCCCAGAGCAAGGCAGTTGGCCGCCAACACAACAACTTTTCCCCGGGTGCAGGGTGCCGAAGTGGATGCCGATTAAGGCAGTCCCCAGCACCTCTCTGATTCAGAGGGTTAAATGCAGAAGACACATTTCTTTCAGTTTAATGCATTCAGTTGTACAACTAACTAGGTAAACCCCTTTCTCTTTTGCCACGGAAGAGATGGACCAGGAAATGCTCTTGCTTTTGGATGACTCAATTGTAAGTATTCTGTAAACTCCACCTTTTTCATACACACACATGAATACATAGGACTGTGGACACATCAAGTGACACTTGAGCAGTAGCCGGGTCTTGCCAGGTACATTTTAAAAGATTTGTTGTGTATTTTGAAAAATGATTGTTAAAAATAATTTATCATTCATTGAATACTTTATGCTCACAACAGAGTCAAATGTGAGAGGGTAGCCCAGATGACCAAGTGGCTGAACATCTGGATGGCAATACAGGCCTAAGATTGAATCCTACAAAACCGTCTCTGACGCTCGTCGGATGTGGCAGGGCTTGCAAACTATTACGGATTACAAAGGGAAATCCAGCCGCGAGCTGCCCAGTGACGCAAGCCAACCAGACAAGCTAAATGCTTTCTATACTCGCTTCGAGGCAAGCAACACTGAACCATGCATTAGAGCCCCAGCTGTTTCAACGACTGTGTGATCACGCTCTCATTAGACGATGTGAGCAAGACCTTTAAACAGGTCAACATTCACGGGGTCGAAGGGCCAGAAGGATTACCAGGACGCATACTCAGAGCATGCGCTGACCAACTGACAAGTGTCTTCAATTACATTTTCAACCTCTCCCTGAACGAGTCTGTAATACCTACATGTTTCAAGCAGACCACCATAGTCCCTGTGCCAAAGAACGCCAAGGTAACCTGCCTAAATGACTACCACCCTGCACCATTCACATCTGTAGTCATGAAGTGCTTTGAAAGGCTGGTCATGGCTCACAACAACACCATCATCCCAGAAACACTAGACCCACTACAATTTGCATACCACCCCAACAGATGCACAGATGACGCAATCTCCATTGCACTCCACAGCGCACTTTCCCACATGGACAAAAGGAACATCTACGTGAGAATGCTGTTCGTTGACTATAGCTCAGCGTTTAACACCATAGTGCCGTCAAAGCTCATCACTAAACCAAGTAACCTGGGACTAAACACCACCTTCCTGACGGGCCGCTCCCAGGTGGTAAGGATAGGCAACAACACATCTGCCATGCTGATTCACAACAAGGGGGCCTCTCACGGGTGCATGCTTAGTCCCCTCCTGTATTCCCTGTTCACCCACAACTATGTGGCCACGCACGACTCCAACACCATCATTAAGTTTTCCAATGATATTTGGATTTGGCCCTACTTTTGTCTCGTGGATAAAGGCCCTGTATTCAGCTCCTCAGGCATCTGTTCGTGCTAACAGCACTCTCTCACAATATTTCTCCCTGCATTGAGGAAATCGGCAGGGCTGTCCTCTGAGTCCTCTCCTGTCTGATATAGCCATCGAACCCCGAGCCATCTCCCTGAGAGGTGGCGCAGGGACAACATGTATAAGTCTAGGAGGGGCAGGTCCACAAACTGTCTCTGTATGCTGATAACCTCCTACTGTATATCTCAGACCCAATCACGTCTATCTCAATCGCTATTGATATCATCTCCAGATTTAGCAAAGTTTCAGGTTACAAAATCAATTTCACAAAAAGCTTACTCTTTCCGCTCAATGAGTAAGCAATAGATCTATTGTTGGATTCATTTCCTTTTACGGTAGCTCTCTCTGTTCAATTTTAATTTCAAGCCAGCCTTGGAGAAGGCTAAGCAAGACCTCAATCGCTGGTTGACACTCCCCATATCACTCAACTATTCCCATCAGACTTTTCCCATCTTTATAGCATTTTTTTTTAAGAACTGGATAGACATTTTTCTACTTTCATTTGGAATAAAAAAGATCCCACGGTTGCGTACAGCGTTTTTGGAGAGACAGAAAAGAGAGGGGGGTCTTGCCCTACCCAATTTCCTCCATAACTATTGGGCTGCTAATATTCACAAGATAACCTTTTGGGTCTCTACATTCTTAGAGGGGGAAGGACAGGTGTGGTTCCTTATGGAAAAGCACTCATGTCAAACATTGTCTTTGCACCCCTACCAAGCAAACAATGCCACTCAAACAACCCTATTGATTATGCAACTAACATGGGTGAACAATTTTGATTTAACCAGTTGGATTTAGGGGGCGCTATTTTAATTTTTGGATGAAAAACGTTCCCGTTTTAAACAAGATATTTTGTCACGAAAGGATGCTCGAATATGCATATAATTGACAGCTTTGGAAAGAAGACACTCTGCCGTTTCCAAAACTGCAAAGATATTGTCTGTGAGTGCCACAGAACTGATGTTACAGGCAAAACCCAGATAAAGATCCAACCAGGAAGTGCCGCATTTTTTGAAACCGCCTCATGCCAATGACTCCTTATATGGCTGTGAATGAGCTACGAATGAACTTACGTTTTCTATGTTTTCCCCAAGGTGTCTACAGCATTGTGACGTCTTTTTAGGCATTTCCCTTGAAGAATGGCTGTAAGGGACCATATATGGCATGTGGTCACCTGGTGTGACCACTTGCGTAAAATACTGAGGTAGCCATTTTTCCAATCGCTTCTTATGAGAAACCAACTGTCTCGACGGATAGATTATCAAATATATTTGTTAAAAACACCTTGAGGGTGGATCCTAAACAACGTTTGCCGTGTTTCTGTCGATATTATGTAGCTAATTTTGAAAAAAGTTTGGCGTTATAGTTGTAGCATTTTTCGGTTGATTTCTCAGCCAAGCATGGTGAAGAAACGGGAGCTTTTTCGCCTACAAAAATAATATTTTTGGAAAAAAGGAACATTTGCTATCTAACTGGGAGTCTCCTGAGTGAAAGCATGCAAAGTTCTTCGAAGGTAAATTATTTAATTTGGTTGCTTTTCTTATTTTTGTGAAAATGTTGCCTGCTGCCAGCAGAGCCTAGCATAGCATTATGCCATGATAAACTTACACAAATGCTTGTCTAGCGTTGGCTGTAACGCATATTTTGAAAATCTAAGATGACAATCGAGAATCTGTGGAAAGAACTGAAAACTGCTGTTCACAAATGCTCTCCATCCAACCTCACTGAGCTCGAGCTGTTTTGCAAGGAGGAATGGGAAAAAAATTCAGTCTCTCGATGTGCAAAACTGATAGAGACATACCCCAAGCGACTTACAGCTGTAATCGCAGCAAAAGGTGGCGCTACAAAGTATTAACTTAAGGGGGCTGAATAATTTTGCATGCCCAATTTTTCAGTTTTGGATTTGTTAAAAAAGTTTGAAATATCCAAAAATGTCGTTCCACTTCATGATTGTGTCCCACTTGTTGTTGATTCTTCACAAAAAAATACAATTTTATATCTTTATGTTTGAAGCCTGAAATGTGGCAAAAGGTTTGTGGCATTTATTTCAAAGTTCAAGGGGGGCGAATACTTTCGCAAGGCACTGTATCGTTCGTGAATGTCTACTTTCTCCTGTGAATCGCTTGGAAAAAGACGTGCAGTTGAAGATGACGCACCAATTTCGACGGAGGACACCGGGCGGACACCTGGCAAATGTAGTCTCTTATGTTCAATCTTCCAATGATATGCCTACAAATACGTCACAATGCTGCAGACACCTTGGGGAAACGATAGATCGGGCAGGCTCATTCCTTGCGCATTCACAGCCATATAAGGAGACAATGAAAAACAGAGCCTCAAAAATCCTGCTCATTTCCTGTTTGAAGTTTCATCTTGGTTTTGCCTTGTAGCTCCTGTTCTGGGGCACTCACAGACAATATCTTTGCAGTTCTGGAAACTTCAGAGAGTTTTCTTTCCAAAGCTATCAATTATATGCATAGTCGAGCAACTTTTTGTGACAAAATATCTTGTTTAAAACGGAACGTTTTTCATCCAAAAATGAAATACTGCCCCAGAGTTTCAAGAGGTATTAACCTCATCCTTTGATATTAATTTCTTTCAGCATTGCAGGTTCAATTATTCAATTATTCTTATAATTACCCCGCCTTCTCACCAAGCCTAATTTATCCTCACCTGTTTTATATATATCTTATCTGCTACTTCTTGATAGTCAGACTACTTCCCATATACAGATAGACTACTCAGGTTCAAACATTATTTAGGTATGTTTTTTGAATTAATGGCTATGCTATTTGTACGGAACAAGCGTCCTAATTCTCCAATACGTACTATATCTCTCCTTAATAACCTTCTGGCTTGCAAAACCAGGAATTATTAAGCCCTAGTTTATTTATGGTAGTGCACCTTACCACAGGTCAATTTCAGACCTGTTTCCTTCCTATCGATTTTGGTTAAAACCCAAGGTAGAAACCCATTTTATTTGTTCAGAATATTCAAGCACCTATTATTGATCAAATCTAACTCCTTTATAACATTTTAATCAATAAATATCCTAAATAATCCCTCCCAAATTTGAGAATAAAGGATACTGACCTGCTGCCGACTGGGAAAAGCACTGGTCGTTTGGATCTGTCACCGTACCTGTCATCTGGGTTAAACACCGGCATGTTTTTAACCTCAATCCAGAAGCCAGGTCTTTTTTTTAAAACGTGCACAATTTTTCCGGCGTACGACCTCCAGATGGCAGGGACGGATTTTTAGATCCCGGCTTCGAAGGAACAATTGTTGAAGGAATTTAATTCCTCTGTTTTAATTCCCAATTACAATTAAACACTCTGTCAATTCATAAGAATTTGTAAGAACCTTATTTTATAGGAATAGACAGAGCCCCAGTCTTAAAAGTCAAGTAACAGCCTTTATTCAAGAGAGTACTGAGTAAATACACATTTTACCACAGGTTATAAACTGTAAATGACGTCAGCGTTTTCTAAATGTTCCGTCTCTTCTTGACACTGGTAGAAAGGCCCTATAGCTCTCAAGCCTTCCCTCCTCACCTAGAGCCAAGGTCAGTCAGTGTAGATAAGCATTCTAGACAGTCTGGAGATTTGGTTCATTCATTTGTACCAAGGAACAGACCGTCATTGTTCTAAACTCTTGACTACATTCACTACATTATATTCAATACTGGGATCAAGAGAGAAAATTCATACATGTACAGTAGCATAACAGTATTCTGATTAGTACATCCTGATTGAAATGTATACATAATTAGTCATTATAGATAAAAATTCCCTTAACATACATATACTGTAAATATCATGAATAAAGCTGGGATGACTAATATATTGACTCATTTCCGGAAACTGGGCATATGTTGCGCGTCACTACTTTACAAGAGAGGCATTTGAACGTAAACATAATTTTTAAAATCAAATTGCATTTTTTGGCAGAAATGCCTTCCGGAACATGTGAACTTTCATGTTAACATCATGGTATGCCATCTTTAAATACAAATACAATTGTTAAATTGCGAGCCTTGTTAGGTTAGCCACGGAAAAATACTTTCCCGCTAGCCATGATTGGATGAGATAATGGGTGGGCTGGACATGCTGAGAGATGAGTTCGGATTAATAGCCATGTACTCTTATAATCTCCACCCGGCACAGCCAGAAGAGGACTGGCCACCCATCAGAACCTGGTTCCTTTCTTGGTTCCTTACTAGGTTCCTGCCTTTCTAGGGAGATTTTCCTAGCCACCGTGCTTCTACATCTGCATTGCTTGCTGTTTGGGATCTTAGGCTGGGTTTCTGTATAGTACTTTCTGACATCTGCTGATGTAAAAATGGCTTTATAAATATAGTTGATTTACCATTTTAAATGTTTGTCATTCAGCAAACGCTCTTATCCAGAGCGACTCACAGTTTGTGCATTCATCTTAAGATAGCTAGGTGGGATAACCACATATCACAGGCATAGAAAGTACATTTTTCCTCAATAAAGTAGGAGTCAAGTGCAAGTGCTGTTTTAGTGTATAATTTGTATTTTGGGGGGGGGGGCGGTTGAGGTGAGGAGGAGGATTATTTCAGATACTGTTTGAAGAGGTAGCATTTCAGATGTTGTCGGCAGATGGGCAGGGACTCTGCTGTCCTAGCTTCAGGGATAATTTTATTTGTATATGGATGAGAGTCTATTAGCTAGCTAGCTAATGTTAGCTGGCTGGCTGGCTAGCTAACATTACATGCATGATCTGTGTAGTAATAGTATTTGTATCTCAGAGACATTTGCATTGCTAGTTATTGCCTAGTGTTAGCTGGCTAGCTAACATTGAACCTAGCTTGTTGGTTAACTTTAGCTACCAGCAGATGCATACAGGGTAGTAACGTTATGAGTTGAGATAATGGTTTATTGTTACGCTAGCTAGCTTCCTAGCTACATGTTTAAATAAAAGACTCCACTATGCAAGTAACCATTTCACTGTACCGTAAAGATATAACGTTAGGCCAACAAGACAGTGTCCAAGTTCTAAAATTCTCCAGTAAAATGCCGGGCTTTTATTTTGTCTCAACCACAACCATAAGCTATTTTCTGTAATTAGCTTGCCATAAACATTATCTTGTTGTGAGTTTATTTTCCTGTGATTGATCTGGCTAGTCAGCTAACTTAACCTTAGCTAGCTAGCTAACAAGCTAGAAACAAACCAAATTAGAACACTATTCATTTTGAGAAGTGATAACACTAGGAACAGAGCTGGAGAGAGAGGACATGAGAGAACGAGAGAACAAAATCTGTCCACATGGAATGTCGATTGTGTATGGACTGTGCGTGTGAATCTGCTCCGGCCTCGCCACTCCCAACCTTCCTGATCATAAAAGTTGGAGCTGGTTTGGTTCACTTAAACATCAAGGAGGATATTCCATCCTATGAAGGTAGGGGTGCTGTAACGCTCTAACTGTTAACCCAATGTGGGCAGCCATCTTGGAATAATGCTACATCCTTTTAGCTCTCATAAATATCAGTGAAGTGATGAATATGTACATGTATTTTTTTTCTCTATTTCTTCATCCATGTTGAATATGTGTGTGATTGAGTGTGAGAGAGGATTAATTTCAAGTGATATGGGATGATGCTTCTCCTGAACATGTGTGCTCGTGATGGAGAAGGATCATCTCTTAATCAGTGGAACCTGGGGCTGAGCTGAAATGGCACCCAGTGCCCTACATAATGCAGAATTTTGGGAACAAGCCAAAAGTGCACCATAGCGTCATTTCAGACACCCCTGGTCGCGTTCACTGGGCACCAAACAGAAGAAAACAGTCTGAAATGGAGGGACTACGTGGACTTGTTCAATAAGAAACGCTCCTTTTCTGTTCCAAATGTTTTCTGTTGCGTACCCTAATGAACACGATCCTGGAAACATCCATATGTGTTAGCATGGGAATCCACCAGCACAACAACAACTTGTACAACAGCAGCAGCTGGCTCCAGGTCTCTTGGGAAGAAGCAGCAGTATCTCCAAGTAAAGAGGGGTATTATATATATATATATATATATATATATATATATATATATATATATATATATATATATATATATATATATATATATACACACATCTTAAAAACAATTATCAGAATAAAAGACGAAATTCCTTCTGCTTCAACGTTATATCACTAACTTATTGTTGCTGTTGAAAAAAACTATTCAATCATAACACCATGCTAAATAAAAAGCTTTAATCATCCATTCGCCAGGTCTGATGTTCGTGACTTTATTATTTTGACAAAGTGGACCCCGTTTCATAACAATCTAGAGAAGATCTATGGATAGAGTCCATATGCAAGCGACAGAAAACACTGAAATAATATAAATGTTTTGTGAAAATTGTAAATGGATGCTTAATCATTCACAGGTTGAGTTCATAAAGGAGTGGACTGTGCGTGTGTTTAAATATGGTGCCATACAGACATGTCAATTACTTCAGAGCTATCTACATATTGGCGTACCTATAGAAAGTAGAGCTAGTCAGCTCTACAGATTGGCGTACCTATAGAAAGTAGAACGAGTCAGCTCTACAGATTGGCGTACCTATAGAAAGTAGAGCTAGTCAGCTCTCTACAGATTGGCATACCTATAGAAAGTAGAACGAGTCAGCTCTACAGATTGGCGTACCTAAAGACAGTAGAGCTAGTCAGCTCTCTACAGATTGGCGGACCTATAGAAGGTAGAGCTAGTCAGCTCTCTACAGATTGGCGTACCTATAGAAAGTAGAGCTTGTTTTCTTACACTACCGTACTCACTCTGTATAGCACATGGCCTCACATGTGAATGCTTAAAGAGATAGGTGGGGTTAAGATTTAAGAGGGTGTAAATTAAGCTGAATGGGTGTAGACAAAGAGGAGCTCTCCAGTAGGTGTACCAAAACATTCAAGGACCATTTTCTCAAAAGTGGGGTTTCAAGTTGATCAACTTTCAAAGCATAATTACCTTCCCATTGTTCTTCAATTGTAGTGTATGATATTGTGTAACATTTTCTAGCTCTCATTCTCTACTTTTGTCCAATATAAGAAACACAATTTCTCATTTTGCTACCCCCCCAGTCACTTATAGTTGAAGTCGGAAGTTTACATACACCTTAGCCAAATACATTTAGACTCAGTTTTTCACAATTCCTGACATTTAATCCAAGTAAAATGTCCCTGTCTTAGGTCAGTTATGATCAAAACTTTATTTTAAGAATGTGAAATTTCAATAGTAGAGAGAATGATTGATTTCAGCTTTAATTTCTTTCATCGCATACCCAGGGGGTCAGAAGTCTACATACACTCAATTAGTATTTGGTAGCATTGCCTTTAAATAGCTTAACTTGGGTCAAACGTTTTGGGTAGCCTTCCACAAGCTTCCCACAATAAGTTGGGTGAATTTTGGCCCATTCCTCCTGACAGAGCTGGTGTAACTGAGTCAGGTTTGTATGCCTCCTTGCTCGCACACGCTTTTTCAGTTCTGCCCACAAATGTTCTCTAGGGTTGAGGTCAGGGCTTTGTGATGGCTACTCCAATACCTTGACTTTGTTGTTCTTAAGCCATTTTGCCACAACTTTGAAAGTATGCTTGGGGTCATTGTCCATTTGGAAGACCCATTTGAGACCAAGCTTTAACTTCCTGACTGATGTCTTGAGATGTTGCTTCAATATATCCACATAATTTTCCTACCTCATGATGCCATCTATTTTGTGAAGTGCAGCAGTCCCTCCTACAGCGAAGCAACCCCACAACATAATGCTGTCACCCCCGTGCTTCATGGTTGGGATGGTGTCTTCGGCTTGCAAGCCTCCCCCTTTTTCCTCCAAATATAACGATGGTCATAATGGCCAAACACTTCTATTTTTGTTTCATCAGACCAGAGGACATCTTTCCAAAAAGTACGAACTTTGTCCCCATGTGCAGTTGCAAACCGTAGTCTGTTTTTTTATGGCGGTTTTGGAGCAGTGGCTTCTTCCTTGCTGAGTGGCCTTTCAGGTTATGTCGACATATGACTCGTTTTTACTGTGGATATAGATACCTTTGTACATGTTTCCTCCAGCATCTTCACAAGGTCCTTTGCTGTTGTTCTGGGATTGATTTGCACTTTGCGCACACTGAGTTTGAAGGTAGGCCTTGAAATACATCCACAGGTACACCTCCAATTCACTCAAATGATGTCAATTAGCCTATAAGAAGCTTCTAAAGCCATGACATAATTTTCTGGAATTTCCCAGCTGTTTAAAGGCACAGTCAATTTAGTGTATGTACACTTCTGACCCCCTGGAATTGTGATACAGTGAATTATAAGTGAAATAATCTGTAAACAATTGTTGGAAAAAGTACTTGTGCCATGCACAAAGTAGGTGTCCTAACCGGCTTGCCAA